>NC_067475.1:82425096-83086346 GCF_947179515.1 Apodemus sylvaticus | reverse complement strand
AGGACCTGCTGTACACAGTGCAAACCGGGTTAACAGACCACCCAGTGTTTGCCTTAAGGACTGCTTCTAATGCTGGTCAAATGGATGACCCTTGCCCTAAGAGGCAGTAAATTTGCTAAACAAAAAAGAAACTGCTACTTAAAACTTTGAAGTTTAGACTCTTCTTCAATATTATCGCTTAAGAAAACAATGTCCAAGAATTACTATTAACCAAGCCCTCAAAGAAATGATTAGTAGTAATCAAGCCCCAAGCGAAACTTAAAGAATGTGCTAGTGTAATTTGAATAAAAAAGAATGATTAAGGCTTGACATCATTGCTTGTTTATCAAGCATACAAATGAGGCTGTCTGAAGGTTTCCTTTAAGTAACCATCCAAAGGTTCCAAATAAGCCAAAATACTGTATAGCCTGAGACCTGATGTTACATTATCCTTTGAGGTTCTCATTATGATATGTAAAAACTGTTTTTCATTATGAGACATGAAAATTTTATGGTTTTAAAAACTACATTATTGCCGAGCAGTGGTGGTGCATGCCTTTAGTCTCAGCACTCTGGGAGGCAGAGGCAGGCAGATTTCTGAGTGTGAGGCCAGCCTGGTCTACAGAGTAAGTTTCTAGGACAGCCAGGGCTACACAGAAAAACCCTGTCTCGAAAAACCAAAAAAATAAAAAGTAAAAAATAAAAATTACATTATTATTATTTTGTTGTACTAGGCAAGACACTCCCTCGGAACTACTCTTGCAGCCCAAATTTTACATTAAAAGACAAGAAGGCATATGGGCATTTAAAACTCCAGGTAAGTACGCCATTCAGTCTCTGAGGACTTACTTTACTCCACTGTAAATCACATGTTTCTGTACTGAGCTGTGCATGGTGGCACTTGCCTGGAGCCCCAGCACTCAGGAGGCAGACAAGTAAAAGAGAATTCTTATCTCTGAATCGCCTAGTGTCATAAGAACTAGAAAAACTGAAAAACAGCTTAAAATGATTAGAGATAGATTATGATAGACAGATTTAGCACAGACCCAGACAGAAGTAAGACAAACAAATCTTTTATTCATCTGCACATGAATCCATGTCAAGGAAAGGATTCGAGCAAACCGGCAGATCAGTTACTGCAGATGTTGAGAGGAACTCCAGTAACACGCTCACAGTGTCAGTGACGTGAATCTATATATAGACTGATTTTCACCACCTGATTTTACCACATTAATAAATAATTCAAATAAAAAGTAAGTCTTTTAGCCTAAATAATCTGGAAAACCAGAAACCTCCCACTTCCTACCAGATAGTCTTAGCTGTTACAGTGACCTTTATTTCTAAGCCACTAACAATACCATATTAATATTAAACTGGAAATTACAAACAGCACAGAACAGAAGCACTTCCCCTTATAATTAAAATCAAAACTTAAGTTTGCCACACACCTGGGTCTGACCTGAATAAAACACAGACAATACAGACCTAAGAATAAGCACTCAGCCACAAAATGGTGAGACTGATGCTTTCAGAGTTCTCATAAGCACTGTCATTAGCTAGGGTGAGAGGTCAAAGGTCAAGTTCTATTCCTACAAAGTAAGACTTGGTACCAACTTCAACCATGGTATGAAAGCGTACCAGAAAGACAGTATTCCAAGTGCTCAGAAAACACTACCAGAAAACGACGCTGACAAGTAAACAACAATGTCAGGACACAGGAAAATGGACATGGAATCAAAAGTTGAAAAGTTATTATGGATGTGGTACTTTTTAAAGAATATTTTTAGATATTTAAAGTTAGTTATTACTATATATTTTGTTCACCTAACAAAATCATGAGAGGGATATACATATAAAATAGTACATTTGGAAATCTGTATTATAAACCACTAAGATAAAGGGAAATATTTATGCATAAGGTCAAATGTGAAAACATTCAATGGCAGTTTGAACCTGGGTAAAAATATCAAGAGCTGGTACAGTGGAAGCAGTGTGACTGCTCACAGTGGGATACACCAATAATACAGCTACAGGTTCCCGCCGGGTCAGATTCCAGTGTCTACTTGGTAGGACAGAGAAAGCTGGACTTGAGAACACCTCCATTTGTCTATCTCTCAGCAAGCAAGACTGGGGCATGACTAAGACTCAACTGGACGTCCCTGAGGCGAAGGACTGAGGGACTTTTGAAAATTACTTCTGAAGAAGTGGCAGCACCAAGCACCTGGGGTACCCTATCCATATGCTAATAAAAACTCCTGAGGCATTATTTGGCTTTGGTTCTCACCTCCCACTTTGTTCTTTCTGGGAATTAACTCCCAGCTTGCCATTCTTTTTTTGGAAAAGAGAGCACTGCTCTGTGGATGTGGCTCTCTTTCCACTGCTAGCTACAAGGTCTTAGGTAAGCCAATCAGGAGGCTTATGGAACAAGCATCTTTGACATCGAGGCTGCCTAACCACCTCCTTTTTTTCTAGTACATTAATTATCTTCTTACATTGGACAATAAGTTTCTCTTGTTAGGAACGAAAAAACCTTGATTAAATGCAAGCCACCTGTAAAACAGACAACATAAGGTCAATACCCACCTGGCATTTTCATACTGTTTTACGGTCATTAGTGTATCTTCAATTGTTTTATTCACCAAGGTGTTCACACTAGCAATGAAAAAATTAATGGCACCAAGAAGAGTCTCTCCATTTTTAGCCAGGAGCTTCTGTGTATCTGCATTATAACCGAATTCTTCCTAAAACAAAGACGACATCTTAACTGTTCCACTAATCACTGGACATGACTTTGAAATCATAAACATACTATCAATGGGAAAACGTTTGGATTAGAAATCTAGCAATCAAAGTTTTTACTTTTTCTGCTAATCTTTAAAAATCTAAGAATCTAAATCATAGCTAGCTACATAATTACTAAAAGTTTAGCAAACCAAAATTATCATTAGCCCAGACACACAGCTAAATCTAAATAATTTTAAATGCTAAATTACTTTGTACTATACAGAATATTTCTGTTTCCACATTTTGTTTCTATTACACTGTAAGCACAGCTGTGTGGGAAAATACAGCAGCTTATTAATCAGAGAAGTTAGAACTCTCAGGACCAAATTAGGTAACAATTGGTTAAAACTTTCAGACATAAAATAGATTGCATTTTTTTGTGTGTGTTTTGATTGAATTTCCTCAAAGTATAAATATTGACAAGACACGTTTCTTTGTAAACTTATGTGGTCCAGGTGCCTTGCACGATCAGGTCTATCTGGGCACAGAGCTGAGCAGTTCACTCAACACTGGTTTTAGTTCATTCTAATAAACCATGTCTCTGCTCAGCTAACATTTCAGATAACTCCTTCTTATGTGGCAAGAACAAACTCTTCATGCTCAGCAGTGCAAGCTCCCCAGTCAAAGCAGAGTACTCAGAAGCACATTTGACCAAATACAGTCATCCTATCTACTGTAAGATGTACCATTCAACTTCAGTTCTCCAGACTGTTGTAAAACACTTCAATTTTTGGCTATAAAAAAAAGTAACAAAGTTAACTAGAAGATGAAAATTTAATGTAGGGCTATGCTTATAATTATATTTCCAGATGACAAATGATGTAATAATTCAGTAAGTATTAGGAGAGTAAAATGACATTATGCTAAAAACATTTTTCATTTAAGATAGGCTCATGTACTTTGTCCTCCACTCGGTTTCCTGAACTGTACAGACTGAGTACAAATGAGGAAATGTATAAGAAGAGTGTTGCACACCTGTAATCCTAACACCCGGATGGATGAAACAAGAGAAGCGTTCCAAGGTCAAGTAAATTGGAGCTACAGGGCAAGACCCTATCTCAAAAACACTCAATCAATGGGGAGGCAATCATCGTTCTATCACCATTATAGCATCTTTATAACGAAAGGTATAATGGTAGAATATTTCTGACATTTTCTACAAGCTAAAGTACATATGAAGTATAAATAAATGTTATTACATTTAAAATATATGGAATAGAACACTTTCTTTAACTTCTAGAAAATTTTAAAATATTATAATTGTACTTATTTTCTCTGACATTCATTAAGAGGTAAAAGCCAAAAATTAAAAAAAAAAAAAAAAACAACAACAACAAAAAAAAAAAAAAGAGAGAAAGAAAACTTTAAAAACTAGATTTATAGCTGGGCATGATGACACACACCTTTGATGCTAGTTCTAGGTAGACAGAGACAGGCATATGTCTGCAAGTTTGCAGCCAGCCTAGTCTATAGAACAGCCAGAGCTACACAGAGAAACCTCGTCAATAGGTGGATGGATGGATGGATGGATGGATGGATGGATGGATGGACGGGTGGATGAGCACACAGACAGACAGACAGATAAACATAAAATTTAAAAATTGAATCAAAACCAAAAACTAGACTTATGGCTGGGCTGGAGAGATGGCTCAGTGATTAAGAGCAGTCAGTGATTAAGAGTACTGACTGCTCTTCTGAAGGTCCTGAGTTCAAATCCCAGCAACTACAATGGTAGCTCACAACCATCCATAATGAGATCTGACGCCCTCATCTGGTGTGTCTTAAGACAGCTACAGTGTACTTACATATAACAATAAATAAATCTTAAAAAAAAACAAACCAAACTAGACTTATATAAGCATAACAGTTAACAAAAACTAAGGAGTCCATCTTACTGTATAACAGGGCATGGAACACCACCAATAGGGATGTTAACATGGATGTGGTTAGGGGACAGGTGTGGGCATGGGAGTGGATGAAATGTTGGGGAATGGAGACAGGGATGAGGATGATGAAGGGGAGGGGGCATGCACACAAGGCCTCAATCCTACACACACCAGGGAATACCAAGAGAGGGAGAGACAGTCTTTCCCAGGGAAAAGTGCTACAACTGGCTATCCAGAACCAAGTGGCCTATCCTAAAAACATACATTCAAGTAGCATTACATAGACAGAGCAGGTTGTATTATGTATTTAAGGATACACACACACACACACACACAATCACTGATGATCAAGAAATGGTATATGGGGCAATCTGAAGGGAGGAAAGGGAAAGACAAAATGATAAAATTAAATTATAATCTCAACAAATGAGAGGGGGGAAAAAAGAACCCAGAGACCTAAGCAACAGAAATAGAGACCCTGGAAATAAATCCATGCATTCAATCAAAAGCAAATTCTGTGAGTCTAATAGATGATCTAAAATTTGAATTTCTGTATTTTTTTATTATTGTGCTGTATCAATGTCTGTACTAAATTTCTTATCCACGTTTCTAAGACCAAGTGAGTTTCTGCTTTAAATGATCTACTTCTTCAGGCTAGACATCTGTAGGGTGAAGGATTATCTTTAGTTTCAGGCAAGACAAACAGCCAGACATCAACAATCACAAGATTGCAAAAGAAGTTCTCAAGGAAGTTTCCGCTGGGCTTGAGATGCAGCTTGGTTGATGTGACTGCTGAGCATTTGTCAACCTTGGGGTTGATCTCTACCAGCATCTAACTGAGCTCAGTATATAATAACTGAACACGCATATAAATTCCAGCATTCAGAGAGCAGAGGGAGGAGGATCAGAAATTCAGTCATCTTTAGTTGTGTAGGGAGTTAAGTCCCAGCCTCAGCTAGAGACTTTGTCTGAAAACAAGAATGTTCTGTTCTGTATTTAAAGAAATAAATGCTAGGGAAAAAAAGACCTTCATTCTACATGTCTGTCTTTAGAAATCCTAAACATACACTCTATCTAAGCTGCATCCTAGACCAAAATCTAATTTATTTTAATAATTTTAGTAAAGACTACTCAATAGTGGACCTAGTCCACTCAAGCAACTGACTATTTGTTCAAAATATTTCAAGATTGGTAAGAAGTTTTCACAGTGTCTACTTATTCTATATCCTACCAAAGAATCATAGTTACAGTTCTTTGTAGGCTTGGATATAGTGGAGAATCCTTTTCCTTCTCCTTTACCAAGAACTTTCTCCCAGAACCTCCAGCTGACATCTATTCCAGGTAGAAATGGATCACTACATTGAGTGCCATCTTAAAGAGTATATGACGTAAGCTGGGCAGTGGTGTCCCACGCCTTTACTCCCAGCACTCAGGAGGTAGGCAGAGACTGGTGCTAAGAGGCAAGCAGAGGGATCTCCATGAGGTTGAAGACAGCCTGGCCTACAAAGCAAGTTCCAGGACAGCCAGGGTTACACAGAGAAACCCTGTCTCAAACAAAACAAAACAAACAATCAAAGGAAAAACAAACAAACGAATGACTATATAATGTAGTATCTTAAAAAGAATGTCCTGGGGCTGGAGAGATGGCTCAGTAGTTAAGAGCACTGACTGCTCTTCCAGAGGACCTGAGTTCAATTCTCAGCAACCACATGGTGGCTCACAGCTATCTGTAATGGGATCTGACGCCCTCTTCTGGTGTGTCTGAAGGTTGCAACAGGTTACTCATAAAATAAATCTTTAAAAAAGAAAAAACTTATTAAACAAACAAACAAACAAACAAAGCCTCAAAATCCCATTACATTGGGGTTTGAGGATATGGACCAGTGGAATAACACCAATGGTCACTGGGTTCAATGTCCAGCACCTAAACAAACACAACAATGTCAATTTTACTATGAGTTTACCACATTATAAATGGAAAAAATTACCTCTCAGAATACTTCTATTAGTACCCTCATACCCACAAACCCCTAAGAGTTATTCTCAATAATCTTACATGGAGTTCTAGAGACTTCAAACTCAGGTCAGCAAATGCATCTCCAAGTTGCTTTTGCGTATGCACCATCTGGAAAAGCTGCGTCGACAAGGTCTGAGCCAGTTTCAGAATGTTTTCATATTTTTTCTTATTATCTCTTAATATATCAATCTGAGCTTCAAGTTCAAGGTCCACGGTTCTTGAGCCACGGCCTAGTTTCTCAGCTATAATTTGCCGGGTACACTAAAAGCAGAAAGATGTACTTTGTTTAGGAAGAAAAAAAGAACAATAAAACAATACAGCAAAGCAAAACACCACACTGCACACTGTACAATAGTTCTCTACCTCAAGAGCTAGTTAGCCAGCTGAACCACAATCCCCTCCTACGACTAAGGAAATATATTTACAGGCCTGTCTAATTAATAACTATTACTAAGCTAAGGACATTCTGACATGCACTTAAGCTAGTTTAAATATTGCCAACTGAACTATCCACATAATCATATTTCAAGTTTACTGCATTTGGATAAAGTATTTACAGCAACAGGAATACCTGGCAGTTTGGTAGAACCATGAAGACTTAGGCAGAGAGAAAGCAAAGACTGTCTAGATGTAACTCTTACGGGTTACTTTCCTACGTTCACCTTAAGCAATCTGTGCTCACTTCTGTAGGAAGGGAGAACGAAAAGAGAGAGAACAGAAAAAGAAAAGTACGACGATAAGGAAGAAAGAGATTAGAAATTCCTCAAGTTCAGCAGATTATTTAGCTGTTATTCTGCTCTGTCCCAGAAGCATACTTTTTTTTAAATGTACCTAATTTCAGAGAACAAGAAAGTAAACTTTCTAGTAATAATTTTTATGAAAATAAAAATAATATTTTATTGTTCTAAGAATAACTGTGTAATATATCAATGTATTATTCATCATTAAAATAAAAAATATTCTAATTAGGTAATAAAAACCTAGATGTGGTGGCACACCGGAAAGCTGGTAGGTCAGAAGTCCAAGGCCAGTCTAGGATACATGAGACCCTACCTTAAAAAAACAATACAAATGAGACAACAAAATACCCAAGACAACAGTAACAACAACTACTACAAAATTGGTAGTAAGAGTACTAGAACTTTTAATTATACTGTTTATCACATCTTCCAAAGTTCCTGGCTGTGGGGAGTGAGGATCCGAGTGAGTGTGTGCACAGCCACATCAAGGAGCCCAGAGCCTCAGACCCAGGGGAAAACAGCAAAGCCTTTCCCTAGGAGGGAGGCTCAGAGAACGACAAAGACAGTGTGAGCAGAAAATGTCCACCATGGGTTTCCCGCCCTGGATGTTTCCAGTCTGAAAGCTGGCCCCCCAACAGACTGTTTCTACTGTGATCAGGGATGGGTCTTTGTGCAGCTGTACACCTCCTTGTTTATGTTCAGTTCCATAGAATAAACATGCTGAGCTTCTGGGGTGCTACAGTTTTTTCATCTGAGAGCCATGTTCACCCAACCCAGCTCTTTCTGTGTGTCTGTATGTTTGCCTTGTTTCTTAAGGCTCTCGTCAGGCCAAGTTCCCAGAGGTGTGGCAACGGGCGAGGGAGCAGGACCGTCAGCAAGCAGAGATGCTTCCCACAGCCTGATGATCTGAGGTTGGTCCCCAGGACCTTGATGGTGGAATGAGAGAACCAACTCCA
This sequence comes from Apodemus sylvaticus, assembly GCF_947179515.1. Taxonomy (NCBI): domain Eukaryota; kingdom Metazoa; phylum Chordata; class Mammalia; order Rodentia; family Muridae; genus Apodemus; species Apodemus sylvaticus. The sequence goes on along the minus strand of NC_067475.1, from coordinate 83,077,984 downwards.
GCAAGTCACCCTCTACCCTCCACAGGTGTGTACTACAGCATGAGGACACACGCATACAGACACACAGACACTCTAAATAAATGAATAAAAGCATTTTAGGAGATAAAAATCAAAATAAAAAAGTTTAACTGGAGATACTGTTTTTAAGGAGAAAAATAATGACCAAAAATGGTATCTGAACCTGTAATAAAACAAGAGGTGGCACTTGTACCCAGAGTTCCCCCATCAGAGACTTACATTTTATTTGCAAACCAAAGCATAGTGCCTTCTACTACAACCCTGAAACAGAACTCTGTTGCGCAAAGAAGCCAAATCATTGGCCGAGGTTTGCAGATGGCACAAAATGAAAACTTTACTGTTGTGTGTATGACTATTTAAAACAAAAAAAACCCAAACCAAACAAAACAACAAAACAAAACAAAACAAAGAACACAAAAAACCAAAAGGATGTTCATAAACAGACACTTGGGTTAAGATGTAGTGAAGGGATGCCTTTTCTTCACTAGACACAACTAGGGCAGTAGAAAGAATAAGATATTGATTATGACACAAACTGATATAAGTTTAGACACATTAAATAAATTTTGAAACTGAATTTACAAAGCCTACACAAGGCAACTGTACATTCTTAAGGAAAATCTAAATAATCAAAAATGCGAATACTAGTGTGTGTGTGCTTGAGTATGGTAAAGAAGGTATACAGTTGTTACTCATCTCTTCAGTATTTGGAGTGTCAGAAAGTTTTTGGCATGATCCCTGAAACATTCTGAAACTAAATGCAAAACTGAAGACTATAATATATTACATAGCAGGTTTTCACAGAGAATCTAATTTCTCTACCCTTCTCCAAAGTCCTTAAAAATGGAAACCCCTTACAATAAACTGATCCAAGTTTCCTACATAAATAATACACTTAATCAGGGTGTGGTGGCGCACACTTTTGATTCTAGCACTATGAGGTGGAAGCAGGCAGACCTCTGAATTTAAGACCTGCTGATCTATCTACATAACAAGTCCCACACTACCTACCAAGATCTTGTCACCCTCCCTCACCTTCCCCAAAATCATTTAGAATATAACAGCTTCCAAATGAAGCTAACTTGCTAACTTGAAGAGTTGGATGGTTTAAAAAAAAAATCATTGACCGAGACAGACGTCCTAACTGTGGCGGGTGGATGAGATGACACAGTACAGGGAACACCATCACGCATCCTCCAGGCTCAGGGCTGGAGATACTGTGCTACAGACTGTGCATTCTGATTATCTAAATTGCACAGAAAGCTTTGCTGTGATGACAAAATAGACAGACATTTAGGTACAAGAAAAAGAACAATTTTACAGATTAAAGAAAGGCAAAGGATTCTAATAAAAGGATTCTATTAAGAGACAATACAGAAGGAAGCCTAAGAGGACAGTAAACAGAGGGTATGGGTCAGTCAATGAACAGATGAGACAACACCAGCAGGAACACCAGGACAGAAGCTGAAAGACACAGGCTTAGAGGCAGAGGTGATCAATTGTTCAAGAATGCTAATAGAAACTGCTTCAGAAGTATGACTTTAAAACAGTATTTCATATTCAGAAAAGCTGTCGGTGCTCAATGCCTGAAACTGAGAAAATTTATTCTTTGGGGGTGGGGGACAGGGAGAAGGAGAAGAACAAGGAGAGAGAACAAATGGAAAATGAAACATATTTCAAAAGGGGCAATACAGCAAGACCCTGCCTCAAGGAGGCAGGAAAGACAGACAGACAGACAGACAGACAGACAGACAGACAGACAGATAGAACAAACACACCAGAAGGAACTTCCAATTTAGGTCTTGAACCCATCCATCATCTCAAATCAGTTTCCTTACTTTCTTTTATCTGAATAAGTAGTTCAATAGGGTACCCTGTTCTATTTATTTTCTTATTAGTCTGTTTTTGTTTCTTTTCCTAGACTATAATAGAATCTTTTGGGAAACCATTTTCTTTTTTTTGCTTGTTTGTTTTTAAAGAATGGAGCTCAGCATGGCATGAAATTACACAAGCAAGCAGAAGGGGTCCCACAGCTGGCAGTACAGCCTCGCAGTGACAGGAGCAAGGGAAGGCAGACTCAGGCAGATCCCTGGGGACTCTAGGCTAGGATATGCACACAAAAGCAGCAAGGTAATAACAAGGAAGGTGGGTAAGGGTCATGTGGTGGCTAAAGATAATGGGATCTGCTGAGGACTGTTAATGTAACAATGACTAAACCAGTCCAAGATAATTGGCTGGTAACCTGTAACAATGGTGACAGAGTAATAAAGATAGGAACCAGAGAAAGCAAGAGAAAACCAAGGGAGAATCCATAGGATTTAATGACTGATTAGATATTAGGTTCAACAAAAGGGAGGAGAGTTCAAATAACAACTGTATTCTGAGAGAACACAGAGACAAGAATCATACATTCCTACCCTGGAGAACAGGGGCAAGGACTTACAAGGATGCTTCTGCATGAGAAGATCGCAGTAAGTAGGCATCGATTTTTACAAACTACCACCAGCATTTCTCAGGTCATGTGATGACATGAACTACATAACTTTTGGAAAGATGCATGTAGCAGATTTCAAAGCACCTTTATCTTATTAAGAAAACTTAGAGAGCTAGAAAGATGCCTCTGTAGCTAAGAACTCTTGTTGCTCTTACAGAAGACCCAGATTCAGTTCCCAGCATCCACATGGTAGCTCAAATCCATCTATAACTCCAATTCCAGACCTGATGTCCTCTCATAACCTGGCACACACGTGTGCACATATGCACATGCAAGCAAAACACTCATACACTAAAAATAAAAACATACATCTAAAAAAAATGAAGAAAATTTATTATACAGTACTGGTCTAACATACACAAATTTAGTCTCTCACATTGCAAGAAAGCTTATATTTTTATAGAGGGTTTCATGTAATATTTTAAAACAATTGAAAGAATAATTCCACTCTACTCTTGAGAAGACACTTTAGAGGAAAGTTGTGTGTGTAAAAATGTAAACAATTGACTTGCCAACCACTAGACCCATAATCAACTCAAAACACAAGCACTACAGCTTATGTATGCTGCTGGAGTTTCTCATCTTACATGTCCAGCGACTTCTAGTGTCTGATCCCTAGTAAGAATCAAATGTACTAAGTGGATTTGTAGCTTGGGCAGCATCACATGTGCTGTATATCTAAAAGTGACTTACTTATTTTACTGAGATCCTTAGGAATGTAGCCACCAAAGACTCCAAAGCAATACAAATAGCCATTTGAATTTATAATCTGGGCTGCCTGTACACTTAGGAAGGATCACAGAGTCGCCAGCTTTGGAGAACTAGTGTGCCTCTCTTAACTTTCAGCTGTTATAAAATAATAAGAAACGATCCAGTTCAGAGGCATCAGCCTGTAGTCTAGGAAACCCAGGAAGCTGAATCAGCATCCCTTTATCCCTGAAGGGCAGCCTAGACTGGCCAATACAGTAAGGCTGTGTCTCCTATGAAGTAAAGGAAGTATCAAAAAAGGAGAGGGAGTGAGTACGACCTTAGCAATTCTATGGTTAAAGATACTCCAAGAACATGTGTGTATGTGTGTGTGTGTGTGTGTGTGTGTCTGTGTGTCTGTGTGTGTGTCTGTGTGTATATGTGTGTGTGTGTCTCCACAACCCTGATTGGCCTGGAACTTACAACAATCTTCCTGCCTTGGCCTCCTAAGTGCTGGGATTAGCGCATGTGTCACTGCATGCAGGTTGGGTTTTTTTTTTAAATATATGTATATATTATATATACATGCACACATACACACAGATATATTATCTGCCAGAATTGTCTTTGTAGGTGTTTTTCAAATTCTTTTGTATTCAATTTCATAGTATTTATAAAGACTGTAAATTATGAAATAATATATGAATAACATATAATGAATATGAGTTACATATAAATGAAAAGTCATAGAAATAATTTAAAAGTTACAAACCTTGTATGTGTTGAGACTCCATTTTCTAACAAGTTCTAACTTCTCCATTGCAGGATTTTTAATTTCATCTGCTAGGATAACTGGTCCGCCTTTTGTATGTGTTCTTTGGCCACCTGCACGATCACAACACAAAAGCACAATCCAGATAAACAATGGGCATGAGAGAAAATATAAAGCCTGGTGCTACTCAAACTGAACTACTTAAATAAAAAATGCAAAGGTTCCTACAGTGTGACAGACTAGAGCCTCCTGGAAACACGCGGGATAATTTCATAATCACTTACAGACATCTCTGTCCACTACACAAACATATAGTTTGTCTTATTCTAAGAAACAAATTCTGCTGCAAATTTATCTAAAAAACAAACAAACAAAAAACAAAACTAAGCAAACAACACGCATGTGGTCTAGGAGACTGCTTATTCTGTTAAGTGCTTGCTACACAAGCAACAGGACTCTGTTCAAATCTCCAGCACCCGTGTAGGAAGTGGTGCAGGTCAATGCCTTGGTGCAGATGGCAGTCCCTGGAGCTCACTGGCTAGCCAGCCTCACTCCAGGCTTAGTGACAGACTAGTGGTCAATGTCCAAGGTTGACCTATAGACTGCACACATGCATGCATACATGTGTGCATGGAACACCACCAGGACTCTGGATGAGTATACATGTTTTTCTTCCACGTATTCCAACAGCCAAATTACACACAATAGCTGCACCACACACCTAAGAATCAGAGCATTGCCAAAAACCCAACCAACCAAAACACAAAAGCAAAGAATAAGACAAAAAAAACCAAAAACCAAAAAACAAAAAACAAAAAAACAAAAACAAAAACAAAGACAAAACCATGTAAGAATTTATAAAAAGTCTCATAAAAATAAAGTGTTAATGCCATACAAAAAGAAACGTGTAGTTTGTTTTTTTCTGTTTCTTTTTGTTTCATGTTTTGATTTTAAGAGTGTCTCCTTCCATGGCCCCAGTCACCCTTGAACTCTTCAGTCTTAACCTTGTCAGTGCTGAGGTTACAGGCATGTACTATTCATTCAGCTGATTTTTCAGTATTTGGTTGCAATCTACAATCTATCTGCAGGCTGAGACTGACAGGAATCCACGACCTTTCCCTTGACCACTCTCATAATACAACTGTCAACACTCCCTTTCTGTTTGTAAAGCGGGCAGAGCTGCAAAGCTGAGAAGTAAGAATCAAATAGGTAGATCTATACCAACCAGAGAAAAGAAAGAATGGATTATAACAAATTATACTTTACTATACTTTTAACCTTTAAAATAATTAAATTTCAGATTTGAGACACAACCTAATTGTGTTGAAAAAGTAGACGATGGCTAGAAAAGTGATTTGTTTCTCTCATTACTAGAGAAAGCAGCAGCAGCGGCGGCGGCAGCCAGAGCACATGCCTACAAACACAGAGCGAGCAATCAGGAAAGTGAGGTAGGCCGGCTTCAGCAGGAGGAGGAACAGTGGATACCTGCACGAACAGTCAGATCACCTGCTTGCTGAGTCAGCTGACTAGCTGCCACCCTGCTGGGAGACAGAACACATGGCAAAGGCGGTGCTGAGGAACCTGGAAAGGCAGACATTGAACTGTGAAAATCCACTTCCTCCTCCACATGCTGGACGCTTTGAACAACTCCTATTTATTTTGAACAACTCCTATCTATTGACAACTCCTTTAACATGGTCAAACGCTGCAATTAAGACTACAATGAATTCATCCCATATACAGTCACCAAACCCCAAAACTACTGTGGATGCTTAAAAATGCTTGCTGAAAGGAACCTGATATGGCTGTCTCCTGAGAGGCTCTGCGAGAGCCTTACAAATACAGAGGCAGATGCTCACAGCCAACCAGTGGACTGAGCACAGGGTCCCCAATGAAGGAGTTAGAGAAAGGACTAAAGGAGCGAAGTTGGTTTGCAACCAACCAGACCCCCCCAGAGCTCCCAGGGACTAAGCCATCAACCAAGAGGTTCACATGGCGCCAGCTGCATATGTAGCGGAGAACTGCCTTGTCAGGCATCAAAGCGAGGAGAGATCCTTGGTCATATGAATGCTTGATAGATACCCCAGTGTAGGGGAATGGAGGGCAGGGAGGTGGGAGGGGGTGGGTGGAAGAACATCTTCATAAAAGCAGGGGGAGGGAGGATGGGATAGCGGCTACCCAGAAATGGGGGAAAACTGGGAAAGGGGACATTTGAAATGTAAATAAAGAATTTCCAATTTAAAAAAAAAAACAGTACAATGAATAAATACACTTGCCTCTTTGCTGGTAAGGACTAATAGTAAGATGCTGTAGGCCTTACTAAGTTCTATATAAACTCCTCATTAGCCTATCAAAACCTAACAAAGCACATCACTATATAAAAGAATCAGTAAGATCATATCTAAACATCATATCTATCCCTGGAGTCTGTTATCTTCAAAACCAAATCATACAAAAGTCCTAGAGTTAAATGACTTATAGTTGAGGTATGTACCTCATAACTTCCCAGACTTTATCTGAAGGCTTAAATGTAGAAAAGAATACCTCACTTAAAAATGTGAATGATGTTCTTCATAAGAATTACAGCCTTAAACTGGGCACCTCACTACCAGAAAATCCTGCTATACCACTCCTGGGCATATACCCAGAAGACGCCCCACCATGTAATAAGGATACATGTTCTACTATGTTCATAGCAGCCCTATTTATAATTGCCAGATGCTGGAAAGAACCCAGGTATCCCTCAACAGAAGAGTGGATGCAAAAAATGTGGTATATCTACACAATGGAGTACTATTCAGCCATTAGAAACAATGAATTCATGAAATTCTTAGTCAAATGGATGGAGCTAGAGAATATCATACTAAGTGAGGTAACCCAGACTCAAAAGGTGAATCATGGTATGCACTCACTAATAAGTGGATATTAACCTAGAAAACTGGAATACCCAAAACATAATCCACACATCAAATGAGGTACAAAAAGAAAGGAGGAGTGGCCCCTGGTTCTGGAAAGACTCAGTGAAACAGTATTCGGCAAAACCAGAACGGGGAAGTGGGAAGGGGTGGGACAGGGGAAGAGAAGGGGGCTTACGGGACTTTCGGGGAGTGGGGGGGCTAGAAAAGGGAAATCATTTGAAATGTAAATAAATTATATCGAATAAAAAAAAAAAGAATTACAGCCTTTACAGAAACTGTTGCCAAATTTTCCCAATCATAAACCACATATGATACACTGCAGACTACTGTTCCTTGTGCCGAGAAGGCAGAGCAGCACAGCAGTGCACTAAGCACCCCGAGCCTGTTGAAATGCAGCGCCCAGGCGCTCAGGCACACTGAACCAGGACTGTGCCAGGGTGAACTCTGAGTACTGGGAAGTCTCAGAGCCGGGACTTGTTTCCCAAGTGATCGTGGGAATCATTCATGGAACTTTAAGGAATATTTGTGATTCTCTCAAGATCCACTACAAAAGGCACCTGCTGCCTTTGAAGGCTACTTGGGAGATTTTCAAACAATCAAGTTTGAGAACAAGTGGAAAGAAAACAAATTTTAAGTAAATCACAACCAAGTTATAATTCTAATTCTAGGTATAACATTCTGGTTCTGTCTAATACATAGTGCCAGGAACACACTCACAACTTCCTTGTATCTGAATCTCTGGTCTTCTGAACAGTACTAAACACTCAGAAAGTAGAGGCACTTGTTCCTAAGCCAGCACCCTGAGGCTTGATCCCTGGACTCCATGTAGGAGGAGTCGATTGTCACAAACTGTCCTCTAACTTCTATATACATTCACACTGTGGTATGTGCACCCACAGACAAAACAAATAAATGCAATTTTTAAAAAAGGAATGCTACCCATCATTGTTGATAAGGCCCAGGATTAAATCAAGTTAAAGAGGGTAATCATTAAAAACATGAGAAAGTTTTTCACCATTTAGCTGAGAATATTTGGTTTTCTCTATGTATCTGTATCCCTGTGAGTGTCTATGTGGTCTATCTGTACACATGTATGTATGACAGTCAGAAGATGTCCTCCCCAACACAGGAGTCACAGGAACAAGAAGCTATGCCTGGCTTTTTCACGGGTGCTAGAGATTCAAGTTCAAATCCTCCAGTTTACAAAGCAAGTGCTCTTACTCAGTAAGCCACCTCTCTAGCTCTAGCTGGGGCGATCTTAATGCCTATAATATACTATCATTTTAATAATAATCTTCCCCAGTTTTCTGAAAAAATTATATAAAATCCATTCATGATAGGAAAGAATCAATGCCCACTTTACATATAATTAGAAATGTACATATTCCATACACACAAAGTTCTGATAAAGATAGACTTCAGCTGTAAAAGTATGAAAACCCACTTACATTGAACTCAAGCATATGATACACTTAAATTGATTGCCACTATTTTTTAAAGTAGAGATAGCTGTCTCTAAATTTCTGAACTACAAAACTTAGAAATAAAGCTGATAGAAATAAAGTGGTCCAAACACTTACAATAAAGCCTATGAGAAACGAGGCTCAGGAGGTCAAACAGTCCCATATGCGAAAGTACAGAATCTGCATCCGGATCTCCATTATCAAATTAAATACAAAAGCGCTATCTACAAGTTACTTGTCTTTAGTTGAACGTCATTTCAATAGGCTACTCAGGGTAAGCCCACAGTGCATAAAGACCATATTCCTATTATCCACGGCACAGGGCTCCCATAAGGAAGTAGTAAACATGGGGGAACATGACTAGAGTTCCATGTCTGATGACCTCAGGAACAGAGCTCTGTTGTTCTGGTTGTTACAGTTTATAGTCTCTAGAAGAAATGATGTCACAGCACAACCTGACATGTGCATAATATATGTAGCAAGTGTCACAGCTTCCATACTAAAATGGCAAATGATGTGGTGCTAAAGTGGGTGGCATTTCAGTTGTCTGCCTTGCCTTCAAAGTCCCTTTCCATTTTTTCCTATCTTCAGAACTGTAAGGCTTTAGACTGGTGTAGTTTAAATTAGCCCTCCCAACTAAGTTTAGCTATCAAAAGTGCTCACTAAACCCCAAAAATCCTCCTGGGAATCCAAAATCTTAAAGCTGGGCATGGTGGCACATACCTCTTACTCCTAGGACCCAGAAGAGGAAATCCTACTGTGAGAGGTAGAATTGTGAGTTTATGCCAACCAGGACTGTACTACACGACCCTCAAAAGAGAAAAATAGGAAAAACAAACAACTTCAGGATCTTGCTAACTGACTAAATTTGGGGAATTTAGCCAAATTTCTCTCAACAGAAATCTAGGCAGGTGCAAGGAGTAGGACTCTAATTAAAAATATAACAAAACAAAACCTCAGGGAACAAACATACCTCCTTGCCAGGAGCTAGATTTACTTTTGACTCATTCTGTTACTAATTTTGCCATATTCTGTTCTTGACCAGATTTCAATATCTGTTGTTGATTTTAAGGCTAAATTTAGGTATAATTTTTTAACTTTACTTTAGAAACAAATAGAAAAGCATAGTATTAATTATCTTATAGTAACTGCTAAAGCAATAAAAAGTCAAAATGCTTCATTCTTTTGTTCAGAGCACTAACACTGACCTAATTTCCCCAACACTTCAGATTCATTTCCTGTTTTTGGCATGTCATTCTTTCCCATAGCCATTCCAATTATCTGTACATCCTAAAATGAGTGCCCTTAAGGTAACTGCACCTTTCTAATAAGTACTGAGCTAGTTCAAGCACACAGAATTCTCTTATGAAATCACTGATTAATAATGCATTTTAGGTTAAAACAAACTTTATAAAGTCAGTCCAAAGAGATAAATTACTTCCATTAGCACAAAGCACACTTGTCACTCACTCCAACTTGAGTATTTACAAAGGGCTGGGGAGACGGCTCAGAGGAGAGAAAGAACACTGGCTGCTCTTCTAGAGGTCTTGAGTTCAATTCCCAGCAACCACATGGTGGCTCACAACCATCTGTATTGGGATCTGATGCCCTCTTCTGATGTCTGAAGATAGTTACAGTATACTCATATACATAAAATAAATAATAATAAAAAAGAAAGTATTTACAAGCAAATAAAATGAACTGGCATTTTAATGTTTACTGCAGATTGTAATGATCATTTTAGTCCAATTGTTCTATAATTCTGTAACTTTCAGGAGAAAAGATTAAATCAAATGTCAGACAAATAATTTCATTAAAAACAATTAAAATATCTAAATAGTACGTTTGTTTTTTATTTGATGGTGACATTTAAAATTTGAAAGTGGGGCTGGAATGTTGCCTTAGTGGTAGAACATTTGTCTAATATGTATAAGGTCCTGAGTTCAACTCCCAATACCACAAAAATTAATAAAATTAGTAAGTAGTAACTAATCAAATTATGTAAAGTAAGCCAATATGCTAAGCAATCATAATTTTAGGCATTTAGTCAATCCCTTCAAAGACAAAGAAGCCTGCATGAGAATGCTCTAACGCTTGAGCAGGAAGGGGGAATTGTGCTTGTCTGTCTCTGTGAAGGCCTGCAGGTGTGCATGAGAAAGCAGAAGGCCCCTCTGGTGCTGCTCCTTCTCAGACGCTGTCTGCCTTGTGTTTGGAGCAAGGGTTTCTCACTGGCCTGGGGATCACTGAACTGACAAGGCTGGGTGTTTCTATCTCCTAGCACTGGGGCATGCACCAAGCACTTTACCAAACAAACCAACTTCCCAACCTTAAGACATCATTTCTTATTGTGGGGGTAGGCAGTCATGGTGTACATGTGGAGATCAGAGGACAGCTTGCAGGATTCAGTTTCCTCATTCCATGATGTGACAAATGACTTTACCTACTAAGACATTTTATAGGCCCCAATCTCTATTTTTTTTAATAGTCATGTATTAACTTTTATCTTCAAGAGCTTTATTTACAGTTATATACTATTAAGATACCAACAAACCTTTGGAGGCAGAAGCAGAACTCAATCTCTGTGAGGTTGAGGCCAGTCTTGTCTACAGAGTGACTGACAAGACAGCCTGGTCTATAGAAGGACAGCCAGAGCTACACAGAGAAACCCTGTCTCAAAAAACAAAACAAACAAAAACCAAAAACCAAAACAAAACAAAATAAAACCAAGCAAACAAAAACAGATGCCAATATACTTGCTTCCTTTCTAGCTTTACTTTTTAAATACAATGAAGAGGAAGGAAAAATAGTATCACTCATCCATTTCCCCAACCTACAGTTCAGAACATAAAACTGGAATTACAAATAATATATTTCTAAATCTAAACTGCCCTTGAATAAAGAGCTGACCAATAATATAATACAAATATTGATCAATGTTATCTGCAAGAGCGCCAAGTACTGACAAAGCAAGATCTACCCTATCAAACCATAACACATTAAGAAAATTAACCAAGTTCACACTGAATATTAACTACAGCTACTTAATTACAGCTCCAAATGTTTGGTGGTTTTCTTCCATTCATCTACAAAAACAATTCTCGGGGAACACCGCAGACAGAGAGGGGTGGGGAGCAGGGTAAAGCAGTGTCTTCTGGACTTGACAGATGATTACTTTCCTGATCCCTGGGTTGTTGCCTACGGCAGACCTAACCAGTCAACATTCCAGGACAAAGCTAAGGGACTCATGAGTTCTGGCCCTGCTCAGGAGCTATGGGCAGCTGGCGGATGCTGGGGAATAGTCCAAATTCTTCAGAATCATGGGTCCTGGGAGGCTGACCACGCACTAGTGGTTGGTCCCACACTCATGTGTGTTTATGAGAAAAACATTCCGGACTAAGTGTTTTAAGTTTTTTTTTGTCTCTTTAAAGGGGAAGTTGGGAGAGGATGTAGAAGATCTGGGACAAGTTAGGATAAGAAGTAAGGGGATCAAAATATATTGTATACATGTATAAAATATCCAAGAATGAAAGTATTACATTAAAAACCCATTCAAAAGAAGTTATAAGCAAGGTCACTAACAAAAGAGGCAAATTTTCTTCTGCATGAAATATATAGATATATACATGTGTATATACATACTTCTTAGTTTGTGTGCAGGAAAGAGTTACAGCAGGTCTTATTGCCTGTCCTTAAAAAGGGCTAATTATAAGACCAGCCTTTGTTCAGATCCTCAGAAGATGACTTTGAAAAATTCCCTCCAGAAGGCTTGGGTCCCAAGGCCTAAACTGTTCACACAAACAGTGTGGCTTAGGTTGAGTGTCTTCAGACTTCTGTTAAGTCTAGAATCTTGACAGTGCTCACAGGATGCCTGCGTGTGGAATCCTTATAAAAGCCCTGGACACTAAGTGTTCAATGATCTTCCCCGAGTAGCCACACTTTAGATATGTTGCCAGACTCATCATGAAAGACTTAAGAAGTCTGTGCCTTACTGACTGCCTGTAAGAAGCCATAATGTGAGTGTCAGCTGAGACCAAATGCCAGCGTAATCTTGAAGATATCCTATATGGCAAGCATAGGAAAATAAAAGCTGTATTTTCTTATTTCTTTTGAAATATGTAATCTGTATCAATACAAATCAATAGTTACAATTTTGTGGATACCACCTAAAAGTAGTTTACCTTCTGAAATAATTTTACTGCTTTATTTCACAATATTAAAAAGTATTCCTTACGTAGTAACCTGAAGGGGCCATGCATGAGTGGTAAGCATGTACCTGGCGTGTGGCATGCTGCATCCTGGAAAGGAGGTTATCAGTAAATTACTCATGCCAATGTATTTCTATGAAGAGCAGCAAAATAATACTTAAACTACTTAAATTGAAGAGAAAGGTGATTATGTTTATGGTCACTTTTCATCAGAGAAATAAAGAGCTCAATCCGTCTTCTTTAACAGAAGCAGTGCTTAGTGAACCTGCCATCCTCTGCTTCAGCTCCCTCTGTAATATGTGGGTTCTTACCTTGGGATGCTCCTGCTTCAATAACCCCCTCTTTGGTACTGTCAAAGCCATGAGATGTAATTTGAGTTTCTGAGAGTCCAAGTCCAGACGGTAATGAATGCTTCAAATCCTTGGTAACATTTGAATAAAAGAAAAAAAATTGGTAAAAGATCTCACAGCACATAAAATTTCAGAATTGTGCCTGTTACCACATTTTGTGCTATTTTTCTCTTTCCACACATTATCTCCTTAAACTACCATGGCAGTCTGTGCTGATACAGCAAGACTGCTACTTAGGAGATACAGTGGATGCTGAATGTGACCACCCTTTACACCGATAACAGTTTAAGCTATCATGACACGGAAGACCTGGAGAGATGGAAATGAGGGTAAAGCAGGATGTACCTTGGCCAACAAAGACCCTTGCAGAAGAGGAGGCAGGAGACTGGGCAGTTACTACCACATTATTGTCAAAGCAGGGAGGCCAGCAGCCAATGCAGGGTCAGAGCAAGCTAAAGTCTCACTGGGAGATGAGGAGCAGGAATTAGAAGGCCAGATAAAATAGGAGGATTAGTCCTAACTGAATTAAAAAGTGAGTTCTAAATAGCAGATGTGCTTGATGTAGTGAAAGAACTACTTTAAGAATGTAAACTTGGAACATATAAGAACAGTACATAAGAATTCTAAGCTGATGGCAAGACCATTCTATCTCATCCAAGGCCAGCCTAAAGTTAGAGAAGTAGACCCACTCCATTCCCCATGAAATTCAGGAATAAATTCAAATGAAAACTTGTGCTGAAAATCTGCTACATGTTTGGAATCATAGTAAGTGGAATATCTGATCCATACAACTGACATCACAGCTTTATATCCACTTAGAAAGGATAGACGGGGATTTAAGTTGGTAAACACACAGCTGAGTTTCAGTAACTCCATCCACTCTGCTACTAGAGTAAAAATACTTTAGCACAGGTTAATGACATCTGTAGCAACAACACGATTTGTAGACAGATTTGTAGATTTCTCCCAGACCTAACTATTCCTAAGAATAGAAAACCAAATACACATTGATTAATTTCCTACAGGTTTTCATAGCATTTGTAGACTAGATATAAACCCAAACTTCTGACTGCTTGCTAAAGAACTCTCCGATTCCTGAAATTCCTCTAGTTCTTAAGTGTATCCATTATGCTTTTCTTGCCCAACACATTGTTCTGCATCTTCCACTATTATCAATGTAGAACTTGGCAACATACACAAAGTGGCCAGAATAAAATAAAGATGACTATGTTTCTCATCTTTGTTTGCTACAACTATCCTGAGAGTTGTAAGCATTTCCTGAGGACGGGCTTCTATGAACAATCTCCTCTGGTGACCAAGCATAAACTTGTGTCTTTCCCAAACTTTGAGATCACCGCTGGAGGAATCCTTGGGATTCCATTAAGATTGCGTACCCAGGTCTAAAACCTGCTGAATGGCTATACCACATGTAACCCTAAGTATTTAAAGAAATACAAGACTTAAAATGCATTCTTATTTTAAAAGCAGGACTTTGCTAGTCTACCCCATGTTGGCTTTAAACCTGCAACTCTTCTACTTCAGCCTCTTGGGTGCTGGGACTACACCCATGTCACTTAGCATGCATGACCTGTAATTAAACACACGGCAATCAAAGCCAATCCCACCTAGGGATATCCCTGATCTTTAATATTGCTTATGATTGTTCTTTCTTTTATACTCTAATGACCCATTTTAATAACTGAAATATTAATCCATTTTTAATATTTCTCCCAGACCTAACTATTCCTAAGAATAGAAAACTAAATACACATTGATTAATTTCCTATATGTTTTCATAGCATTTGTAAACTAGATATAAACCTAAACTTTTACTTTATTGTAGTAAGTGACTATAGTTTTATCTTTTAGGCATCTTTTCTTAGTTCTGAAAAACTTTATTCTACTTTCAAACTTAAATTTCATAACTTCCTAGCTAGACCAGCTACTGCGTGATGTATAACAAAAATACATCAACTGGAGGAAGTATGTCTGAGAACAGCTTCTGAATGCTACAGTCCTCAACCCTGACACTTCACCATACCGGCATCTTCACTGGTATTGTAGCAAGGGGTATCTCAAGTGATTTGTTACTAATAGTAACTGAAACAAAAGCATTCATCAACTTCAGTGTGAAAAATATTTACATTGTGGTAGGGTTGAGGTCATGTCTGAATTACAATATACTTTCTAGACTGAAAGATGCAGGCAAAATTTCAGAAAGAAAACAAGACTGTTGGCACTTTGGTTATCAGGAAAGAATTAGCTCTGACATCAAGTAGATTCATTACTTTTAAAAAATAACAGGAATGATCAGTCTGACTTAAAGCTGCAACGTGTGCACTGGAGTCAGGCCAGGCTCAGTCACTTAGGACCACGTGACCCCAGGCAGCTTCTCTGACTTGCTGAGTTTCTGCATTATAGAATGGAGATAATTAAGGGTTAATAATTCTTACTTCACAGACAGCACACACAGTGCGAAGGACAATACCCTCCAATATTAATTTATAAACAGAACTCTGCTCAATGTTTGAAGTTGGATCAACAGTAGATTACATATGTTTCATATAATTTAGGATGAGTGATTTTTACCTTTTGAATGACAGACAGTAGAAAACACCAAAGTCATTAGTGTATCTTCTTATCATCTCCAAACATGGAATTATAAGCACTCATCCTTGACCCATAGTTAAGTAATACACTTAACAATGCATCTTAATTATATTAGGGCATGCCTGCATTTTAAAACAACCATATAATTAACTTCTAATATTCACTGCTCTAAAGAACACATCTACAAAGAGCTTTTAAGTCTGAGAGCTTCTAGTTTTAAAATGTTACATACTAAATGGGTGCAGTAGCTAAGCACAGCTACTGAGAAGTCAAAAATAGGGTGTACTGAGCCTAGTCTGATAGTAAGAACCCACCTCAAAAATAATTAATAAAATTATTTTTATTTTATTTATTTATTTAAATTTATTTAATAAATAAAAGTAATAATATATAAGGTAATAAATAAAAGTGAAGCAAAATTTAAAAAGCAAAATAAATAATAAATAAAAGAATTTAAAATGCTAATATATAACAGAAACTGCCTATGAATACAAAAATACAGGAAAGACAGCCTTTAAAGGGTAGGAGTATTTCATACTAAAAATAAGATATGTATAGAGAACAAACAAAAAGAGAGGAAGAAGCCAGCAGACAGACCATGAATTCCAGTAACAGTAACTCAATTCAGTAGTTGACACTGTGGCAAACACGCTTCCAAAAAGAGATGGAAAGATGAAGTGGTCTTGTTGTTACTGAGGATACTCCAAAGCCAGAAACCTCCAGACTCCTAAGAATACTGCTCTGGATGAGTGTAAGGCACACAAGCCCCTGCTGTACATCAAGTCCAAGCCAAGAACCTTCTTCCAAACACAGAAATCAACAAGCCTCTTGAGTGGCAAAAGAAAAATACAGGTCTTTGGTCTCACTGGTTTCTTACAGCTCCAGATTTCCAATTAAGTCACCTCTGGAGTGTGAGAGAGAGAGGTCTCTCAATGTTTTCCACAGAGACCACTTACAGAAAACAAAAAGATATAAGTGCCCCCCACCCCCTGTGTTGGGACAGAAACCAGGGCCTTGTATATGTGAGATGAAAATCTTCTGCCACCGAGCTATACCCTCTGTACATGTTTTAGAAATCCTTTCTTTATAGTTACTTTACCCTACAATATAGGATTAAAATGTAAATATTCAGAACTCGCTGTTTTAATTTAGCAACTTATTTAATCTAATACAGTCATCCTGCTTTATCCACTTCCTTTCCAATCTCTCTGTTTTTTTCAAGGATGTCATCTTGATTAAGCATGACAACTTTTTAGGCATGTACCTTTTAGTGAAGATAAGCTCTCCTTGTGGAAAATATGAAGACTTTAGAAATCTAAACACAGTCAAATGCCTCTGACCCTTACTCTGCACTATCACCTTGACAGGGTTTAGAGTTAGCACAGAAATAAGCCTCTGGGCGTGTCTTCCAGCTGAGTGGTGACACCAGTGCATGGTAGGTCTCACTCTGTATAGGAAGGCAGTGATCGCAGCTGCCTCGAGAGCCGCTGCCATGACTTCCCTGTGCTGATGGACTGCACTCTCAAACTGTGAGACAAAATAACCACCAGGTTGCTTTTGTCGGCTGCTTCATCACAGAGAAAATGCACCTAATACGAGCAGTATACAAACTACATACAGGACTCCTGGACAGCTGAACTCACCTGAAAGAACACTAGCCTCGGGATCGCTTTCTTTTTTATTTTATTTTATTTTATTTTATTTTATTTTATTTTTGAATTGTTTCCTTAAAGACAGCACCATGTAGATCCTTAAAAGAAGTAGTATAGTGGAGTGCCGGGTGTGAGGTGAGGCAGGGAAGGACTAACAGAAATGGCAGACAGAGAGATCTGGCTGTGGACACTTCTAAGTGGCACAGATGCCATCAGTAATAAAACTGACGGCCTCCAGTCTGACAGAGTTAGTACTTCATGGTGGCCAGGGCTCCTTGACTCAGAAAGTAGCAATCCTTCAAGAAGCAGAGCTCTTGACATTATGCAAAACAGTGCAACATCTGGATGAAGTGGTACAAAATTCTGAAAAGAGACTAGCAGCTTGATGGTACAAAATACTTCAATATAGGAGATGGTGATTTATGAGATAATATTCAAGAGTCTGAGTGTGTCAATTTGTCTATTTTGTGGGGTGCTATATTTCCTAAGTAATACAATATACCCTCACAGTGTATAAAATTTCAAGTGTGCCTTCTTCGTATCATGTCAGTTTTCAGGTTTTTTTTGTGTGTGTTTAGTTATAAGGTACTGCATAGCTTAATAACTCACGGAATGTATGCTACTGTATTTAGTTCTACATTTTACAAGGTATACTTCAAAAATAATTAGTTTGTTCATAACAAATACCAAATCCCCATTTCATATATTTATGTTACTGATATTCAATTCAAACTTAAAATGGCTTAAGTCTCAACTCTACTGAAGTATTTAATACGTTTAAAAGTCATTTTCAATTAGCCTATAAGCAAATATGATGCCTTAAAAACTTGAAATAAATGTTCTATGCATTTTTAGTACTTTAAATGATATAAAATCAGACTCTTAGATTTTACAAAGTTATGAAAGAATGCTCATTCGAACCTTAGGAACTTCTCTTTGTTTTGCATATTTTGATACTGGTTAAAAAATGCTAAAGTTTTAGAGTTGTGTGTGTGTGTGTGTGTGTGTCTGCGAGTGTCTGTCAGGGTACCTATGGAGGCCAGGAGACCCCTGGAATCTCTCGGAGCTAGAGATACAGGTATCTGTGAGCTGTTGACATGGGTGTTGGGGTCCAGACTCAAGTCCTCACTACAGAGCAGCAAGAGCTCTTTACTGCTGAGCCTCTCTTCGATGCCAAAATGAGAGGTAACCCAGACTCAAAAGGTGAATCATGGTATGCACTCACTAATAAGTGGATATTAACCTAGAAACCTGGAATACCCAAAACATAATCCACACATCAAATGAGGTACAAGAAGAAAGGAAGAGTGGCCCCTTGTTCTGGAAAGACTCAGTGAAGCAGTATTCAGCAAAACCAGAACAGGGAAGTGGGAAGGGGTGGATGGGAGGGCAGGGGGACAGAAGGGGGCTTACGGGACTTTCGGGTAGTGGGGGGGGGGCTAGGAAAGGGGAAATCATTTGAAATGTAAATAAAAAATATATCGAATAAAAAAAAAGGAAAAAAATATAAAAAAAAAAAAAAGCTAAACTCACAATTTAAAACTTGGCATAACAATCTACTTCTGAATAAGAATGTGTTGTTTCACAAAGTGTTAATAAATGTTTTAAGACTTAATCATGTGCAGGACACTGAACCACCTGAGAAGACCTGCAGAAGAACTAACTGTCCCTCCTTACTCTGGCTAGGAAGGAAAGCATTAGTAAGGGAAGAGCTGTTAATCAGTTATCGTCTGTATGGATCCTTCGAGTATGTTACAACCTAAACAGCTTCTACACCCGTGCACACCCCACACTGGTCTCCACCTGTCTATCTTAAATAGTCTGCTGTCATCAATGGCTCCACTTTCTCTACCAGAGTCTAGGTCTTACCTGTCTTCTCTTGGTGACTATCCTTGTTTTCCTTGTCTCTTGTCCTGTCAGCCCTGCAATGGAATCTTTACACTGTAGTGAGAAACAACTTTCTTTGCCCTCCTCCCTTTAACCCCCGCCTTTTCCCCACAGGGTCTGGCTACAGAAGTTGCTAAGCAGCCCAGGCTCCCTTCTAACTCACAATCCTTCTGCCTTTGCCTCCCCAGTATGAGGACTTAAGGTGTGTACCACTATGTCCAGCTCAGATACAACCTTCTAAAATGGGAATGTGATTGAGATAGATAAGCCATTTTTATGCTGTTTTGTGCTGCACTGACTGTGACATAAGCTAGTACCTTAACATGGCTTTAAGATTTTGCAGGGTCTACTTATCTCTCTAGAGTCATTTCTCATCATTTAGGCCCACTCCAACATTCAGATTCATATATTCATTCTCTCTCTCTCTCTCTCTCTCTCTCTCTCTCTCTCACACACACACACACACACACACACACACACACACACACACACACTTTGCCAGGTAAACCCTAAGTAATATGGTCTGTATACCTCCTCTAGATTCCTTACAGTTACTTTCTGAGAACAAGGCTCCTCATCCTTCCTCTGTCTAGCTCATCTTTAGCTCTCAGTTGGATCAGCAGTTCCTCAGGTAATCATTTCTTCTACCTATCAGTGTGCTTTATTTGACCAAGTCTATCATTTTTCCACATGCCATTAAAAACAACAACAAAGACTGCTTATATACAAAGCAAACAACAGCCCAAGCAGCACAGATAAGGGTGCAATGTGCAGTCAATCTGAAAGTGGAATACCTCCCCCCTACTTCGAGGTCTAGAAGCCTTATTTCTAGGCCAACTCTAACAAAAAACTAAGTGTTCATTCATAAAACATTTATGAAATGAAAGCCTCTATTACACACCAAACATTTTTGCCAGGCTTGGAAATACAGAAATGAATGAAAAATTCTTGCCCCTCACTGAAATTACAGCCAAGTCACACAGGCTTCTGGGATAGCTATATAATGCTAGTAACTACATCTGAGCATACAGGCCCCTCTGCCTGTCGTAAAATAAAGTAGTGAGAGACAAACAAAGGTCTCTAACAAATTCCTACTCAACTCGTTAATTTGAAGTCCCAATGATCCTGGATTATAACTCCCTGAATTTAATAGGAAGCTTTGATAGTTTGCTCTATGTATGCAATTTCTACGGAGTGCAGAGCTGGGAAACACCTAAGCTATGCACGTTTGTGCTGGACATTCCACAACAAAGTTCCCTTTCTGTGATTTCTAATGAAGTCATTTCCCTAAGCTGATCATTAGAGTTGAACTGACAAGAAGACTCAACCATGTGTAACTTGTGTTTGCTTCTCTTCAACTCAAGCTACAACTTGCAAATATCTAGCTACTATTTAAGAAACGAAGTAACAACATCCATCACATTTCATTTTTGCTTTCTATTTCTGTTGTTTCAGGGCCAGCCTCATGTTGTCCAGTCAGCCTTGCACTTACTGTGTAGCTGAGCCTGAGCCTCTGGCCCCTAAGCAGAGGGCTGGCAGGGTTATACCACTTCACCCGATTGCTCTTTAGTAATTGTTAACAGCATCCATTGTAAATAATAAACAGCTCAAAACTAGAGAGTAAATTGACATATGTGAAGATTAAACTGTAAAGAACAAAAATTGCTTTACTTAGAAAATAACAGTATATGCCAGGCGGTGGCGGCGCATGCCTGTAATCTCAGCACTCTGGGAGGCAGAGGCAGGCGGATTTCTGAGTTCGAGGCCAGCCTGGTCTATAGAGTGAGTTCCAGGACAGCCAGGGCTACACAGAGAAACTCTGTCTTGGAAAAACCAAATCCAAAAAAAAAAAAAAAAAAAAGAAAGAAAGAAAGAAAGAAAGAAAGAAAGAAAGAAAGAAAGAAAGAAAGAAAGAAAGAAAGAAAGAAAGAAAGAAAGAAAGAAAGAAAGAAAGAAAGAAAGAAAGAAAGAAAAGAAAGAAAAGAAAGGAAAGAAAAGAAAGGAAAGAAAGGAAAGAAAAGAAGGAAAGGAAGGAAAGGAAGGAAAGGAAGGAAAGGAAGGAAAGGAAGGAAAGGAAGGAAAGGAAGGAAAGGGAAGAAAGGGAAGAAAGGGAAGAAAGGGAAGAAAGGGAAGAAAGGGAAGAAAGGGAAGAAAGGGAAGAAAGGGAAGAAAGGGAAGAAAGGGAAGAAAGGGAAGAAAGGGAAGAAAGGGAAGAAAGGGAAGAAAGGGAAGAAAGGGAAGAAAGGGAAGAAAGGGAAGAAAGGAAAGAAAGGAAAGAAAGGAAAGAAAGGAAAGAAAGAAAGAAAGAAAGAAAGAAAGAAAGAAAGAAAGAAAGAAAGAAAGAAAGAAAGAAAGAAAGAAAGAAAGAAAGAAAATAAGAGTATCTTTGCTGAGGGGCGGTGGAGGCCGAGAGAGCAAGCTCACTGCCTCACTCATGTCTAGAGGTGCGGAGATGGGCGAAGGACTGCAGAGCTGGTGCAGTTCTAGTATGAGCACGGTCATTATAACCTCTACAGAAGCAGAATGCAGAGGATGGCCTCTCAGAACAAACCACAATCTGTACTGAGAAACCAAAATACCAACTTCAACAGGTTTAAGTTTCATTGCTTGTGCCACAGTGACACCAGCTGGCCAACCAAATCATTGCAGCTCAGTAACATGTTCATATGAGACTGTAATTTTAAAGTGACTGACTGTACTGGCTGGTTTTGTGTGTCAACTTGACACAGCTAGAGTTATCACAGAAAAGGAGCCTCAGTTGAGAACAACTCTCCATGAGATCCAGCTTTAAGGCATTTTCTCTTAGTGATCAAGGAGAGAGGGCCTAGCCCATTGTGAATTCTGGGTTCTACAAGAAGGCAGGATGAGCAAGCCAGGGGAAGCAATCCAATAAGCAGCACCCTCCATGGCCTCTGGATTGGCTCCTGCCTCCAAGTTTCTGCCCTGTGTGAGTTCCTGTCCTGACTTCCTTTGGTGATATGGAACCCTGTGGAAGTGTAAGCTGAATAAAGCCTTTCCTCCCAAGTTTGCTTGCAGCAATAGAAACCCTGACAAAGACGGTGACTGTTATGCAAAGGCAAGAAAAAGGTACAAGATCTAAATGAACAGCCATGAAGGAAGAAGGATGTATGTTTCTCTGAAATATGTTCAGGAATCCAGCCCCATGAGACTACTTTGCTGTTCTATAAACATCTATAGTCTAACACCAGTCAATGCATTTGACTCTTTCTTTCTAAAACTCCACTTTTATTAAAATATTTGGGGTTAAACACAATTTCCTGTTCATTAACTAGGAAAATGAAATGAGAAGGCAACTAACATTTAGGTTAGCAGATGTATAAATATATTGGAAACATCAAAAGATGCTTTGAAATAGTTTCCACTCTTGAGGAAAGGCACCCAACTAAAGTTAATTTTAACTAAAAGATATCAACTATGTCAGAGACTCCTGACACAGTCAAGAGTGGGTTACACACAGCAGCAAGCATTATGGTGTCGAGCTTCTCTGTGTGGTGAGGGAGGACACACTGCTGTAAACAGATTAATGCTTCTCCAGGAACACTGCCACTGATAAAAGCACATGCCCAATATGGAGAGGGCTCCAAGACAAACATCTTTTTCCCTTCTTTGCCTTCTAAAATGAAGTGAAATAATGTTGGAGGGCAATCTCCAAAAGGAGAATTTGATACTAATGAAGAACAAATCTGCAGATGGGCAAGTTACTTAACTAGCTTTGGCTGCATAAGCAAAGTACTTCCTATAAGCAATGCTCACAGGCAAGCCTCTGAAGACCCATTAAAGGATTTGATGTACAAAGTTACCCTGAGGAAGAACACTGGAGCAATGAGCTGCCAGATATCCAGGATGAAACTGGTAGTTTTGCCCAATTTCATTATTACAGTGAGTAAGTGTGATGTGGTTTCAAGGACAGACCAAGAAATAAAACAGAGTTCAAACCCAAAACCATGTATAAATAGCCTAGTTTCATATTAATAGCAAAAGCTCTTAGTGAAGGAAAAGTACCCCATTTATTTAAAATTTTACAATACTTTTTATTTATTTAATATATATTGTACTTTAAAAGCATAAAGTCTCACATAAAATCAGATGTATTAATATGCTGAAGTTAATTCTGCCTCCCAGCCCCATGCTCCCAGAAATAAGACTCAGACTCAAATAATATTTATAGATACCTTGGCCATAAAGCTAGGCTCTTCTCTGACTAGGTCATAACTAAAGATAAGCCATTATTTTAACCTACATTCTGCCACGTGGTTGGTTCCCTGAGCTCAGGTCCCACGCATCAGGCCTATCACAGCTTCCTGCCAATCTCCTACCTGGCTCTCCCCCAGAATCCTTTCTCTCTCCTGGATGTCCCACCTCTATTTCCTGCCTAAGCCACAGGCCATAGATATTCTCTCTACATTAATATATAATTACAAAACTGTACACAATGAACTGTAAGTCAGAAGCATATGTTTTGATATATATACACTGTGAAATAATCACAACCAAGCTAATTAACATGTTAACATATCTATCACCTTACTTAACTGTGTGCGTGTGTGTATGCATGTGTGTGTGTCCTAAAATGTCCCAGATCTTAGCAAATTTCAAGTATATAGCACACTATTAACCATGCTATGCATTGTGTTTTCAGAACATACTCAAAATCTAAAGCTGCCACCTTGACCAGCACCTGCCCATCCACCCTCCCATTCTTTTGCTATGATTTTGAGTTTTTTGAAGATAACAAAGAGACTCTCACTACAAAAATGAGATCACACATATTTCCTTCCCTTTCTGTATCTGACTCCCCCTACTTGGCCTAGACAGAGAGCCCTTCCAGGTTAGCCCATGCTATAACGGAGTACGGTAAGGCCCTTCATTCTTTCTCACAGTCACCTTCTCCCTCAGCAACTCTCCCTTGGTGTTGAGAACAAGTATCACAGTGCAGCCTAGACTGGCCTAGGACTAAGTCTCAAGCATCAGTTCTCAGCATATTTACCACCACACTCGCTCAGGATCTCCTTGTTTTAATGACAGATGGTATTCCCTTGTGTAATATACGCATGTGTGTTTGTGTGCAAAAATATGTGTATGTATATATGTTTGTTTTCTGCACCTATCCAACCTAATGGATACCTAGGTTGTTTCTATATCTTGGCTATTAGAAATAACACTGAAATAACTAGAAATAACAACTGTTGTTTTATTTAATATACACCCTGAGATGAGACTGTCTCTTTTCTACTTCAACTATGTTTTTTTTTTTAAAGGAATCTCTATACTGTTTTTAAAGTAGCTGTTTACTTCCATTGGTTCATTTATTTAACTGCTTGGGAAGGATTAGGGCTGTGGCCTTCTGAAGGAAATGTCACTGGAGGTGGGCTCTGACATTTCAAAATATCCCCCAGCATTCCCAGTTAGATCTTTCTGCTCGGCTGCTTGCTGTCCAGCACCACGTCTGCTGCCTGCTGCCACTCTCCCTTCTATACTCTGAAGTCCAGTCAACCCTTCTGGGGCTGCCTTTTCTTAGCACAGCAACTGAGACGCAACTAAAACATCCAGTGTTATACTTAAAGGTTCTCCACAATGCCCAATATTTGTTTTATATTTATGTCTTTAAAAATCAGTGAGAGAATAAAAATACCTTAAAACAGCTAGTCAAGTGCTCTAACACCTCAAACACTCTTGTTTTTCTACTGATAAAAGTTACCCTAGTAAGTATGAGAAGATAATTCACTGTGGTTTTAATTTGTAGTTCCCTGGTGGGTCAGAGATGTTGAGAATATTATATATTTTTGTCTACTGGCAGTGTTTTTTGGGAAAATGCTGATGGCTGTAATTAGATAGCAGAGTACTTCGTGGCATACAGTAGACAGTAGGCTCTGGGCTCCACCCTTGGCACAAGGAAAGGAGCGAGGGAGGGAAAGAGGGAAGGAGGGAGGGAGGGAAGGAAGGAGGGAGGGGGGAAGGAAGGAGGGAAAGTAAAGACAGAAAGCTTACTTGGGTGCTTTGCTCCTTTTGGCTGGCGGTCAGCTGCTGACAGTGTGGACACAGACTCCATTAAGTCTATGGTCTCTAAGTCTCTCTCTTGTTCTACAAGCTTTCTTTTTTTTTTTTTTTTTCATTGTTCACTGTCTCATTTGCAATGTGGAACATTTTGACTTTGATAGAATTCTTTTTATTTCTGCTTTTGCTGTTGTCCCAGGGAACTCATGGCTAAAACCAAAGCCATGGAGCCTTTCTCTATGCATACTTCTAGAAGTTTTACAGAGTCAGGCAGGAAGTCTTTAATCCATCTGAGTTAACTTCTGGGTAAGATATAGATTCAATTGTTCACTTGTTTGTGTTGACAGACTGACTCTATCAGCCAGGCTGACTTTCAACTGCAGCAATCTTCCTAGCTCAGCCTTCCAAGTGCTAAGTTATAGGCATAAACTTCCACAACCAGCTTCATTTTCCAAACACACAAAAAAAGTCTTTTTAGAAAATGGTGCTGGAATAATTGTATAATATTAGTTAAAAAGAGGGAAAGCAAACTATGCATTAATATTCAAATTATATTCAAAGTTAAAGTTAATTCAGATAAACTACAGATCTACATGTGAAAAGCAAAATACAACTTATAAAAGTTTCTTCATGAAAACTGGGTAAGCCAAGATTCCTTAAATGGGATAGCAAAGACCAAAGGAAAGATAAATTGGACTTCATTAAAATTTCCAACCTCTGGTAAAACGGGTGGCAAACACCTGTTAAGACTGAACAGAATGACTAGAAGCTTAAGGCCAACCTGGCCTACTTTCAGCAAACTTACTCATTAAAAGATACCACTTGGGTAAATACGACCAATATATATATATATGAAATTGTTCAATGAAAGCCACTGTTTTATAGAAGTAATATATAATACTTCGAAGAAGATAAAAGATGCCCATTTATAGATTACAAATCCTGTGTGAAAGGAAGCTATCACTGTAACATGTGAATTCAAAGAGGAAACTTAAAACCAGAATGAATATAAATTTCTACAAATTAGAAAAACATTCACACCCAATTAAACACTGGCACTAGAAAAGTCACTTCACAAAAAACAATACCCAAATGGTGGTCCAACTACTCAATATCATTGATCATCAGAGAAGTGGATAAACAGGTCATCATTTTACCTCTATAAGAATGGCTAAGGTGGAACTATACATCAAATATGAAGAACTATCTAAGATGCTGAACACTAGAACTCTTAATCACTGCTAGTGACACTGTCAACATCTGTGTACTCAGAACCTGTACATTTTATTTCTATTCCTTCAGCAGTTGACTGTGTATGACAAAAATCTGTACAGGTGTGGGAAAAGCAATTTTATTCATAATGGACAAGGACTAGACACATCCTAACTATCCACCCACCAAAACCAGATTATAAACAGAAAACTATAATACAATTCAAAGAACAAAATAGTGCTACAAGCAACAATACAAATGAGTTTCATATGTTTAGTCAAAATGAATTCACAAAATCCAAACTGTACAATCCCACTTATAATCAAAAGGACAGTAAAAAGCAGTCCACTGGCTATGCATGCTTGCACATCTTGTATTTGGGGTTTGGGAACTGTGGAAGGGGATCACAAGCTAGAGAACAGCCTAGGTTACATAAGATGGCCCTGTCTCAAAACAACAAACTAACCAACCAACCAGCCAACCAAATGCATGCCAAACTAACAAACTAACCAATCAACCAGCCAACCAAATACATACATACATACAATCATACATACATACATACATACATACATACATACATATCTAAACAGATTTACATTAGTGGCACCCCCCACTCCACCTCCAGAAAGGGGGAAGCGTACTGCATAGCAACAGGCAATGAGGGAATGGTCTGAGTTCCTGGAAATTTTCTGAATCCTTATTCAGTGGTGGTTCATAGAGCCATACACTCCACACTGGAGCTTTCCCGTGTATGAGACAGACTCTAATAACAAGTTGTATGCTTGGATCAAATGTCATTAGAAGAATGTTTAATCTCAAAACTAAGAAGCATTGCTATCATTTCTGACTTTAAAAGGCACATTACTCATCTTATTAATTAAAACTAATTAAATATGTTTATATATAAGAAACACTATCAAGGGTTCACTGTTAGAAACAACACAGGTGATATTTGAACCCAATCTTGCATTGTTTCGTTAGAATGCATTAAACTGAATTCCAAGGCAGAGCAAAATTAATTGCACTATGCTAGGGTTGTAGCTCAGTAGCAGAGATGAAGCTTACCACTCACAAGGTCCCAGCCTCAATCCCAACACATTCGCACACAAAAAACACACCTCAAATTTCAGTTTCTGTCTGTCCACTTTCAGGATGTTAGGTGCTATGGGGCTCTAATGAACATGTCCCACACGGGCTCCTGGGTGTGCACACTTGGTCCCCAGCCATGGCATTGCTTGAGGAGGTTAAAGAACCTCTATGACAGAGCCTGGGGATAGGCTTGAGAGTTTACAGCCTCACTACACTTCCTGTTCTAAACTTACACTTCCTGTATATGGGCAGAAATTTGATCTGCCAGCTTCCTGCTCCAATGTCTGAGCCAGGACTCCCCACCCACTAAGATTATCTTTCTGGAAACAGCCAAAATAGTCTTTCTCTCCCATGAGCCCTTTCTGGTCATGGTACTTTATCACAGCAACCGAAAATAACAAAACAACAGCAAAATCAAAAACAGCCTCTAAGGAATTATATACTTTTTAAAAAAGCAGTTAGATGATTCATTTTAAAAGGATGTATTAATATTTATAAATAATATTTAAAAGGTAAAATACTACATTTAATTTTTCTTATCAAAGTAAAATAATAACTATATAAAATTATATGCCAAAACTGCAAGATACATTGTCATTCTGGTTATGACATAAATCTTTGGGGTTTTTTGTAGGCTGTCTATCAGTGAGCTGAATAGTGAAGCTTGTGGCCCAGGAGCTTGACCTTGACAAATCAGTGCCACAGCCTATCCTAGTCCTCAGATTATTGACAAAAATTTACCATGATTCTTTGCACTAATAGGAGGTAAAGAGCTCTTACCCTATTATAGCCGTGTTCATGGGCATCGTCAACTTCTCCATTACTAGTTACTGGAATTTCTGCTGCAGAATTTTTGGGAGACTCTTGAGCCATGGCAGACACCTAAATTAAAAAAAAAAAATTTAATTTTTTAAAGAGAAGAGAAAAAGCCATACTTAATGCCAAACTACAAAGGGCACATTTTTAAGATGTATTCGCATACACTTACTATCTACCAATCTAATATTTTATTAACTTTATGTATTATCCATATATTATTTTCACATATGTTCAACATGATGGCAATACAGTGAAATAAATATATCTGGATGTTTTCTTTGTATTCAATCTAAATTCTTTGATTTAAACAAAAGTTACAGATGACAAATACCAGGGGCATCTTCCTTGCCTCTTAGAACTATGCTAGATCACCACTCATAATAGGAGAAATACTTCAGAAAGCTATGTTTGGTGTATAACTTACACAAATAGGGTCTACTTGTCCTATTTAATGGACTTCAAAATAAGCTTCTGTCTATAGGAAAAACTTTCTTAATATAACAAAAATTTTAAATGTATGAACCAGAAGAACTAGTTTTATCCTCTAGTTTTATAGTTCAAAAAGCAAAGCAGTAGTTAAAAACATAATCCTTAATTTTATAACCATATGAAGTATAATTTTTCAGAGATTAAACAATAGAAGAACATCAATTATTACTGTTAAAACAGTTGCACTTCAGCAATGTTTTAAGGTTTTTCCAACAAATTAATGTGAGAATTTTATACAAAGAATCTTAAAATTACTTTCACCAACTTTAAATTTTTAAAACCTTCAAAGTAAACCAAGTTTATTCAACTTTCCATTGAGAACTAATGACCATCTTTCCTCCCCACTATTTGTTAGTCACTGATGTCTTTAAAAGTGTTACTCATTCTTTATATTTTAACAAGGATAGCCACTAAAATAATGATCCTGGGATAACTATTTGTCAGGGACAGATCAGTAACTCCCAATGGACATGTGCTTTAATGCTGACACCTGAATCTAGCTACTGTCTCACTTACACTGTGGTTACCAAAACCATAATGAACAACTAATTACAAATGTGTGTATACATGTACAGTTAACCTACAGACCTGAATCAAAAATACAATTAAAAAACTTATTAGCAAGACTCTGGATTTATCATTAACACTTGAAAAAAACATCACTGAGAATTCTCTGAAAGATTTTTTTAAAACAGATTAAAAAAAAAAAAAACCTTCTGGGTTAGTTGGTTTGTGGTGGTACACACCCAAGTCCCACTACTTGGGAGGCAGAGGCACATGGATCTCTGAGTTCCAAGGCCAGCCTGCTCTACAAAGCAAGTTCCTAGACTGTCAGGACTGCACAGACACCCTGTCTTGAAAAACAAACTAAAAACCCCTAATGAGTTCTCAACTGAAAGAGTCCTGTTTTCTAGGACATCACCAACCTTAAAGAGCTTCCTCTCCTATCCTCAGTTGTCCAACTGGGTGGAAGATGCCAACACAACTTGAATGGTAGGGAAACTCCATGAAAATAGTCTTGAGGGGCTAGCTTCCTCTTTCCAACTATAACCAGCTCATCATTTCTCTCATCAAAGACAATGCTCCTCCCAAATGTCTGCTCTGCACCTTCTCCATACATGCACATCAGCATCTATCACCTACAATTTACCAGTGCCTATTAGAGCGCAGACAGCCCTGAGCAATAACCAACCCAAAGGGAATAAGGCAGCATCAGACTCTAATGCCATCTGACCCCTTAAACAGCAGGAAAAGTATTTCTCTATGCTTTACTTATCGAATGGCCTTCATGGTAACCCAACATTCATGGATGTCACCCAAAGGTCTAAACTTCCCAAGTTGTGGCAGCTTAGTTTCCTTTCCCCAACTGGCATGAGCAGAAGTACTGAGACAATGGCCCTTATGCTCAGACTTTGAAGAGTGCACATAGAAACATGACTTACCAGTCATGTTTGTGGTATGGTAGGACCTCAGGCCTAGGATTCACTCAATACCACAGCTACCAGAAACAGTGCAGCATCATTTGGCAAATAAATAATGTTTTACACAGAAAGAGAATAAAAACGTCCATCTGCCTGTCTCTATCTCTATGCATATATTTGTATACATACATCCCACAGACTCTCAAACACAAAATTTGAATAATCACTTTACTTTTGGCTGGGAACATATAGAGAAAGCTGGCCTTTTTAAACTAGTGGGGGAAAAAGGAGGAGGAGAAAGAGAATCCAGGAAAGGACAGATCTAGTAAGGTCATCTCAAATTCTGTCTACCTACATCTCCAACCCTTGAATTTTATTGGAATTGAAAGACCCAAAGGAACACAACCAAAAAAGAAAATATCGAGATAGAAGAGTCATCGTCAAGAAACAGTTTGTAAATGAAGCCCTATTGAGAAAATTACCCACTATACAAAGGAAATAGTATAAGAGGAGAAACTAATAGACTGGACTCTCCATATCTCAATATCTATCTCAGTCAATATTCTATTGCTGTGAAGAGACACCATGACCAAAGCATCTCTTAGAACTAAAGCAATTAATTGGGGTCTTGCTTACAATTGCAGAGGTTAGCCTGTTATTAGCATGTTGGAGACCATGGCAGCACAGAGGCAGACATGGAGCTTGAGAAGTAGCTGAGAGCTACAACCTGATCTACAGGCAGAGAAACACTGGATCTGGTGTGGGCTTCTGAAGCTTCAAAGGCCACCCCCAGTGCCACACTTCTTCCCACAAGGCCCTACCTCCTAATCTTTCTAATCCTTTCAAACAGTTCCACTCCCTGGTGACTAAGCTTTCAAATATATGAGCCTCAATAACTTAAGCACATATAACAGAAAATATTTAGGAACCAGTACGTTTTGTGTTACCTTGGTTTTAAAAAACATGTTTATTTAGTTGTAAGTTTAAAGGATTAGTTCACAATATCCAGAATACAAACTAAAACAAAATAAACCAAGGAAATGGAATATATGCCTAGGGAACAATCCATTCTAGTCTGAGATGTTGAAACTAATGAAAACCTAGAAGCTACTGTTTTCAATTAAAATGAATGTTTATTTCTGCAGTTGTGGTTCCTCTTTCCCGCTGTTTGTTTGCTCGTATGAGACAAGAGCTCCCAGACCTCAGACTAAGGATAATTTCTAAGAATCTTCAGCCATCTCCAAGTGCTGGGATAACAGGCATGTGCTAGGACACCTAACCAAAAATGAATATTTTCAATACTGAAAATCTCAGTGACGGGAAAAAGAAAAAAGCAAACAAAAAGTGAGCCCCTGGGATGGGCAGAGAATTTGCCCACTGTGATAGTTAAGAAAACTAAGCTGAGGAAGAGAAGACGGACACCACCTTTTCCTCAGCTGAGAAGGAGGAAATGAGCTGAAACTAGTTACTCTGCCTCCTGACCATGGACAGTGAGGCCAGCACCGCCATTCCCTCCACCACAATAAACCACATCTCCTTGAAAAATAAGCTAAAATAAACCCAATCTTGTTAGATTGCTAATGTTTATTTCTATGGTATCTGCACTAACTGAAGCTGATTTTTCAAGCTTCTGATATGATCTCACTGAATTTGAATTCAGAGCAAAAAGATGTTCAGTACAATACAACATAACATTTCTACTACTGAAATATCATAATATAAATAACTTAAGCACATATAACAGAAAATATTTAGGAACCAGTACGTGCTGTGTTACCTTGGTTTTAAAAACATGTTTATTTAGTTGTAAGTTTAAAGAATCCTTTTTGCTTTTTTATTTATGTATAGTTCTGTGTGCATGTATGCCATACATATATGGTACCCATGGAGGCCTAAAGAAGGAATCAGATCACCTGGATCTGGAATCACAGGTAGTTTTCCGCCATCTAATGTGGGTACTGGGAACTCAGTTCCTCTGGAACAGCAGCAAATCACTGAGCCATCACTCCAAACCCTAATCTTAAATTCATATAGTTTTTTTGTTTGTTTTTTTTTTGTTTTTTTTGTTTTTTTTTTGCTTTGGGTTTGGGTTTGAGTTTGGGTTGTTTGGGTTTGGGTTTGAGTTTGGGTTGTTTGGGTTTGGGTTTGAGTTTGGGTTTTGGTTTTTTTTTTAAGACAGGGTTTTTCTGTGCAGTCTTGGTTGTCCTGGAACTCACTCTGAAGACCAAGCTGGCCTCGAACTCAGAAATCCACCAGCCTCTGCCTCCCAAGTGTGTATGCCACTACTGCCCGGCTTTAAATTCATATAGTTAAAACTTAAGAAATAATAGCTGGCTTACAAACTCTTTAAAACTTGATAATCAACGTCTGCAGGCTAGCACATCCACTGTCTACCACCGCTGAGTTAATTCTGGGAAGGGAATGAGTGTACCTCACACACTTTGTCTAGCTGGATCTTTGGAAACAAATTTTTAAAAGTCAATAATATATTTGTCTGAAGACGAATTAAAAGCTGATCATGCTTTCTATTTTCTGTTTTATATGGCAACACCAGATTGTGCCTCTTTTCTTTCATGTCCTGTTAAATCTAAGCACATGTTACATTCACTGTCATGCTAAGGAAGAGATCAGAGTTGATCAAATACTTACATAACTAAATATTGATTTTTATGCTGATAGAAAAGGACATTCATTTTTATAGCCACTGATTCATGATTCATATGTAGTTGAATACTTTTAAAACGGAATAAAGCTTATTATACTAAGATTAATGTAAAGTCAGGAAACTGAGCGTGGGCCCAACCCAAAAAATAACTATGCAGTGCAGCTGAGCAAGCAGAAGACAGAGTCTACCTGTTTTTTTAAAACAACTAATAATAATTCTAATTATGTGTATGCGTATTTATAGATTTGGGTACCTACAGAAGCAAGAAGAGGGCATTGTAATGGAGCTAGAGTTATGGTGGTTCTGAGCCCCAAATCTGGGTCTTCTGCAAGAGCAGCAAGTGTGTATAGCCACGGAGCCATGTCTCCAGCTCCAAGAACTAGCGTCATGAACTCTTTCAATAGAATAAAGTTAGGGTAAATTAAAGGCATATACAATTAGTGACAATTTTAAACTTCAGGCTTTATCCATACAGTGTACAGTGTACATCAAGGCTCAACCTCCACAGAGATCACAATTTTGTTGCCATATGGATGGCCAGGAAATTTACATGCTGTACTTTCAACTAAAACTTTGTTTCTCTTTGAACCAGAGTACTTAGAACTTTGTACTCTGAATTTAGTACTGTAAAGCTGCCTTGATCAACATATCTGATAGCATTACACAAGCATTAGAATGGCCACAACTCAAAGTCAAGTATAACCCAACATGCAAAGCAACTGTATTCATAAAATGGGTGCATTTCTTTTTTTTTTTTATTCGATATAATTTATTTACATTTCAAATGATTTCCCCTTTTCTAGCCCCCCCCACTCCCCGAAAGTCCCGTAAGCCCCCTTCTCTTCCCCTGTCCTCCCTCCCACCCCTTCCCAGTTCCCCGTTCTGGTTTTGCCAAATACTGTTTCACTGAGTCTTTCCAGAACCAGGGACCACTCCTGCTTTCTTCTTGTATCTCATTTGATGTGTGGATTATGTTTTGGGTATTCCAGTTTTCTAGGTTAATAACCACTTATTAGTGAGTGCATACCATGATTCACCTTTTGAGTCTGGGTTACCTCACTTAGTATGATGTTCTCTAGCTCCATCCATTTGCCTAAGAATTTCATGAATTCATTGTTTCTAATGGCTGAATAGTACTCCATTGTGTAGATATACCACATTTTTTGTATCCACTCTTCTGTTGAGGGATACCTGGGTTCTTTCCAGCATCTGGCAATTATAAATAGGGCTGCTATGAACATAGTAGAGCATGTATCCTTATTACATGGTGGGGAATCCTCTGGGTATATGCCCAGGAGTGGTATAGCAGGATCTTCTGGAAGTGAGGTGCCCAGTTTTCGGAGGAACCGCCAGACTGCTTTCCAGAGTGGTTGTACCAATTTGCAACCCCACCAGCAGTGGAGGAGTGTTCCTCTTTCTCCGCACCCTCTCCAACACCTGCTGTCTCCTGAATTTTTAATCTTAGCCATTCTGACTGGTGTAAGATGAAATCTTAGGGTTGTTTTGATTTGCATTTCCCTAATGACTAATGAAGTTGAGCATTTTTTAAGATGCTTCTCCGCCATCCGAAGTTCTTCAGGTGAGAATTCTTTGTTTAACTCTGTACCCCATTTTTTAATAGGGTTGTTCGGTTTTCTGGAGTCTAACTTCTTGAGTTCTTTATATATATTGGATATTAGCCCTCTATCTGATGTAGGATTGGTGAAGATCTTTTCCCAATTTGTTGGTTGCCGATCTGTCCTCTTGATGGTGTCCTTTGCCTTACAGAAACTCTGTAACCTTATGAGGTCCCATTTGTCAATTCTTGCTCTTAGAGCATACGCTATTGGTGTTCTGTTCAGAAACTTTCTCCCTGTACCGATGTCCTCAAGGGTCTTCCCCAGTTTCTTTTCTATTAGCTTCAGAGTGTCTGGCTTTATGTGGAGGTCCTTGATCCATTTGGATTTGAGCTTAGTACAAGGAGACAAGGATGGATCAATTCGCATTCTTCTGCATGCTGACCTCCAGTTGAACCAGCACCATTTGTTGAAAAGGCTATCTTTTTTCCATTGGATGTTTTCAGCCTCTTTGTCGAGGATCAAGTGGCCATAGGTGTGTGGGTTCATTTCTGGATCTTCAATCCTGTTCCATTGATCCTCCTGCCTGTCACTGTACCAATACCATGCAGTTTTTAACACTATTGCTCTGTAGTATTGCTTGAGGTCAGGGATACTGATTCCCCCAGATTTTCTTTTGTTGCTGAGAATAGTTTTAGCTATCCTGGGTTTTTTGTTGTTCCAGATGAATTTGATAATTGCTCTTTCTAACTCTGTGAAGAATTGAGTTGGGATTTTGATGGGTATTGCATTGAATCTGTATAGTGCTTTAGGCAAAATGGCCATTTTAACTATATTGATTCTACCGATCCATGAGCATGGGAGGTTTTCCCATTTTTTGAGGTCTTCTTCCATTTCCTTCTTCAGAGTCTTGAAGTTCTTGTCATACAGATCTTTCACATGTTTGGTAAGAGTCACCCCAAGATACTTTATACTGTTTGTGGCTATTGTGAAGGGGGTCATTTCCCTAATTTCTTTCTCAGCCTGCTTATCCTTTGAGTATAGGAAGGCCACTGATTTGCTTGAGTTGATTTTGTAACCTGCCACTTTGCTGAAGTTGTTTATCAGCTGTAGGAGCTCTCTAGTGGAGTTCTTTGGGTCACTTAGGTAGACGATCATGTCGTCTGCAAATAATGATAGTTTGACTTCCTCCTTTCCAATTTGTATCCCTTTGACCTCCTTATGTTGTCGAATTGCCCGAGCTAGTACCTCAAGTACAATATTGAAAAGATAAGGAGAAAGGGGGCAGCCTTGTCTGGTCCCTGATTTCAGTGGGATTGCTTCAAGTTTCTCTCCGTTTACTTTGATGCTGGCTACCGGTTTGCTGTATATTGCTTTTACTATGTTTAGGTATGGGCCTTGAATTCCTGTTCTCTCCAAGACTTTAAGCATGAAAGGATGCTGAATTTTGTCAAATGCTTTTTCAGCATCCAATGAAATGACCATGTGGTTTTGTTCTTTGAGTTTGTTTATGTAGTGGATTGTATTGATGGATTTCCGTATATTGAACCAACCCTGCATTCCCGGGATAAAGCCTACTTGATCATGGTGGATGATCGTTTTGATGTGTTCTTGGATTCGGTTGGCAAGAATTTTATTGAGTATTTTTGCATCGATGTTCATAAGGGAAATTGGTCTGAAGTTCTCTTTCTTTGTTGGATCTTTGTGTGGCTTTGGTATCAGCGTAATTGTGGCTTCGTAGAAGGAATTGGGTAGTGTTCCTTCTGTTTCTATTTTGTGGAATAGTTTGAAGAGTATTGGTGTTAACTCTTCTTTGAAGGTCTGGTAGAATTCTGCACTGAAACCATCTGGTCCTGTGCTTTTTTTGGTTGGAAGACTTTCTATGACTCCTTCTATTTCTTTAGGCTTTATGGGACTGTTTAGATGGTCTAGTTGGTCCTGATTTAATTTTGGTATTTGGTATCTGTCAAGGAAATTGTCCATTTCCTCCAGATTCTCCAGTTGTGTTGAGTACAGGCTCTTGTAGTAGGATCTGATGATTTTTTGGATTTCCTCAGTTTCCGTTGTTATGTCTCCCTTTTCATTTCTAAGTTTGTTAATTTGGATACTTTCTCTGTGCCCTTTGGTCAGTCTGGCTAAGGGTTTATCTATCTTGTTGATTTTCTCAAAGAACCAGCTCCTGGTTTTGTTGATTTTTTGTATGGTTCTCTTTGTTTCTACTTGATTGATTTCGGCCCTGAGTTTGATGATTTCCTGCCTTCTACTCCTCCTGGGTGAAATAGCTTCTTTTTGTTCTAGGGCTTTCAGGTGTGTCATTAAGTTGGTAATGTATGCTCTCTCCATTTTCTTTTTGGAGGCACTCAGGGCTATGAGTTTTCCTCTTAGCACTGCTTTCATTGTGTCCCATAGATTTGGGTATGTTGTGTTTTCATTTTCATTGTGTTCTAAAAAGTCTTTAATTTCTTTCTTTATTTCTTCCTTGACCAAGGTGTCATTGAGTAGAGTATTGTTCAATTTCCACGTGTATGTGGGTTTTCTGTTGTTTCTGTTGCTATTGAAGACCACTTTTATTCCATAGTGATCAGATAGGAGGCATGGGATTAGTTCTATCTTCTTATATTTGTTGAGGTCTGTCTTGTGACCAATTATATGGTCGATTTTGGAGAAGGTACCATGAGGTGCTGAAAAAAAGGTATATTCTTTTGTTTTAGGATAGAATGTTCTATATATATCAGTTAAATCTAATTGGTCCAAAGCTTCAATTAGTTTCATTGTGTCCTTGTTTAGTTTCTGTTTTCCTGATCGGTCCATTGAGGAAAGTGCAGTATTGAAGTCACCCACAATTATTGTGTTAGGTGCAATGTGTGCTTTGAGTTTTAATAAAGTTTCTTTTATGAAAGAGGGTGCCCTTGCATTTGGAGCATAGATGTTCAGGATTGAGAGTTCTTCTTGTTGTATTTTTCCTTTGACCAGCAAGAAGTGTCCCTCAGAGTCTCTTTTGATGACTTTGGGTTGAAAGTCAATTTTATCTGATATTAAAATGGCTACTCCAGCTTGTTTCCTGAGACCATTTGCTTGTAAAATTGTCTTCCAGCCTTTTACTCTAAGGTAGTGTTTGTCTTTGACCCTGAGGTGTGTTTCCTGTAAGCAGCAAAATGTAGGGTCCTGTTTACGTATCCATTCAGTTAGTCTGTGTCTTTTTATTGGGGCATTGAGTCCATTGATGTTAAGAGATATTAAGGAATAGTGATTGTTACTTCCTATCATTTTTGACGTTATTTTTTAAATTTGATTGCTTAACTTCTTTTGGGTTTGATGAAAGGTTACTATCTTGCTTTTTCCAGGGTGAAGTTTCCCTCCTTGTATTGGTGTTGTCCTCCTATTATCCTTTTTAGGGCTGGGTTTGTGGATAGATATTGGGTGAACTTGGTTTTGTCGTGAAATATCTTAGTTTCTCCATCTATGGTGATTGAGAGTTTTGCTGGATATAGTAGTTTTGGTTGGCATTTGTGTTCTCTTAGAGTCTGCATGAGATCTGCCCAGGACCTTCTAGCCTTCATAGTCTCAGGTGAAAAGTCTGCTGTGATTCTGATAGGTCTTCCTTTATATGTTACTTGGCCTTTTTCTCTTACTGCCTTTAATATTCTTTCTTTGTTTAGAACATTTGGTGTTTTGATTATTATGTGATGGGAAGTATTTCTGTTCTGGTCCAGTCTGTTTGGAGTTCTGTAGGCTTCTTGTATATTCATGGGCATCTCTCTCTTTAGGTTAGGGAAGTTTTCTTCCATAATTTTATTGAAGATATTTGCTGGCCCTTTAAGTTGTAAATCTTCACTCTCATCTATGCCTATAATCCTTAGGTTTGGTCTTCTCATTGTGTCCTGGATTTCCTGGATATTTTGGGTTACAAGCTTTTTGCATTTTGCATTTTCTTTAACTGTTGAGTCCATGGTTTCTATGGAATCTTCAGCATCTGAGATTCTTTCTTCTATCTCTTGTATTCTGTTGTTGATGTTTGCATCTCTGTCCCCCGATTTCTTCCCAAGGCTTTCTATCTCCAAAGTTGTCTCCTTTTGAGTTTTCTTAGTTGTTTCTACTTCTGTTTTTAGATCCTGGATGGTTTTGCTTAGCTCCTTCACTTGCTTGTTTGTGCTTTCCTGTAATTCTTTAAGAGATTTTTGTGTTTTTTCTTTCATGACCTCAGCCTGTTGACCAAAGTTCTCCTGTATTTCTTTAAGAGATTTTTGTGTTTCGTCTTTCATGACCTCAGCCTGTTGACGAAAGTTCTCCTGTATTTCTTTAAGTGTTTTTTGCATTTCCTCCTTGTTGGCTTTTGTATTCTCCTGGATTTCTTTCAATGATTTTTGTGTTTCCCTTGCAAGGGCTTCTAACTTTTGATCCATTTTCTCCTGAATGTCCTTCATGTGTTCCTGTACCAGCATCATGACCAGTGATTTTAAATCCAAATCTTGTTTTACAGGTGTGATGGGGTATCCAGGACTTGCTGGTAGAGGAGAATTTGGTTCAGATGTTGCCATATTGCCTTGATTTCTGTTAGTGACGTTCCTGCGTTTGCCTTTTGCCATCTAGCTCTCACTGGTGTTACTTGGTCTTGTCAGTGCTGGACTCACCAGTGCAAGCTGCCCCTTCCCCGTTGGCCTCTGGTGCACAGCTTACACTCTGCACTGCCTGTAGACAGGGTGCTGTTGTCCAGGCTGTTCAGATCCCGAAGCAGGCACCTGAAGGCTCCCGCTGGGGCCCGCAGGATTTATTGGAGCACACCGACTTCTCCCAGCTGGCCGCCCGGAAGCCCCCACTAGCCTCTTGAGGGACCTGGAGATGTGGCGGCCACCCAGGCTGATCTGAAGCGGAGAGAGTTGAGCTGGGGGCTTCTGCCTGAGGCCTTGCCCCAGATTGTGTCTGTGGACCAGGTGGAACCCGTGTGCACCCCCAGGGAGCTCCGAAGGTGAATGTTGCTGTGACCTCCCCTGTGCTCCGCTCACTCCGCTGGGCAGCCGATTTCCCCAACCGGGCTGGCGCACACTAGGTTAGCCTTGTCGCCCGGGCCCTGAGTCCAGGCAAACGCCTGGGAGGCCAAGGTCCGAGCAAAGTTCCCCTGGGGCTATGTCTGTTATTTGGGTCCGCCAGGTGACCCGGATGGCGGGCGTGCGCGTCCGCGCTCCCCGAAAGCACCGGGAGAGTCTGTTGTGCTAATAACCTCCTGGGCGGGTTGACACACAGATGGCCCACCAAGCCGCCCAGTTCTTGGGGTCAGTCCTGTGCCTTTTGGGGCCTAGACCCCCGTTTTGTTAGCCTCAGGCTACGCTTGTTAGCAGTCTCTGCCCTCCCGAGCACTCTGGCTCCTGTAGGCAAAATGGCGGCGCGTGCGCCGGCCGGGGCAAAAAAAACTCCTGGCTGGGTTGGCGCCCCGATGGCCACTCGAACAGCCCAGGGCCTGGGTGCAGGCCAACGCCCGTCTGGCTCAGACCCCTGCGGTGTTGGGCCTAGGATTATGTTTGTGTACCTCAGTCTGACCGATCTCTGGAGCCCGGGGTCAAGATGGAGGTGAGTCTCTCCTGACTGGCGGGAAGCCGAGTTCTGAAGTGGCTTCTGTGCAGCCAAAATGGGTGCATTTCATATTTAGAGTATACATTTAAAAACTGCCTATTTAGCTTAATTTTTAAAAAAAGGTGAAATCTCCCCACTGTGTTGGCACAAATGTTAGAAATGTATTTAGTAATAATATTAGTTAACATATACCTACCCACTAACCTCATAATTCTATTCCTAAGAAATATATAAACACATATAACAGCATTCATAAGCAGCTTTATCCTAATAACCAAGAACAAAATGAGGTCAGCTAACCATTGATGAACTGGGATTCAAACATGGAATTCTGGTTTGAAACTTTAACTTTACAATACACCATTTCTTCAAAGATGACTACAATTAAATAATGAATTAAAATTATCAAATCAAGTGTACCAACAATGCCAAGGTTGAGAAACGCAGACGACAGCCCAGTATGTAAACTCTTCAGACTAGCAGGCCTAGTTAGCATATATTCACTCTTTCTTACAAAGGCAACCAATGCAGCTGCATCAGGAGAGGACACACTTGCACGTCTTCGATGAGTGCGAAGGCACTAGCAGCTCTCCAGCAAGCTTTCAGACACAACAAAAATAGAAAGAAAAAAAAGAAAGAAAGAAAAAAGAGACAACCCTGGAGATAGAAAACATAGGAAAGAGATCAGGAGTCATAGGTCCAAGCATCACCAACAGAATGCAAGATATAGAAGAGAGAATCTCAGGCGCAGAAGATACCATAGAAAACATTGACACAACAGTCAAAGAAAATGCAAAAAGCAAAAAGCTCCTAACCTCAAACATCCAGAAAATCCAGAACACAATGAGAAGACCAAACCTAAGGATAACAGGTGTAGGGGAGAGCAAGGATTTACAACTTAAATGGCCAGTAGATATCTTCAACAAAATTATAGAAGAAAACTTCCCTAACCTAAACAAAGAGATACCCATGAACTAACAAGAAGCCTACAGAACTCCAAACAGACTGCACCAGAGAAGAAATTCGTCCTGTCACATAATAATCAAAACACCAAATGCACAAAACAATGAAAGAATATTAAAAGCAGTAAGGGAAAATGGTCAAGTAATATATAAAGGAAGACCTATCAAAATTACACCAGACTTCTCACCAGAGACTCTAAAAGCCAGATCCTGGGCAGATGTCATACAGACCCTAAGAGAACACAAATGTCAGCCTAACCTACTATACCCAGCAAAACTCTCAATTACCATAGATGAAGAAACCAGGATAATCCATGATAAAAACAAATTTACATAATATCTTTCCACAAATCCAGCCCTACAAGGTTTCCCAACACAAGGAGGGAAACTACACCCTAGAAAAAACAAGAAAGTAATCTTCTTCCAACAAACCCAAAAGAAGATAACCACACAAACATAATTCCACCTCTAACAACAAAAATAACAAGAAGCAACAATCACTATTCCTTATATCTCTTAACAACAATGGACTCAATTCCTCAATAAAAAGATAAAGACTAATGGACTGGATAAATAAATAGGACCCAGCATTTTGCTGCATACAGGAAATACACCTCACTGACAAAGAGAGACACTACCTCAAAGTAAAAGGCTGGAAAAAAAAAATTTACAAGCAAATGGTCCCAAGAAACAAACTGGAGTAGCCATTCTAATATCAAATAAAATCAATTTTCAACCAAAATTATCAAAAAAGATAAGGAAGGACACTTAATACTTGTCAAAGGAAAAAGATATCAAGATGAACTCTCAATTCTGAACATCTATGCTCCTTCTAATGAGGGGCACAAAGGTTACAGGAATGAAGTGCCCTCTCTGAGGTATGGAAAGGGGCAGAGCTTGGCCTGAGGTCAATGTCTCCTAGTTTTGAGCTGGTCCTTCTTCAGTTTCATTTAGCAGGTTCATCTGGAGCCATACTGAATTGACACTTTGTGATACATATACTCCTCA
Organism: Apodemus sylvaticus; assembly: GCF_947179515.1. Lineage (NCBI taxonomy): Eukaryota > Metazoa > Chordata > Mammalia > Rodentia > Muridae > Apodemus > Apodemus sylvaticus. The sequence goes on along the minus strand of NC_067475.1, from coordinate 83,036,121 downwards.
TTTTAATAGATTGTGTTCATTTTAGTGGTGGAAGAAATTTCAGAGAGTATTTAAATTATGAACTTACTAGAATTGCTTTGTCTTTGTACAGGCAAACAAAAATGTGAATAATTTCATCTAACACAAAAGGCATTTATACTGCTGGTATTGTCTCAAGACAAACAAAATATGGTTTGTCTTGAGATGTATAATTAGTCCACTAAGCTGCGACCCTCCTTGTCTAAGCCTGAACTAGAACAATAGGGCTGGAACATCTGCAGCTTTTCATCTTGCTCTCTGCCTACTTTGTTCACTTCTTTTTATCTAGAATTGAGTGAAAGTAAAAATTTAATCATACAAAACTGGTAGAAAATACAACTACTAGAAAAAAAAACAACCAACTGAATATAAGCAATGTTGAAGTATGTTGGGGTACTTTTTAATGCCTTTTCAGAAAACTTTCTAAAAATATGGTAGATTTAGAAAGCATCTGAGGAAACATTAAGCTTCTTATTACACCTTTAATTTTGCTTGCTTGGTGGTAAACTTGGTTGAACAGTTACCTTGGTTTGAAATTAAACTGTTAATTAAATTGTTAAATAAGTTAAACTGCTGTTAATAATAAATGCCTTATATAGTTGGCAAGGCTGTAGATCTTTTCTATGAACATTCTAGGTTTTTCTAAGCAATTTTTAGAAATTAAATTTTATTGTGCATAAACTAATATGTTTCTAATATGTTTGTTTTCACCTTATTAAGATAACTTTTGGCCTTTGGATGAACTTTGTCAATAATACTTGTCTCTATGACAATCTACCTATAAAGTGCCAGTTGTCAAAACCTTTTGGGGTTTTGTTTGTTTTGTATTTTATTGGCTATTTTATTTATTTACATTTCAAATGTTATATCTATCCCCTTTCTCAGCGTCCCCTTTGGACACTCCCTATTCTACCCCCATCCCCCTGCCTCTATGAGGGTACTCCCCCACCCATCCCCAGTCCCCACCTTTTCCCAATGACATTCCCCTACTCTGGGGAATCGAGCCTTCACAGGACCAAGGTCCTCTCCTCCCATTGATGTGACCAGGCCATCCTCTGCTAAATATGTGACTGGAGCCATGAGTCTCTCCATGTGTACTCTTTGGTTGGTGGTTTAGTCCCTGGGAGCTCTGGGGGCATCTGGTTGGTTGATATTGTTGTTCTTCCTATGGGATTGCAAACCCCCTCAGCACCTTCAGTCCTTTCTCTAATTCCTCCACTGGGGACCCTGTGTTCAATCCAATGGTTGGCTGTGAGTATCTGCCTCTGTATTTGTCAGGCTCTGGCAGAGCCTCCCAGGAGGCAGCTATATCAGAATCCTGTAAGCATGCACTTCTTGGCATCTGCAATAGTGTCTGGGTTTGGTGTCTGTGCCTGGGATAGATCCCTGGGTAGGGCAGTCTCTGGATGGCCTTTCCTTCAGACTCTGCTCCACACTTTGTCTTCAACACCATCCCACTAGAGTGGGCACTCTACAGCTTTCTATATCAGACCATAATAAGGACAGAATTAAATTACAGATGTTAATGTGTAGAGCCTTTTTCTTCCTCACCTTTAAGTTATTTTGATAATCTCATGGCTTCAATAGACAAAGGATTCTCAATCCCATTATTATAAAGGAAGAAAACAGATGTGTTAAATCTGAACAATTATTGGATCTGAATAAGCATATGGGAATTTTGTTTCTCTTGAAACATACTTCCCCCCTTCTTTCCTCAATCACACCTGTTGACAGCCTCAGGACCTCCATTCATTCCTCACACACCAATCTTATTTTTAGCTTTGCTGTTACCTGCCTGGAAGATTCTTACTCTAGATTTTTGCATGACTCTCACCTCATTCAACTTTCTACTCAAACTCTGTATCCTCAGACAGTTAGCTCTGCCCAACTTTGTAAATGAGTCCTCTTTGGCACTTTTTGGCCTTTTGTCATGGTTTATGGCATATAACACATTACACTACAGAATAATAAACATAGTCAATACGTCTTGTCTCTATCTACACAATAAAAGCCAACTCTTCAATGTGACACTCAGAATCCTTCCAATTACTTTCTTTCCACTCATATGCTTCTTTAGATTTGTTAAATCAAACTCACTCTCCACAAACAGATTCCCCAATTTTCTCTTCCCATCTTTGGAAAGAACATCACCTGCATGCTCAATTCTACACACATTTCAAAAGTGTAATGCCATTGTCACTAACTATTCCTCTAAAGTGCCTCAACCTTTCATCCAAGTGCCACAACTTTTAATCTATGTTTCTCTACAGGCACCATTATCTTGTGATTTCTTTCTAAATTTCATCAATTAATCAACACAAGGACTTAATTCAAAGTCTAAATTTACTGTTTAGACCTCAGAATTACACAATAGAAGAATGCAAATAATTATCATTTTCCGTGAGTATTACAAGTGGTTATATAAAACTGCTAAATTAAGAGGAAGGCAGAAATGAACTCAGGCTTTAATTCTTTAACAATAAAACACAACTTGGTTTTCTTTGGTGTTATTTAAAGAATATACGTTTGTTTCCCAGTTTCTTGCTCCTATCTTTATGTTTTTCTATTTAGTTTCTTAAATTGTCTCATTTTTCTACTTTCAAGTGATGGTTCTTAATAACTCTGTTAACCTTTCCAAGATGCAAAATCTTCACGTGTAAACTTGGGAGGAAAACTTATGAAGATTATAGCATAAACCTAGTCATCTGTGAGTATCTCGGCGAGTTGTACAACAGGACTACTGCTGCACCTGGTTTACTCCACAAAACATACAGAGCTCCAATTCTATCCACACTATTTAAAAAGACGGGACTTCATTCTAAATGATAAACTTTAAAACTACAAAAGAGTCCCAAACCACACTATAAACTCTTATAACACTTTTAAGCTAGAGTGTAAATTCAGCTTACACTGACTTTAAAAATTACTATTCTTGCATTCTCTCTGGATGATGCCTACTTGGCTATGACAAAGACAAAGAATACTTACCAAGGAGTTAATGATAATTTGCTTTGGACAACCCATTATTTGGCAGTCGTTTCCTTCAGATCACTATCATCCAAACTTTACTATTTACTGAGCAGAGAATTTCTACTTCAGCATCTTTCAGAGTGCCATCCACAAGTAGGAAACTCACAGTGGCAAGCAGCAAACAATAATCCTAGCACATACTGTCATGGAGCCATCACTGGCTGGGCTGCAAACCTTCCCTGTAGCTTGCAAACACCTACCTTCCCTGATTAGCTCTCAACGGTATAAATTCAGAGAGATAATCACAGAAAGTCAAACCATGAGCAGGAGTAGATATATATAGTACACATACTGTCAGATGATAACTAGCCAAGTTACCTTACACTACAAAGAATCCACACAATCAGATTTGGTGCTCTGCACCTATAATATCAGCAACTCAGGAGGCTGAAGCAGGATGATCTCAAGTTCATGAACAGCCTGGACTATGAGGCAATACCTGAAACAAAGAGTGGGGCAGGGAGTAGGGAGGAAGAGGAAGAAGAATCTTATATAAATAACACCTATTTCCCAAACAGAATTCATCAACTATCAACATTTAGACAAAAAAATCAATCATCACCAGGTTTGGTGGCACCCAGCGTTAATCCCAGCACCACGGCAGACCTCTGAGTTCAAGGCCAGCATGGTCTAGAGTGAGTTTGAGGACAGCCAAAGTTACACAAAGAAACCCTGTCTTGAAAAACAACAAAAGGTCAAAATCCTATATTACAGCATGTCACACAGAAGTCTGGGAATACAGCTGGGCAGTACAGCAGTTGTCTAACCTACAATAGGCCCTGGATTTAATCCCCATTCCTGAAAAATGGGGGGGGGGGGCAATATTTGTCACACAAATTCTAGCTATTCTGCATAGCTGAAGAATAATGAGTCTTTATAAGTGGCAGATTGGTTCAGAAACATTGAATCTGCAGTCAGTAGGCCCCATGTTGTATTCTTGCCTTACCAAATCCTGTCTTTTGTCTGTCTGAAAGTTAAATTTATTCAACTAAAACAATAGAAAAGAAATAGCTGCTTTAATTGTTGAATTGTTCTATAGATCTATGTGGAACAAGAGAAAGCATTATATTATTATGTGCCCAAAACAGCTGACTTGCGTTCAATTTAAACAAATTCACTATTTAATCTTTTCCCCCCATTTAATGACCATAGTCTATTCTTTCTCTTTTGTTTCCTTCCTTCTTTCCTCCCTAATTAATCTTTCTTCCTAGTTCGATGAGCTACAATAGTCAACCTTATAGTGTTTCATCAGAATCAATTATAGAAGCTTCGAAAGAAACAAAGAAAGAAAGAAAGAAAGAAAGAAAGAAAGATAGATCAATCGATCGATCAAGCCTGGCACCGGTGGTCTTTAAACACTCTCGTCCGGGTTCAGACTCACGCTTAGGGAGTGAGCATTCACAGGAGCAGACAAGCCACAGCGGGAGCCACCTAGGACACAGAAGACTACTAGTATTTGGACAGAAACTTCGGACCACTGTCATAGTTCATTATACATATTAAATAAAACCTATACAGCTTTCATTTTAATTTTGATGTGACAAATAAGCTTTACCTTTTAGAGTTTGAGACCCAGCAAGTGTTTGTTAGAGATTCTAGTTATGTGATGTTTTTATTTATAAATTAATTTCAATAAAGCAATTTTAGTTTTTTTAAAAGCTATTCTTAGAAGGCAGGAGAGATGGCTCAGCAGTTAAGAGCCCTGACTGTTCTTCCTAGGGATCTTGAGTTCAATTCCCAGCAAGCACATGGTGACTTACAACCATCTGTAATAGGATCTGATGCCCTCTTCTGATGTGTCTGAAGACAGCTACAGTGTACTCTCTCTATATATATATCTTTTTTTAAAAAAGCTATTCTATAAAGCTTTAGGTAAGTTACTCCTTATTTCGAAGACGCCTCTCTCATTTTATCTTGTCACTATGCACAAGAGTTTATTATTGAATAGTATACCTTTAGCCAGCTCAGCCAGTCTGGACAGTCTGGGGCCTCAATTAAGATGGGCTGACCTTACAAAGCAATACAAACAGCACCCAATCACCTCAGCTCTAGCCTGGGCTTCTGTGGATGCTGCGCTGTACCGAGAGGAGCATCACCACTGCAATCAGACAGACCTAAAAGTGAAATGTGTTGGGCACACATTAAACATACAGTTAAAAGACTGGCATCGCCCACTGACATTCTCATAAATACTGCACAGCATAACTAACTTATTTGTGATGAGAATTTGTTTTACAAAACTATATGGAGCTATATAAATTATCTATTGATTACATAGGTGATGTTTCTAAAAAAAACAAACAGAAAAAGTACTTATATAGAATGAAGAAAACAATTTTATAAAACCATATATATATATATATATATATATGAGAAACTTCAAAAGACTGTCAACTTGATCTGACAGATAAAAACTGATCAAATATCTAAAGTCAAATGTTAGTGATCTGTGGTCTTCCAAGGCAAAGCTGCAAACTAGCACTCGCACCTCTTTCCAGATACTGGAAAAGTAACCTTCAATCCTGGAAACTGGTGTGACTGCTTGCTGTGTAAGTGAGACAAAACTCTCCAATGTCATGTGATAAAAGCTTAATGAGCTACTCCTGCTTCTCATGTATCAATAAAACACAGGAATGTCACCCCAGAGAAGAGCACAGAAGTTCCAAAAGGTGCCCTCAGCCTACAGTGCAGGGAGGCCAAACTGCAGGACGCCATGCTAAAGTACAAGAGATGGGTTTCTCCTCTCAAAATAGACTAGAAAGAACATTTTTATTGTTAGCAAAAAGAATCAAATACCACATTAAGAAAATAATACAGTCCTGGAGAGACAGCTCAGCAGGTAAGAGCACTGAGTGCTCTTCCAGAAGTCCTGAGTTCAATTTCCAGCAACCACATGGTAGGTCACAATCATCTGTAATGGGATCAGATGCCCTCTTCTGGTGTGTCTAAAGACAGCTAGTGTACTCATACATAAAATAAATAAATCCTTAAAAAAGAAAATAATACAAAATTGCTGAGTGGGATTTAGCCCAAGAACACAGGATTGGTTCAATTAGAAAAATGTATTAATATATACCATCCTCATAAATTTAACAGAGTAAACATATAGTCTTTCTAAGTACACTGAGATGGAGTATAACTGGCAAAATTAAACTCATTCAAAATTAAATACTCAAAGAAATAGAAATATAACTGAAAGTGCCTTAGTATAAGATATATGTGTTCTATATCTTATTTAATATCTATATCATTTAATAAAGAGATAACAGGCATTTCCACTAAGATTGAGAATAAGGCAAAAATCTCAGCCATCTCCACTATTATTCAACATTATATTAGAAGTCATGACCAGTCTAACCAGTTAAGAGAAATCAGAGTCATAATAAAGAACTTTATCTCTATTTGCAAACAATAGGCAGTACATCCGTTCCCCAAAAGAATCAATTATAAAAGTAATTCAAAATGAAAAGAATTACCTGAAGTAGCAGACACAAAATGTTCAAATATCACTGAATATATAACAATAATCAGTAAACCAAATGACAGGGAAAAAATCCCATTTGTAATAACAAGACTAAATAGCAATAAAGTAAGCAATGTATAAATGCACACTGTAGCATTCTTTACAACCATAAACCACTGGAAATCATCTGTGTCTATACATACAAAAGTGATTAAACTACATCTAAACCAGGCAAGTCCAACTTTTGACACTGAAATGTTGCCATACACAAGGTTCATGCTCAAGAACTCTGTAGTTAAGAAAAAAAGTGTCATGATGTCCTAAGTTTACAGTTTTGTGTTGGGCCACATTTATAACTATCTAAGGCCCCATGTGGTCCACAAGCTATAGGTTGGACATGTCTGAAACTCTATAACTGCTTACTGAAAAATCAAAGTCTGAGAAGCTATGTTTTGCTACCTCTATCTAAAAAGGAATATAGGAAAATAGGCAGGAAGTATAACTCAGAAACAAGATAGATGGTTCATCTACAGGGGCAGTGAGAAAATGGTGGGATGAGGAGAAAAGGGATAGATGGGAACCGTGGAGCTAGCAAGGATGAGGAGGTACTGATGCCTCTAGTTAGTTTTAAAACTAACTCTGACTCTTAGAGCTGTAATAATGCTCACACTCCTTGAAAATAATTTTTATGAAAACTATAACTAACCAGGATGGAGTGGAAACTGAAAAACAAAAATTCTAAGAAACCAATCTGTGTAGTAAACAGATAACTAAGAAAGCAGAGAGGAAAGGGTAATCAAATAGAGTACCCAGCTGGGCACGCAGCATCTGCATAGCCCCACGTGGGAAAGGCAGAAGCAGCATCATTTCAAGGTCAGACTCAGCTGTGCATAGAGTTTGAGGCTACCTAAGGGTTAAATGAAAATCTGTTTAAAGGGGAAAAAGTTAAGAAAGAATATATAGATACTGGGACTACATTTCAAACAGTCACAGGAAAGTTATAAGGAAGGAAAAGACTAACACGAACCTGTGGGGTTGGTCTGGAATCAAACTTTTAATATGTCTGTGTTTATGTGCATTAGTTTTCGAGCTCTGTCCTGAGGTCTAGAAAGACTAAGTGCTCTTGTGCCCAGTCTTGGTCTCTAAATAGCATTCTCCAATGAAAAGAATAAAGATTCTGGGACAAACATTTCACTCTAAGGATGATTCAAGAAAAATAGAAATGACTACAATATCATCGGATGTCAGAAAATAAGGAAAATTTCCAAGAAGAATGGGAGCATATCCAAAGAAATCAGGTGTCAACCTGAAGGAGCCACTAGTTGCTAAAGCTGGCTTAAACTGGGTAACTTCAACAAGATGGCACTTAAAGAAACAGACTAACAGGAGCAAGCCCTTAACCCCATAGCAAATAAAAAAGTAAATGGGGAAAAGACCCTTACTTAAAGACCCTCGGAACTAAAAATTCAGAATGGAAACAAATGGTGAGATGGCACAAAGGGCTCAAAGCACTTGCTGTGCACACCTGAGGTCTGAGCCAGGCACCCACATAAAAGCTGGGCACAGCCATGGTGAATGGGCATAGGCAAGGATTGCTGAAGCGTCCTGACCTCCAGGCCAGCTTCAAGTTCAGTAAGAAAGCACTGGTCCCAAAGGAATGAAGTGGAGAGTGAGTGAGCAGACACCTGATGTCCTCCTCCTCAGGGTTTCCTGGGAACTCACAGCAAGCTGGCACCCACATGTGCTCAGACACTATCCATACAATTGGCAGGCTGAGGCATCAGCACTTCAAGTCTGAGGCCAGTTTTGGCTGCATCTTGAGTTTCTGGGGATGCGTAGTGAGACCTTTGTCACCAAAGGGAGTCACAGATTGAGGAGGAGAACAGGAAAAAGGATCATCAGATAAACATTAGAGACCAAACCCACTTGATAGATGCTAAAATTGGAGGGCAAATTTATGAGAAAAAAAATGGATCAAGATTGATTTTCCAGATTTTCCCACAATATACAAACTAAAAGAGAAAAAACAGTAACTTCACAGTAGAAAAACTCAGCATACAAACTCAAAGAGACCAAAGAACGATGACAAATGAGATACATTGTTTCCATGGTATTCTTGCCAAAGCTGTGTAGGCCTGAATTAATCATGAAAATAAAATAAACACAAATTAAGAGGCTGTGGTGGCTAGAATGTGAATAGCCTTCATAGGGTCATATGTTTGAACATCTAGTCATCCGGAAGTGGGCTATTTGAATAGAATTAAGAGGTGTGGCTTTGTTGGGGGAAGTGTGTCACTGGGTTTGGGTTTCAAAAGCCCATCCCAGACCCAATATGTATGCACATGTGAGCGTATTCACATACACACACACATACATACATACACACACACACACACACACACATACACACTCACACTCTCCCTCTCCCCCCCCCACACATTCCTCCTCCTCTTCTCTGCCTACAGATCAGAACGTAGAACTCTGAGCTACCTCTCCAGCACCGTATCTACCTGAATGCAACCATGCTCCCACCATGATGATGGAGTACCCTGTATAACTGCAAGCAAGCCCACAATTAATGCTTTTATTTATAGACAGATACATAGATAAATAGATAGATGCCTTGTCACAGTGTCTTTTCATAGCAACGGAAACAGTCACTAAGGCACAGTCTATAAACTATCTGATCATACTTGTCAAAAAGTATAATTTTCATGACAGACAAGGAAATTTACAGAGTAGAAAAGACTATGGAAGCTGAACATAGTGGCACACACCTTTTGTCCCAGCATTTGTGAGACAGAGCCAATGAGTTCAAGACCTCCCTCATCTACTTAAGTGAGTTTCAGGACAGAGCAAAATACTGAGACCCTACCTCAAAAAGAGGAGGAGGAGGAAGAAGAGGAAGAGGAGGCGGAAGAGGAGGAGAAAAGTATGGAACCAGAACTAAATTCAGTGCAGGATCCTTCCTAGACAGGATCCTGAAATTGAAAAATGGTAGCTAAAAATTTAGGCTAATTTCAACAAGGGCAGCTTGTCAGTAATGTTATACTAATGTTGATTATTTACTCTTGATAATTACAGTTTTCTAAGATATTTGCAATAAGGGGAACAGGGTGGGCGATATAAGAAATGCTATTTTGCAACTGTTAAAGAACCTAAAATTAGAACAAGGACTTTAAATAATAAACAATTCTAAGCAGAAATAGAGAAACTGCCTTGAGCTAGAAGGGAAATTTTCTTCCGCTGAGATGGGAATGGAAGGAGAAAGCCTACATGTGGAAAATCAAAGACAGCTCAGGCACTCACTTTCCTTGTTCTCTCTGTGAGAAGGGACTAACCGTCTCCAAGATCAAGCAGCAGCAATTAGGAAACTATGAGATGACCACAGAAATGATCAAGGCAGACAGAGGCTACAGCATTTCTGAGAACTGCAGAGATATAAAATCCATGTGATTTTACCTATTCCATTCCACTCCATGCTTATTGTTTAAAGCTATGTTTGTAATAACTTAGATGACTAATACACATACATAATGAGACTTAAAAGTCACATTTGTGGGGCTGGAGACATAGCTCAGCTGTTAAGAGCACATACTGCTCTTGTAAAGGACCCAAGTTTGGTTCCCAGAACCCATTTCAGGTCACTCACAACGACCTGTAATCCTACTCCAGAGGAACTCAGCACCTCTGACCTCTGTAGCTTCAGACCCACACACACACACACACACACACACACACACACACACACACACACACACGCATAAGCACACATACACACACTTAAAAAAAAACATTAAAAAATAAAGTATAGTGGCGCAGGCCTTTAATACCAGGACTCAGTAGGCAGAATTAGGCAGATCTCTTGAATTCAAGGCAAGCCTGGTCTTCACAGCAAGTTCCAGGACAGCCAGGGCAAAACAGAGAAACCTTATCTTGAAAAACAAGAAAAGTTAGTGACATGTAATTTGTGCTCTGTGTGTGTGTGTGTGTGTGTACATACACATGGCATGCAGGAAGATCATTCATGCCTCAAACCTTACCAGCTTAAGCTAATGAGACTCTGACATACATTCATTCTTTCTCTCTCTCTCTCTCTCTCTCTCTCTCTCTCTCTCTCTCTCTCTCTCTCACACACACACACACACACACACACACACACAGAGTAAGACATCCATTTTCTGCCAGTGGCATAGCTCAAGTGGTAGTCTGTAGTACTCTGAATTAGCAAGGCCATGACTTAAATGCCTACCCACTCTCACAAAAAAGATACACCTTTTCTGATCTTTATAGAAATGTAACTTTTTTTCTTTTCTTTCTTTGTTTTTTTCTTTGCTTTCTTTCTTCCTTTCTTCCTTCCTTCCTTCCTTCCTTCCTTCCTTTCTTTTTCTTTCTGGTTTTTCGAGATAGGTTTCCTCAGTGTAGCCCTGGCTGTCCCCGGACTCACTCTGTAGACCAGACAGGCCTCAATCTGAGAGATATGCTGGCCTCTGCCTCCTGAGTGCTGGAATTAAGGCATGCACCCCCATTGCCTGGCTAAATTTAGCCATTTGTAATACCATCTTTCAAACAGAATAATAAATTACTACTACAAATTACCACTAATGTTCAGGCTCTCATAGGCCAGTTATATTGTAGGCCAAATGTCTTATGCTATAGCTCAGACTAATTCTCTATAATAAGGCAGAGGTATTTACTAGCTAATAAAATACTAATTAGCAGTCATATATATATATATATGCATGCTTGAAGTTTGTAAGTCAATTACAATGGTTTGAGATTCTTTAGCTTTTACTATATAAAAATGATTTCTATACTGAATAAAGTAACATATTCAGAGGAAAGTCAAATGAAAAATTTAAGGTGGGAGAATTTAATAAGGGGAGTTCTGTGTCCTACAAAACTTAAATGCAATCAGGGTCTTTTTAGAACCCAGTGAAACAGAGCAACAGGTACTAGATTTGCCTGATTCCCCAAAATAAGAAACAAAAGACTCTGGACAACATTGAAAAGGCAAACTCCCAGTAGTCATAGTCTCTGTGAACCACTGAGTCTAAAGACTCCAAAGGTTACTATTAGACATCTATGAGATGAGAGCTACTGAACAGATATGAGAGTTTTGCAAACTAACATGCCATATACCACAGGAGCTATGAAGATAAGCTGAAGAGAAACAGACACCGCAAGGCAGACATAAACATAAAAATGTTGTATATCATATTGAATATGAATTTAAATTCTTCTTTTAATAAAGAAAGTATATTATGGAATCTAAAGCAAAATTCACTTGAATACACACAAGACTTGAAAAAACTTACAGATTTTAAAAACATAATGTGATACTTCAGCCAGGCATGATGGTTCACACTGGTAATTCCAGCACTTAAGAGGTGAAGGCAAACCAACAGATTAGGGAAAGATCTTTATCAATCCTACACACAACAAAGGGCTAATATCCAATATATACAAAGAACTCAAGAAGCTAGACTCCAGAGAACCAAATAACCCTATTAAAAATGGGAAACAGAGCTAAACAAAGAATTCTCAACTGAGGAAACTCAAATGGCTGAGAAACACCTAAAGAAATGTCCAACATCCTTAGCCATCAAAGAAAAGCAAATCAAAACAACCCTGAGATTCAACCTCACACCTGTCAGAATGGCTAAGATCAAAAAAAAAAAAAAAAAAAAAAAAAAAAAATCAGGTGACCACAGATGTTGGCTAGGATATGGAGAAAGAGGAACACTCCTCCATCGCTGGTGGAATTGTAAGCTGGTGGGACTGCAAGCTGGTACAACCACTAGGGAAATCAGTCTGGCAGTTCCTCAGAAAATTGGACATAGTACTACCTGAGGACCCAGCTATACCACTCCTGGGCATATACCCAGAAGATACTCCCAACATGTAATAAGGACACATGCTCCACTATGTTCATAGTAGCCTTATTTATAATAGCCAGAAGCTGGAAACAACCCAGATGTCCCTCAACAGAGGAATGGATGCAGAAAATGTGGTACATTTACACAATGAAATACTATTCAGCTATTAAAAACAATGACTTATTCGCAGGCAAATGGATGGAACTTGAAAATATCCTGAATGAGGTAACTCAATCACAAAAGAACACATAGGGTATGTACTCGCTGATAAGTGGATATTAGTCCAAAGTATTCAAGTGGCTATTAGCCCAAAAGTTCGGAATACCCAAGATTTAATTCACAGACCATATGAACCCCAAGAAAAAGGAAGACCAAAGTGTGGGCACTTCAGTGCTTCTTAGAAGGGAGAACAAAATACTTACAAGAGGAAATATTGGGACAATGTATGGAGCAGAGACTAAAGGAAAGGCCATCCAGAGACTGTCCCACCTGGGGATCCATCCCACATACAGCCACCAAACCCAGACACCATTGTGGATGTCGGGAAGTGCTTGCTGACAGGACCCTGATATGGCTGTCTCCTGAGAGGCTCTGCCAGAGCCTGACAAAAACAGAGGCAGATGCTCGCAGCCAATCATCGGACTGAGTACAGGGCCCTCAATGAAGGAGTTGGAAAAGGGACTGAAGGAGCTGAGGGGGGTTGCAGCCCCATTGAGGGAGCAACAGTGTCAACCAGCCAGAGCCTCCCCCCCCCCAGGAGCACCCGGGGACTGGACCTCCAACCAAAATGTACATTTGAAAGGACCCATGGCTCTGGCCTCATAGACAGAGGATGGCCTTGATAGACATCAATGGAAGGAGAGGCCCTTGGTTCTGTGAAGGCTCAATGCCCCAGTGTAGGGGAAAACCGGGGCAGGAAGGCAGGAGTGGGTGGGTGGGTGGGGGAGCACCCTCATAGATGCAGGAGGAAGGAGGATGGGATAGGGGATTTCTGAAGGGGAGACCTGGAATGGGGAAAACATTTGATGTAAATAAAGAAAATATCCAATAAAAAAAAAAGAAAGAAAATAAAAGAGGTAAAAGCAAGAGTTCAAAGTCATCCTCAGCCTCACAGTGAGTTCAAGGCCAGCCTGGGCTATCTGAGATCTCAGCTCAAAAATCTTTTGTAAAATATTAAAAGTGTGAGTCTTCAAACAAATGTGTTAAGAGTTATTCTCTGTGGGAATACTTTAATAAAAACATTCTGAGGAACACTACAAATGGAAGTATAGGGTAATGCGGAACACTAAGGGTAGAAACAGCAAGCTTTGGACTGCTTTGATCTAACTTTGCTTGATTTTTTTTGCAGTGTTTTATGTTTGATTTTCCTGAGCCCGGTAACTATTGTAATGACTAGTGGCTCTATTTTCTTGAGATTATTTTTTCATTCAGTTAGGTTTGATGAACAAGAAGACTGTTTTAATGTCACAACTTAATGTCAACAATGTCACAAATGAATCTTCATGACAAACTAATTTACAGTTTAAGAAATAGAGTGACTCCATTAATTAACTCTATATATTTAGAACTGTTTAAAATTGAAAGTAATAACCAAAACATATAAGTTTCCTTGTCAAAACAACTTAATTGTCTTCTATGACAGTCTTCCTTTTTTTCTTTTTTTTTTTTCTTTTGGTTTTTTTGGATTTGGTTTTTTCAAGAAAGGGTTTCTCTATGTAGCCCTGGCTGTCCTGGAACTCACTCTGTAGACCAGGCTGGCCTCGAACTCAGAGATCCACCTGCCTCTGCCTCCCAGAGTGCTGGGATTATAGGCGTGCGCCACCACCACCTGGCAACAGTCTTCCTAAAACAAAGCAAAAACTCCTTTCCTTACATCCCAATAAAAATTATACTGAAATGAAAATGGCTTTCCATATAACATATTCAAAGTATATTATATTGCTTTTCACAAGCAGAATAGCCAAATAAAAAGAAATAATACTTCTGTCTTTATATCAACAACTATCTGGTAACTGTTTTGATAGCTGTTCATCTTAATAGAGTAATAAACTGAGTTTGCATTGCTTAATAAAATAAATGCATCAGTCTGGAATTCAGAAGTAGAAAGCTTTGAATTACAGTTAGCTCTTAATTATATGTCATAAAGAGAAAAACGGGTAAGTTAATCTAGCAGATGGTCAACAATAGCTACCCCTATCACCATAACCAATCTTTAAAATATGTAATAAAATCAACTATTTGGAAATGCCTTTTTCTTCTCTCCATTGTGTTACAGAGAAACTAATGCAATGGAAAGTGGTAAGATTCTCAAAATTACATTACTCTCTGAAAAGGAAACTAGCTGTGAATAAATGTTAAGTTATTCAGTCTAGTGTGGCCTCTTTCCTTCACAGATGGCTCGCTGAGCTCCAGCATGCCAGCAGTGGAGCCAACCAAGAGCCATTAACACTACAGTGTTTGCTATTTACTGTAATTGATTTCATTCCAAAATCCAACAACTTACTTGTTACTTGGTATTACATATACGAACTGCTTTGCTCTCTTAGTAATTGGTCATTGGAAAGTTAATAAGTTACCCAAAACCATATCAAATAAACCCCCTCAAAATTCAAGGCAGAAATTCAGTAGAAAAAGAGCTCATAATAAGCACAGTTTAATATAGACAGATACAGATCATCATACAAAATATTTAAATACATTCTTGTTCCTATACAAATTAGCACACACACAATATTTCCTTGCTCTATCTCCTGAGAGGCCCTAGAAGCAATGACAAGCAATGTTCTCAGCAGAGAGAGCACACATAGTCCAGATACTGGTTTCTAATAGCATTTTCCAATAAAAAGCATGGTCACTCTGGGAGAATGGATAGTTCAAGGACCAGGGAGGGTAATACCCTATATGATCAAGGAGAATCGTGTAGACGAGAAACTAAAACCAAATGAACAACCTCAAAAAGTGCTTTAAAAGAAAGCAATCTGCATAATGACAAAGGTATTTCAAAAAAATCAATTAAAAAGGCTAGAACAACTAATAAAAAGCATTGCTGAATTATAACCCAAAGTGCAAAACGTATTCATTTGTCAAAACAGACAGTCTGGAGATACTATTCAGCTGTAAAAGAGTACCTATTGCCCTCATACAGGACTGGAGACTAGTCCACAATACCCATGTCAGATAGCTTACAACCACCTGTAACTCCAGCTCTAGGGAGACTCAAGTCCATGGGTTCCTGAGCTGCACTTACGTACACGCACACACACATATATAATTTAATATAAATTTGATAGAAATGACTGAGTGAATCAGTAAAGAAGGAGAAATATTCCCCTTACAGTTTATTTCCAAAAAGGTTTTATGAACACTCCTCGTCTTTAGGAAGTAAAACATAATTCTCCACTCTCTATCTTTGCACCATATAAAGAAATTTTCTTCTATAATAGGCAATATTCAAAAGGAAGAGCTCAAAAAGAGTAACTTCATAGGGAACAAATCTGACAAAGCAAGACTGACTATCATAAAGGTTACCATCAGCAGTGTGGTTACAGTGACAGTCAGGAAGGGCACTTTTACTGAGTTTCTCCTCCCCATGCTAATCATGACAAAACACTAGATAAATCTCCACAGATGTAGGTACAAGATACCTTTAAACAGTAATCTGCAAAACTATCAACTCATCAAAAGCATGGAAATCAGGCCAGGCAGTGGTGGAGCATGCCTTTAATCCTGGCACTTGGAAGGTGTAAGCAGACGGATCTCTGAGTTCAAGGCCAGTCCAGTCTATAGATCAAGTTCCCGGACAGCCAAGGCTACATAGAGAAACCCTGTCTCAACCTCCATTCACACCCTGCAAAAAAGCAAGGAAATCTGAGAAACTTCAATGCTAAAAACACTTGATGACTGGATGGCATCCTGAACAGAAAAGGGAGAAGAGGGAAAAGCTGACACAATGTAAATAATTGTGCCACACTAATGATGTATATGTTAACAGAGAAATGAAATATTCAGGTACCTCTATATTATCTTTTTAGTAATTCTGTAAGTCTAGCCGAGAGTTCATTATAAATAATCTAAGAACATTACACTATTTTATAAACTATTAGTATTTTATTAATGTGAATTGAGAAACCAGCAATTTAGTTTACAATGTATTACTAGTTTAACTATTATAACAATTCAAACTCAAAAATCTTTAAAAACAACAACAACAAATCTATGAGCTGAAATCTTTAATGCCAGCAATTTAGAATAATAAATAAATACTTTGATGTTGGGTCTAGAGCCACAGCATGTACACCTACATATACACAAATATACATATGAATTATTAATAAATCAGGAGCTAGAAAGATGGCACTGTTTAGAACACTTGCTGCTCTTGCAAAAGACCTAGCACAGAATGTATCCACAATACAGACAAACAGGCACACACACATACAAGAATATAAAGAAAACAAGTGATTTTAAAAAACTTTTAAGGACCAATGGAGGCCAGCTTGGTTGCGCATAGTTTCATGGAACATAATTCAGGGTAAGGCTGAAGAATTCCAACTGTTAAGGAGTTTTCTTTTTACTCTAAAAGCAAGCAAAGTCACAATATGAAGGCTATATACAAGTTTCAGGCAAGGTGATTGTTCCTATGCATTGTAATGCGAAATACTGGCCATGGTTGCCTCAGGGAAGAAGATCTTCACGTATACAAGTGATGCTACATAACCTTGCCTCCACGAGTTATCCCTGACTGGTGAATAAAGATGACTACAGCCTATAGTTAAGCAGAAGAAAGGCAGGCAGGAGACTACAGGGGAAGAGAAAAAGAGAAGGTGAAGAGAGAAATCTTTACACAATGGGGTAAGTGATCCTGAGAATTGGCCCTGAGGGCTAGCCAGTTAAAGAGCAGCCCATACGCAACAGGGAAAATCATATCTTAGGGTTATTGATAAGGTAGTAGATATTAATAGCTTAGAGGGTAGATATCTGCCCAGCTCTAGTACTGTTTAAAGGCTTATTATAAATATAAAAGTTCTGTGTCTTTTATCTAGGAACTGAATTATCCAAGGCAAGTTCTCCAAGTCTTATATAAAGCTTGGAAACAATAAATAACATACATAATACAGAATGAAGAGAAAGGGACTTTTATCTTTATCTTACAAGCAACCAGCTTAGCATCCACCAAGTGAGGATGCTACACTGAGGGGAAATCATAACATTGTTTGAAGAGAAGAAATTAGTTACTTTAGATAACTTAGGATGAGCTGTGCAGATAACACGATATGAAATGAGCTTCAAAATGTTATAATTTCAACTTCCAAACACTTCAAAGCCAAATCAGTAAGTAAATATGTCCTCCAAGACTTACATAAAGCTTGGAAACAATAAATAACATACATAATACAGAATGAAGAGAAAGGGGCATCAAAAATGCTGAAGCCATGTGGATTACATAAAACATCTTTGCCCTTCCTTTGGGAAGCCCAAGGCAGATATCTCCAGTTAAAAACAAGAACATGAAGGCAAATTGTTGTACCCAGTGGGCTGGGAATATTTAGTATGCATTAAAAAATGATAAACACATCAGTTTAGAAATTCTCTGTATTGGCAGAGCAATGGGCACAGCCAGCTATCCCTAAAAAGAAACCTCAAAACCACAAATCAGGAACTAACTTGGTTCCTTCTACAGGTCCAGGAAGGAATTTAGAAATGCTGCAGTTTTGAAGTAGTGAGATTTCAGTGCCAGGCTGTAATCCGTGCACTCTACTCTGTATAACACCCAAGTAAGCCAGGTGCAACTTGGGGAAACAACAGCTCGGAGAATAAACTGCTTCCTTTAGCTTCAACAAGATTCTAGACCAGTAAGTACTTCTTAATCTTGCTAGACATTACACACTTCTTTCTTTTAAGAATTTGATAAATGAATGCATTTTCCCAGAACACACACATATACAAACTTTGCACATAATTTCTGGGGTAGAGATAGAAAACCCCTGAAAAAAAAATCACTGATTACCTGGACTGAGACCCCACCCTGGAATTAAGGCAAGCATAATCCAAGAAAAGTAACATCTTGCCTAGCAGGAAACAAAACAGCTCAGGCAGAGCCTTTAATTCAGCAAATCAGAGTGGGAAAAGGCTGTTTCCTGTATACTAAGTGTTAGACTTTGTAGATAGAAAACGGTGTTGGTCACGGTGGGCGAGGAAAACAAAAAGGAAAATTGAAAGCAAGTAAAAACAGAACAAACAGAAGAAGAAAAGTGTACACAGACGCAATACTCGCTCTGGAAGAGCAGCAATGAAATACAGCCATTCCTGCAACCTCCAGAGAACTGACCAACCGTCAATCTGGTGCACCCTTCTTTAGCAATCAAGTTAATCAAATGGCAAATGTGAACACGCCTTCGCAGTTGTGAAAGCAACACGTAGGTGAAAAGCTCTGCGATTCTTTCATTCGTTTTTGTCCCCTGATCAGATAAGAACCAAGTTAAGTATACTTCAGGGAAAAATAAAAGAGAAACGCACAGAAATCCTGAAAGGATGGCTTAAAGGATCTGCAGGAAGTGTAAAATATAAACCTTTTGAGATCAGAGGATTCAGGAGGAAAACAAGAACAAAGCCTGGGAAGCAATAACTGGGGAGAAAGTCTAGAATCTAAACACTTAAATTAAGACACGCACGCGCGAGAGAGAACGCTTCCTTTCCTAGGCACATAAAGAGTAGTTAACTTGGCAATAAGGAACGCACCAGAAGGCAGGGCCACAATTTCCTTCTCCAAACTCCAGCATTCCTGGGACGCCCTCACCAGCACTCAGGCTTGGGACGTTTCAGGCAGGGCGCCTCCCTCTGCACCAGTGTCAGGCAATCTCTCCGAGGGTTTATTGCTAACTCCCTTCCTCGCACAGCAGGAGAGAGGAAGTAGGAGACTCTGGGACGAGCGGGGGGAAAGGCGGCCCACTCGGACAGAGTCCAGAAAGACCCGGACCCTGCCAACTCTTCCCACCCACCGCCAGCACAGCCGAGCGGTGCCGCCCCCTTCACTCCAGAACACACTCAGACTCAGAGGGACGGGAGGGACCAAGGAGCGGACTTGGCAGCTCCCAGGGATGGAAGTGCCCTGGAGCAAGTTTAACGAGAGTAGCCGTAGGCGACTCGTCCGCCGTGGAGCAAGCCACCTCAACCTCATCCTTTCTGTCGCGGCTCCGCCCTCACCTGTCTGTCAGCGGGGAAGCCAGCAGCGCTCCGTCGCGGGCTCTCCCGGTCGCAGCACTCGGGAATCGCGTCGGCCCGAGGCAGAAGGGACCGGAAGCGCAACCGGGAGCTTTTCCTTCGTCTCCTCCCCTACGCTTCGGGGGCGGGGAGCAGCCGCAGCTGTCACAGGCTCCGAGCAACCAACCGCCGAGGACACTTGCACCCGCGACCTCACAACCCAGCCTCCGGCGCTTGCACTCTACCCGCAAAGACGGAAATGAGAAGACCGGAAGTGCGGGGTCTTGGGCCCGGGACAGCCTCTCTCTAGAAGCCAAGCGGGCCCCCGCCACGTCTCTATGGTGCGCGCGCGTCTCCCAGGGGGCTGGGTCCTCTCGGCTCCGCCCCGGACCGCGGCCCCGTGAACTACATCCGGGAAATCCGCACGGGCCGTTACCGGGGTAACCGGTTGCAGCGTGGAGTAAGAGTCGCCAGTTTGCGAAGAGCACCCCTCCAGCCAGACATTCTCTACCCTTTTCCCAAACACACACTCGGTGCCTGGAGGCTGGAGGTGGCCGCAGCTCACCACCGCGGAGCCGAAAGTTTGTCAACCACCGGAGAGAACGAGCGGGATGCGGAAGGGATGGAGCGAAGATGAGTGTACACCCGCTGACAGCACGGAAGCCCGGCCCTCGCTCTCCTAGGCGTCTCGCGAGTTCTCCGCGACCGCCGCACTCGTGCCAGTCTGTGCAGAAAGACAGGCTTCCGTGAGCTTGCGGTGGTAGCTCTGGTTCTGTGCTCCCCTTTTCCCTGCTCACTCGCTGACAGTGGGCTCATAGTACTTTTCTTCGCTGCTGCTCTCTTGCCCGCAACTGAGCTCTGCCCTACTGCTTGTTCATCCTCTCTTAAGTAGATCGCCGTGGCCCTGTCCACAGAAACAGTTCAACTATCCCTTCTCCCAGAGCTCGTCCTACCAGTCTTTGGGGTACCTGCGAGAATCTTCCCTATCCCCAGCGATGTTAGATAGAAATGGGCCAGAGCACATTTCCAATGAATGTTAATATCCTGGGACTGGTTCATAGTAACACTACATACATTTACATAATGCACTACATATATTTCAAACCTAAATAACACGGTGTTGTCTTAGATTGCTAGAACATCAACTCAAACAAAACAACATCAACAAAAACACTGCTGACATGCCTAAACATAAATCTTGTATAAAGGGCCATTTTGTTCTGAAATTGAGCTATAAAGGAAGTGTGAGGGGTACCAGTTCACTCAAACTATTCTGCAGTGTGTTGTGAATGTTCCTATTCAAACCATCCCCTTGAGTTGGAACCCATTAGTCTTCCCCATTATTAGAAAGAGGCCCCCATCTAGTGTAACTCTTGCTCTCATTCTGTAAGAACTGAGTAAGACCTGTGGCTAAATGCGAATGTCATATACAGGGGCTTCTGAAGGGTGACTTCAGAAAACACTTGCAATACCCAGTTGTGTATGAATGGTGTGACAGTTAGCTTAACAAAACTGGGTGTCTCCTTAAGGATGTCTGATGGTGTCTGTTTAAATTTGGGGATACTTGGCTTCTTGTATTGGCTATAAATGGTATACTTCCTCTGAGACCTGCTGATAGTTTTTATGATGGTTCTGATGGACTAATGATAATTTTCTTTGATAAGGATGCTATTAGTTGCTTATTCTAAGTAATCAGTCCAGTGAGGTTCTGGTATTCTGCATGATTATCCTTATCCATAATATCGTGGTGAGAAAGAATATGATAGGACTAATTAATTTTTCCGTGATTTCTTTTGCCCCAAGGGAAATACAAACGTAGACCCACCTTTAGAAACACTGAAATCTGCTTCAGTTGGTTACGGAAAATTGCAAATACTTCTGTACATCATTTTAAACTGAAGGAAGCAGAAGCTTGTGTTCTTTGGATTTAGGGAAATTTTCATTCATGTGTATTTGTGTATATGTGTGTGTATGAGAGTGTGTGTGTTACTTGAGATCAATGTTTTATACAAAACTTTTAAAACTTACTTCTTAAATGATTTATTTTCACTTTCTTTTTTTTCTTCCTGTCTTCTTTCTCTCCTTTTTTTTCTTCTTCATTTTGGTCCCTTTTTGCCCCCAAAGAATTCTGTCTGCCCATTCTACTTAGAAGGAATAGAAGATTCCTATTCTCTCAATTGACGTATATGATGAGAGGGCTAAGAGGAAAGGATTTACTGTCACATATAATCCTGACATGGAGATAATATACTCACCTTTTGCAGAGTTAGATACTCTTTATTCCCTAGGCTTGTAGAGAACATTAGTAGACTGCCTGCCTTTCATTTTATAATCAGGAAGGAAAGGAGATAGGCCACGGGTTCGAGGCTGGTGCTTTTACTCCATTCTGCATGAAGTCAATGACAGATTAGATTTTTGAATGTTGCATACTGCTTATCAATGCTGTTTTCTCAAGAGCAAGAAATTGATACATCCAGATCTTGTCTCTGATAATTCTGATAATGTGTCAAAATTCCCAGCACTCCTCATCAGTAAGTTTCTATTCGTGAAGAGATATTTAGGTTACTACTTACACAGTATAATCTTCAGGAAACAGGCTTTATTTAATAGAGGGCAGTGGGTAATAGAACATTATTAAGGAGTTCCCAGATGAACCAGTTGGTGGCGCACACCTTTAATCCCAGCACTTGAGAGGCAGGCAGACCTTAGTTCAAGGCCAGCTACAGAATTCCAGGATAGCTGGAGCTACACTTAGAAACCATTGTCTCTAAAGACAACCACAAAACAAAAACAAAAAGATAAAAAACAAAGAGCAGCCAGTGCTTTTCAAGCCAGCCCTGTTTTTCACCTGGGCGAAGTGAGACAGCTGGCCCCAGTGCCGTGGGCTCAGGAGAGCTGGCCCCCGGTGCCGTGGGCGTGGGCTCGGGAGAGCTGGCCCCCGGTGCCGTGGGCTTGGGAGAGCTGGCCCCGGACAGCCCAGCCGTTCTGCTCCCCAGATCCAGGGCTTTGTGTTGACCCGTCCCAGCATCTACTCCACCTATGGATTGTTGGCCTTTGTAAAAGGGCTGGCCTTGCAGATTCAGTGCTGCAGGGTCTCCACGACACAGGGCAACAACAGCATATCTGACAGGAGCCCAGGTAAAAATGCAGTATTGATAGAGTAGCAGATGCTAGAGCCCTCTAGCCAGATCAATGACATTGTAAAGAATATTTGCAAGGAAAGCTGTTTGAGCAGAAGGGTAAACTGGGTGACACCATGACACATTTCAGGCAGATGGAGGGACAGAGAGATGAGTGGGATTGGAGTACCTGATGTGAAATTTACAAAGAACCAATAAAAGAAGGAGAAGAAGAAGAGGAATAGGAGGAAGTAGATGAAGAGGAAGGAGGAGGGGAGGAAGGAGGAGGGGAGGAAGAGAGGAAGAAGAAGAGGAAGGAAGAGGAAGAAGCAACAGCAGTTCCCAGACAGACAGGGTGAGAAGTAAAGTGCTATACTTTTAGAAGCTCTCTAGTAATTACAACTTCACTCAGTTATGTGTAAAGAACGCTAGGAACGTTTAGTGCTATCAAGGCTTTAAGCACAGGAGTCAGTCATTATTATTTCATTATATCATCTGTTATTGTTGATAACAGAGGAACTTTCTCATATGACTCGAACTTTTCCCTTCCAGACCTCCAGTTGTCTTTGGTGGCATTCTGAAATTATTCAAAAATAAATTTGACCTCCTGCCCTGGTATGCAAGAGTCACCATGGTCTGGCCCCCAAGTTGTTTTCTGTTGTGTAACCCATCAGCCACATCAGTACTCTTGTGTGTGTGGAGTAAGAGTGCCCATTTAGCCGACTATCCATCTGGCCAGGGAGAAGAAGGTGTGATTACACAGAGCTGCTTGGTATGTTCCGAGCCCTGTAATTCTGCCTTGGACGTGGCGGCTGTCTAGCCTTCCCTGCAGAGATGTTCTCGGACCTCTCCTACACCTCACCACCTCACTCATCATGGCTCTGAGCCCTTGCTTCCATCACAAACCCCTTTCTGTCCTTCCTGTGAGAATTCATTTTTGCCACCTATTTCCCGTAGCCCTTAGGTTGAACCCCTGTTGGTCTGCCTTGAACTGCTGACTCTTCCTGTCTGTTTCCCCTATTCCTTTAAAAAAAAAAAAAATCTAACTCATGTTACCAGGCTTATATTGGCAAGTACTTTAGCTCCCAGCCACCTCATTGGCTCCCTCAGGATCCTTTTCAGCAGAGTAAACTTTGGACTCATTTTATTCTTTCAGAACCATCAGGAAGTTAACAGTGCTTAGGTTATAGAAACAAGCTATCTGTCTTGCACCATGAAACTTACTGAAGACCAGTGATGGCTGCTGGTTAGAGAAGCGGTATGGAGAGGTTTAAGTGGGCATACTTGTTATCTAGTGGTGAAAGTCAAAAAGTGAGTGCACTTTCAGTCTGGGAAGTGATTGGGACTCTGCAGAGAGCTATAAACTACAGATAAGAACAGAGTAATTTATTACCCTGATATTCTGAGTGGGAAGGCCACCAGTGTTATGTCTCCTTGTGCTTTAGCTTTCTTTTACAGTCTTGCACAAATAGAACATTAGAATTTAAAAAAAAATAAAAAGGAAATGTAGGTGACTTGGCTTAACCCACAGTTCATTTTCTAGCATGAACATTCAACGTTTGTGGCTGTTGTCTTTTTATTCATATTTTTCTTCATTTATTTGACAATTTGTTATTAAGAACCTATGGTGTGCCAGACTGTTGTAATTTTCAGTATTTTCTGGCCTGTAGATTCATAGTTCACTTTTTAAATTTATGTCCTTGTAGAGGACTTTGTAGCAGTTAGGAGAGGAATCAAAGTCAAAATATAAGAGACATGGACAGGAGGAGCTTTTTCTGTTGTGAAATAAAGTCCAGGGACAAGGACATGACGGAGGGCTCTGAGTGTGGAGAGTGATTCCTGGCAACTACCACCAAATGCCAGGAACTTCACCGGCAGCAGCCAGAGCTAAGTTCTGGGTGACCTCGGTGAGACCTGGGAGCCTCTAGATAAGAGGCTAGCATCCTCACTTCTGCTCTGTGAGACCCCGGAGACCCGGTTACGATTTCCTGGGCTTCTGGCCTATGAACATCTGTGATAATAAATGCTTGCTGGTCTGGAAAGAGCTCAGTGGGTAGGAGTACTTACTGCCCTTGTGGAAGACTTTGTAGACCTTTGTAGAGGCTCAGATCCCCAGTGGAGTGGTGGCTCAAAATTGCCAGGAACTCCAATTCCAGATAGAGTTCTAGATAAAGACTTTCTAGGTTAAAAGTTGTAGACTTTTTTTTATTTATTTTATTTTATTTTGGTTTTTTGGATTTGTTTGTGTTTTTTGGTTTGGTTTGTTTTGTTTTGTTTTGTTTTGTTTTGTTTTGTTTTGTTTTGTTTTGTTTTGTTTTGAGACAGGGTTTCTCTATATAGCCCTGGCTGTCCTGGAACTAACTCTATAGACCAGGCTGGCCTCGAACTCAGAAATCTGCCTGCCTCTGCCTCTGCCTCTGCCTCTGCCTCTGCCTCTGCCTCTGCCTCTGCCTCTGCCTCTGCCTCTGCCTCTGCCTCTGCCTCTGCCTCTGCCTCTGCCTCTGCCTCTGCCTCTGCCTCTGCCTCTGCCTCTGCCTCTGCCTCTGCCTCTGCCTCTGCCTCTGCCTCTGCCTCTGCCTCTGCTTCTGCCTCTGCCTCTGCCTCCCAAGTGCTGGGATTATAGGCCTGCACCACCACCGCCTGGCTAGTTGTAGACATTTTAAGTTTTTTTCTCTCATATTGCTTAATTTGTCTTCCATAAGCATTGTAGCAATTGATGTATCTCAGAACAACCTGTGTAACTATACCCTGGAAAAAAACAAACAAATCGAAGAGGGTTTATATTTTTCTTATCACTTGTAGGATTCCTTACGGCAAGGCCTATTACTTAGTCTAACTGTTGACATCAAGAAAATATTCTCTGATTTGTAGGCTGGCATTTCTCCTCTGTAATGTGTTCAGGGGAAAATGAATACCGAGCTTAATCAGCAGGATGAGCATTCAGAGTAAAGATCACTTACTGCCATTACTCCTGCAAACCCAGCCAGCCGATGTCTGGGGAGGCTGCATAGCATCCATTTTATTAATTGGGCAGTAATTGATGTTTATACTTTCCTAGGGGAAAGGCCTACTTTTGTCTGGTTTACATCACATATTTGATTGTTTTAGGAATGTATTATATTTTATTGTGGAAATTTTGACTTTCGTTATTGAAGGAAATGACACTGTTGACTGGAGAAGGAAGTTGAATATTTTCTTAAATAAAGATGCTGCTCATTTCGGCTTGAACTGGTCTCTGTTCAACTATTTTCTAACTATAGGCTTAGTATTTGTTATCTGAAGGGTTTCACGAAAGTATTTCAGAGTTTGAATCTTTGTTTGTTTTTTGAGACAAGATGTTTTTCTGCGTTACCCTGGCTCTCCTAGAACTCACCCTGTAGATAGACCAGACTAGCCTCAAAATCACAGACATCTGTCTGCTTCTGCCTCCCAAGTGCTGGAATTAAAGGCATATACCACCACTTGCAGGCTCAAAGTTTGAATCTTTTATTTAGAATATTTGCATAGACTTTGCAGGTTGAACATCTCTAATCAGTAAGTCTCCTGGATTTAAAATTTGGAGATTAGAGGTTCTCAGTCTTTTTTTTTTTTTTTTTTTTTTTTTTTTTTTTTTTTTGCCTTTAGTTAGGATACACAGAGGAGATTAGCATTGCTGCAGCCCTTGTTGTTCATTTCTGAGAATAAAGTAAGATGGGAGGGAGGGGATCCCTGGACACTGGTGTCAAACTAGCAAGAGAAATAATTACATACAAGATAGTCACAGATTTGCAGGGAATATGCAAGGAGTTCCTGGGGAAATGAACACAGTTTTCATGGGACTGAGTCAGATGGTCAGATCCTACTTACTTAGAAGCCCAAGCTTTCCCTAACAGTAGGCTAAAGATGCTGTGGATGCTAGCATCCAGAATGGTCCACTCTTCCTTAGAAACTTAATATCGCCTTTAGAATGTGGTGTTGTTAGAGCCAGAGAGAGCTCAAAAAACAAACAAAGGTGGATCGGTACTTAAGAACAGTTGTTTTTTCAAAGGACCCAAGTTTGATTCCCAGCACCCACATGGCAAATAGCTACAGTTCCAGGGGACCCAACGCCTCTTCTGACTTCTGCAGACTCCTGACCCCATGCAGTATGCATACATACATTTAGGGACACATATGGACATAAAATAATAATTAACATTTTTTAAAGTTGTTGTTGTAAGCTGGGTGTGCTGGAATGTGCTTTTAAATCTAGCATGTGGGGAGCAGAGAAAGGCAGATCTCTGAGTTCGAGGTCAGCCTGGTCTACAGAGGGGATTCCAGGACAGCCAGGGCTACACAGAGAAACTCTGTCTTGAGGGGGTGGAGGAAGTTGTTATTGTAAGCTGTGTATAGGAGCTGACTTGCCTTGATACAGGGAACCCAGACTGTGAACTATGGTCAGAGAAGACCCTGTCAATATGATTTAACTATACTCTAATATAAAGAATAGAATACAGACCGGACAGTGAAAAGACTAGATTGCTAGTTTCCAAACACATCATAACTGTGTGACCATTAAAACCCGGTTCTACCTAACTCCTTAGTTTCTTGGAATATAGGCAGCAGAGCAATTTGAAAATGCCATGATGATGTTGTTATATCAAGGCCTTTTTTGCAACAATTTAAAAAAAAAAAAACCTATGAATTGTAATTTTGGTACAAGGGGGGTAGAAGAATTTTAACAAGAACTTTTCTCTAAGCTGAGTACACCTACAAGCCCAGCGTTCAAGAAACTGAAATATGAAGATTATGAGTTCAAGGCCAGCCTACATCATGCGAAGCAATCCTGTCTTAGAAACAGAACAGAACAAAAAGCAAGCAAGAAGATGTATCTTGTCATCTGGAAAGCCAGAGACACAGCAGGAAGACTAGGGCACCCGCATAATAATGTTCATTTATCAAATTAGCTTCTTGTCGTCTTGGCCACAGCATGCCCAGAATACATAGATTCTGGCAAGAGAGCTGGTGTCTGGGGGGGGGGGGGTGAACGTGAGCCTGTCTGGATCCCTGTGGCTGGTCTCACTGCTGCTGCTGAAGAAAAACGAGTCTTGGCAAGGAAGAGGGCTCATCAGCTAAGAGCATTGCTGCTCAAGTACCAAGACCTACCTACCTGTGTTGTAACCTAGCACCTACCTAAAACACATGCATAGCTTCATGGACCTGTGGCTTGGATGCTGGAGGTAGGTATGGAGACAGATGGCCAGCTTAGATGAGAAATGGTGAGCTCCAGAGAAACTTTGTCTCAAGAAAGGAAAGGCAGAAGGCAGAGAGTAAAGAAAAGGAAATCCAACATCCTCTTCTGAGCGTGCACACACACACGCGCACGCACACACACACACACACGCACACCACTGTTTCTAGTCTATTTTTAAGTGCCATTCCTGCCCCCAAATCTGCAACTTAGAGCTAAAAAGATTGAAAAGAGAAGACCATGATAATGAAACCATCAGCCCACATTCACTGGGCACTTTCTTCAACTATTAAGTTAATCTGGCCATGGTTGTGTACTGTGAGACCCAGCCAGCACTTGAGAAGCTGAATCAAGGATGGCAAGTTCAAGGGCCACCTGGTCTATATGCAAAGGTATGCGCACACGTGTGTGTGTGTGCGCGCGCGCACGCGCGCGCGTGTGAAAGAGAGACAGAGACAGAGAGACAGAGACAGACAGAGAGAAGCTATCCTGAGTGCCTCTTATGAAATTCACTGAGCCTTACTGAGTATACAGCAACTCTGTGAAGTCAGTCCTGTAGTTTCTCCCCTTTTACAGATAAAGCAGCTGAGGCTTTAATGGTTAAGACCCAGGACCACATAAGTACTACGTGGCAGTCACTTCTCAAGATCTATACTATGGCAAGTCAGTTTCCCACACATAGACAAGGCCACATAGAGGGCCTGAGAGGGTAAGAACCGTGATCACTCTACTTCCTATTTCAGTCTAGATCACTTTCTATATTATATCCTTAACAATGTGTTTATTATGATGCATGTTCTCAACACTGACCTGTGTATATTCATATACTGGGCTAAACTGATATAAAAATTACTGGATTTGTTTTTAGCTTTGAGGGAGCACAGGGCTTAGATTTTTTTAATGGAGTTATTCATCACCTGAATTGAATATTTCAATGAAGTATTTCTAGCAGACTCCTATGAAGAAGACTGTCTCCCATGTGCTATTAAAAATTGAGCTCATGTCTACAGTCTGTGGTTATTTTTTTCTTCTTGTAGAGCCAGAGGGTACAGCCTGTGACCTCATGTAGAAAATAGCCACCAAGATCTATCCAGGATCATTTTTAGTTCTTTAGTTTTGGCACGCACACATTTTCAAAGCAGATTAAATTTGTCCAATGTGTTTTAGAAGTATATATTGCAAAGCACAAGGGAGGATGCAAAGCACCGAGCAGAGCCTTTAGTGGAGGGCTGTTCAGGAAGCAAGCTTCTGTCCGGAAGCTTTGGTTACTACATTTCCAGAAACTTCTTCCCATCCTTCTCATTGCCATTCCAAGCATGGTGGACCCCAGCTGCCACGTCGCTCCCTGCTGCCTTTCCCCTGGCATTTCCAAGAGATAGAAGGAGGGTGCCATTTTTTTCATTCTGTACCCTTGAAGAAACTAGAACTTAAGCCGGGATATCTTACACGGACATTTTTGAAAGTTTGTGTCTTATCTCTGAGCCTGCTGTGGAGAATTTAGTACAAGACATGCATGGATAAAATGAATCGTCTTAAAGGATTGCAGCTCCAAAAATACCCCAGCAGGACTGGGCAGGTTTGACATAATGACATTCCTATTTTAGCCTGACTTCTGGAACTCTGCAGAACTATAAATTGAGCCACACAAGATCCTAAGAAGGTGCCTCTTCTAATCGCATACAGAATTTTTCTTCAGACTTTTGGAAAAGATACGTCTAGTGGTTGTTTTCTTAGAGAATGAGACTGTTGATACTTACCAACTTTAATGCAGAACATGGTAGATAGAAAGCCGTGGTCCATATCCTACTGAAAAACAAATTTGATTACAGAAACTTACTCCAGGAACTCAGAGCCAAGGCCTGCCCGAGCCGCAGCTGAGATGGCAGAAGCCCCTGTGGATGCCGGGACTCAGCCCATAACTGTGAAGAAAAAGAAAAGCCTGTCTATCGAAGAAAAGATTGACATCATAAATGCAGTGGAAAGGGGAAAGAAAAAGGCAGACATTGCAGCTGAATATGGAATAAAGAAAAATTCGTTGTCTTCCATTATGAAAAACAAAGACAAAGTTCTAGAAGCCTTTGAGTCTTTGAGGTTTGATCCAAAGAGAAAAAGACTGAGAACGGCGTTTTATACGGATCTGGAAGAGGCACTGATGAGGTGGTATCGGATTGCTCAGTGTCTAAACGTGCCAGTTAATGGTCCAATGTTGCGTCTAAAAGCTAACGATTTTGCCCAGAAGCTGGGACACAATGATTTTAAGTGCAGCAATGGTTGGCTGGATCGTTTTAAATCCAGGTATGGCTTAGTATTCCGAGCACAACCTGTAGAAGCCACAGGTGCATCTATAGACCCGTCCACTGTGTGGTACCAGAATGTGCTACCTTATTACCTAAATGATTATCATCCTAAAAATGTTTTCAATGTAAAAGAGACTGGACTGCTTTATCGAATGTTACCTACAAATACTTTTGCATTCAAAGGAGAAACGTGTTCAATTGGAAAGTTGTGCAAAGACAGGATTACGCTGGCACTGGGTACAAATATGGATGGCTCGGAGAAGCTCCCTTTGCTTATCATCGGGAAAAACCGAGCCCCGCGTTGTTTCAAAGGCATAAAATCATTGCCTGTGTATTATGAAGCTAACAGAACGGCGTGGATGACCGCAGCCATATTCGAACAGTGGATGCAGAAACTGGATGAGAAATTCCAAGCCCAGAAACGAAGAGTGGTGATTTTTGTTGATTCTTGCCCAGCACATCCAGAAGTGAAAAACCTAACGTCCATTGAGTTAGCTTTCTTCCCATCATGCTTGTCTTCCGGGTTTGCAGCTATGAATCAAGGTGTTATTAAGAGCCTTAAAATCAAATATCGGCATTGTCTTATCAAGAAGTTTTTAAGTTCAGTCGAAAGTAGCAAAGAGTTTACATTTTCTCTACTAGATGCAATTGATACATTGCATCTCTGCTGGAGAGCTGTAACTCCCGAGACCATTGTTAAAAGCTATGAAGAGGCAGGATTCCGGTCTCCAAAGGGAGAAAATGACACAGCAATTGCAGAAGATGCTGCTGCTCTTGACCTGACTGCCCACGCAGTAGGGGCAGGAGTGGAATTTCTTGAAGGCTTGTGCATAGAGGAATACGCTGCCCTGGATGAGGACCTGGAGACTTGTGAAGCCCCCCCAAAAGATGGTGCAGAGCCGGCTGGAGAAAGTAAGCAAGATGAAACTGGTTTTTATACTTCTGATGAAGAGGAGGAGGACAGCGGAGCGCTAGAAGTGGACCTGCCGTTACCAACCAAGAACGAAGCGCTCGCAGCTGTAGGCATTCTGAAAAGGTTTCTTAGAAGTCAAGACATGAGCGATGAACTTCACAGTTCCTTAGCAGACGTTGAAAACTTTATTAACGCTTTGTCACCTAAGTAGTCACTTATTGTTCGTCAGCAGAGCAGTAATTCCTGGGGTATCTTATTACCCAAGGAATGTAAACGGAAAGTATCACTTAAACAAGGAAAGAGAAAGCCTGATAATCTGATAATCGTTGGCTTCACTGCAAAGCCTTTGATCTGCATAGCGGGGGCTCCCTAGTAAATAATGACTAAGTAAAACTGCAATTTTCCGTTTAGCAGGTTTGGGGAGAGTGGAAAAAAATGTGTTTCAGAGGCTTTATATTTCAAAGAAACTTGGCATGTGTATGAAAGGACGCCAGCTGGCTGACTCACGCGCATGAAATTGCTGGTTTTCATTTTCTTTGTTTTAAAGTTCAGATCATGTTCTAGAATATTTTATCTTCGTAGTCTAAAAATAACACACCAGCTTATTTTTATAAAGCCATATGCATGCCACCCCTATCCTACTGAATTCTTTTGTTCTTTTCCTTTTTTGGTTGGTTTTTAAAGAAAGGGTCTCACTGTGTAGTTCAAGTTGCCTCGGATTCATGGCAATGCTCCTGCCTCGGCCTCTCAAATGCTGGGATTGGAGGTATAAGCCAACACGCACAGTCTAATTTAACTTGTGAGTATCATAGCAGCATAAAATTGTGTTCTAATTAGTTAATCTTCCGTATGGAAAAGATTATGGAAATATATTCTAATCTACTGTGCATCAAGATGATGAACAATGTAATTCTTGCTGCTTTCAAATTACTTGTCAAATTAAGTCAAAGGAAAAGCTATTACTCTGCCTTCTATCACCAGGAGAGATGGGTCCTTCCGCTGTGCATATGTGTATGCTTGTTTAATGGGAAAATACTTGAAGGGAAATATTAAATATTTGTATTTGAATAGGGAGGCAATTGAAGACACTCTAAGAGTCACTAAGAAGAAAACTTGTGATTTTTTAAAAATTGCAAGAGCTCAGCTTTTAATCTAGTTTTGTTCTTAATTTTACTGAATTTTATTTTTAGCACATTATGATATTTAGTTGTCTTCCTCCAATTTTTTCTTCTCCAAAATTTTTTAGAGAAAGTTTTACTTATGTATTACATTAAAATAATGTAGTAGTTGTCTTCCTCCAATTTTTTCTTCTCCAAAATTTTTTAGAGAAAGTTTTACCTATGTATTACATTAAAATAATGTAGGAAATTACCTACTCACCATCTAAAAAATAGTCATTGAACAAAATCTTAACAATGTGTCAGTCTTTCCCACTATTCAGTTTTAAATAGCATGTTTATTTAATTTATTATACCTAATTTAGGTCCCCTTAAAAAGTATTTTATAAAAATACAAAGCATGATGATTTGTTGTGAATTATTAATCTGCCAAAAGATTATACATTTAGAAGAAAATAATTCAACAAACCATTTTATTTTCTATTGTTGATTTGCTCTGTTCTGAGAATTTAGTAGAGCCCTAAAATGTATCAATAGTTTATGTTTCCTTTATTATTAAACATTGACTATTTAAATTAAAAGCATTTTGTGATTTGATGTGTAATTTTAATTTGGCTCAATTATGGACCTAAAAGAGTTCTTGAGAGCCCTTCTGTCTCTCAAGAAAAAAATTATTTGCAGTTAGTCTGGTTTTAATTTTTTTTTTTTATTCTTCTTGCTGTTTCAACAGTGTTCTTTACTCATTCCTAACTAAGAACAAACCTTGAATTGCATTTAGGACATTCTTCACTGTGAGTTGTTCCTGAACTACTTACTGGGTGGAAGGTTCAGCTCACGTTAAAGCAGGGGGTGCCTGCCTGGCTCTTACGCAGAGTACTAAACCCTCACTGCAAACCTTCTTCTCACTGCATAAGAGACAGAGTAGCGGGCGGGCAGAAGGAAGCAAGAAGAGAGGGGGAACTGGAGGGAGGCTACCCAGGTTAGGAGAAACACACCCACTGCGTCAATAGGGCCCCAGCTCCGGGAGGACAGGCAGAGCTGGGGAGTAGACATCTGCTTTCTTCAGGTTCACTGTGCAGTGGGGAGCTGGGCTGGGCCTCTGCCATACAAAGAGCTCCCTGGATGAAATACAGTAGAGTCAGCAGAAGGTGGCCAGTGGGAGATCCTAGAGTCCTAACCCCATCCAGCAGGGACTGTGGTGTAGCAATGACTGGTGAAAACTGTGCAGGATACTGTACTATAAACGGCCTGGTCCTGTTAATGCATTCAACTAATTGAAAGAATCACCTTCTGGATTAGACGGCTCTCGTGTAATATGTTAGAATAAAATCAAAGGGCATAGGCCCCCTGCTTCAATCCATATTTACTTATTTTGTTCTCAGCTGTCACCCTTCAGCATCGTCTTGAAAGCTGGGACAGTTGTATAATCTTATTATATCTCTAGAGAATACTAAATACATAGCAGGCTCCTGGTGTGACCACATGTCTGTCTGATGTAAGAACCGAGTCAAGAGTTCCAGAGAGTCGTCTAGCTTCCTAAACTAGGAACAAATCAAAGGGGAGGACAGGACCTATTTCCGCTGGCTTCCTCTTTGTGGGCCCTTTCCGAATGCACAGTCACTGTGGTGTGCTCCTGGCTGATACCACACCTAGGCTCCACATTGTGAAAGCTATAACTCAGCACTGTGCACTGAGAGAACCCTTTCCAGCTACCATGGAAGCAAATGAGGAACCTTCCCCAAAGAGGATCTGCGAGTTCACCTTTCTGCCCCTAGAGTGCTTTATGGAGTGTTGTTTGTCCTCCATCAAGGAGCCACCAGTCCACTGTGTGGTTAAGCCCTGTCTATAGCGAATCCTATACCTGCTCCCTAGAAGTAATTCTACAGTGTCTGAATAATTACCAGAAGAAAGTATAGGTTGAACCAAAAGACGATTATAGACGTGGAGAGATCAACCTTGATTTCTGCTGGTGGAAATGAAGACTTGTAAGCAGGTAAAACTAGTTTTAAAAAGTGTATTTCTTCATTCCTGAACTCTGTACACAGTGTGCAAGTCAGACCTACCATACAAGTGAGTAACCTTTTATAACATCTGTTTGAACTGAGCTGTGCAATTTCAGCTTTAAACCCTATTGAGTTTATTTATTTATTTATTTATTTATTTATTATTATTATTATTCCAGATTTGACCATTGTTTCCCAGACCCAATTGTTCCATTAGAGAAGTTATATTAACCTTTGAGAAGAACAAATTGATTTGCCCTTACTTTCAGTTGTTGGGGTCTAAGTAGAATTAGCTCAAACCTGGTGATTAAAGATTCTAATAAAGGGGAAGGGGTGCCTGATACTTAGAAAGGGTTTATCCTGTTCATGGTGCTAGGCGCTGAAGGTTAATGATAAGAGCAGAGAAAAAAAAATGCCCTTGTTGTAACAGTGGCAGGTCAGTGGAGAAAGCAGGCAGGCAGCTTTCCACGATGACAGGAGCACTGGGAACGTGGCACCTGTGTCTACAAAACCAGGCAATGTGGGGCTTTAACCCAGCCCTGGGGTTGGGGAAGGAGTGACTCAGCAAAGTACCTAGAGCCAAACCAGAGATCTAGACTCCTGGGATAAAGTGGAGTTTTACTATGCAAGGGAAGAAGGATGGCCCTGTGTGCCGGCCTCAGGAGGAGGAGGAGGAGGAGGAGGAGGAGGAGGAGGAGGAGGAGGAGGAGGAGGAGGAGGAGGAGGATGCCATCAGGCAGAAGAGACCTGGCCTGGATCAGTTAGCTGGGTCAGTCTTCAATAAAGAGCCATTTTACATATAGAGGCACGGGGAGGGAAGAAAACATTCCTATCTTCGGCTTTTGAAAGCTTTGGCCATAAGCAGAACCCTGGGCCTCAGAACAAAGTCGAAATGTTAGGGAAAAAAGGAGATTCTGGGAAAGGGAGCTTACCCTCTATGCCAAGCCACTGCCACCTTGAGGAGTTCAAGGGTACCTGCTTGCAAAAGGAGGATGCTAGCTGGGCCTGCTAACTCTTCACTTCCTTTATACGGAGAGATATGGAGTTAGGAGAACCTCCCTTGACCACCCAGCTGCTTCTCACTGAGTGTTGTACAAAACTGCCTTCACTGCACGTGGCCTCCTCAGAGAGGGCTAAGGAAGAGAAGGGACGCTTCCCTGAAGGCCAGGGGAGCCTAGGGGATGTCCCATCTAGGCAGCTATGACAAAGCCTTCCTCCCTGCTTTCCAAGTGTTGCCTTTCATGGGGGGAGGGTACCTGCAGTCCTGAAGGTAACCCCTTACCTATACACTAGTAAAGAAAGCCCAGTAGATCCTTTGGTTCTCCAGAGTGAATTTGGCAACGTCAGTCCTGTTCTGACACCAGGACATTATTGTTTCCCCCAGGGAAGGAATCTTAGCAATACCTCCAACCGGTTAAAAATACTCATTCCCATTGTAGGAGGAAATAAATAGCAAGGGAGAGCAGCGGGTCTCTCCGCACTCTTGAGGACAGCCGACAGAACACTGGTTCTTGCTGGGTCTCGAACCCACAGATAATCAGCCTAAGGAATTCATATAAACAGTTCGTTCATGAATGAGGATTGCTATCCGGGTCAATGAAGGGGCGTTATGTGAAGGCCCGGGGACTGTGGGATCTGAGTTGGTGCCGCAGTGGCCCAGTGCCCCTGCGGTGAGCAGCTGCCAATGCCTGCCAGGTCTTGGGCTCGGACTAGTGCTGGTTCAACACAGCATCCCCCCAAAAATGTCCCTTGAGATCAATAAACAAATAAATAATAGTTAGCAATAGTCATTATTCACTGATCATGGCTGAAGTGTCATCGTGATGGTTTTGGTGGCATATTAAAGCAGCTTGTTAAAAATTACTCTAATTGGTAGTCCATATCACCTTACTGTCTTATTTAGTTAGGAAGATGCCAACTTTACCCCACATACTGTCCTTAGTTATTAGAGAGCTCTTAAAAGTTTGATTTTCTGTGGGACCCTTTACCCCAAGCTAAGGCAGCCTTCCTTCTCTCCAGTGTGTGTAGCAGACACACTCTCTGCTGAGCAGTTTACAAACCTCTCTGCATCTGGAAAAGGTCCAGTTCCTAACTGACTGCCCAAGACCCGCCTCACTGCCTAGGAACCAGTTAAACACTTCCAGTGGGATTGTAGGACAACTGAGGCAGGTTGTGCATCCTTAATGAGGCAAATTAAAAAGCTAGCAGTTTGCAGTGACTCGGCTGCCCCTGTGAGGACTACAGGCAGCCCAAGCCCTCAAGAGCAGTTCTGGAAACCTTGTCAGGTTACAGAGGCCCAGGAGTCATTACATAGGTTAGCTTTTAGACACTGTATTTACCTGGGGTTGCCTTTAGTTTTTGAGGGGGTTAACTTTGAGACTATTAAAAGGCAAAAGGGTTTTTATTTTGCTTTGTTCTACTTTGAAGTAGTTTTTAAAATACTTTGAAATTTGAGACATACTTGGAACAGGAGTGTTCTCACTTCACCTGTTAAACTCAAGACCCGCAGAGGAGAAGACCTGTCTTACACCATGGAGACTACAAGGAAGTCTCGATTCAGATTTTCTCCAAAACAGAAAGTTAAAATTAGAGGAAATTCTCTCTCTCTCTCTCTCTCTCTCTCTCTGTCTCTGTCAGTGCCGGGGACTGAATAGAGACCTCGGGTGTGTTAGGCGAACATTGTACAACAGAGCTACAGCCCAGGCCAAGGAGTTACCATTAAAAAATTACTTATCGGGTTGAGGATGCAGATTAGGAGTAAAACACTTGCTACCATCCACGGAGCCCTGAGTTCCAACCCCAGCACAATAAATAAATACATTCAGAGAAAGAAAACATAACAAAGAGGAGAGAAAAACACTCATCTTCCTGCTATTCATAAACTCTTCCCTAGTAAAAGTTACACTGAATTTCCAAACAGGTAAAAACAAAAACAAAACAAAAACAAAAAACAAACAAACAAAACAAGCCTCACTCTGGCCTGAGCCTGAGCAGACACTCGGCCTCCCGCCTCCCTGTGTTTTTTAAATGCCCGGTGTTACTAATTGACACTTGGAGAAAACCGAGCCGACTTCCTTTCCTACACTGGTGTTTTAGCTGAGCCTTCTTTGGCACATTCCGTTTTCCTTTCTCCTTTGCCTGCTATTTTTGATAATGTTATTTTTAATAGTTTTCTAGTATATTTTTACGAGACTACTGTGGTGAAATATAATTAAAAGAACAGTGTGAGGCCTCATACTCCCTGGAAGCTGAGCAGAGAGTCCAGGATTTAGCACCAGGCTAAATCTCTAGATTAAGGACTTGCTCATGATGATACTCTCAGACGCTGCCATTTAGAGAAACATCAGAAATAAAATATTAAAATGATCAGGTCACATCCCTCCGAGGAATAGCATGCTTTCTGTAGTCAGAGAAAAAAAATCAATTGGATCATAGGAACAGTACTAGGAGCTGCCCAGGATGACTGCCGCAGACACGCAAAGCTTTCTGGAAGGCCTTCCCTGCTAGCTGGCCATGTCCGGGTGCGGCCATGTCGGGGTGCACCATGTGGGTAACGCAGTTTCCAGGAGAGCCAGACTTGTGCCTGACCTGGCTTTACCATCTAACGAGGAAGGCGGAGTGAACACTCTAAATGATAAAAACCACACTTTGCTCCCGGTTCTGACTCAGTGTGGCAGACAGAGTCCGAGAGACTAGAGCAGGGTTTACTGTGAGCTCCCACAATGAGACCCCCCCCCCCCTGCCTAGCATCAGGCCAGGACAAGTGGCCGGCTGGCCAGCGTGCCAGGTACCAAGGCCTGGCAAAGGATCCAGGAAGGGCAGGCACGGGCAGGGCACTACAGCCGGATTTCTACAGGGTTTCGTTTTACAGTTTCTGTGTCTTACTGAACCGGAGGGGTGTGTGTTCTCTTTAAAATTGCCATGTGTAGATCATAAAAGGAAGTGAGTGGTTTCACCTTGGGTTTGTCTGTGTGGTAGATAAATCTCTAAAGCCTCAGCCTTTGATTTCATTAAGTACCAATAAAGGTGGGGGGGGGGCGCCCTTCTATTCCAAGTGTGCATGTGACCTTCACAAAGAGACACAGACAAGAACAGAGCCCAGGCCTTTCAAATATATCTAGGGTGGGGTGGGAAGAAAGGATTACGTTGGAAATAAGAGTCCAAAAGAGCACTGAGGTCAAGAAAATTATTTTGGGGAGCAACAAATTTATATTAAGCGTTTTAAGGAGTAGCTGCAAGGCAAGGCGCTCATGTTACTTGTTTCTTGTCTGAGCAGCAGCAAGCCGCCTTAGAAGCAACGCCGCCGTCTGTGACAGATCCTGAAGGCAGATCCCTGACACGACTTTCATTTCCAGTAATTCACTCTCATTGTAATTTTGTATTAATTAGCTTAAATATAAGGGTAAAAGCGAGTGTGAGTCAGGGGTCTCCAGAGGAGCGAATGAGTGTGTGCTCAGGATATAAGCTCTCCTCCAGCGGGCACCCGTGCTGTGCTCCCAGGATGCCTGGCATTGAGCTAAGCGCTCAGTTAAGGCATGCAACATCCTAATGGTAATACTGCCTTTTTACAAAGTGTGCGGCGCGGGGTTCCGTAAATTGACAGTTAATACACAATGCCACACATGTTTATCCGGGTGGCTTGCGATGACTACATTGCGCAATGATTAGGGCAGGTGCTATCTTGATTTTGCAGGTAGAAAAACTAGTACATGTTCAGACCAGAATGTAAACTCTTTCAAAAGAATCACTCTCCCCCTCCCTCTCTCCCCTCTCCCTCCCCCTCCCTCTCTCCCCTCTCCCTCCCCCTCCCTCTTCCTCCTCTCTCTCTCTCTCTCTCTCTCTCTCTCCTTTCCCTCTCCACTGTGGAATCTCACTATGTAGTCCAGTTTGGCCTTGAACTCATTATAGAATCCAGACTGCCCCTGAACTAGAAGTGATCCCCCTGCCTCAACCTCCTAAACATACCACCAAGCACTGCTTTAGAGATGTGTTCAGGGCTATCTATCCTCACTCTGTCCTCCCACCTCCTGGGTGAGGGCCTTTCCTTCGTTTTTTTCTTCCTATCCATCCTGAACTCGGATTTTATGGAAGGTGTTCCTCTCGAATGAGTCAGGTCTTTCTTATCTTAGGACACTGGAACATCTCTTTACGGAGTTCCAAAGAACATTGCATTAGGAATGTGTGGGTTGGTAGGGATTTTACAGCATAAACTCAGTTAAAGCACACTGAGCTCTCTAGAAGATCTCTTTCAAAGACTGACATCTAGACTAACGTCTAGATGAGTTTCATTCCCATAAGGCTCTGAGGTCATCACTAATATTATTTCCATAGTATAAACGCATAAAGGGAGACAGAAATTGCTTAAAAAACTTTCCTAGGAGAAAGATTGAAGCCTTAGTGAAAACACGGATCTCAAGACTAATTAAAGGATTGGTGATAAGTTATTATCCTAAGTTATTATCCGCTGGTGAAATGAGCCAATTCAAGTCAGATTACAGTACACAAAGGCAGGCTTTTGGGGAAGCAGTTCTGAAGTCACGGAGGTGGGGGGGTGAGGAGGTGGGGAGGTGGGGGAGGTGGCGAGGTGGGGGGTGGGGAGGTGGGGAGGTGGGGGGGTGGGGAGCTGGGGGGTGGAGAGGTGGGGATGGGGAGGTGGGGGTGGGGAGGTGGGGGGGGTGAGGAGGTGGGGGGATGGGGAGGTGGGGAGGTGGGGGGGGGTTGGGGAGGTGGGGAGGGGAGCTTACACATGCAGTGAGAGAAAAGGGAAGAGGGGAGAGAGGAAGATCAAAATATCTGGATTATATGAGGAAAAGTTTAGGGGGGAGGAGGGAAGCTCAGCCCTTGGCTAGAATGTTCAGGGCAGAGGGTGGGGTATGCCAAGCCTGCCCTGTAACAAGTAGGGACTGAGGGATGCTGGGAGAAACTGGAAGCCAGGTCCACCTTGGTATGCACCTCAGCCATTTGTCCCAGGTCTGAATTTCAACAGGTAACGCCCTCTCCTTCTCAAAAACCACACTTTGAGTCCACCTATTTGATCTCTCTCCTCCCAGGAATCTCGTGGAGCATGGTCAGGAGCAGAAGCCAGCTTAACAGGTTTTAGTTTCATTTCTGTTGTAACAAAGTATCTCGATAAAAACTAACCAAGGATGGAGAAAGCTTTATCTGCTTTTCAATTCCATACCCGCCACCAGCATCACAGAGGGGAAGTCGTCATGGCGGGAGCTCAGAGCTCGTCACAGCGCATCCACACTGAGAGTGGTGATAAGAAATGCATCCTTGCTTGCTTACTGCACATGCTCAGCTAATGTTCTTCATTGCTACACACACGGCCCCAGCCAGGAAAAGAAGCTGCTAACATTCAAGGTGGGTCTTTCCATCTGGGCTACAAATCAAAACAGCTACACCCCCCCCCCCCCTGCTATGCCCACAGACCAACCTGACCTAAGTAATTCCACAGAGAGACTCGTCCAAGGTGATTCTAGGCACTGGCAAATTGACAGTATATTTAAGCTACACAGACAGTCCTACAGGTCAATTTCATTCATACACTTAACAAATGGGGAGTAAGCACCTACCACGTGCTGGATGCTGGTCTGGGTGTTGAGGATACAGCACTAAACAAAAGAGTGCTTCTTCCCAATAATCCTGGGAGGAGGATTTGCACTATTACTACAAATGAGAAGAGCTTTGGGTTGGGGAGAGAGTTCAGCAGGGAAGTGCTTTCCATGTAAGCACAAGAACCTACATTCTACCCCCAGCATTTACTTGGAAGGGAGGCATGGTGCCAAGCCACTGAGGAGGCAGAGAAAGGCAGATCCCTAGGGTTCATGGGCCAGTCAGCCTAGCCTAATCAGCTGCCAGCTCTAGGTCCTAGCAAGCAACAGTCTCAAAATGTGAATAGTTTCTGCACACATACATATATACACACACAGAGACCCACAGACACAGGCACACACATACCCTGAGGTTCACACAGATTACTAGCTAAAACTTGAGGTTTAGATATTAATCTTATGAAGTTAAAATTTCAGATCTTCTGCTCAGGGAATATAATGCTATTTCTGTTTGGTATCCACTTAATATAATTGTTAAATACATTTTGAAATTAGGAAACTGTCATAATTTTTTTAAACATGTATTATAGGTATGTGCACATACATGCATATTGTCAGTCAGGGCTTAATGGGCCATATTAGTAGGAGTATGAGGGACAGTGGTGCTGAGAGGGATGTGAACTATGAAGGCCTGGCTCAGGAGGTTTCCGGGAAGAAGATTATTAGTACATATTAGTTAAAGTCAGAGGAGGACAACTCTGACAGCTATTCTTGTTTGTCTACTTGACTATGTCTGGAATGAATTCCAGAAATGGAGGGTACCTGTGAGGGTTCTTTTTTGTTTTTTTGTTTTTGTTTGTTTGTTTGTTTGTTTTTGCTTGCTTTGAAGTGAGTGAATCCACTTCCAGTCCAGACCTTTGAGGCAGGAAAACACATCTTTTCTTGTTTGTTTGTTTTGTTTTTTTCTAGACAGAATTTCTCTGTATAGCCCTGACTGTCCGTCCTGGAACTCACTCTGTAGACCAAGCTGGCCTCGAACTCAGAAATCCACCTGCCTCTGCCTTCCAAGTGCTGGGATATTAAAGGCGTGTGCCACCACTACAGGGCAGGAAAACACACCTTTAATATGGGCCATACCTTCTGCTAGAAGTCTATATAAGGACACAAAACAAGGAATGTTTTGCTCTCTGCCTGCTTGCCCTTACCTCGCTAGCATCTCCATTCTTTTACTAACATTACAGCCTCCTTTTGTGGGATTCCAGCACATACTGAAGACCAGCTGAGACATCAGCTTTTGTTGGAGACCAAACTCTGGAAAAACAGACCTTCAACTGCTCTCACCTTGAGAGTTCACTGACCTTGCAGTTTACAGCTGAACCACCCCCTTTTCACACAAGGCTGATCAACTGGTTCTCATCCTGGCCGAACACCTGGGGTTGTCTAGGCGGAACCAGCATTCCAGAAAAGCTGCTGGAAGCCACAGCCAGCATCTGTCCCGGATGACCTTTCCTCCTTCTGTGCTTTTAGCATCCCCCTCAGCCCCTCCCTACTTCCTCTTATGGAGTGTTCAAAACCAGGCGTTTTGCTTTTCATTAAAAAGGCTTTGACAAGACCCCCCTTTTGCTTGGCCTCGCTCCTTCCCCGCCCCCCCCCCCATTTCTCTTTCAGGCTTGGGTTTCCCTCGGCTCCCTGAATAACTAGGTCCCTCGGGTCGGGACAAGCCCTGTGAACTAAGCAACTACTAGATTCTTGGACTTTCCATTTAAAACCAGCCAGACTGGTTTGTTGAATTAGCTGGACTGTAGCCTGTAAATCATTCCAATAAATCCCCTTTCTGTAAGTAGAGAGAAGGATTCATTCTACTAGAGAGAACACTAGCTAATACAGACTTTTGGTATCAGGAGTAGGGTATTGCTATGATAGGCCTGACTGCTTTTGTTTGGAGGAATGCAGACTTTGGAATTTTGGGTTAGAAACGCAGTTGAATGCATTAATCAGGGCTTAATGGGCCATATTAGTAGGAATATGAGGGACAGTGGTGCTCAGTGGTGCTGAGAGGGATGTGAACTATGAAGGCCTGGCTCAGGAGGTTTCAGGGAAGAAGATTATTAGTACATGGCCTACACACTGTTGTGATTTTTGGTGAAGAATGTAGCCGATTTCTATCCTTATCCAAAAAAATCAGCCTGAGGCTAAATAGGAGAGTTATAGATAAACAGCTTTGGCAGAGGAGATTTCCAGACAGTCTAGTATTGACTTTGTTGACTGATTTTTAGTGCACATGCTTATGCAGATCTATAGTGAAGAGGAGCACTAGGAATTGTAATGGAGCAATATTCTGTGTCAAGGAGACAAAGCGTTTAACCTGATGTTAAATGGAATAAAAAGAGTGGCAACCTCAGGGCTAGACCCCGCCCAGCTAAGCTTCTAACTTGTGAAAAGGAATTAAAGAAAAGCTTTCATCCAGGTATGGTAGCACATGCCTTTAATCTCAGCATTCCTGAGGCAGAGGAAGATGGATCTCTGTAAGTTAGAGGCCAGCTTGGTCTACAAAGTGAGTTCCAGGACAGCCTGGGCTGTTGCACAAAGAAATTCTGTCTCAAAAACAAAACAAAACAAAACAAAACAAAAAGCCGAAAACAAAACAAACAAACAAACAAACAAAAACCAAAAAACAGAGAGAAGGAGGTTGGGGAGGGAGATGGAGACAGAGACAGAGAATGCCATGAGTCCTAGAGGAGGCTTTGAAACTTTGGACTTCTAATCAGTGTGGAGACTGTGATAAACCATGGATGGAGACTTTTGATGTAGGACTGAATACAGTTTTGATTATGTTATGGCTACCAGCCTATGGAGGCCAGGAGTGGAATGTAGCAGTTTGAATGAAAATGAACCCATAGGCTCATAGGAAGTGGCAC
Organism: Apodemus sylvaticus; assembly: GCF_947179515.1. NCBI lineage: Eukaryota > Metazoa > Chordata > Mammalia > Rodentia > Muridae > Apodemus > Apodemus sylvaticus. Next base: position 82,992,400 of record NC_067475.1, on the reverse strand, counting down.
TGTTAGGAGGTGTGGCTTTTTTGAGTAGGTGTGACCTTGTTAGAGGAAGTGTGTCACCGGGAGTGGCCTTACCTTAGAGGTTTCAGAAGCTCAAGTCAGGCCCAGTGGCCCACTCACTTTTCCTGCTGCCTGCTAACCCAGATGAAGAACTCTCAACTACCTCTCCAACATCATGTCTGCCTGCGCACTGCCAGGCTTCCTGCCACAATGTGAATGGCTGAACTGTAAGCCAGCCCCAATAAAATGTCTTCCCAATAAGAGCTGCTGTAGTCATGGTGTCTGTTCACAGCAAGAGAAATCCCAAGACAACTTTTGGTAGTAGGTTCTCCACTGTGACCCTTCCTGCCCTTGGGAAATGCCCTTGTAGGGCAATATCAGTCCACGAGGGCAAAGGGAGCAGGTTCCAAAGCGCTGTGAGTATGTATGGTGAAGAAGACATACCGGCAGCAGCTGCAGGGAGGCAGATCAACTTTACTTGGGGTGATTTAAGGCTTATATAATTTGGGTGACTGGGGGTAGGAATACCCAGGATGGGCTGAGCTCCAGAAGGCTATCCAGAAAATAGTAGACTTCAACCTTAATCAGCAGTTTTCCCATACTCCCCCTCTACAGGATGGGTCCTAAGGATTGAACTCAGATATGCTGATTGGTTTTTGTCAACTTCACACAAATCTAGACATAGCTGGGAAGAAGGAACCACAACTAAGAAACTGCCCCCATAAGATTTGGCTGTAGGCAAGTCTGTTTGACATTTTCTTGATGGTTGATAGAGTTAGCAGATTCCAGCCCAGTGTGGGTGGTGTCAACCTTGGTCACATAGGCCTAAGTTTTAGAAGGCTAAGCAAGCCTCAGAGAGCAGACCAGTAAGCAGCATTCCTCCATGGTCTCTGCTTCAGTCCCTGCCTCCAGGTTCCTGCATAGAGTTTTACAATGGGCCTGAGGTATGTGAGCCCAAATAAACCCTTTCTTCCCCAAATTGCTTTTGGTCATGGCATTTACCACAGCTATAAGAATCTAAGACATGTGACATCAGGAATAGTGGAAAGCACCTTACCCCGCTGATCTCCCCTCATCGGCCCTGTTAGGCTTTCCCAGAAGCATCACCATCATTCCTGGATAGCGTGTGTGGAATATGAGTGCACCATGCCTCTGGAGAGGCGGCCCCCCTGCCCCCTTATTTCTTCCAACTGGAGAGCAAAGTAGAGCCTCTTTGAATGGGGCGGGAGTCAAGAAGCCAGAAGGGCCTTGAGCTCTGTTCTCTCCTAAGTGAGCCTCACTAAAGCCAAAGATCTCAGTTGCTTCACAGGGCACAACTGAAGCCATTGTGGTTGAAGGAAAGGTTCTAGGTTTTGTATGGACAGTCCATTGCAGTAACATGTTTAGTTACTTATTTAACCAATATCCATATATTAACTACTATGTGTCAGGCATTTAGATCATTTTACAATACCTTCCTTAGGTCTCAGTTTGAGTCTCTGTTGTCCACTTCTGACTTGGGTGATGTGGTCAAATTTGATAACTTCTCTGAGCCTCCATTTCTGTGCCTATTTGTGTGCTAAGAGAATAAGAATGCCTCACAAGCTGCAGGAATCAAATGAATGATCAAAGGCCAGTGCTTTAGAAATGACCAAAAAAAAAAAAAAGTTCATTGTTATCACCAAGTGATGTCATTACAAATTGGTTGTTATCATTGCATCGAAGAGTTTGGTGTTTTGTTGTCTTCTTGGAATTGCCAGTCTGTGATGGCTGGAGATGGCAGGCAAGCCTGAGCTGTAGGAATAAAGAGAGCTGGGAACTCAGGTTTGGAAGAGTGTGAAATACAAGCACATCACTACAATGACATAGGGGTGGAGGTAGGGGTGGATACGGTGAGGGAGAAGGTTTAGCTCATGAGTGAGTTTAGGTTCTCTTCCCTTACTAAAATCTACTCACCCTTCTGGTCTCAGCGTGGTGAGGGCTTTCTTGGTGACTTGAAACCCAGCACTTCGTACACGATTCCTCTGTGTGGCTCCGGGGTACTCGCATCTTCCCATCCCCTAATCTTTATTTATGGTGCTGGGAATCAAACCCATGGCCCCACACATAGTAGGCAAGAGCTCTGCCCTTAAGCTAGTTCTATATCAGCTCTCAACAACCCTTTGCGTCCATTTTCAATTGTTTTCTAGACCCTTGGCCAGCCCATAAGCTGGAAGAAACGAGGCCACACCTAAATTTACAGCGGTGCTTCTTCTCCAGTTAACATGCCAGCTCCTAATCAGACTTCAATGAATACCTGTTGGGAAAATTTGATTTTGCATCCGAACCAAAGAGGTAGTGAGAACATATAGCTCTAGTACAACATGTATAGAGGACTAAGACTGTGTATCTCTTATTGTTAATAGAAAACTCTGCTCTGGTTTTCTGAACATTTGCTCCGAGCTGACCTTGAGGGCTACCAAGCCATCCAAACTCACAGTACCAAGGTGAAGAAACATTGTCTCTCAATGCCGAGTCCCAGCTGACTTTGCCCACATCCCTCAGGGGCCGTTAGGTATCTGACTGCCCTTGACTGCCTGTGTCTGTAACACACTGGAATTCAGTTTGGGGATTTGAGTGTAGGTGTGACAGAGTGATGCCCTCCTTTAATAATTCAGCATCTGAAGTGTAGACTAGCTTGCAGGAGTCTGGACGGGAAGCCCAGCAGGACTGTATTATTGAACTTGCTCGGGGCACACAAATAGCCTTGTCAGTCTCAGAAGGGCCAGGAGCATCCTGTTCACTGAGAAATTTCAGACATTGCAAGGAGACGAAATGGCATTGAGAATGAAATGAACTGTCACCCACGATGAAATGGCATGTCTGGGAAAGGGAAGAGGAGACAGACAAGGATGACAGAGCTGACAGTCACAGCAGACAGCCACTTAGCATAAGTTAATTTAGCAGCCAGCCCAGTCCGGAAGGATTCATATATCTGGCTTAAACTGTGACACATCAGACTCTGACAGGATGGTGGAGGGCTGAGGGTAGAAAGGGCCATTTCCAAGCACACACTATCTTTTCTGTATGAAATGCAGAGGCCTACGAAAGACCAAGAAGAAACAGTGTTTTCTTCATCTTTCTCAGACTCTTGACATCTTGTGCCCACAGAAGTTCCCTCCCTGGGAGGAAGGGGCAGTACGGTTGGGCCGTGCCAGCTGCACAGCCACACAGCATGGCAGAAGCCTCTTATGGAGTCCGATGTGCCCTCACACACATAAAGCATGTGGCTTGGCTTCTCCCGAGAGTTCTTTAGACAGTCATGGTTTGCGCATCTCTGAGAATAGGATTCTGCACTGGATGCCAGTAAATAAGGCTTCTGGTTGTAACTTGGACATTTAAAACGCAAAGATAAAACAGAAAGATGTTGGTTTCTAAAGTCTTGAAAAATGCAGAAAATCTAACAGAATCAAGTACTTTCCCAGTTATAAGCACGTGACAACATAATTTCTGTTAAGGTGCCTGGAAGTTTTGTGTTTTCCCCTTAGCAGATGGGTAGCAAAGCACAGAAGCAATTGCAACAAAGGAACATCCAGGGGGTGTGTGCGTGTCTATAGTGCAGGGGGTCCAGGGGGGCAAAGGCAGGAAGATCCTAGACCAGCCTGTGCAGAGTAGGTACTCAGTCATTTTTGAGGGCAGGAGAAGCAGGAACTGCATAAAAGTCCACTTCCAGATGACTTTTGCCATCTGGAAGTGACCCTAGCAACTTCTAGTGACTGCCTCCCTCTCCAGGTTTTGTCAAATGGTGATGTGGTAAGGGTCCAAAGAGAGAGAATAAATGAGCCAGTGCCTGGTTGGAAGAGCCTTGTCCGGCCTGGGCACTGTCCCCTGGGCATCCCTGCAACCTGCCTGACCTCCAGAGTCTGGTGGAGGGGAAGGGTGGGAGTGGGGGGCAGGGGAGGCTCCTGAGAATATCTTGCTTACTAACAGCTGCCTCAGACAAAAATAGAAAGTGGTGTAACTTGATTTGAAAAGCATCTGTGCATTCTGGAAATGTTGGCTTTAGACATAAATGGAATTATATCAATGCACTATAGGAATGCCCTGGGTGAAGGAAATCTACGGGGTGCTTTCTCTGAAGTGCAAACCTAGTTATTTTAAAGCAAAAATGATAGGATCACACTTTAACCAGTATGTTCTTTAAGTTTGACTTTTAAATGGCAGGACCTCTTCTGGAGAAATACCTTCATATTCTCAATGTGTTTCTGTGGTCATTCTGCACTACATAGCAATACCCAGTAAGTCACCGAAATACAAATCATGCAGGCCAGGTGTGGCAGCCCACGCCTTTAATACCAGTATTCGAGAGGCGGTGGCAGAATGAGGTCAGCCTGGTGGTCTACATAGTGATGGGGATGGGGGCATTTTGACTGTGCAGATCCCACGCAGGTGCTGGGCTGGCATCAAACTATGAGAAGCCTTGGGATCCTGCTCTGGGGGTGGGGGAGCGCAGTCTGGGGTTCCTGGGGACTGCAGGAGTTGGCTGGTGGAGGAGGGGATGTCCCGGACCTTCAGGGATTCCAAGGACAGCAGGTTCTCAGACTCTTGTGCACCCAGACATTGTTGGGAGCCACAGAAGAGCTGAGAATGAAGTGGGTGCTCCCCCTCCCCCCTCCCATACACATGCTGGATCTAGCCTGGGGCCTGAAGAGGAAAGTGGGAGAGCTCTGGCTGTCTGGGAGCAATGAGAGGCCTTCTGCAAGAGATTAGTGGCCTGCTCTTTAGAGGAAGGCCTGGTCCTCTGCTCTCTAAGGCAGATCCCGATGAAAAGAGACATTGGTTTTAAGGCATTTATGGTCATGGCGGAGAGTGGTGATGAGAAAACTGCATCCCACTTTCTCAGGGCTGGCCTGAGGTTAGATACCTTTTGCCGGGAGGAGTGTCTGGGAAGGAAAGCTTAATTGGCCTTCAGGCCTTTAGGTATCTCCTTAAAATGGAGATCTGTCTTGAGGCTACTTGCTCTGTGGTCATGTCCTCTACCTGTGGAGGGGCTTGGGGTGTTGCCCTTACGTGACTGATGGCCACAGACCCATGGAGAGCTGTGGTCTCCTGCCAGGGGCCTGGTGTCTCGGAACACCTACCATCTCTTGGAGGGGACCCTGTGGGGTCACCAGGCTTTTAAACCAAGCTCAATCAGAAAACAGGCTGCCTTTCATGGTTTCACATACACTGACACATTACACTTTTTAAAAAGAGCAATTAAAACTTGCCTTCACAATTAGTATGGTGAGAATTATTTTACTATATCTACTATTATTTTTACTATATAAGAAAAAATAAGAAGGGCATGGCATACAGGTCAGTAGGCTGGGTGCACTGAGGCATTCCTCTGATCCCAACCACTTGGAAGGCTGAGGTTGGAGAGTCATGAGTTTGAGGGCAGCCTGGGCAACTTAGTGAGCCCTTATAGATATAGATGTAGATGTAGATGTAGATACAGATGTAGATAGATAGGTAGATAGATAGATAGATAGATAGATAGATAAATAGATAGATAGGAAGGAAGGAAGAATGGATGGAAGGAAGGAAAGAGGAGAGAAAGGAGGAAAGAAGACAGGGAGATAGGGAGGGTGTGATGGTTTATATACACTTTGCCCAGGGAGTGGCACTATTAGGAGGTGTGGCCTTGTTGGACTAGGTTTGTCACTGTGGTCGTGGCCTTAAGACCCTCACCCTAACTGCCTGGAAGTCAGTCTTCCACTAGCAGCCTTCAGATGAAGATGTAGAACTCTCAGCTCCTCCTGCACCACGCCTTCCTAGATGCTGCCATGCTCCCCATCTTGATGATAATGGACTGAACCTCTGAATCTGTAAGCCAGCCCCAATTAAATGTTGTCCTTTATAAGACTTGCCTTGGTCATGGTGTTGTTCACAGCAGTAAAACCCTAACTAGGACAGAGGGCAATTGGTAATTAGGCAACAGCTACACCGAAGCATATTTTGATAAATATATACATTCTTTGCATATAGAAGTTACTATATAAAATTTTATTTAAAGAATATTGCATTGTATATAATTGATAGTTTGATGGACATTTATCAGCATGTGGCTATATATTCAACTAGACATCACAAAATATAAATGTTTCATTTATTCTTAGATTGATTTGCATCATCCATTATTAGATTCCGCTTCTTACAGGTTGGTTAACAGAAACAAGGAGAGGCTGCGGAGTGCAATGGGGATGGGGGCAGGGGTGGGGGTGGGGAGGACCGGGCTTTGTCTCTTAAAGGTGAACACACACACACACAAACATGATAGCACTTCCCTTATTTCTCACATTCTGTGTGGAAACCTTGGTGGCTCAGATGCCAGCTGCACCAGAACCTGGAAAATGCGCAGCAGAGCCTCTGTTCCATGATCCCTGGAAGCAGGGGAGGGGAAGCCAAGGGCTCTGTGGCTTCAGAACAGAGCACATGGGGTTTATTCAGAAACACTTCTTGATGTGTTCCAGCATCTGGGAAGCAGTGTCCTCTGGGATATAAAAGTCATGTTGCCTCTGTGGGTGTGAATCAGGACAGGTTATCGGTGCCAGGCGTCCGCTGAGCCATGCGGCTAACACTCCCAGCCTGGACTGCTTCTGCTGCCAGTCGCTGGTCATCTCACCCAAAGTAAATCAGTAACCTGTCTCTTGCTGTGGTGGTTGAGTGAGAGTGGTTCCGATACACTCATATATTCAAATGGTTAGTCACCAGGGAGCAGAAATTTTCAAAAGGACTAGAAGGTGTGGCCTTGCTGGAGGAAGTGTATCACTGGGGGGTGGATGGGGGGCAGGCTTTGAAGTTTCAAAAGCCCTAGCCTGGATCAGCTTCTGATGAGCTCTCCGCCACTGTTCCAGTACCAAGCTTACAACCGTGCTCCCCGCCATGATGTTACCAGTCTAACCTTCTGAAACTGTAAGCAAGCCCTCAGTTAAATGGTTTCTTTTATGGGCATTGTCTTGGTCAGGGTGTCTCTTCATAGCAATAGAACAGTGACTAAGACGCCTGCTTTTGTCTATTTTATGAAATAGGTCACATGTTGTAGTGGGTTTACTAAGATGACTCCCCCAAATTTCATCTCTACCTGGAACCTCCAGATATGACCTTATTTTGAAATAGGGTCTCTGTAGATGTAATTAATTGAAAATCAGTTAAGGACATCAAGAAAAAATCCTCGAGTTAGAATGAGTCCTATATTATTGTCCAGTCTCCTTGTAAAAGAGGAAATGTCTAGGGATGGCCGCATATGCCTATAATCCCAGCACTTGGGAAGCTGAGACAGAAGGATCTTGAGTCAGACTATACTATATAGTGGTCTCAAAATAAACCAAGTCCACAAACCAAGACTAGAGGAGAGACTTCTTTGGTGCTACCATAAACCCAGGAATGCCAGGACCCTTCCCCACAGAGGTGCTAGTCCAGGAAGGACCCTCCCTGCGAACCCATGTGATTGGTTAGGCCAGGAAGGATCCTCCCTGAGAACCCTTATGGTGTGTGTGTGTGTGTGTGTGTGTGTGTATGTGTGTGTATGTGTGTGTGTGTGTGTATGTGTGTGTGTGCGCGCGCATGCAAACATCTTGATTTTAGTTGAGTCGTTTCCAGAATCCAGTAACAATAAGTGTTTGTTGTCTTAAGTCCCAGAGTTTCAGCTTCCCTAGGAAGTTCACACACACACATACACACACACTTTGCTTTCCATGGTTCAGTTTTCTTCCCAGTCTACCTTTTACAGAAATGGAATTGTCAAGCTAAACAATGGATTCCCGTGGAGTCTTATTCCCAGATTTCTAGCTTGTTCGCAGGCCCCAGCTGTCATCCTGACTTCTCATCCTCAGTCACCTGCCCCGAGTTTTGCTTCTGTTTGTTCCTCCCATTGCCTTCAGAAGCCCTGAGGGTGTTTGTACAGAGAGATAGGCACCTTGTCTGTTGTCTGCTTTTCCATGTAGTGCCTAAGTGGACTCCGGACTAATTCTACTCCTTCACATTTGGGAGATGGACTTCCACTCGGTCTTTTCTAAGATGCTCATGTCTGAGTCTTCATTGATCAGCAATAGTAACTGCCTCCTTGCCTGGACTTGGAACCATCTGGGAGAGACGCCTCTGAGCACATCTGTGAGGAGCTTTCCAGGGAGAACTAACCACCTGCGTGCAGATAGCTCCATCCCATAAACTGGGTCCAGAACTAAATAAAAAGGGCAAAAAGAAGAAAGCAAGCTGGGCACCAGTATTCATCTCTCTCTGCTTCCCATCTGCAGATGCACCATGGCAGCCATCTCAGCTCCCTTTCTATTGTTAAGACACCATGACCAACACAACTTATAGAAGAGTTTATTGGGACTTACAATTCACAGGCTCAGTCCCTGACCATCACAGTGGGGAACATGGCGGCAGGCAGGCACGGTGCAAGAGCAGTAGCCGCAAACTACATCTGAACCACAAGCACAAGGCAGAGAGAGACACCACTAAGCCCAAGCCCTGGGACACACCTCCTAATCCCTCTCAAGCAGTTCCATCAATTGGAGATCAAGCATTCAAGTACGTGAGCCTCTGGGGACCATTCAAATGCTAGCTGTCACCACCGGCCACCTCACATTCACACTGCTATGGTCACTGTCATGCTTACCCCACCATGGTAGATAGTATTGCTCAAGTCATGAACGCAAATAGACCCTTTCACCCTTAGGCCACTTTTATCTGGTCAATGCTTGTCATAGCATTGAGAAAAGGGAACTAGTTCAAGCACCCAGACACTTGCTGGTGATTGAGAACTACTGGCCCATTGCAGAGTGCCTGTTTCCCTGAAATCCAACAGTATCGTAACCCATCCCAGGTTTTTTGTTCACTCAGAGACCTCAAGGAAGGCCTGTCCATTGTCCTTCCCAAACTCTGTTCCCTTCTAGGTAGCAATACAGAGACAAAGGATGAAGCTTGGTGTTGTAGGCTGTTCTCCTTCCCCAGGCCCCCTGTTCCACCCCTAAACTCCTCCCATTCCTCCTCCACTACAGTTCCCAAAGGGAACCTGCAAACATCACTAGAGCAAGAGCTCTGGATCCGCCAAGCTACAAGGTGATGCAGGATGCACAAAGCAGCTAGGGCATGTGGCTCATACAGAAACACTTAACATTTGAACAACCAGTACACACTACAGACGGGTGCCAACTGATGTCTGTCCCCACCTCCCCGTGTGACCCCATCCCTAATGACCTGCCCTCCAGAACCTCCCTTCCCCCAACAGGGCCACCCTGGTACATTGAAAGAATTCCATTTGTCCTGTCTGCCTTGCAGCATTATAATGACTGCCCACAGAGTTATTTAAATGGTTTTACTCAAACTTTCTCTTTACCATGACTACCCATAGGACACTGGGCAAATGAAGTAATTTGTAACAGTTTCCTCCTGCAGAGTTACAATTGGGCCATCTCCTGCAGGTGCTGTGGAGATGTGAGGTAATCCCTAAACAGGTAGCTGGAGCAGTCTTAGCACTCAGCTGCTACAGAGCGAGCAGCTCCCAAGTCTAAGGAGTTGTCGGTGAAGCCCAGGGCTCTAATGCAATGAAAGCCTCAAGGGAGACGGAAAAGGATGGCATCGTTTGGTTTGCTAGATACTTTCATCTTCAGATACTAACAGCGACCAAACACTATTAAAAAGCCAAACCATCATAATAATTTTAACCATATATGCTTTCTAAAAACTAACAATTTTTGGAGTCATCAAACACCTTAGTGCCTTCATTTCTTGTCTTTTTGTTTTTTGGTTTTTTTGTTTGTTTGTTTTGCACTGTTTCTTGTTTCTTTTAGCCAGATGTGAAGATGCTGTTACTGGCGAGGCCATTTTTGTTTGTTTGTTTGTTTGTTTGTTTTTCTGCTCTTGGCACAAGAACCCATGCTGAGCATGTGCTGGCATCCACCAAGGTGCCACATCCCCAGCCTCTAGCAAGGATTCCTAAAAATTGCAGTGCATGCCCAGAGGTTCCTCTGAATGCTCCATTGATTTGATAAACAATGACCACATGTGAATGAGCACATAGGGGCTGTGATCCCAGACACCCAGACTGCTACTTTTCTGGATATATTTTAAGCCTTTGCTAATGAATTATGCATATTCTAGAGCTGACATATATTTCAGGTTTTTTTTTTTTAATTTGGATGGTTATGTGCTTGCCTGAATGTATATACACTGTGCATGCAGTGCCCAAGACCAGAAAAGGGAGCTGGATCCGGTGGTCCTGGAGCTGCATACAGGTAGTTGGGAACTGAATCCTAGCCCCTGCAAGAGGAGGCTAGGACCTGCTGAATCATCTCTCTAGCACCAGCATACTTATCATACTTGTTTGTTTTCAAGACAGGGTTTCTCTGTGTAGAGCTGGATATCCTGGAACTCTGTAGATCCACCTGCCCCTGCCTCCAGAGTGCTGGGATTAAAGATGTGTGCCATCACCACCCAGCCAGCATCCTCATTTTTTTAAAGGCCATAGCATTGAGATCAGATGCAGACCTGGTATTCAAGAAGCCTGGGTCTCAGTTGTGCTTTCCCTCCTCCTCAGCTGTAGTCAACCTGGATAATTGACTGCTACTTTGGGTCTCTTTGTACAATAGAGCTAATAGCTGTTCTTACCTTTGGGATAGACAGGCCAGTATTAAACTGGCTTGGTATGGAACAAGTACTCAGAATGATTAGTTTGTTATGCTGAGGGAACCTCTCAGGCTTTCAAATGGGTCCATTCTAGTTAGCTTTAATTGACAACTTAACACAGCCTGGAGTCATCTGAGAAAGGAATCTCAATGGAGAAATTACCTAAATCAGATAGGCCTGTGGACGTGTCTGGGAATAGGGGGTTGTCTTGGCTGTTAATTGGTGTAGAAGGGCCCAGCCCACTGTGGGCAGCACCATTCCCTAGGCCAGTGTTGCTAGACTGAATAAGAAAGCTAATTATGCATGAGCCTGTTAGTGAGCATTCCTGTGGTTTCTGCATCAGGTCCCTGTAAGAGTTTTTGCCCTGACTTCCCTAAATGGTGCACCTGTGTGCTGAAATAAGTTGCTTTTGGGTAGAGAGTTTTATCACAGCAACAGAAAGGGAAGCAGAACATGGCACCTTTTAGATTTATCACTTACAGAAACTTGTTATTTCAGTATTTTATCAACTTTTTAGTCTGTAGTTTCTTCTTGTCCTCCTCCTCTTCAAACTATTCTCTTGGGAAAGTATGCCTCCCTCCTTGTTTGTGCTGGCTGCCCTTCTTGGAGTTCATCTCCATTACATCTTCCTGGCAGGGACACGACCTGGAATTGTTCAAGTGTGAGCTTCCCAAAGGCAAGGTGACTGAATAATGCATTAAGGCGCCTGGCAGCATGGCTCTGCAATGACTCTGGTGAAGGGAACTTGCCTTTGTAGGTTGAGCATCGGTTAGAGACCTCTTCCTAACACTAGGGGTCACTGTTAAAGCAGTATTCCAAAAGCAGGCAGCTTTCCCCGGCTTGAAATATAAATTTCAAGAAAGTCCTTCAGTGCACAGATATTACTCGTGGAGTTTGAGGGCGGCCACTGAGGATTTTGTCGAGCTGCTAAATTGGAATTCACTTCCAATCTCTTCTTGTTTCTCGGCTCTAGAAAACAATCCCATTTTCCCTGAGGCCTCTACCTGAGAGGGTGCAGAGTCCAAAAGCTGGCTCTGGCCTGAGTTGCCGACTGCAGACCCACCTCTCTAACTGTGAACCCCCAACACCAAACCCTGCTGTGTTCCTGCCTCGTTACCCCTTTCCCAGGGCACCTGTGACATGTTAAGTCAGAACCCTCTCCCCTCCATGCTCAGACCTCAAATCCCCTGCTTTTCACTTCCTGGGGATGCCCTGAAACACCAAAGCCTACTCCTTAGTCTTTTCTGAATCTAGCTTCTTCCATACAGTTGAACGACAATACTCACTTCAAAGGGCTGTGGTGATGAGACCACAGAGCCCTGCCTCCTCCTCCTCACCTGTATCTCTTAGCTTCACAATCTTCTTTGAAAATCACCTATTGATTGCTTTAATGCCCATCACACCCCTACTGTCTCTACCTTAACCCTTCCTTGAGTTTGTCAGTTTCCAGTTACGCACAAAGGATCCTCCCAGTGCCTCAGCCCTCCCCTCCAGCCATCCTGTCTTCACCCAGACCTCAGCCTCTTACTCCTGTAGTCATAGCTAGGGCAGTCTAAAGGAACTTCCTGAGTGAGGCAAACCTGCATTGCCAGTCAGGCCCATAACCCACAGGGGGCTACAGAGCATTGGGACTGTGGCCAGCGTCAGTGAGGAGCTGAGCTGTAAATTCTATTCGCTATGTGCCTCATGGGACATGAAGCACTGGTGTGTGTTCGTGCTTACCTTGCTCTTTCCCACTTTGTTCATTCACCACAGCACCTGCCAAAGACATTTTCCTCCTTCCTCACTTTCTCTACAGAGTCATTCCCATCAACCAGTGTGCGTGTGTATGTATGTATGTGTGTGTGAACGTGTGTATGTGCACATGTATATGTGTGCATGTGTGCTCATGTGCACCCACATGTGTGTACGTGCACATGCGCTCAAGTGTATGCATGTGCACGTGTGTGCATGTGTGTTAAGCAGGCAGTCAGAGGACAGCCTTCAAATGTTGGTCCTTGCCTCTTCACCTTGTTTGTGATAGTCTCTTCAGTGCTACATAAGCCAGACTAGATGACGAGATTGATTGCGGTATGTATTACTGGGCCCAGCGTTTGCCTCGGGGTTCTGAAGTCAATGCGGAACCATTTCCCCAGCCCCATCTCCTCTCTTAACAAAACTTTTCCAGTTCATTATCTGGCCCCTGATGCACACCAGCTTCTTAAGAGGAAATCTGTACTCACAGAAAAACAAGTCTCCCATCATCTCTCCTCCTGATGGGAGGCTCTGTAGTGCCAAGGCGAGGCTGTCTCTGCAGTCCTCTGCTTTGCCTCTCCAGGAGCACCTTACACAGTTTAGCTCGAGCTCACCTCTCCCCAGACTTCTGATGCTTCAGGGCTGCCTCCCGCTTTGCCTCCTGTAATGTTCTCTCTCTGTCAACTGTGCAACCTCTGCGCACCGGAACACCCAGAAGCTTAGTCCTGGGACTCATTTTCTGCATTTACCTGTGCCCTAGTTGAGCTAACCTGGCCTTATTAAGGCTTTAGACCTCTCCAGATGCTGATCCTTTCTGCATTTTTATGTCTGATGCTGAACTCTCCTGCAAAGCCCAGGCCCAAATACGAAGTGGAATTCCCCTGCTCCTAAGCTGATGTGCCCCTCTCCACATGTAACCTGCTCCTCCGATGCCATCCCATCTCAGTTAAAGGGAACCCCACCTTCCATCTGCCCAACAGCCACCTGAGACCTCAACTTGTCCTTCTCCCCTCCTGCCCTCCGCCGCTTTCCTCCCTCTCCTTCCCTCCCTCCCCCCCTTTTTCATGTTCTTTCTTCTTCCTCCCGTGCACTGTATCAGGTCCTATCAACCAATGAGGTTGACCCTTTCTTCAAATAGTGGCCAGAGACTTGACCACCTCTCTTCCACTGCAGCCGCCTCACGCTGAGTGCCCTGTTGTCAGCTTTCTCTGGGATAACAGGCGTTCCCCCATCCTGCCTCACCTTGCAGTCTATGCTCAAAACTCAGTTGGAGCGACCCTACTTGAAGTTCAGTCACATGATGCTTCTCTTCTGCTCAGGGTACCAGGTTGGCTCCCACCCTCCTCAGTTAGAATGAAAGCTACAGACCTTCAAGGTACAGGTGGCTGGTGGTTCATTGCCTGATCTCCAATGAATCTCCCGCCATCCACTCGGTCTAACCTCAATGGCCTTCCACCATCTGGTTTCACAGACACTGCTCTCCTTGCTAGGGATGGTTTTAGGCGAGATATTGTTTGTCTTGATCCATTGCTTCCTGGTGCTTCTCTGCTCAAATGTGCTCTTTCAGTGTGGTCTCGCTTGCCTTTCTCATGCTAGAATATTCCCAACACTTGCTCCTTCACCGGATCTGCATTGGCTTTTCTTTTCCTTCTTAGCACTTAGAGTTATCCACTATGCCACTAACTTAGTTTTGCTTTGTTTAGCGTCTGCCTGCCCCAGGAGAAGCTAGGCATGCTGAGGATCCTCATCTGGCATGTTTGCTGAGTGCACTAAAGGCAATTCATGTAGCGTCCTTACACTAGCAACTGCCCCACGGCTACAGTTGGATTCACTTTAGCTGGAATTTTTATCGCTCTGGTTTTCATCATCATCTCGTCATTACTGAGCCCCTCCCCCAGCCCCACACAAGCACAGTCCACCCCAACAGCAGCTTCCTCATTTTGGGTCCCCATCGTCTCTTACGTGTGGGCCATCTCCGTTGTCTACACTGTCTTCCTGTCATTGATATAGCCTCCTTTATAGTGGCCCCGCCTCCACCTGCTTCTGAAACCAAACTTGATTTTTTCAGGGACCACTCAGAAACCCTCCTGTGAGTGTCCACTGCTCTGCGATGAAACCACAGCATTCACACGAAGGAATGACTCACGGCCCCAGGATGGGCGGGGCATCAGCCCTTCACTCCCTTTATGCACTCAAACCCCAAGGTACCGCACCCTTTCACAGGGTTGTGTCCCTCTACTGAGAACACCCTGCCCAGCCCACACCTACACAGCTCCCTGTTGCCTTCCGCGCTCTCTTCAGGGAAGCTGCCCTCGTTTGTCTACACCTGCAGGACACACTTCCACTGCTGCTTCTTATACCTGTGTCTGTAAGCTTCCGCCCCGCACCATTGTAAGTCCTTATACATTTATATCTAGATTGTTTTTGAAGATTTGTGCCCATGGACATTATATGTACCATCTGCACGCAAGTGCCCTTCGGAGACTAGAGGGAGATCTCCTGCAAGGGTGGGAACTGAACCCTAGTTCTAGGCAAGAACTACGCGTAAGCTTAGCTTTTTATCATCCCTAATTTTAATAGTGGTTCTTAAATGTTTAACCTCCCTTCTAGTCCTCCATCCACCAGAGGTAGTGAAAAAGAAAGATTATTAGGATACGGGGGAGGTGGACCTGTTTAGAAACTGTTCTTCAGAGC
Source organism: Apodemus sylvaticus (assembly GCF_947179515.1). Classification (NCBI taxonomy): domain Eukaryota; kingdom Metazoa; phylum Chordata; class Mammalia; order Rodentia; family Muridae; genus Apodemus; species Apodemus sylvaticus. The sequence continues at coordinate 82,977,343 of NC_067475.1, read as the reverse complement.
AAATCCCATCTGCTTTGTCAGGAAGTCAGCGGATCAGTCCACGCGAATCAGCAGCGTCAGCCCGATCCATTTGCAAACATTTCGCGGATATATCAGCTGTCCAGTTCAGTAATGTTGGGATGGCAAACGTGAATCAGCGGCAGTGGCATGACCCAGCAGACACAGGCAGGCTGCAGCCGGATCTGAGTCAGCAGGAGGGACCAGCAGGGACACCGGAGAAGTTCTCTGACTGCTGCGCCTCTCTCATCAAAGTGAACATCAGTGAAACCAAGGAAGCTTTGACAAGCTGGCGGTGTGAGCGCACCCCACCCTGGCCGCTGTGTGGTGAGTCCTATTCATCCTCCCTCCATACATAACGTGTTCTCCACAGGTCTGGCCTCAGCACGAGAATCTGTCCTTAGCAAAACTCTATGTGAGTCTGCATCAGCAGTCATCACTCTGCCAATCGGCCCAGATCTGCAGGAGCAGCAAGAGGCCGCCGAAACACCGAAACACCGCCTGTTTTCCGGTGCATTTCTCTCCATAGACTCACAGCAAACAAAGCTCAGCTCTGCGATGTAAGACGAACCAAGAAATGCACATCATTAGCAAAGAAGCCTCCATCGAGCATCCTTTCACCCGCGTGCTCCAGTGAAGCGGTCCTTCCGCGTGTGCTTTAGCAAAGCGGCCTTTCACCGTGTCCACTTTACTCCTTCACGCTTGTCCCAGCGAGACACCGCCCGGCCCACTGACTTTCCAAAGAAACCATACGTTTCCACTTCAACTATGCGTTTTTTATGTTCTGAGCCATTGGGCCCCTCTGCCTCCCTTGCGAATCTGCTTCTCTTCTCCATCTTGATATGACCTTTTTTTATCAGACTTTCTCAGATTTCTCTGGTATTTTCTTTTCCTTCTCGCTCTGGCCCAAAGATTTATTTATTTATTATATGTGAGTACACTGTAGCTGTCTTCAGTCACACCAGAAGAGGGCATCAGATCTCATTACAGATGGTTGTGAGCCACCATGTGGTTGCTGGGATTTGAACTCACAACCTTTGAAAAATCAGTTGGCACTCTTAACTGCTGAGCCATCTCTCCAGCCCCTAAACTTAGAAGTTTTACTCATAAGGTTTTTTGAATCACAGTATGGTTTAGGTTATATACTCATCAATACATATAAATACAAGTGTATATGTAAAGACTATATTAGATACTTTCTATTATTTTGCCTTCAAATCTTCAAATAAAACTAATGACTAGGAATGTAGCTTGGGGCTAGAGTGCTTGCTTCATTCACATATGAAAAGCCCTGGGTTCAGTCTCTGGATCACAAGAGGAAAGAGGAAAGAGGGAAGGAAGGAAGGAAGGAAGGAAGGAAGGAAGGAAGGAAGGAAGGAAAGGAGAGAGGACACTGAAGACAACTACAGTGTACTTACATATAATAAATAAATAAGTCATTAAAAGAACCTTCTAATTTAAAAAATACTTTAAAGACTGGACAGAACACTTCAAAGAAGCTGAAGAATCTCTGGGCTACTCCTCCCTGAACTCCCCCCCCCCCCCCCCCCCCGGCATAAAGAGGACCCCTCACCCTCAGACTCACTTCCTGTTCCTGTAAGTCATTATGTCACCAGTACTCACGCGTGAATCTACCCGGAAGTGCCCAACCTCCCTTTCCCTGTCTCTCACAGTGTGAGTTCTGGGGGAAGGCAGGATTGAGGATTGTCACCAGCAGCGTAGGCAGCTTTGGCTGTCAGATCTGCCACCTAGATGTCCTTGGATACTACTTTGTTTCATGATCTAGGTTACCCTGCCTTCTGACAGTTATATGGACTGTCCTGTAACTTTCCAATAAAATGTTCCTCATGGTTTAAGCAAACGTCTATTAAGTACTTCGTAAAAAGCCAGCTAAGGCTTTGCACAAATTATCTTATAGTTCTCTGAAAGCCAGGTGAAAATGTACCGTGACTGCTAGCATTCTGCAGAGTCAGCATTAAATACAATGGGGGCGGGGATTTCAATGCTTTGTCCAAAATCACAGGGTTTAGGAATTTGAAGTAGGAGGGAACGGGACTCCAGAGCCCTCAGGCTCATCACAGCAACTGCCTCTGCCTTCCCATTCACGCCTCCAAGGGCTCACTTCTCCAGGAAGCCTCTGCTTGAGCTCACCTCTTCTCAGTCCCACGGTTACCCTTCCCAGTGCTTCCCAGGATGGCCAGCACTGCAGACAGGCTCTGCCACCATAAACTGTTGCTATCCAGCAGCTCCACGCAGAGTCAGCCTTTCTCTGTTCATTTTACCACTCTGGAGCGGAATGCCTCTCTGCTCCAAAGATGGGTGCTTGTGAGACTTCTGTGGCAGATTAAAACAGACTACGGGCTCACGGGGAAGGGCACTCTTTTACTCAGCCGTTGATTTTGCAGTGCTTATTTTGCAGATAATGGGCAGGTATTAGCTTTAGGACTAGCCCAGGCCAGGGTCAACCTAGTTCTGTTTCTTATAATTGGGCCAAGTGAATAAGCCCATGGAGTCCATTTTCACTCATCTAAATGGAGAAATTGCCTAAAATGCGGTTGCAATGTGCATTAGAAAGACTAATAAGTAAACTCAAGGATGTCTCAAGAGAGACCTGGTCATTTTCCCCCTCCTCTTCTTCCTCCTCCTCTTAACAGTTTTTGTCATTTAGCTTTGGTTAGCTTACTAGGTATCCCAGACCACCTTTAAACTCATGGCAATCCTGCTGCTTCAGTCTCCCTAATGCCAGGATTGTGGGTGTGTACCTACATAATTATTTCATTTTAACAAAATCTGATGATGCGATCTAGTATAAGCTTGTAATACCAGCTACTTGAGAGGCTGAGTCACAAAGATCTCAAGTTCAAGGCTTGCCTGGGCCACACAGAATGTTGCTCAGTTCCTTCCTTCCTTCCTTCCTTCCTTCCTTCCTTCCTTCCTTCCTTCCTTCCTTCCTTCCTTTCTTTCTTTCTTTCTTTTTTTTCTTTCTTTCTTTCTTTCTTTCTTTCTTTCTTTCTTCTTAAGATTTATTTATTATTATATGTAAGTACACTGGAGCTGTCTTCAGACACCCCAGAAATGGGCATCAGATCTTGTTACGGATGGTTGTGAGCCACCATGTGGTTGCTGGGATTTGAACTCAGGACCTTTGGAAGAGCAGTCAGTGCTCTTAACCGCTGAGCCATCTCTCCAGCCCCCGGGTCAGTTTCTAAGCTCTTGTTTACTGTCTGAAAAGGTCTTGCTCAAGGCCAGAAGCACAAGGGACAGAAGTGAAGACCCACAGAAATGGTGTTGGGAGTGGCTTAGTGGTAGAACACTTCCCTAGCATGTGAGACCCCGTGGGTATCATCCCAGTTCCAGGGAGGCAGTGGGGGAAGGAGGGAGGGCAGGCGAACAGGCAGGACAGCCTTGAAGTGAAATTAACAACAAGCCACAACTTTCATTTTATTCTGTGATGATCATAGACCCTTCTGGGTGAGCCTATGTGTGTACATATTTATGAGCCTGTGTGTGAACCTGTGTGTACATGTATGTAAGCCTGTGTGTGTGCATGTGTGTGAGACTGTGTTTGTGCTTGTGTGTGTACATGTATATGAGCCTGTGTGTGAACCTATGTGTGTACATGTATGTAAGCCTGTGTGTGTGCTTGTGTGTGTACATGTATATGAGCCTGTGTGTGAACCTATGTGTGTACATGTATGTAAGCCTGTGTGTGTGCATGTGTGTGAGCCTGTGTGTGAGCCTGTGTGTGAACCTGTGTGGGTACATGTGTGTATGCGTGTGTGTGTGTGTGCTTGTATGTGAACCTATGTATGTGTAGATGTATGTAAGCCTGTGTGTGCATGTGTGTGAGCCTGTGTGTGTATGCGTGTGTGTGTGGGGGGGGGCTTGTGTGTAAACCTATGTGTGTGTAGATGTATGTAAGCCTGTGTGTGTACATGTGTGTGAGCCTGTGTATGTGCATGTGTGTGAGACTGTGTGTGTGCATGTGTGTGCTTGTGTGTGTACATGTATATGAGCCTGTGTGTAAACCTATGTGTGTACATGTATGTAAGCCTGTGTGTGTGCATGTGTGTGTGCCTGTGTGTGTACATGTGTATGAGCCTATGTGTGAACCTGCGTGTATATGTATGTAAGCCTGTGTATGTGCATGTGTGTGAGCCTGTATGTGTGCATGTGTGTGTGCTTGTGTGTATACATGTATATGAGCCTGTGTGTGAACCTATGTGTGTACATGTATGTAAGCCTGTGTGTGTGCATGTGTGTGAGCCTGTGTGTGTGTGCACCTGAGTTAGTGGGAAGCCAGAGGAGGATGTCAAATGTTCTGGTCTATCACTTTTTTCTCTTGAGACAAATTCTTTCCTGGAAGCTGGAGTGTGACTGACCAGCAAGCCCCGAGGATCCTCCAGTTTCTGTCTCCCACAGCACTTCGGTTGTACCCACACCCAGCCAAATTCAGGTCCTCAAGCATGCACAGCAGATGCTCTAACCACTGAGCATCCTCTCCTGACTCGTTGTGCCTTCTTAAGGCAACTGGTATCATTGGCCCAATTCTTAAAGCCTGTGAGGAAGCTGTCTATGGGAGGTTAGGCCCATTCTGAGTGGTTGATTTGTCCTTATGCTGCCTGGAACACTAGCCTTTGAATACTCTTCTCTTGATCCCTGTAGGAGAGAGGCCAGGAAGCTTACCTCTTTGGGATTTGGAGGGAAGAGGTTTCTCCATGCTGAGGTTGCAGCCTGGGGTTTTACCTATAGGCAAGTGCTCTGCTTCAGGGCTGCACTCCAGCCCAACAGAAACATTTATGCTGCCTGTGTGCCTCAGTTTACCTAGCTACCGATAGTAGAGGTGCTTTCCTGTGCATTCGCCATATGGCCAGCCTTTCACAGCTCTGTAGTTTGAATGAGTCTAGCTTTGATATGAGGCCAAGAATGACATTGCTTAAGAATTTTTACTTCTGTCTGCAGAGTGTGGTGGCTCACACTGCAATCCCAGCCCTTGGGAGGTGTAGCAGAAGATAAGGAATTCAAGGTCCTCACTGAGGCCAGAACACACACTCACACACACTCACACACACACACACACACACACAGTCAAACTCACACACACACTCACACAACTCACATTTTTAACCTGTACCAAGGTCAAAGTGCCTGTGTTCTTTTGCCTAAACAGGTGGATTCATTCATTCATTCATTCATTCAAGCTTACTGGCAAAGAGAAATCTTGAATGATGTGACATGTTTTTACTATGTTTTCCTGGCTTTGCAGAGGGAAAAACAAAACCTTCACACTTGGACGCCTCGGATGCCTGCACTGGCTGTCCCTGGCATGTGGGCCAGCGTCCTGCCTACAAATCCTATTTACATGATGCAACAAGTCACTTTCCTGACTACCTCAGGGCGTTCTTGGATGAACACATGCACACATTTCCACAAGACTGGGAACCCACCTCCAGGGTCTGCCTGCGCCACTTGCCACTCGAGGTGAGGGGCTTTTGTAGCCTGCTGCTAACAAGCAAGTCCAGCCCTTCTGGCACATGCTCAACCCCGGGCTTTAAAGTCTGTAAGCACCGTCCCTTTTGACCTTCCACCCAGTTGTTTTCTCTTTCATTTGATTCCCCCCCCCACCCCCGCAGCAGAATTGGCTGTCTGCTAAAAATGAAGAAAAAAACATTAGTCCTGGATTCTACTGTCTTCTGCCAAATCAACATTCTAAGCAGGTTGATGCAAATCTTCCTTTAAAGTAGGCCTGCTGTTCCACGTTTCCAGATAGAAAACTAATAATAATAAAATCAGGGGGCAGTTTAGACTGCGCATTAAGGGACCACTGACAGTCGTGATGCCCACGGGGCAGTGGGTGAGGGGCTTCAGTGGCACTTTAACTCTGGCACGGTTGAATCCCCAGTTCTAATGAGAAATGACTACAGACTAAGAATAAATGCTGCCAAGCCAGGCACGGTGGTGCACGCCTTGAGTCCCAGCACTTGGGAGACTCTATGAGTTGGAGACCAGCCTGGTCGACAAAGTGATTCTAGGGACAGTCAGGGCTCTGTGACACAGAGAAATCCTGTCTCAAAACAAACAAACAAACAAACAAACAAACAAGAATACTGCCTATACCAGCCCCATGTGCACCTTCATGAGCATCTGTAAGAAGGACCATAGGAGAAAAAAGGAAGGGTCCCATCAAAACCCCAATTTTTTTTGCAACATTATTTGAAAAGGAAAAGAACATATCCTCTATTCTCTTCCTCCTCCCCTCTTCCCACTCTCACCCACCCCAGTTTATCTCCCTAGGTACCCACTGTGGGTAATACACAGGGCCCCGTGCCTTATTTGAAGGGTCCATCTCCTATGAAGATTACCCTTCTGAGAGGCCAGCATCCCTGCTTCCTTCCCTCCCCTGCGGTGGCAGTATGCAAGAGAGAAAGAGAACGAGATCCCAGAGGGATACTTGAGCTACACCATTTACTCACACATTGGCAGCTTCCCTGTCACCACAAGCTCGAAGCTCTGACTGCTGCACGAGCTTTTCCAGGCGCCGACTAAAGTGGTTGTAGCTATAAAAGACGGTAGGGCTCAGTGGGGTATGGCAGGATAGGAGTGGAACTCTCAGCTACTCAGACAGAGTCGAAGTGTAATGCTATAAAGCCAGTTCAAGGGCAGTTCAGGCAACTTAATAGGCACTGTCTCAGATTAAAAATCAGAGAGTGGAGCAGAAGTTCTCCTTGCTCCACTATGATTCTCCTTGCAGTATACTGGATAGATGTGATTTCTTTCTATTGCAAACTATCCTCCCCAAACAGCAAGAACAAAAAGGGCTGGGGCCATAGTGCAGTGGCGGAGTGCTTGCCTACTAGTGGCAAGGCCCTGTCCGAGTAAGGTACTGGAGGGTGGGAGTCCACGATGATTCTGCCATCAGCAGCTGCCTGGATGCTGTAGAGTTGTTAAGGCTTATTCTTATGGTTTTAGTAGTGAAATGGAACTCACCTTAATAGAGGGTCTTCCCAAGCCACCCCAAAAACCCTGCCCCCAACTTCTGCATATTTTTTCAGTATAACCAAAAACTTGTTTGTTTTTTGTTTTTGTGAGACAGGACTAGCTCTGTAAACCACCCTGGCCTTGAACTCACAGAGATCCTCCTGCCTCTGCATCCCTAGAGCTGGGATCGAAGATATGCACCACCACACCTATCTTATTAACTTTTGATAGACTGCTGTGGTCTGCATGTTCCTGACTACATTATCCATGTGCCCAGCGCCAGGGCAATGGCATTCAGATATAGAGCTCTGAAGAGATAACAAGTATTCGTTCTTTTATTTTAAGGATTTATTTATTTTATTTATATGAGTACACTGTTGCTCTCTTCAGACACACCAGAAAGGACATCAGATCCCATTACAGATGGTTGTGAGCCACCATGTGGTTGCTGGGAATTGAACTCAGGGCCTCTCGAAGAACAGTCAGTGCTCCACTGAGCCATCTCTCCAGCCCCTGGAAAGTATTCATTCTTATAACCGATTTATCTTGGTCATTTGACTATGGTTATATTCTTAATGTCCTTGTCTTTACAAGATATATATAGAGAGAGATCTGCACATGAAGTAACAGAATGTATGTTTAGAGAGCAGATTCCACATTGGGCTGACACAGGAGGGCTTATTAAGTGTTTTTTTTTTAAATCTACTTTTGCATATGTTCAAAATCCTTCATAATAAAAAGCCATAATAAAATAAAGCCATAAGTTAAAATAGTATTGGATTATAACCTAAGGGATAGAATAAATATCCATGAGTCAACAGTGGGATGAATAAATGAGAAAGGAGGAAACAATTCTCCCATGCACGACGCTGTACGTTACGCACTAACATCGGCATGGCCCTTACCGAGGACGAGCAGGAGCCTCCACTGTGCAGGCTGTGCACGGTGACTTCCTTCCAGAGAGAGGATGAACACACCTGAGCGAGGTTGATCATGGAGAAGGTCAGCGGCGAGTTGTATTGACAGCATGTGCCCTTGATACATCCTGAAAACACAGCAGCTCTGTCTAACCTTGGAGAGAATATCCGACAAACTGAAATTGAAGCACAGTCTATAAAATGCCCGACCAAGCCTCTTCAAAGCTGTCAGAATCATCAAAATATGAACTGTCTGAGAAACTCAAAGCGAACCAGAGTCTCAGGAAACAAAACAAATAAATGCAATGTATCCCAGATGGGGTCGTGAAACAGAAATAAAAACTTATAAAAGGTACATAAAAACTTTAAAAGGTGAATCACTTTTAAACTTAATGTTAATCATAATGTATGAATCTTCTTTTAAGGTTTAAAGACATGGAAAGAGGAAATTATGTAATTATATCATAAATAACCTAGGTTTTTTAAAAATTAATTTTTTTTTGCAGCACATGTGTAAAGATGAGCAGTAACCCGTGGAAAACAGTTCTCCTTTTCCACCTTTTGATGGGTTCTGAGGATCAAACTCAGGTCACCAGCCTGTCAGGACAAACTGAGCCATTGTTATGTGACTCTGCTCTGGGGAGAACAGTGTCTCCTCACCTCAGGTAAGGAAGGGAACCGGCCAAAGTACAGACCCACCTGGTCCAAGTTCAAGAGCCATGCTTTTACTGGGGCTACTTACAGAAATATGGGTGAGGGTTACTTACAGGAGTAGAAATGACCCAAAGACAATTGAGTCACCAAAGCCCACCCCAGCGTAGGACTCACCAAGGCTTGCGTCATAGAGGGCCCTGTACAGCCTGCAGACAGCTTGACAGATTGGAGAGTGTCCTATCCAGACAGCACAGTTAGACTGAATCTCTTCCAGGCTGCTTGACTGATCTCTGCTACGTTCTCGAAGCTTGTCTTATCTAGTAGTGTGCCTCAGTAGTCCTTACGGTTTCTACATGCTTGAGGAGGGAGGGGCTCAGTGAATCTGGTTAGTTTCAGGGATTTTTCTGAAGTTAGTGAGTTGTTTACTTCCTGAACTTAACCTCTGTATAGACCATCCAGACCTTCTTCCTCCCCTTTAATATACCAAGTCTTAGCAAGCTCCCCTCCAAGATGCAAAGATTTTGATCTCAGAGCAAACTGCTGCACAACAGCTATCTGGTTGGCCCTGAATAACCTTTAAAGGTATATATATATATATATATATATATATATATATATATATATATATATATATATATATGAAATCTGTATGTATGTGTATATATATGTGTGTGTTTATATGTGTATGTGTACATATATATATGTAATATACACATATTAGTTTTTATTATTTTTAAAAATATTTTTATGTGTGCATACAATGTATTTTGATAATAGATAATACTCATTCCTGGTGACTCTTCTTCTTCTTCTTCTTCTTCTTCTTCTTCTTCTTCTTCTTCCTCTTCCTCTTCCTCTTCCTCTTCTTTTTTTTTTGGTCTTTCGAGACAGGGTTTCTCTGTATAGCCCTGTCTGTCCTGGAACTCACTCTGTAAACCAAGCTGGCCTCGAACTCAGAAATATGCCTGCCTCTGCCTCCCAAGTGCTGGGACTAAAGGCGTGCACCACCACTGCCCAGCCGACTATTCTTGAATTATAAAATAAATGACATATTAATGGAAGATATTAGTAATAGAAGATGGCACTGGCAAGGAAGCCCAGTGGGACAACACTTGGCTAGCACACACTTGTTCCTGGATTCCACCGTCAGCACAATGAACAGCCAAACAACAAACAAAGAAGTCAGGTGGTGGGAGATCTGTACCATTCACACTAATTCTGCAAATCTAAGTGTCTTAAATAGAAAAAAATTATAAAAAAGAAAATCATCAGCACAAAGTCAGTTTGATTCCAGTGCTCCTTCCCCATCGGTGATCCTCTTGCCCCCAGTGAATTCTGTATCTAATGACTGTTAGGGATGTCTGCTTGATAAAGATTACAAACATTAGACAGCTGGGAGAGGAATCCGTGCAGGCACTCCTCATTTCCCACACTGAAGCCCCTGTCTCGGAGGAGGAAGAGACAGAGCACAACAAACCTGAAATCCACAGTGGGTTCCACTTCAGGGGAACCGATAAGTTAGCTGCCTGCCTCTGCCTACCTGGGGCGTGGAGAAGAGGGAACTGTTACTAACACTGTGCAGGAAGGGGAAGGGAAGTGTTACTGACATTGTGAAAATGGTTACTGTGGGGGGGAGAGAGATGTTACTGACACTGTGGGGGAGGGGAAGAGAATTGTTACTGACACTGCTGCTTTCCAAGAATTTAGCACATCTCCTTCATGATCAAGACAAGCTATTTTCTTAGAACATTCTCTAGAAAAACTTTGGTAATAATTTTGTCTTGTAATCTTTGCTGTTGTTGCTGTTGTTGTTGTTGTTGTTGTTGAGGATGGAGAGCTGGCTTGCTGTTCTACCTGAGAATCTTCTGTTTGTTCCTAGCAGCAGTGGCTCACAGCTGCCTAGCTTCAGGGGATCCAATTCCTTCTTCTGGCCTTTGCCGTCTTCCTGTATGCATGGTACACACACACACACACATACACACACACACTAAATACAAATCTTAAAAAATGGTTTACCTTTGTTTTGATAGTAATTTTTAAAACTCTTTTAAGTACACTGTCAGTTTTCAGACACACTAGAAGAGGGCATCAGATCCCATTACAGATGGTTGTGAGCCACCATGTGGTTGCTGGGAGTTGAACACAGACTCTAGACGCTTACCCGAAAGCTCACATGGCCAGTTGGCTTTATCTCCTGCTGCTACTGCATTCCCTTCTTCTTCCCCGAGTCATGGTGATTTCCCCCAGCATCCTACCTTCGCCTCTCTAAGTGTCCTGCCCTGTGCCCAGCTGTTTGTGGCTGGCAGCTTTATTGATAAATCAAAAACCAATTGGGTACAAGGACCTTCAGCGCAGTCCACGCAGATTCCCAATTAAATCAAAGCATCAGAACCACTCCTCTACACACTGGCTGCTGCTGCAGGGGACCTAAGTTTTATTCCCCTCAAACTTGTCAGATACTCACAACCACCTATAACTCTAGAGTGCCCTCTTCTGTTCTCCACAGGCATCTGCACACATGGTACAGACATAACTATATCTAGGCTTACACACACACACATGAAATGATTGTTTTTGCAATGAATGATGGTTGTAAGCCCAGCTACTCATTAGAAATGGGAAGACCTCAAGTGCATGGCCAGTCTGGAGAATTTAACAAGACCAAGCCTCAAAATAATGTTCTAAAGAGGAAGCTGGGGTGACAGCGGGGAGTGGGGTGGGGTGGGTTAACTCACGCGAGAGCTCATGATGAGAAGGACAAAGCCCTGCACCCCCTTCCCATGCTCAAAAGAGGTGGGGAATTCCTAGACTCTTAGTCAGCAGTGGCTGAGAGCAAAGAGAAGGGGCCAGCAAGGACAAGGGGAGGGGAAAGGCCCCTCGCACCTGCGTTCTCACTGCTGGGAGCCAAGAATTCCTGCACAACTGAAAAGCTGCTGCTCTAAGAACCTGGGTGGGGACTGACTGCTGCTTCTGACTGACAGCGATGCTCACACAAGGGGTCAAAATAGCCAAAAGCAAGAGTGTGTCTTAGAGCCCGAGACCATCGTTTTAACCTTAGCCGTGCTCCTTTCTCATCTGTCAATCTGAAAAGGACCCCGACAAACCACGTACACCCTTTACAAATGGATGTTCTGTAGGACAAGATAGGTAAGAAAACCAGCTCCTTAGAGCATTGAGAAATGTGGGTTTTGTTTGTATTATTTCTTAAGTTTAGCATATAAGACAGGGATCTTTGGCAGCTCCTTATGTGTGCACACGTCTGTGCACTTAACCTAGTTCATGTCCTCCTCACTTCCTCTTCTTTCCTCCTCCACCCTTGCTGTCACCTCCTCTCCCTAACAGCTCTCTTCCCTGCCATCATGGTACAGATTGGCTAAGAAATCACCTGGCCTGAAGCAGGCTGACTCGGAGATGGAAAGTGATGCCTCAATCCTGTGGGAAACGAAGGAGAAAGAGAAGATGAATGACCATTTGCCTTCTCTCGAGCTCTCAAGGGAGGACCAGGCTTCGTGAGCATGGCGTTCAAAATAGAAAGAACATCAGGAGTCAGTGAGATGACTTAGCATGATGGCTTGCTTACACACACACACACACACACACACACACACACACACACACACGTACGTACGTACGCGTACGCGCACACACTCGCGCACGCGTCCAGTCTGCCTGCCTTGAGTACTGGTTTGCAGCTGCTGAGTTGTATTTGGTGTTTACTTATGGGACTGAACTGCTGCCCAAGAAAATGGAGCTCACCTGCAAAGAACTATTGCTGAACAGATCCACTTCCTCCACATCCTAATAGCTCCCACCCCCACATCCTAATAACTTTTCCCTCCACATACTAATAACTTTTCTCTTCCACTCCTTCTGTTGGGTGGTGGGAGAGAGGAGAGGTTGAGCCCTTATTAAAAGTAGGCTGCAAGCTTGCTAGTGGTGGCACACGACTGTAATCCCAGCATTTGGGAGGCAGAGGCAGGTGGATTTCTGAGTTCAAGGCCAGCCTGGTCTACAGAGTGAGTTCCAGGACAGCCAGGGCTACACAGAGAAACCCTGTCTCAAAAAAACCAATAAAAAAGAGAAAAGAAAAGAAAAGAAAAGAAAAGAAAAGAAAAGAAAAGAAAAGAAAAGAAAAGAAGGAGGCTGCAAAAAATTTATGCCTACTGTAGCCCACTCAAGGCCGAGCCTGCGCTGTCCTGTCAGAGCACATGAAGCTGGTGGGATTCTGGATCCCATGACATGTGATAGCCCTGTGCAAGGCAGTAGTGCCTTGAACAGGCATGTGTAATGTCTTCGCATCTTGAACTTACAGCACCTGGTTTTTCCTTTTATTACCAACATTCTCAGGGGGTGGGGGGAGCACCAGGGAGGGGCCAGAGAGCTGCATTATTGTTTGCTGCACCAACAAGACCAAACTTGGATCCCAGAACTTATGTAGAAAGCTGGGTGTGGCTGTGCTACTCCAGTATATGTCTCTTACCACAGCACTGTGGGGAGGAGAGACGGGGATATCCCTGGAGTTTGTTGGCTTCTAGAATGGCTCCAGGCTCAGAGAAATACCAGGTCTTAAAAGAATAAGGCATAGAGAAATAGAATAGGACACTTGGCTCTTGGTCAAATTTCATAAGGACTTCTAAGTCACAATGATGTCTGTCCCCTCTACTTAGCTCTCATGCTGAGTGGTACTCAGGGCAGGTATCTAGCTGCCGGGCATTCAAAGGTCTCAAGTCAAATCCTCGCTGGAGCTGGAATTAAAGTTACAGCTCCTCGTTATAAACCTCTATTTTCTGTGGCCATGGTGAATAGAGAGCAGTAAGAATTACCATGGGGAAGCTCCCGATGGCCTTCTGGCAAAGGCTTTAAGTGTTCCGGCTTCATGTGTTTGCCTTGCTGCCCAGAACTGGCAGATAAACTCCCCACCCCCATCTCTAAGAGAGAGAGGAGAAACAGAAACAGAAACACACACACACACACAGACACACACACACACACACACACACACACACACACACACGAGGTAGGGGGCAGAGAGGCCTGAGGTTGAGGAGATCAGCAGAAGCCAGTCAGCTACAGTGTGTGAATAGAAATGCTCTTTCTCTTTGGCAGAAAGCAAAGACATCTAGGTGCGCCTCTGCCTGAGTCACTGTGAGCTGCTGTCAGTCTCTCCGGCAGATTCTGTCTTCTTGTTTCTGTTGATGTGATGGACAAACACCAATAAACAACGAACAAAAGAGTGGGTAGAGAGAACGACGAATGGCAGAAGAATCTGAAGCTTTCTTGAATTCCCTCATCGATCCCTCGAGTCCCCTCCTTGAGGTTTGCCAGGAAGAAGGTCCCCACTTGCCCTTCACCACAACCCCTGCTCTCCCAACCCTGAAGCAGAGGCTGTTCAGATGCAAACAAGCCAAACAAGCCAAGCTGTGTTTTCTTTCTTAAAGCTATAAGTCACAGGGGTGTTTTCCAAGTAGAGTTGTATAGGAGAAGGAAAATGGAAAACACAGACGTTTCCCAGGAAATCCTCTGTCTGGAGTGTGGGTATAAAGTGAGCTGGGTTTGGTAGCCGACAGCCCTGGGCGGGGTGTGCGGCTGCTTTCCTCTCAGGGAGGCTGATGTTCCAGACCAGGAAAACCAGTTTCTGGAGATCTTTGGGTTTGGCTGAGTACATTTGCAAGCCGAAAGATGTCACTTGGGAAAATGGGCATTGGGCCACCAAGTCATCTCTTCCCAGGGCCTGCTGATCCCAGTATCCCAGGAGCATTGACACTGACCTGGGGCTACTGACTTCCCACACAGGAGAGCTCCACTCCACGGTTTAGGCTGTGCTCCAACTCAGGATCCTCCTGACCCAGCCCCCCAGTGCTAGGATGACAGGTGTGCACAGCCAGGCGCATGGTTCTTTTCGTTGGTTTTTCTTGTTTGTTTGTTTTTTAAAGATTTATTTATTTATTTTATATAAATACACTGTAGCTGTTTTCAGACACCCCAGAAGAGGGCATCAGATCTCACTGCAGATGGTTGTGAGCCACACTGGTTGCTGGGATTTGAACTCAAGACCTCCAGAAGAGCAGTCAGTGCTCTCAACCGCTGAGCCATCTCTCCAGCCCCAGGCGTGTGGCTCTTGCTGTTCATTGCTCCTCCTGCTGTGTTGCTGAGAATGAAACCCAGGGAGGTTGCGAGCACAGCTTGGGCACCTGCCTTGGGCCCACGGCCGAGGGAAATGGGTTTAATCACAGTGAACTGAGCTCGGGTTGGCTACAAGAAGCCCTGGCGCCAGGTAACTGAACTTCAGTCAATCCCGGCTTGAGGGTGATTTTCTGTGCTTCTTTCCACTATCGCATTGTTGGTTGGAGTTCTCAGAACAACTCATGTTTGAGAGATTTATTTTTATTATTTGTGTGTGTGTGTGAGTGTGCACATGTGTGCCCTGCATGGCATGCATGCCCTGAAAGACAAAAAAAAAAAAAAAAAAAAAAAAAAAAAAAAAAAAAAAGCTGTGTCATATCTCTTGGAGCCAGAGTTACTGGTAGCCTATTACAGGTTTTGGGAACTGAACTTGGAATCTTTGCAAAACCTGTTAAGTACTTACCCACAAGCCATTGATCAGAGTAAGATCTTTCTCTTTAACAGCAGGCCCGCCTTCTGCAAACTGCTCCAGTGCTGACAGAGGGAGGGAATGACCTTCAGCAACCCGGAACACTGCAGAAAGGGCCTTGCCTTGCCCTACCTCACCCCACCCTGCCCTACCCCTGTGGCCTGCATAGCCCCAGCAGGTAGGAAGGGCATTGTGGAGTCCGAGGGCCTCAGGTTTCTGCTTGCTTGGCTGAGTAATAGACACAGAAGAGGCCCATGGCTCCCCTCCACATCTGTCTGCAAGAAGCACTCGTTTTCAACGCTCCAGACAGGAGCTCCTAACCCAGAGCTGGACAGCTGCATCTGAGTGGCTCAGTTTATAATGCAGCCTAAATTCACAGACAGGAGCTGCCGCTCTCCCAGGAAATCACTGCTCTCCCTTTGTCTCTAACACTGGCATCCCCAATCCCGGCTTCCTTCCACACTTCTGCCCTCAGAAGTCCATACACCTAACTGGATGACTTGGTGGCATTCTGGCCAACTTTACTAGATGTTTTCAACCTGTAACCAAGGGCCACATGTAGTCTCTTGTGGCTGGAAATAGTTATGAATGTGGCCCACAACACAAAGTAATAAATGGACTTAAAACATTATGAGATTTTTATCTTCTGTGATATTTTTGTAACTTGTTGCTTGGTTACTGGGCATGAACTCTGTAGAAGATAAAGTTGTGTTGCCATGTCAGAAGGTCGGACACGCCTAGGTCTCCTCTATCCCAGCACATTGCACTTGAGACAGCCTCAAGCAACATCTAGGTTTCTGTCACCATTGTGCCGCCAAACAGCTACTAATATAATCCAAAGAGTATCAGGATCAGGGCTGCAGCCCCCCACCCCCCATCCCCACCTGTTCTGTTCCTCCAGACAGGAGCAAGTAAATCCATTTCCCCCAAGACACGGTGGGTGTTCCCTCCCCTTTTACTCTGGTCACTCTTCCACTGGGCTTGCCCCCGCCCCCTCCCACCCCCCAAGCTCCCAGCACCTGTCCTTTATGTGCCCTAAGGAACCACCAGCTGCAGGCTGCCTGCCATCCCCTAAGATAAGGGGATTGTTCTTCCAGGATAGGAAAGGGTACACAGGGCAGTTGTGGGGGGGGGGGCTCCCTAGAGAGAAAGGGTGCCTTGCAAATTACAGAAGATAAACATCCATTTGCATGATTAAATGAATCACCTTATCAAAGGCTCATATCCCGGCATCAGAGATTTCCGAAGCTCCCATTATCAGCTCATTTCCTGCCTAGAAAGGTCAATGACTGTTGGTCTCTGCGGAAGAAAAGATTCCCTTAGAGTCACCCTGGAACATTTAATATTTGACTGCGCCAGCCGCTGAGCGAGGCCTTTGGAAGGTTGTCCTTGGGATCAGAATGTAAACTATAGCATATCGCAAGCATATCTTTCTTCTTTCCTTGTGCTCCTACAAAATCAAAAATGGGAAAATAATTAAGAATTCCTCCTAATTGCCAGTGCCCCGGCTTCCCTTTCTGCTCAATAATCTCCAGGTCTATCTATAGCACGTCCAGTCTTAGCTGCAGAGCTGTCTTTGCCAAAGTCTAAAATACAAGGTAGAAAAACAAGAGCGGCAGCAGTGATTTTTTGCATGCTGGAGTCTTCCAGCTTCAGGAGTGTTTTGGAGTATTCTGGGGGCCCTGGTGGTTACCAGTAACTACACAGCATCTCCAGGACAAAGGAAGGCCTGCATTAGTCTGCACTTGGTGGTGTTTTATAAGCAGTGACTAAATGCCTGTTCAAAAGCAATTATTAAGTCATTAATTAAACAGCTTACCAGACCATAGTCTGAAGTTTAGTAAAGTCAAATCTTCCTGGACCTTGCTGGGGGTTTCTACCCAAGCTTAGAGAGTGGAGGAGATCCACCTTTGACAAGATCTGTGACCTCTTAAAAACAGATTCCAAGAGCCAGTGTCATACAAACCAACAAAAAGGACAAAAGCACCTTCACTCGTCAGGGACTTGCCTTGTGTCAAAGCACAAAGGGCCCCATCAGAAGCCTTCCACCACCATCCCCCCCCCCCACGAGCTCCTCTGGTCCATCTCTTCCTGGAGGCAGCTGGAGTTGAGGCTTAGAAGAGGTGGCGAAAGGGAAGGATGGGGAGGTAGGAGGACTTAGAATTTTTTCAAATCCTATTTTTAATAACAGTTCTTAAATGCTTTAACTCCCCTCCTTCTAGCCCACCACCCACCAGAGGTAGTGGAAAAGAAAGGTTATTAGGATACAGGGAAGATGGACCTATTTAAAAATTGTTCTTTGGAGCAAATCCCATCTGCTTCGTCAGGAAACCAGCAGTTCAGATCACAGGAGACAACAGCAGCAGCTCAATCCACTAACAACCATTTCACGAATACACCAGCAGTTCAGTTCATTAGTGTCGGGATAGCAAACAGGAATCAGGAGTGGTTGTGTAACCTAGCAGAGACAGCCAGGCTTCAGCCAAATTGGCACAAGTCAGCAGGCGAGGTTCTCCGCCTTGCCTCTCTCAATGATGAAGATCAGTGATGCTGGGAGGCCGACTAGCTATGCAAGCAAGCCATCGCTGTCCGTCGAGTTCTCTTCATCCTCCCTCCAAACATCATGTGTCCTCCACATGCCTTGCCTCACCATGTGAGTCTGTCTTCTCAAAACTTCAGGAGTCTGTATCAGCTGACGTCACTCTGCTAATCAGCCCGAATCTGCAGAAGCAGCAAGAGGCCGCCGAAACATCCAGAAGTCTTTTGGCGCATTTCTCTATGGAGTCACGACAAAGCTTGGCTACACATTTTAAGGGGAACCAATACATGCTTGTCATTAGAGAAGACTCCTTCATCACACGTGCTTTCACGCTCTTGCTTTAGCAGAGCATCCTTTCACCTGTGTCTGCTTCAGGAAAACACTCCTTCAAGTGTCTGCCCCAGCAAAACACCACCCGACACATTCACCTTCCAAAGAAACCACAAGTTTCTACTTCAGAGGCTCTGTGAAGATGAAGGCTCTTCTCACACCGACTCCTGCCAACTGTGCAGGTCAGGAGCCATTATAGTGTGGGTGGAAAGCATCTATGGTGTTTTCCCAGGCTGCCATCCCAGTTGGCTGAGGAGCAGGCTGTCCCCGTGGTGGAATGCTTTAGAGTTTCGCTAGTGAAGCGAGTCAGTTCATTTCGTGGTGCAGCCCTGTGACACGCAGCACACAGGAGGATGGAGTGAACTGTTGGTGCCTGCGACGTCATGGCTTATTGGAGGGAGAATTTTACCTAAAAGCACATGGCACTAAAAATATGTACTCTATTTTAGGGTTTGTTTGTTTGTTTGTTTTTGTTGATTTGTTTTGTTTTAAAAGCAGAGTCTCACTATGTAGCTCTGGCTAGTCTAGAACTAAAACTCATGGGGATCTGCCTGCTTCCACTCCCTCCCAAGTTCTCAGAGTAAAAGGGAGTCCTACCAGACCTGCCTGGGTACACACATGATGGCCGCCTACTCAGCTGTAAGAAAGTGGTTACAGGAAAACAAATACCACCGGAGATCATTATTAAATGGATTCCATTATTAAATGGAATAAGACAATCTCAGTATCGTGTGTCATAGACTTGTATATGAATATATATAATATATGTAGTCTCATATAGACATATATGCATATGCATATTTATACATGTATATACCAAGAAGGGAGACTATATGGGGAGAGGGACATAAAGGGAGGGGAGAGATGAAATGAGAGGGTAATTGGGGGCAAAGAAAAACAAGATATTGCATGCCTTCTCCTGGAGAATCTGGACTCCCCCCCCATGCAGCCCCCCCCCCCCCGTGAGTGTGTGTGTGTGTGTGTGTGACACAAAAGCAAAAGGGGCCTATGGAGGACCAGGAAAGCCAGGTCAGCAAGAAAGGAGAGAAAGAACAGGGATGTTAGTGCATGGGGGTGGGGACATGACTAAGACACATGTTATATATATGTATGGAAATGTCACAATGAACCCATTGCTTTGTGTATTAGCAAAAAAAAAAAAAAAAAGAAAGAAAAGATGCAAAAAGAAACTGTTCCCTAAGAAATTAGAGAGCGAAGTGTCAGCTGCTAAGCACAGGTTGTTCACTACAGCTGGGAAGACAATGTGACTCTCCAGGAATCTGCAGGTGCACACACACAGGAGGTGGTCCTGCTCAAGGAACGCTACTAGACTATAGGAGAAACATTGTTTCCTTAAGCAATTCAGAAGTACAAAGCATAGCCTAGCAACTGACCTTCAAACGTGAACCGTGAACCACTAAAGGCATCCCACAGGAAGCTGACTGTGACTCGAAAATGGCACCTTGGTTTCCAGAGTCCAGATTCTTGTCAAGAGCCTCAATCGTCCTGCATTCCCTTCCTCTCATGTGTGGAGGTGATGTGTGGAGCAGACGGGGGTGGGGGGGTGGGGTGGGGGGAGTTTCCAAACTTCACTTGTGCTTAGGAAACATTGAGGCTTTGCTAAGAGCTAGCATGAGCAGTGTTGACCAGAGACCTCTGACAGGCTGCTTACTCCTGCAGACCTGCCCTGCCATGCCCTACCCTGCCCTGCCCTGCCCTCATTTCTATGGCTTGGGTCAATGCAGACCACAGGAAAAAAGTTCTTGTGCTAGAGATGGGAGGCACAGCGTGCCACATAAGTCACCAGAGTGTGGCCAGACCAGAGACAGAGGCACGAGAAGCCTTAGTCTGGGGTCTGTATTGTGGCTTCCTTGGCAAGGCATAGCAGACGACACACTCAGGATGCCCTCTGGTGAGGGTGTTTTGGGGGTGCTATGAGCTACAGCAACAGCTTTTCTTCATCTACTATCGGAGCCTGGGCTGAAGTATAGGTGAAGGGTCTCCTGGGACAGAGTCTGCCTCTAGATTGGTTGGTTGGTCTTTGAAAGGTATGCACCCTCTCACCAAGGGGTCCTTGCTACCTCTAAGAATCAGTGCTACCTTTTTTTTCTGGTGTGTGTGTGTGTGTGTGTGTCCCCGGTCAAAAAGATTAAGAAGTCAAATAATAGAATATACAGAAAAATAAATAACTATTTACAGCACAGCATGGAACAGTGGCCCTACTGCCAAAGACTTGAACCTAAGTATGAATTTAAGGCCAATACAAAGATAGGCTAAGGCCAAGCAAGAGTGGACTCTCTCTCTCTCTCTCTCTCTCTCTCTCTCTCTCTCTCACACACACACACACACACACACACACATATGCTCTCTCTGTCTCCCCCTCTCTCTTTCTCTCTCACACACACACATATGCTCTCTCTGTCTTCCCCCTCTCTCTCACACACACATGCTCTGTCTTCTCTCTCTCTCTCTCTCTCTCTCTCTCTCTCTCTCTCTCACACACACACACACACACACACACACACACTAAACCTTTGCCGCAAAATGGTGACACGTGCTTTGAATCCCAGCACTCAGGAGGTAGAGGCAGGTAGCTCAAGGCCAGCCTGGTCTATAAATCGAGTTCCAGGACAGCCGGGGCTGCACAGAGAAACTCTTGTCTCTAAAAACAAATAAATGAACAAACCCAGAAAAGTTAGCTTTGAAGAGGAAGCAAGTCTGGAGAAGTCAGCCCAGCAACAAGATCAAGATGCAAGAGATTCCCTGTCACCTCACAGACTGGAAACCAAGACTGGTGCCTCGCATCACCACAGGGCAACCAGACACAGAGGATGAGGGGCCGGCAGGACAGCCTCTGGTTTTTCTTTTTCCTTCTATACCACAAGATGGTCTGACTGAGACAGATTCTGGCTCACGAGAGTCCAGAACATGATTTTATTTTATTTTTTGTGGCTCCCCCTGAGGGCTGGTAAGAGAACAATACGCCACCAGCCAGGATAAGGCGGGCCACAGTGGGCTCCAGGAGGGACAGCTTTCTTGCTGTTTAGGGTGGGACCTGCCTGGGCTGGAAACAGCTTTCGCTTCCCTGGTCCTGTTCTAGAGACTTCTGGAATGCTATTTGCAGGCTTGGAGATAATTCTGATTTCAAATATTTTTTTCTCTCTCTCTGTTTCCTTTGAAGTTCCCTTCCCTCATCCTTCCCACACACCAAGAAAGGTGTTCCTTCCCTTTCCCACCCCAGCGGCATTAAAGGTCACAGGTTGGTGAGAATACAGTTAAAAAAAAAGCCACTCCCTTGAACTAGGTGCATGCACTGACAGAGAACCCGGGTGTGGCTGAGCAGGCTCACCAGCACTGGGCACTCTTGTGGTTGATTTTTCACTAGAGAAAGTCGCCTCCAATAGATAGTTCTGGACCTGAGCCTTGATCCCAGAGACCCTGGCTTGGCACTGCAGAGCACTCCTCCTGCAAGCGCCCAGCTTGGGGCTTCCACCGCACCAATGTTTCACACCGACTCACCCAGGCGGCACTTTCTAGACAATTTACTGCTCTGTTGTAGCCTTCAAACTCCAGCTATTAATTTTTGAGTGTGTTTAGGTGCAGCTGCAACACAGAAGTTTTGCTCATTGATTTCTTGAAGCATTTATTATGCTATGTAGGCTGTTGTTATGAATCATTTAGATTTATGAGCTAGTGTATTCCATTCCCCGCTACCCCGCAGAGCCCAAGGATCCTGAAGAAATCATTTATATACCCCCAATTCTTATATGTCCTTGAATGGGGTTCTCACCAAGCATACAAAACGGGAGCTCCGCAGGAGGCAGCCGGCTTTATCTCTTCCTGACTTGGACCTAGCAGGAGGCTGCTTTACCCTCCTGCTCCAAGGAACTCTTAGAAAAGAACAGAGAACTAAACACTGAATGGAGAAGGTAGACCCCAGGAATGTGTGTAAAGTGAATGTTGTGAGCCAGTGGCTTTCAGTGCCAACAGTTCTGTAACTTACTAGAAATGAGAATTCTCAGACCCCACCCAAGACCTGCTGAGTCAGGACTCCAGGGTGGATCCAGTGATCTGTGTCGCAACCAGACTTTATCCTTGCCAAAGGATGAGTGTGGCCAGTGTGGCGAAGGCCTGAAACCAAGAATCACTTGCCCTGGATCACTCTCCAGTTCTCCAGTTTACTGTGAGACGATGGGGAAACCGCTCTCCTTCTCAAATGGGAAGACAGTGCCTTTCTGTGGCTTCAAATGAGTTTTCATAGACCAGATACTGTTGTCAAGGTGAAAGGCATTGAGATAAGGAATCATGTGAATGTAAAAACTACTTAGTATTCCTTGCTCCAATGAATAACAAGAGCTCCAACAAAATTCAGGAGCATTGGAAATCGGTGTCTAAAATAGTTTAACTATGACAGAAAAAATATATAATTCTTGTGTGAGTGTGTGTGTGTGTGTGTGTGAGAGAGAGAGAGAGAGAGAGAGAGAGAAAGAGAGAGAGAGAGAGCGCCAGCAGGAGTTAATTCTCTCCTTCTGCATGTCATGTGGGTTGTAAGAGATCTACCTCGGGTCATGAGTTTCGGTGGCAAGTGAGTGCCTTTCCTTAATGAACCATTTTGCCAACCCTTTAATAATGCAATTCTAAGAGTCAAATGGGAAATACATAAAGCATCCCCGTTAGAGAAAAGTGGTTCTGCTTTTTATTGTGCATTAAAAGAAGCATGTCTAGCCAGCCGCTCTCCAAGCTTCAGGGCATTTCTGTTTATCCTAACCCTGTCCGTGTCTCGGGGCCTCAGGGATGAGTGCTCTGGGGGGGTAGATGTTTACAGAGAGTGAAAGGACTTACACAGACACAGGTGGGTGACATTTATTTGTTTTCCTGTTTCATCCTCAATGAAAATGGAGCTGGGCAGGTCAGCAGTGACACGCCCTCCACAGGAGTGCCCTGGCTGTCTCTCAGCTTTCCAGGCCCGGCGTTTCTGTTTCCTTTCACTTCCCTTCAAAGGCTCCATTGTGCTCTTCTTTAGTCATCTTTGTTTCTCTTCTCTGAACTCTTTCCAGATCCTTCAGGCACAGCCTCTGTTGATACTCAGGCTTCTCACTCAGTGAACTCGAGGCTGTATAAGAACCCCACTGTCCATCAGAGATCAGGGAGGATTCTGGGAGGATGATCTCATAGCCCAGCACCCTTCTCCACTGAACTACCCCAGGCCGCAAAAGCGCCGCCTTCTTACGGAGGTCAAGGCTGCGACTGTGGCTGTCGGTCCAGGGGTTCCATCCAGACCAATGGATCAGAATCCCAGCTGCACATTGGAATCACCCAATAATGCCAGTTCTCCAACTCCCAGGACTCCCACTTGTTGGCAGGGTCTGTGGCTCTAAAGTGAAGCCAGCATAAGAACCACAGATTTTAGCATTGATGGAGCAGCTGAGATGCTGGGACAGCCTGGGAGCCCCTGTTGACAGCAAACCTAGTTTTCCCGATGTAGTAGCCACCCTGGAGCCCCGCCCTGCTCATTATGCTTATTAACTTCAAGTTTTATGATTCTCAATGTTTTTAAATATTCATTTCCCCCCTTCAGATTCTCAAAGGTCCAGTTACAGTTGAGTGTCTGGGAGAAATTATTAAGGCAGATCTCTGGGCCTGCCCTCAGATTTCTGGTTCAGCTGCCCCAGTGTGGGTTCCCAGATGTATGTTTCTAGCCACTCCCCAGGCTGTAGTTGCTGCTGCTGCTCCATGAACCATTCTTTCAGAACTGCCCATCTTAGCTTTTTTGGTCCCCTGGATTCTGGACAGTAAGTATGTGCCATTGGAGCACTAAAAATTAGACCAAACCACATACTCAACCAGACCAGCAGACCAGCTCTCTATTGGAACCTTCTCGAGAGCCGTTTGACTCAGGCCAAATGGAAGTAACACTGAACAAAGGTGACCAGTGCTGGTTTAAACAAATGAGGCAGCAAGCTTTCACTGATTTGCAAGGGGACCTGAAGTTTGATAATTATCCATTAGTCATGGGTGTGGTCTTTGAAGATGTTCTTTCTCTTATACACAAACACACTGGCTCTGAGTGTGTGTGTGTGTGTGTGTATTTAACAGGTTGTCAAGTTCACTCAACCACTGCTGTGTTACAGGAGGTCCCATCACCTGTGTAACTGTCCTGGCCTCATGGTTTGATCTGGGTCATATAGTAAGACTGTCAGAGTGTAGGTGCTCAGTTACTGAAAAAGCACATGGGACAGGGGAGAGAAAACACATATTTGCTCCAGTGATCAATAGGACATGTCTGTGGCATTATTATCACTATTATTGATATTGTAATTATTATTATTATTAACATGTTTCATGCAGAGCTGAGCACAATCTTACTGAAAGACTGGGACAGCCAAAGGGAGAGATAAAGTGAAGACAGAGACGCCAAGACTCTCATCCCATTTTAGCTGACTGCCTGGTATGGTGAAGAACCAGTGTTTTCTACAAACAAGGTCTTCAAGTTTCTGCAAAGGTTGAGCCTGCCGATCCCTCTGTCAAAGGAGTTGTCTGCTCCAAGCTATCAGGAAACTCATCATGCATCCCACCTGTGTGACCCCCACAATCAGTGAGTTTTAAGTGAATTTGTAGTGCTTTGTAGCAAATAGGGGTGGGGGTGGGGTAGGGAAGTGCTTCTAGCCTGGCAAGCATCTAATTGGAGAGCTACTATGGCCTTTAGCATGATTGGCTGGTGCTGGTGGTGGGAGTCAAACTTCCCTCTGCATTGGTGGCCACTATACAGGACTTTTGGGCAATTAACTTGGGAATGCTGGATTTGCTGGGGTTGGCCTAGAAACTGGAGCTAGGCTCGGGTTTTGTTGGGGGGAGATTAACCTAGAGATGCTGATCTTGTTGAAGAGTAACTTGGAAACCAACGCTAGGCATCACCTGTTAGTTTACCTGAATTCAAGTTCTCTAAAATGGAGTTTGAACTTAAAAGATTTGGTCTCTCACATTAAGAGTGGGCAAAGCCAGAGGGTTGTGCAGAGTGAGCTTGCTTGTGTGTTTTGGTCACAGTCCTCTCTGCTTATCGTTTGTGTAGTCATCTTGAACCCGGCTAGTTCTGACTTGGTTTAGTAATAATGGCTCCTCATCTGTCACCAGAGGTTTGTGGTTCTGCCTCATGGTCTCTGCCTGTCTCAGTCTGCCTTGCTTTTCTGCACTTAATTTTAACTTTAATTTTTTTCAAGCACCCACTTTTTTTGTTTGTTTTTTAGATTTGGTTTTTTTGAGACAGGGTTTCTCTGTATAGCCCTGGTTGTCCTAGAACTCACTCTGTAGACCAGGCTGGCCTCGAACTCAGAAATCTGCCTGCCTCTGCCTTCCAGAGTGCTGGGATTGCAGGCGTGTGCCACCACTGCCTGGCTCAAACGCCTACTTTTAATGATGGTTCTTAAAATGCTTTATTCTCCCTTGTAGCCTACCATCCATCACAGTTAGTAGAAAAGAAAGGATACAGGGGAAGTAGACCTGTTTAGAAAGGTTCTTTGGAGCAACCCCCATCTGTGTTGTCTGGAAATTGATGGTTCACTTTATAGGTCAGCAGCGGCAGTTCGATCCACTCACAAACATTTTTCGGATATATCAGCAGTCCGGTTTGGTAGAGTTGGTATAGAAAACAGGAATCAACAGCCATGTGGCACTACCTAGCAGAGACAGCCAGGCCTCAGTCTTAGCACAAGCCAGCAGGAGGGACCAGGGCCAACAGGAATGCCAGGAAAAGTTCTCAGATATGCCTCTCTCTGCAAAGCAAAGATCAACAAAGACTCGAGACCAACAAGCATTGCACAGCCAGCTCTGTAAGCAAGCCTAGCTCAGTCTCCATCACTGTCCACAGAGTCCTCTTTATACCCTCCAGACATCACGTGTTCTCTATGTGCCTTGCCTTAGCATGTATCTTGACTAAGCACATGTGTCTATCTCAACAGATATCACTCTGCCAATCAGCCAAAGTCTGCTGAAGTGGCAAAAAACTGCAGCACACCACCAGAAGTTTTTTGGTGCTTTTCTTTCTATGGAGTCCCGACAAACACAACTCAACTAAGCAATGTAAGGTAGATCAATACATGCATGTCATTAGCAAAGAATCCTTCATCATGTCTCCTTTCACATGCGTGCTTTAGCAGAGCATCCTTTCACCTATGTCTGCTTCAGCTAAATGTTTCTTCTCGTGTTTGCCCTAGCAAAATACCATCCAACCTACTTTCCGAACCTACATCATTGATGTTTGTTCTGCTGAAGTAGTCAGGACCCCTTCCAAGTCTCAGGGGTGACTCTTTTTTTTTCTTTCTGTCATGGGAGGAATGTCTCACTCACTATGTAGCCCAGGCTGGTCCCAAATTCCTGATCCTCCTGCCTTGGCCTCCTGAGCAAGTTAGGATGGTGGGTACATTACCACCCCTGGTGAGGAATAACTTCTTTTAAAAAAAAATACACAATTTTATTCATGTAAAGGAGAGGGGCAGTCACCTCACACATGTGGAGGTCAGAGGGCAACTTTCAAAGTCAGCCCTCTCCTTCCCCCATGGAGGTCCTGTAGGCCAATCTTCTTAAAACAGAAAGTCATTTTAAGTGATAGTGCTGTAACCCAGAGTCTTGTGTACACTGAGCCAGCATCTTACAGTTGACATATACAGTCACAGTTCTAGAACATTTCTCCCTAGATTTCTTCCAACATGGTGTTAGGCTTTAACCCTTGCAAGAGGAATGACAGTGACCATCTGTCATCTACCAAAGGACCAGTCTCAGAACCAAGTAAGTCACTTTGAAGACCTCAGAACAGGAAGCTGGAAGAAGCTCACATTCTTGATTGGCCCAGCTCCTGGACCAGACAGCCTGGGAACAGTTTCATCTCCATGCTTTTCATTATGGGATATTTTCTTTGTGATTTAAATCTTTAAATTTGCTTGAAGTCAATGATACATCTCACTAGAACCTTAGAAATACATTTTCTTTAGCAAAAACTTTTACGTATATGAGTATACCTGTAGCTGTCTTCAGACACACCAGAAAGGGCATTGGACCCCATTACAGATGGTTTGAGCCATCATATTATTGCTAGGAATTGAACTCAGGACTTCTGGAAGAGCAGTGCTGTTACCACTGAGCCATCTCTCTAATCCCCCAAAATACATTTTTGTTTATAGATACTTGTGGATATATCTCATAGAAAAGGAATTATGACTTTTTACCTACATTCTTTTTTTTTTAAGATTTATTTATTTTATGTACATGAGAATACTGTTGCTGTCTTCAGACACACCAGAAGAGGGCATAGGATCCCATTGCAAATGGTTGTGAGCCACCAGTGGCTAGGAATTGAACTCAGGACCTCTGGAAGAGCAGTTAGTGCTCTTAACCACTGAGCCATCTCTTCAGCCCTTACCTACATTCTTAAATACTAGGGTATTTCAGAGAACAAATCAGTTTCATTTTTCATTAGCATTAGATTTGTGCTAATGATTAGGGAAATTAAAATGAAATTGAGTGTGTAGCCTTTTCAGTTGATCAAAGCAAGGTCAGTTGATCAGATGATCACGGTGAAGGGAAAGGGTTTTCCTAAGGTTTTCTATGGCCCTTGGGCCCTCATGACTCTAGGGCCAGCTCTCTATAGTTCTCTCTCTGGTCCAAGGCTTCTGTCTTGTGGACCCCTCCTTTTGCCTCTGTACTCATGAGATCATGCTGTATGTGATCCTGGGTGTGATCAGGCACACGCACACACACTGTGTATAAACACATGGATTGTAAGTACTTATCAGAGAAAGGGTCGTTCTTGGCATTGGTCGCTAGCCTGGCACTGCGAATACTGATTTTTTTTCTTTCTCGTGCCTTCCAGGGTGATGATTTCCTTTCCAGAGCTGGCAAACATGACTCTGAGTAAGTACCCTTGCACACACTGTGGCCTATTTTGGTCTGTTTGAAAGTGGAGTTGCAGTATTAAGCCTATTTGGGTCAGTGTCAAGTGACAGCTACTCATACAGATATTTGTGCTATGACTTCACTTACCGTGCATTTAAGTAGGCACTCAAAAGGACAGCCTGTGCAAGCTGCTATTTTCATCTGCTCCCAGTTTCTCAGCAGGCTGTGCCATCCCGATTGTAGCAAAATGCTCAGTCGCCAATGAAACCCCCCAGTGGCGCCTGCTCAGCATAAAGCAATCTATCTTACCACACTTGCTTCTTAAAGGAGAGCGCCACCCAAGGAGGGGACATCCTAAACTCTCTCCGCCCGCGCAATCAAGTCCCTGTCATCCCTCCCAAGTCTGTTGCCCACACACCTTTCTACGAACCACCTGCGACCGGCTCTTTCCGAGCAAGCCAGGCATGTTCAGATCTGTGCATCATACTCAAGTCTTCCTGTGGATGTGGGGCAAACTGACCTGAGCCACTACTGGAAGAAGGACTGGCCATCTTATGGCACAGCACCGATCTTTCATTAGTTTCTCCAGCGACCACACTTTGGATTGTGACTTTTCTGCTTTTGCTCCTATGTAGCCTCTTTCCCTGGCCACGGTCTGGAGTTCAACGCGTGCTCACCAGCCAGGCTGTCCAAATGGCCGTGCCAATGAGGACAGGCTACAGAAACTGACTCCGATGGTCAGGGCAGAGGATCCCACAAGTAAACAGCTTTTTCTTTGACTGAAAGCTGACTAGAACCCCGCAGTGGCAGAAGAGAGCTCTAATTCTCTGTATTTTTCTCTCTCTTCTTTTTATTCTCCTTAAAATCTGCTTAGAAATTAGGTAAAAAGGTGTGACTGAAATTCCCATCAATCACCTGATTGGGAGATCACCCTCCAAGGCTGATTCTCCTAAAGCCCTGCTGAAGGATGGGAGGCATAATTATAGCCTCTTTGGATGATGTACTTTTCCTGCCCAGAATTTTTGCCCCTAGTACAGTGGCTTAAGTGTTGATGGTCTTGCAGCTCCAAAAAATTTGCCCACTTTAAAACAACAGCAACAACAACAACAACAACAACAACAACAAAACCTTTCCTCTTTTCCCCTTCTCTACCTCTTTCTCTTGGATGCAGGCTAAAGCCTAAGAATTCATCTTTCTCCGTCACTCTGGGCTTTCTCACTCTTTATCTGAAGCTGCATTGCCTTGTTACCACGGAGATGCTTGCAGGCACGGAGCTGCATACTGACCTCCACTGCTACTTGAAGCTCCGCCTCTCCTTCCCGCTCCTCCCTCCCTCCCTCCTTCTGGCAGCTGCTGAAATCCACAGCTCATCTGCCTGTGGCTTTCCTTTAAACTCTAATAACTGTCCTCGAGCTCCATTCTGAATCCACTCTTACAGTCTTTTATGAATGAGATGAAGAAGCCAAGGAGGTGACCCCCAGTTCCTCAGTAGCACAAGCATGCTGTGCTGGGGTTCCTCAGGAGAGCTAGCAGCCCCAGGTGCTGCACCCTCAGTGACCCTGGAACCTCTGCCATCTCAGCTCCCTCAGAGGATAGAGATGCCCGTCCTGCCCACTACAAGGGAGATAAGAGACAAATGGACATGCAAATGTATCTCACCACTCACATCAGTCAGCACAGCGTTGCTCTACCTTGGCATGGTTGGCATTTCGAGTTGGATGACTCTTTATTGTGGGGGGCTGGACTGGGTGTTGTGGAGTGCCTCCCATTAAACGCCAGTGATATCACTAAGTCTGGCAACCAAGAATGTGCCAAAGGCTTCTGGGCATACTGCCTCCAGTTACCTCCAGAGACCCCACTGGTTTTGTGCTTCTGATCACCCAGCCATTCCTGCCTACTGCCCCAGCCATGGTCTTTTCTGGCCATCCAGCAAGCAAGGTTTGTTTTCATCCCAAGTTGGCATGCGTCCCTGTGCCAGACAACGTGTTATAAAGAGGTGTTTGCAGCCATCTGCACGCAGGCACAGTAGCTTCTCTGGATTCTCTCCACAGAGTCTCCTACAACACAACTTCATTTCCTGATACTGAATTAAGCAACCAGTTCTCGGACTGGGAAGAACGCTTGCGCTGTGAGCCTGAGGACGTGAGTTTAGATCCACGGGGCCACATTTTATAAAGCTGTAAACAAAGGGGAAGAAAAGGACGAGCACCCATGGCTGTCCTCTGACCACCACACAGGAGTGATAGTACACACACAGGCACATACAAACCACCCTCAACACACACAGACACATACACGCACGCACACACACACACAGACACACACACACACACACACACGCACACACACACAGACACACACACACACAAACGTGCACATGCACACAGACACATGCACACACATGCACACACGCACGTGTGCACACACACATGCACGCGCTCACACAGACAGACAGACACACACAAGCATGCATGCACACAGACACATGCACATGCACGTGCGCACACACACACGCACACGCACACGCACACACATGCGCACGCGCACGCATGCACGTGCTTACACACACACGCACACACACACAGACACACACATGCATGCGCGCGGACACACACACAGACACACACACAGACACACACAGACACGCACGTGCACGCACACACATACACAGAGACACACGCACGCGCACACGTGCACACACACATACACACACATGCACACAGACACACACACATACACATGAGCACACACACACACGCGCGCATGCACAAATAGACATACATACACACACACATACACACACACGTATGCACACACACACACACACACACACACACACACACGCACACACACACATACAAACAATTCTATTATTATATTTTGTGTAGTACAGAAGAGTTCCAAGGGCATCATGTCTCCTCTTTCTCTTTCTCCTCGTGCCTCTCCCCCTCCCCACCCCACCAGCATTTCATTTCCCTGTGCAGAAACACAGTTTATCCCAGTGACTCTTATCTTGCTAGTTTTCTATGCATAGGCAAGCATATTTTTTCCATTTTTATGCTAATATTTGTATGTAGAGACCATGCTTTTCCTCTGTCCCATCCCCAGGCAGATGAAAGCTGTATCCCCACAGGTGGGCAAAGAAGCGGTATTCTTAGTGCTCCCTGGGCGCCTGAAGCAGGCCTCGGCCCCAGCTGCAGCAAGTACTAGAGTGGGCAGTGCTATGCCTGACCTCACTCATTGCAGACCAAACTCCTTCAGGTCCAGACAGACCCAGAAGCAGAAACTCCCATCCTATTGTGTCAGATTCTTTTTCAGGATGAGGCAAAGAGGTGTCCTGCAAAGGAGCCTGGGGAGAGAAGACACATGGGCTCATGCAGTGGAAATAAACAGCTCTATTCCCAGGAAAGAAAACACAGGCAGGCAGTGCACTGGGCCTCATTCTGATGATTGCCTTTGTTGCAAAGACACAGGGATTAAACTCCTGGCAGGAAGATGGTAAGAGGCTTTGTTTTCAGTTCATTTACAAATTCAGATGTGTGAACACAAAGGAAAGAACACACATACACACACACATACATGCACGCACACACACGCACACACAGTAGCAGGTAATAAATGCCAGTTTTGTATTCTTTAATCTTTCTTTTTTCAAAAGATCTATTTATTGTATTTATATGAGTACACCATAGCTGTCTTCCTGCACACTAGAAGAGAGCATCAGATCTTATTACAGATGGTTGTGAGCCACCATGTAGTTGCTGGGAATTGAACTCAGGACCTCTGGAGAAGCAGTCAGTGCTCTTAACCACTGAGCCACCTCTCTAGCCACACTATAATCTTTCTTTATTATTTCTTTTTTGCAGCACTGCAGACTTAACCCCAGGGCCCTGAGGATGCTAGGCAAGCCCTCTGCCCAGCCCTGCATGCCCAGCCCTGCACCCCCAGCCCTGCACCCCAGCCCTGCATCCCCAGCCCTGCATGCACAGCCCTGCACCCCCAGTCCTGCATCCCCAGCCCTGCATGCCCAGCCCTGCACCCCCAGCCCTGCACCCCAGCCCTGCATCCCCAGCCCTGTATGCCCAGCCCTGCACTCCCAGCCCTGCACCCCCAGCCCTGCACCCCAGCCCTGCATCCCCAGCCCTGCATGCACAGCCCTGCATGCCCAGCCCTGCATGCACAGCCCTGCACCCCTCAGTCCTGCATCCCCAGCCCTGCATGCCCAGCCCTGCACGCCCAGCCCTGCATGCCCAGCCCTGCACCCCCAGCCCTGCACCCCAGCCCTGCATCCCCAGCCCTGCATGCCCAGCCCTGCACGCCCAGCCTTGTACCCCCAGCCGGGCACGCCCAGCCCTGCACCCCCAGCCCTGCATGCCCAGCCCTGCACCCCCAGCCCTGCACCCAGCCCTACATCCCCAGCCCTGCACGCCCAGCCCTGCATGCACAGCCCTGCATGCACAGCCCTGCACCCCTCAGCCCTGCATCCCCAGCCCTGCATGCCTAGCCCTGCACGCCCAGCCCTGCACCCCCAGCCCTGCATGCCCAGCCCTGCACCCCCAGCCCTGCATGCCCAGCCCTGAATGCCCAGCCCTGCACACCCAGCCTTGCATCCCCAGCCGGGCACGCCCAGCCCGGCATGCCCAGCCCTGCACCCCCAGCCTGCACGCCCAGCCCTGCATGCCCAGTCCTGCACCCCCAGCCCTGCATGCCCAGCCCTGCATCCCCAGCCCTGCACCCCCAGCCTGCATGCCCAGCCTTGCACCCCCAGCCCTGCAGCCCAGCCCTGCATGCCCAGCCTTGCACCCCCAGCCCTGCACACCCAGCCCTGCATGCCCAGCTCTACATCCCCAGCCCTGCATGCCCAGCCCTGCATGCCCAGCTCTGCATCCCCAGCCCTGCATGCCCAGCCCTGCACCCCCAGCCTGCATGCCCAGCCTTGCACCCCCAGCCCTGCAGCCCAGCCCTGCATGCCCAGCCTTGCACCCCCAGCCCTGCACGCCCAGCCCTGCATGCCCAGCTCTGCATGCCCAGCCCTGCACGCCCAGCCCTGCATGCCCAGCTCTGCATCCCCAGCCCTGCATGCCCAGCCCTGCACCCCCAGCCCTGCATTCCCAGCCCTGCACCCCCAGCCCTGCATTCCCAGCCCTGCACCCCCAGCCCTGCATTCCCAGCCCTGCACCCCCAGCCCTGCATTCCCAGCTCTGCACCCCCAGCCCTGCATCCCCAGTCTCTTTCCTATGGTTCATCCTGTATGTGCTAATCGCTGTAGTCTAGGCTGAGAGCGCCAAGAAGAAGGAAGTGACCCGATTAATCTAGACAAGGATCTCCAGTCCTCAGGCATGTGCCCGATCAGCGCAGAGAGCTTGTTGGTCACCCAGCGGGAGCATGAGGAGACAAAGGCCACCGAGTGTGGCTTACACGGTTGGCTCAATGTTACTGTTGTCTCTGGTCATTACCTTGCAGGAATTAGCAGCTGACTTTGGGTTGAGTAGGGGATCCCTGACGGAGGAGGATGAAGGTAATATTATTGAGTGTGAACAGCCTTTCCCAGGGCCGTTGCTGCACTAACTCCTCCGTTTGTCATCACCATCTGTCTTCGTGCTCATGCTCATCTGAGAGTCCGCTAAGCTGGGCTGCCCTCAGCTGGATCCCAGATTTCTAGTCTTGGAGTCAGTATCATGCTCTGGGGCTCATGGTGGCCCAGAAGTACAAGATCACAGGCACGCAGTTGGACAAGCCAAAATCTGGGGGAATTCTTACAATTTGCCCACACCTGCCTTGCTGTTTCTTCCACTCAGTTCTGTGGTGAAAGCAACTTTTAAACGGCTTGGCCCAATATGAAGAAGACAGGGCCACTGGAAAAGCCGAGGCTACTTAAAAGCAGTCAAAAGCCACAGACATTTGAGGAGGGGCCCCAGTATTCAAAGAAAGAAGACATAGCATGAGATGTAGAAGGCCATGACTCTCCTGGCCTCTCAGGAGAGTTGCAGCTGAGCTTTAGGTGTGGAAGCGCATTGTCCACACCAGGCCTTGATGTCCTGTGTGGCTGTAATGGAAATGATCACATGGCTGGACTTGAAAACGTCCATTCTTAGTTTCAGATAAGCCTGCACCTGTTGCCTCACCAGCAGGAAAGCACTCACCTCAGAGCTCTCTGCTGCATTTGTTTATTTCCTTCCTCTGCGCCTGCTTTCACAACTGTAAGCTTCCCTGGCAAGCCACGCCTATGGCCTAAGGCCGCGCTGCTTCCTCCTTTCTCCCCTTTATTCCGATGTGGGGGTGGAGCCCAGGGAATTGTCACTGAGCCTTGTGCCACAGCCCCCCTGGGAGCCCTATTTCATCCCCACTCCGCTGTTGTCTACTCTGCTCCCTGTCTTCCTTTCTCAGCCAGCCACAGCTGCTGTGCTCCTTTCATTTCCAGAGTGTGGTGCTGATGGGCTGGCTTGAGAACCCGGCTCCAGGCCATCAAGGCGGCTCAGCATGCCAAGGTGCTTGCTACAAAGCCTCAGGACTTGAATTAGGTTCCTGGGACTCATGTGGTAGGACAGAACTGACTCCAAGTTGTCCTCTGAACTCCACATGTGTGCCATGGTGTGTGCTTCTACACACACACACACACACACACACACACTGTTAGGAAAAGGAAGAGGAGGAGGAGGAATTCAGTTCGCAGGCATTACAGCAAGTCTGTCTAAGCTGAGGCCTTGTCCTCTGAAGACCTTTGTCTGGTGGCCATATAGAATCGATGTTGAGGATATGGGATCTTAGTCAGCCCTGCCATTTCTCTTTCTTCAAGGTTTATTTTTATTTATGTGTATGTGTGTGTCTTTATGAGACTATATCGTGTGCAGGCATGTACATGTAAAGGCCAGAAGAGGAGGTTGGATCCCTTGGGTCTGGAGTTACAGGCAGGTGTAAGCCATCTAGCACGGGTGCTGGGAACCAAACTTGGCTTCTTCAGAAAAAGAGCAACTACTCTCACTACTGAGCTATCTCTCTAGCCCCACCCCACCCCACCCCGCCGGCCCTGCTATTTCTCAGAAAATCTAGTTAGGGGAAGGAAGGAAGACTGAGCCCATGAACTTGTGACTCTCAGTTCTGTGGACCAATGGCGGACAACTACATCCCTTCCTTCCCTGGTAGGAGTTCCCTGCATTGCTGCAGTACAACCACTGTGGCAGGGTGGTACAAGAGTGCACAAATATGACACCAGGTGCTTGGGGCCCTGGACACTTTGTTTATGTCCAAAGTGGCAAGTGACTGTATAGTCCAAGCAGGCACAGAAAGGATACAAGGATAAACCAGTTTGTTTTTGGCTTTTGATGATCTAAGGGCCAGAGTTTGGAAACCACCTCCCCTGCTGATTCTTTGGAATTCCCAGGCAATCCTAGAGGGAATGCTCCTGGGGGCTGAGTACTTGAGTGAACTCCAGAGAGGAGCGAGGCTGATTCTGAAACATGGGAAGTCACAGCTTGTTTTGGGGAGTGAGCCTAACCAGGTCATCATAGCAGGATGTGCTGAAGTTCAAAGGGAACGCCGACAGAAAAACAGAGAGGTCACCATTTCCTCACACTTGAGCTGTGACCTGTGACTATAGTAACTGGAGTGTGTTAGCAGCTGCAATTCCAACTGCTAGTAGAGGGGATGTCTTGTGTCTGACAGACATTTTTCACTCCAGTTTCAGGGAATCTGCTGCCCTCTTCTGGTCTCTTCAGGCACTGCACACACACACACACACACACACACACACATACACAGTCCTGCACTTGGAGACATACACAGACACACATATGTACTTGCACACACATGAACACATGTGCATATACATGGACACAAAAGGAACCACTTACATGAGGATCCCAAATGCTTGACAGAGATTCTATATGACCACCAGATAAAGGTTTTCAGAGGACAAGATCTCAGCTTAGACAGGCTTGCTGTATGTAAATTGATTGTTGATCTGACAACAATGTGTCCAGTATCAAGGCATTCTTGTTATTTTTATTGCAAATATATTTTGTATTTCTTTAACAAAAAAAACCAGATTATTTTATTTCTTCTGTTGGAGATGGAACTCATGGCCTCTTGCATGCTAGGCAAGGGTTCTGCCACTGTGCTACTCTCCCAGATGTATTTTGATAAAAGCAATAATCATTATTTTCTACTCCTCTCTCTGTGGATGCAACATCCTTTGAACTACAGTGTTTTGGGGGCACTGCACACACAGATACCATCACGTGGGAGTTCTTCATAGCAGCTTCCTGATTCTCTTATCGTTTTCTGTATTCTCCAAACCTTGCTGTCTTTGGATTTCCTAGTTGTGTTCGTGTTGAGGACGTAGCTGGCTGGGATACCATTCACTATAAACGTGGAATACACAATTAAACGAGAAAACAAGGCCTGGGGCCAAGCACACACTAGGTCCTGGGGTCCATCCCTCCCACCACACACACACACACACACACACACAACACAACAGGCATGGAGAAAAGAAAGAGAAGACACCGAGACCATTGATCTAAATGTACATTCTAGAGCAGACTTTGCTAACAACACTATGCCTTACTTGCAAAAATGTTCTAAGAGACATGAGAGTGTGGGGAAGACAGGAAGATAGGATCAGAAAGGAAACTGCAGTGGAAGGAAGATTAATTCCCTCTAAGAGGTGTGGGAGGCCACAGATGCCTAAGATTGCCAGGAGGGGATACAGTTATAAGATAGAGCTTCCTGTATTCCGATGGATCTTGAAAGGATGGCAGAGGAGGAGGATGTTGGCCCAGCTTGGGAGGTAGGAAGGGGAGTTGGGGAGGGGGATTCTCAGGGAGTTAGGAGGGGGGTTGGGAGAGGGAGTTGGAGAGGACAATTGGGGAGGAGGGCTTGGGAGGAGGGTTGGGGAGGCACTTCTCTGAAGGTCTCTTTCCTTGAAAGATTATTAAGTACATATGTTGGGGGTCGGCGGGCAGTGGCGGCTCCAGAAAGACCACACCAGGCCAAACAGTTCCACATGAGGTTTATTGAGAGGGGAAAGGGCAAAGGTAATGGTGGAAAGAAAAGAGGGGAAGACAGAGAACGGGGGAGGGGGTGCTTCTCTCATATATACAGATGGTGACTTGGTCGCAGGTTAAGGTAAGTCCAATGGATTCTGGGAATATGGTGGCTGTTGCCTCGGCAACAGGTGTACAGGTCACACGCACTATCACCTATGTGATGTCACAGGTTTCGGAGGTCCTGGTACCAACAACAGAATCCTAGGCAGACGAAAGTTACTTAGGAAGACTCATTTTTAGTTCCAAGATCCCTTCAGGGCAGGCCAAGGGAGAAAAGATAGGTGTTATTTAGTTCAAACTTGGTGAGAAAAGGGACATTCTCCCCCCCCCCCCCGAAACTAAAAATGAAACTCTAGAGCAGGTTTCTAGATTTTATTTTTAGTTTAGAAAAATCCCCCCAAGATCATTAAACATGCAGAGTTCTGGACAGTTACCATGGAGATCATCACTGCCCTGGACTCCGAACCTTGATAAGTTTGCCAAAATAACTCTAGTGTGGGTATCCTCCCTAGAAAAGCCCACTGTAAAATTACCATAAAATAAAATGTATTCACGTATTAGTCCTGAGCACCGAGGACAGACCGGAGAAGATAGACCGTCCCTGCCCTTGGGAAGACTAGCACGCCGCAGAGGCGCATCGACTTTGGGGGCCAGCCCACTGATGTCCTGCCTCTTCCCAGGCCCTGCCCAGGGCCCACTGGACCTCAGCTCTGCACTCCGTCCCACGTGCCAGCTGCCCCTTAAGCCCCATTCACAACTCTCCGGTTTTGTGGCCACCATTATCTTGACCCTGGACGATGTTGTCCTCACCCTGGGCTGAGGTCTGTGGGGAAGCCCCGGTGACACCAGTGAGCTCTGCTTGAGTGGACACGGTGTCTGGACAGGGATCAGCTCCACAAACACCTATCTCAAAGCTTTCCTTTCTCAGTGTTTGACAGATGTGAGTGGCAGCAAGCAGGAGGGAGCAACTCGAGCTCTGCCCCCCCACCCCCGCCCCATTGTTCCTTGGCGGTGGTCCTGGGTATTGGGACTCTTGGCCCTTGGAGGCAGCAGCCTTCTCTCTCTCAGTCTTTGGCCTGAGATCCTTCTGGTTCTTCAGATAGAACATCTGTCTGGAATCATTCGGGGACCAGGACCAGCAGGTTCTGTCCTCTGGCTCCTGACAGCCTCGTCTTCTTTTACAAGCTGTCTGCTTTCTCCCACCATCTTGAGTTCTAATGGCATGAGAACAACCACGCACCATGCACCACACAGTGCAGTGTCTGGGTGTTGGAGCCCATGTGCTGCCTTCAGGATCTTTAGCTGTCAAATGGGAGGAGGTGTGCACCTATCCACACCATCGGCTGTAAGGTACCACATTATCAAACCAAAGCCGCTACAACTTTGGTGGATACTTCTTTAGGTGCGAAGCTGCACTTCCTGCCAGGTTTCTTCTTCTTTCATCAGCCCAGCATGCACTGTGAGAGTGAATGCTGGGAAGGCCAGAGCACTCCAGGTCCCAGTGTTGCAGCGCTGGAGGGCAGCACAGGAAAGCCCTTGGCAGGACACTCCCTACTGGGCCGAAAGTAGCCTGCTTTAGGGGTCACAGAGGGAGAGGGAGGGCTTAGACTCAGAACACCCGTTCGTTTAGCCTGTCACAGCTGTTTAGAAGCAATCACAGTTGTGGAGGCTTGTGGTCCCAGTCAATCACGGCCTTGCCTCTAGTCATGGTGGTCTCTCTACCAGGGGAAGTGCCCCTCTCCCCTCTGACAAAGGCGGAAAGTGGTTCCAGGAGGCTTCGGTCTCTGTGGAATGTTCATGATTACTGATGTTACCAAAAAGATGGTCCAGCTGGCTGTAAGACCTTGACTCCCTTCCCTCAGGATGGCTTAGACAGCAAGAAAGAGTTCAGTACCTGCTAATTAGAGCATCCAATGGCCCCATCCACGGCTCCCTCCTCTTCCTTACAGAGAACAGGCTCCAGAAGGAGATCTTTTTTTTTTTTTTTTTTTGGTTTTTTGGATTTGTTTTTTCCGAGACAAGGTTTCTCTGTGTAACCGTGGCTGTCCTGGAACTCACTCTGTAGACCAGGCTAGCCTCGAACTCAGAAATCTGCCTGCCTCTGCCTCCCAGAGTGCTGGGATTACAGGCGTGCGCCACCACCGCCCGGCTCAGTGATGGCATTGTTAACAGCTTTACACATAACACCTAACATAATGGGTGTTTCATAACCTAAGACGTGCCTAGAGCCCAGCAAAGCCTAAGTCCCCTCATGTGTCTCACAGGGAGTCAACTGCCTAAGTGACTACCAAGGAGTGTGGGACAAGAGGACAGCCAGGATGTAGGGACTGGAACTCCAACAGTACAGCTACGTTTGTCCGGAAGCCGGCCACTCAGGGTCAGGTAGTGCCCCTCCGAAGGCAGGAAGCAGGCAAGCCCTCCACCCTCTCCTGGTTGCTGCTCTTGCTCCAGCTGTCGCTCCCACCTGCTCCCTCTTTGGTTCCTGGGACCTTCAGTAGTTTTCTACTTTCCTTTCAATATGCCTTCAAGATGGTTGCAGTCACTGCTGGTGTCAGTAACCTTGTCTGAAGGCCTGCTCTTCATTAGTAAGTACCAAGGAGCTGCCAGCACCTTCTGTGGAGACATAAAAATGCCCTGGTGCGCACCTGTGTGTGTGTGTGTGTGTGTGTGTGTGTGCGTGTGCATGTGTGTGTGTGTATGTGTTGGGGGTAGGAGTGTGAGAACAGGGTGCATGTTGTAGAAGTATTGTGAGTGCACATGAGGTGATCATAGAAAGACCAAGTATCCAAACGGCAACTGCAGACCATCTGTACAGAAGCACTTGGACTCTGGATCTGCATCAGCTCCGAACACATCTCCTCATCTCCAGCAGCCACTCCAGAAGACAACTTGCTATAAAGCCAAGGTGCGGGAAGGTCGTTATTTGACCCTGACTCTGATTTGTATCCTTCTGTCTACTTCCAGAGAAGCCAAGGGCTGACTGTTCATCAGACACTTGGAACAACAGCCTGAACTTGCTACAGTTTGCTGCAGTGTCTGTGGCCAACAGCCTTCCCCGGAGCCTGCCTTCATGCAGCCTTTCATTTGACAGACACACTGGGATGCTTTCCCAGCTGCTCTAAAGGTGTCTGCCAAAGATGGTAGCCAGCTCCACTGATAAAATGAGCTTGGAATTAATTGGCCACTGTTTGTTCTTGTTTGCATTTGTTCTGTGGTGTGCAGGAATGTGTGTGGAGGGGGAGCTTTGAGTGTCTTTATGAGTATTGGTTGTGTGCACCACTGTGTGTGAGGTGGTACTGCGTGTGTGTAACACTACATGAAGGGGTGTGTGTGCACGCATGCGAGCGTGCCCATGTCTGTGTGTGTTGACAAGCACACATCTTGGACAGAAGGGGACTGTGGACAGGAAGTTCGCATGCACAGCAATAGTTTCATGCTTCTCAGGTAGTTCCTTAGACGTCCTCATCCTCCATGGTCCACAGAGCTAAGGTCAAGACACCTACGGAAAGCACTGGCTTTGGCGGGGAGTCACTTCTGTTGTTTGAACAGGTGGTTGGAAAGCCAGACTCTCTAGGAAAGGGAGAAAATGGCTTCAGAACAAGAGGTACGTGCTGGGTCATCTCTGTGCCCCCCTGAGCTTGGAGAGGTCTCGGGGTATCTCTGGGACCCGGGACACCATGATCTTCTTGCAGTTTCAAGCCCTCTCCAGGCACCTGCGGGCCTGCCAGTCACAAAGATCAGTGCCTCACAGGGGTAAAGCCGAGGCCCTGATTTCCAGCTAAGAGCCAGGATTTAATCCGGAAACCCTGGCAGCCACTTTCCAAAATTAATGGTTGGTAAATGAGAACAAAGAGAGGCAAACAGCCCTTTCCTACCGCACAGCCCTGGTGATTTTAGCTGCAGTGGGTGGGTCTCCGGGGTGTCACCACTTTCCGATCAATGATGGTAATTTTCTTCCCCTTAACACCCACTGCCTCATGCGGAGGGTCTTAGAGAGCACAGAAGTCAAAGGAAAATGATATGCTGCTCAGGGCTTCTCTCTCCACGGTCTTGTTTTCTGCCGCCCATCATTCTGACAGAGTGGTACTCAGATCAGCACAGGGCCTACAAAAACAGTGTGTCTATGCCTTGGGGTTCAGCTCAACACCTACTGGAAGGAATCGGGACAGACAGTCTTGCCCTTGTCAAAGGTGTGCCTCAGGCCAGTCGCCAAAGCAGCTTCTCACAGGATGATAATGGGAAACTGAAGCCTAGAACTCCCGGGTCCCCAGCTTCCTCCTTTGCAGGTGTGTGTCACAGCTGGAGAAAAGCTCACTCCCACAGAAATAATTGCCACCCAAACTCTGCACCACAGGGTCTTGGAGCCAGGGGCCTATTGACTCTTGGTGAGTGTGATGAATAGTTCTTTCTCTGCCTGTGGCTTTCAGACCGATCATCCGGTTCTGAGCCCATCTATTTTCTTTTGCATTGATCCCAAGGTGCAAAAGTGGAGTGTATCAAGAGTGGATTTAATTGTCACTAAGACATTAAAATGCATTACGGTACGTCTACCTCCACGAACACACTGATTGTCCTGTGAATCACCACTACGTGGATCCACAAGAACTGGGGCAAAAAGCAAGGTCATGGCTGCCTTGGGTGCGGGGAGGTTGAGGAACCCAGGCCACTTGGGATGTTTATACCTTACAGCTCAGCTGAGACAGGATGGGATAGGAAGGTAGGCAGTGATGGGCTTGGAGGAGTCTGAGGTTCGTCTTTGCCTCCCTGCCTCTAGGCCCCGCCTCCCTGCCTCTAGTCCCCGCCTCCCTGCTTCTAGGCCCCGCCTCCCTGCCTCTAGGCCCCGCAGCAAGGAATGCAATTAGCAGAGCTCAGAGGAAGCATCCTAGCCTTCTCGAATGTAAAAGACCCTCCCTCCTCCTTCATTGTTTCCTCTGGATAGAATTTCTAGCCTCGCGCTAATCCTCTTCAATCCCGTTTGGCTGGTTCCGCAATAACAAAGGCCACTTCCCACCTGCAGGTCCCATAGTGCAGAGGCTTCCTTACAAAGACGTCTCTCCCAGGGTTGGGAAGCCCGGTGTAGCATTGTCTGTTGGTCCAAATAGGGCCTCTCCGGAGCAGGTGCTGGGTGGCTGGAGGAGGAGCCTGGTTGGCTGGAGAGCAAAGACTAGCAGTTTCCTGTTGGTTGGGCCTGAGCTGTCCATCCCAACAGCCACTAAGCATGCGAAGTTGTTTACATTTAAAATTACGTTGACTTAATGTAAAAGTTCTTTTCACACGAGGCTCAGTCCTTCGCCCAGCAGGCAATGTGGCCGTTACCAGACTGATTTGAGAAAGTGAGCTCAGCACTGAGCTCAAGCCAGCGCTCTCCAGGGCTCTGCGGACAGTTCCAGAGACCCAAGGTGCAAACTTGTCAGATCTGAAATTCTGTGGTCCAGGCTCCCAATGCTGAATGACACCTGAGCAACGGAGTCTGTTTCTCAGGAAAAGAAAGGTGGAGGCCCGGGCTCCAGAGTGCTAGGGAGGTGCTAACTGAATCAGTGCTGGGCGAAGCAGCTCCTCTGTTGCAACCCTTGCCAGTCTGACAGGCTCCTGCAGAGTTACATCACTTCCTAAAAATCAGGCAAACACCTCTCCTTCAAGTGAGCACCGACCCAAAGGAGCAGGAAACAGGAAATGTGCGCGTTGGAGGGAGGCCGGGGCTTCGCAGCATCCTGAGCGCGGGCAAGCCAGCTGACATGACCGTGTCGTGCGCTGCCTTGGTCTTGGCCGTGGGGCTCGCGCTTGCTCACTCCAGCCAGGGTAAGCAACCTCCAGCTGGGAAGGAGGATAAAGAAGCCCGTGGGTGCCCCGGGGCTACCGGACTTCTTCGGGGGAGGGTCCCACCCAGAA
Source organism: Apodemus sylvaticus (assembly GCF_947179515.1). Taxonomy (NCBI): domain Eukaryota; kingdom Metazoa; phylum Chordata; class Mammalia; order Rodentia; family Muridae; genus Apodemus; species Apodemus sylvaticus. Next base: position 82,934,515 of record NC_067475.1, on the reverse strand, counting down.
AACCTAATCCTTTCGGTGAAACTTAAAAGCAAAGAAAATTAAAACTATCTTGGGAGGGCAGGGCTGGAAGATAGATCTTGCTTTCATCGCAGCCTCTTTCGTTTGTTCTAAACCTCTGGCTATCTTTGCCTTTTATGATCCTTGTAATTTATCAGCTTTACTGGGCATATTAAAAAACCATAAACTTTTTTGGCAGTTCATGGAAAAGAATGTTCCAGTCTGCTGAAAGACAGAAGTAATGGTTTCACTTTAATAGCTGAGAAGTCTACTGGTTCCAAAAACCACTTGGGCAGTGAGGGGTTGGGGGGCGGGTGGTGGTGAAAAGAAGCAACTAGGGTCTGGAACTTAACTCCGGAACGCATTTGGGAAAAGATGTACATTTGCCATCAGCGGAGGATCCCCTGACAGCAGCAGGCGTGCCCTCAGTAACATCCTGTTCTTTGATCTTGGTAAAATGGGGGATATTTTCTTTGCACCCATTGTTACTAATGGACATTTGCTTTCAAGGCTAATATGATTATAGGCAATCAAAGGTATTGGAAAAGACAGGACTGCATCTCAATACCTTAGGGTTAGCAGGAGCAAACTGGCTATCTTGGCAGTTGCTACAACAAGCCAATGCCCTCTCCTCTGAGGTCTGTTGATTTGCAGTCATGGTTTCTGGGATGGTAAATAGTGCCTGCTTCTGCAGAAGAGCTGTGTCTAATGCAGAGGAACCTGTGCTATTGTTTAGAAAGGATGGGTGACAAGAGGCACTGATGTCACAGAGACGCAGCTTCCTGGAGGTTGACAGGTTACACCTTCCAGCCTAGCAGACTCTCTTGCAGGGCACTCTTTATGTGGTCTGAAGTAAAAAGTGAAGGGTGTGTGTGTGTGTGTGTGTGTGTGTGTGTGTGTGTGTGAGAGAGAGAGAGAGAGAGAGAGAGAGAGAGAGAGAGAGAGAGAGAGAGAGTTTCAGGTGAGCTAGGGAGTCTGTGCTTGTTTTGTCCACTGTGCTTTGGAGGGAATCATGAACACATGCAGGGAAAATCCTCTTTCGTTTATTTTTTATTTCCCCAGATGCTGTCAGAGCTTAGCATTCACTAGGAACTCAGGAACTGCTGATAAATATTAAAACCATCCCAGAGATGGCTAGGAAGCTGAACCTTAAGACTCCTGGAGCCCTGAAAGCAGATGGGCAGAGGAGAGCCGGCAGTCAGAGATGAAGGCTTGGTGGCACACTTGTGCAGGAGGTCCCCATTAGCTGCTGTGCTTCTTTGGCTCTACCTGTATCCACAGCATCTAAAAGATGCAAAAATCCAGTTTGCAGAAAGCTAGCTAATAAAAGCTGCTTATTTGTACACTAGTCAAGGGAAAGGCTATTCCTCATTAAAGCTCACTTCTTAAACCAATCAATGTATATCCTTTTGTGCCAGTGGTGCATAAAAATACGAATTAGGTTATAGGACTTTTATATCTTTTAGTTATTTTTTAAAAAGTATCTGGGGATGGTTAGGAGAAATATCCAGTCTCCTGAACAGTGGCACTCTCTCTGTTGCAAGCATGTTCTGAGATCTGCCCCCAAACGAAGCCTTTGCATCACCAAACAAGCTGCATTATCTAGAACTGGCAGTTGCAGACCAGGCTCATTCCTGTATGTCAGCCTCTCTTTTAATAGACAGCTTGGTTCAGGATTGAGAACCATCCCAAGCGAAATTATCCCCTGGAAAACAAGCAGGAGGTGAGTAGGAAAACAGCTCTCCTTGGACCTTGACTAAATTGATGAGCATAGTTTAAACAAGTTCTGGACAGAGACATCTCAGCCGGTGTAGGACCTTCAGAGAGCTGGAGCTGAGGTGTTTATAGGAAGACCAAGCTTTGTGGTTCCTGCATATTAGTAACAGTTTGTCTTTGTTCTTGTTGGCCGAGACCTGTCCACAGGAAAGTGAACGGTGAGAGCGGGGTTCATCGCGTGGGCAGCTGCTGTAAGGGAAGTAGATGAAATAGATGCAGAGTGAGCAGAGTTAGCTTCGTGAAGGCCAGAGGCAAGATGAGCCAAACGTTAGAGCCACTTGGTGAGAGGCTTTGGGGTGTGGGAGCCTGGAGAGAAAGAATGAGCAGTCCATGCACACAGGCAAGCTGAGAACTGATGGGGGGCGGGGTACAAAGAAAAGAAAAGAGTTCAGAAGAAAAGATAAATTCTGATATCGGTGGTGCATGCCTGTGATCCCTGCGTGGGCTGGGGTAGGGGAGGCCAGAGGTCAGTGCTTTCTTGCTCATATAGTCTCAACAACAAGAAAAACAAGAAAAACAACAGCCGATCAAACCAAACAGGATGAGACCTAAAGTCCCTCAGTGTCTACAGTTCCAAATTCCAGGAAAGTGGAGAGGGACGGCCTTCTGGGATGGGTTCAGTTCTGCGAAGACACATTGTGCCCTGTGCCTGGCCAACCTACTACAGTCTGCACCACCCTCAAATACTGCCCCCCTCCACCCGGAGAAACAGGAACCACGCAGGGTGATTAGCACTTAGCCCGCCCACTCAGTTTTTGATTTTAGTGAGCATTATTTGCGTTTCTAGAGAGTCTAACATATGTAGGGTTTTTTGTTTTGTTTTGTTTTTTACTTAAGCTAAGCTATTTACCCCTTTTGTTCATGTTATACCAACTCTTCAACTCCTGCTGTTTGCTGTGTCTGCTGACCTCCCGGTCATGAGGGCACTGAGGCCAGAGCCTGGCGTGCAGGGAGCGGCTCACCTGTTACTTAACTCCGGATCCTCTCCAGCAACCCCTAACTCCTGCAAAGTACAACATCCCTTCTCTGTATTACCCACTAGGAATGAAGCCAGGGTTATGTTGAGCTTAGAGGAGAGAATGACTGAACCTCAGCTTCACTGAAGCCTTGGGACAGGCAGACAGTAGGGCTCAGTCCTCAGGTGAGGCCAGTCAGTAACCAGGAGTAACCAGAGAGACAGGAAGAAGGCCAGAGGGAGAGGCGAAGACGACTGAGTTAGACTGAACAGCTAAGGATACTTGGCTTCCACAGGATCACGGTAGTCCCAGTGACACTGAGTGTAGGTTGTTAACCACCACCAACTCACCCTTTTGGCAATGGCCTGGCCTTCCAGCTTTAGCTTCCGACACAGTTATTGGATAGGTGACCCTTAAAAGCATTATATGGTCTCTTAAACCCTGGAGCCCAAGTCTTTGTTTGAGGCAATCCCAATGACCAGTTAGGCTTTAGACTTTCATTTCCTCTATAATATTGTTTGTCTACTTTTTTTGGGGGGGGGTATTGTTTTATTATGTTTTTTGAAATAGGGTCTACCTCTGTAGCTCAGGTTAGTTCAGAGTCATAGTCCTCCTACCTCAACTCTCTAGATTTACCCGTCCCCTTTGCCCCTCCAGACATGATACCGCGGCTTTCTTGAGGTTTCTTTATACATTTAAAGGCAGCGTCTCCTATTTCATCTGGTATTTCTAGCTGTTGTTCAGTGGGAACATTTTCTTAAACAGATCGGGTTGCTGGAGAGGGGAGCTTTTTTTGTGCAACCCTTCTAGAGGGTAGCTTGGAAATGTTCTTACTCTGTTGTCCTGAGAATTTATTCCTGATCACCCACAAATGTGCAGGAAAGAGGCCAAGCCAACCATGGCGACGGTACCATTTGTAAAACTGTGTGTGTACACGCACTCGTGCGCGTGGCGGGAGGGGGAACAGAAACTGTTTAAATGCCCATTCACAGAAAAGGGTGACACAATTTTGCAGTTTTAGAATGAGTGCCACGGAGCAAGCTAGACGAACCTGAGCTACTGGTGTCAAGCTGGATCAGGCTCAAAATAACGCTGGCCAAGCCCAATGGCTGACGATTAATATGCACACGATCAGGAGTTTCAGCTGCTTGGGAGCTGAGACAAGAGGAGTGCTTGAGCTATGGAATACAATTCCAGTCTGGGCAACATAGACAGACGCTCAGTGCAGTAGTGTGATTCACAGAAAAATCGTTTTTATCTCAGGTTTTCTTTTTCTTTTAAATATTTATTTATTTTATTTATGTGAGTATACTTTAGCTGTCTTCAGACACATTAGAAGAGGGCATCAGATCTCATTACAGATGGTTGTGAGCCACCATGTGGCTGCTGGGAATTGAACTCAGGACTTCTGGAAGAGCAGCCGGTGCTCTTAACCTCTGAGCCATCTCTCTAGCCTTTATCTCAGGTTTTTAAAGTGTCATGACCTATGCTTAGATAGAGTCTTAGATGCATTTAAAAGTCTGGATACACACTAACTCTTAAGTACTTACCTTTGGGAGTAAGAGAAGTTATATCAAGCATAGCTATGTCTATCTTACTCAGTTTTCTGTTAGTATAATAAAAGATCTGAGGAAGAGCTGGGAACATAGCTTTGTGGTGAAGAGGCCCTAGGTTCAACACACAGTACCTACTAACCAACCAACCAACCAACAAATCACCCAGTCAACCAACCATCCAACCAACCATCCAACCAACCAAAAGACACAAAAATCGAAGTAAACAAATGAACAAAAGGAAAGTAAATCATCTGAAGAATTCAACTTTTAAGGAAGAAAGATTTAATTTAGCTCATAGATTGAGTCTAGGATCAGTTGGCTCATGTTGCCTTTGCGCCTGTGGTAAGGGGTACACCAGGGCACGGAGTCTGCACTGTAGAAAACCACTCACTGTGGGGCAGCTGGGGAGCAGAGACTAGGTCCCAGCATCCCCGTGAAGGCCATGGCTCCAATGACCCAATTATCTTCTACTGAGTGTGACCCAGTAAAAATTCCACCATCAGATAATAGATAATAGTGCCTGGCAAGCAAGCCTTCAATACATGGGTTTTGGGGAACATTCTCGAGCCTTATTGTAACAATACCTATAGTACTGTTTCCTTCAGATGAAAAGGACGACAGGAGCTGGAGAGATATCTCAGAAGACTCTTTTTATTTTGTTTTGTTTTGACCTTTTGAGACAGGGTTTCTCTGTGTAGCCCTGGCTGTCCTGGAACTCACTCTATAGACCAGGTTGGATTACCAGTCACCTTTGCCCCTTCAGATGTGATAGCTCAGCTTTCTTGAGATTTCTTTATACATTTAAAGGCATGAGCCTCTGCTTCCCTAGTGCTGGGATTCTTTAATCCCACTAGGGATTATTATTATTATTAGGGATTGTATGTACCACTGGGCCCAGCTAGAGCTCTTGACCTTCTTGCAAAGGACTGGAGGTTGGGTCCCAGCCCTCAAGTCAGGTGGTTCACATATGCCTGTAACTCCAGCTCCAGAGAATTTAATGCCCTCGTCTAGCCTGTGTGGGCAACAGGCAGACACACACAGACACATACACACCACAAATAAAACATAAAGTTAAATTAAAATTTAAAGGAGATAATCCAGGGGCTAGCAAAGTCTGAGCAATGGGCTGGTTGGGACCGGCCTCCTGCCTTTTGGTGCAGGCGTTGGAGCTTCCAGCAGCCTTTGTACCTGTACATTTGTAAATGTTTATTTACCGAAATCAGCTCTCTCCCTTGGGTCTTATGGGGATGGTTTGTTTGTTTGTTTGTTTGTTTGTTTGTTTTTGTAGGTCTCCTTTTAAGTTTGGATTTACAAATCTTCCCTTTCCAGTTGCTCACTTCATACTACCTTAGCTCCCATCTTTCCTCACGCCGTGTTCCTGGGCCGTCAGACCCAGGAGCAGACTTTCATCCACTCTCAGGCTGGGTGTCCCGCCCCAGTTTCCACCCCTCCGCAGGCATCTCCGCCCACCTGTAATGATCGTGAGCCGGTTTCCATCATCAATCCCTTTGGGTCCGTTATGCATGGTGTCAGCTGCTCAGCATGTCTGAAACAGAACTCATGTGTGCTCCCTGGTGGCTTGCACCCACCCTGAATCCTCCCTGGGCTACCCTCCCTCTTAACATCTTAAACAGCCTCATTACCTCTAGTGTTATTCCCCCAGCTCCCCCTCCCTCCATTTCATACAAACCCAGAACAGTCGTTTTGTAACAAAAATGCAATCATCTTCTCCCCCCAACCCCCATCAGTGTTTTCTTCCTAGGCTAGATCCCACACACCCTGACATCATGATAAAACATCCTGTGAACTGGGCCTGAATTCTTTTCTCACTCAACCCTCTCCACATCCCATGCCTTATGAGGCAACCTCTTACCGGTGCCAAGCTGTGAGAGACTACTGGGCCTTCCTGTGTGCCAGGCCCTCAACTCTGACACCTTTCTCTGAGGTCTTTGCTTAATGGACTTCATAAATGGAGACCCCATCATTTGTGAAGATGTTCTGAGTGCAGCAACCCCAGATACAACAAATCTCTTTGCTTTCCACACCCTCGTGGCTCTGCTCTCTGTGAATGAACACAGTCCAGTTTCTATTCATTGAAATTATAATTACAGATTTAATTACTATTGTTCTGACTTAGTCATTTCCCTGGGAGGCAAGTGCCTGGCCTGGTCTCATTTACCCTACCTAGTAGCTTAGATTCAGTCTAGTGCATGGCATGGGGTCTGGCAGACATACAATAAAATGTGGTGCCTGGCTGGCTTAGATCCTTCAGTTTCCTAATTCCAAATTAGTAACTGATCCCAAATCTTAGACAGATGTGGTACCACATACCTATAATCCCAGTAATGAAAATTTGAGGCAGGAGGATTGTGGGTTCGAGGCCAGCCTTGGTTACTCACTAAAACAATGGCAGGGCCGTGTCATGGCTCGGTGGGTGAGCTGCTCACCACGCAAGCACGAGTTCGGATCTCCAGCAGCCGTGTAAAAGCCTGGCCTGGAGGTGCGTAGACCTCAGCGCTGGGGGTCAGACACAGGGAGTCTCCAGGGACTCGGTGGCCAGCCAGCCTAGTCAAAATGGCAAGCTCCGAGTTCAGTCAGAGATCCTGTCTCAAAAGAGAAGGTGGAGATCGACAGAGGAGGACACCGACCTTGACCTCTGGCCAACACACATACAGTTGATGTGATAGAAGAACTTGGGTGGATTTGGATTGCCACTTCTTACATCTGGAATCTCAAGTCAACTAAAGAGCGTCTCCATGTTGGTTCGTGGGTAAGATCATTAAGATGGAGTGTATGTGGCCAGCTCCACACAAATTAGAACATTTAAGCTGGGTCTTAGATGAGCCATTCAAATAACAGGGAACTGCCTTGAGCTCCCCATTTTGGAGGGTGGGTAGACATGATGTCTCGAGTTTGTGTCTCTGCATCATCAGGACTTGCAGCATTCTGTTTCCCCCTTTGGATGTTTTCTGAGAATCCTGGGTATTTTCTGGTACGCTAACTAACAGAACTCGGGGATTTATTAGATGAAGAGAAGGAGGAGGAAGAAGAGGAGGAGGAAGAAGGGAGAAAAGAAGGAGGAGTAGAAGAAAAAGGAGAGAAAGAAAAAGACCTATCACTGAAAGAGTAACAGTGATAATTAAAAAGAATTCAAGAGCAGATCAACATTAGGCGATGCGTTACTGTAATGAGCCGTGTTAAAAGCTAACGTGAGACTGTAGAGGTGACTCCCTCAGCAACTTTCTCACTGAGCAACTGTGAGGACCTGAGTTTGGGTCTCAGGATCTGTGCAAACAGTCAGGTGTGGTGGCTTGATTCTACAACTGCCCTGCGTGGGAGATCGAAATAGACGGCTCCTGGGAGCTTGCTGACCAACCAAATTAGTGAGCTCCAGATTCAGTAAGAGACCCTGTGTCAAAGAAAACAAAAACAAGAAACCAAACCAAATAATGGAAGCCCAATTGAAAGACACCTGATGTTGACCTCTAATCCCACAAATGGTGCGCACACAAACACGTATAAAACACACACACACACACACACAGCCAAGAAAACGGTTGGGATGCAGCCTAGTTAGAGTATTTGCCCAGTATACATGAAGCCCTTTGTCCTCAGTAATTTGTAAACTGAGCATGGTGACACACACCTTTGATCCCAGCACTTGAGAGGGAGCGGGAGCAGAAGGTCAGGAGTTCAAGGTCACTCTGTCAACCTACTGAGTTAGAGGCAAGCCTGGAATACATAAGACCCTATCTCCAAACAAACATAAAGTTAGTGAGAAAAGTCTCATGCAGTGGTGTTGCGTTCATAACTGTAGGGAAAAGGGAATGGGGAGGAGGGGAGGAAGAAGGAGAAGTAGGGGAAGGTGAGGAGGAGGAAGAGAAGGGGGAGGAAGAAGAGGAGGGAGAGCATGAAAGGTCTCAGCAGCTGCAGCTGTAGTGGTAAGTTCTGGTGCTTGAGGTCTATCTGAAAGTCCAGGTCAAAGGGCAACACTGATGCTCCTTAAAGACCTAGTGGGTCAGAAGCCAGACTGCTTTAGAGTTGATCCAAGAGAATGGAACCCACCATTTTGCACCAGTAATTTGTTTCCCTCTTGAGCTGCTTGTCAGAAAGCTTCAGACCTTAAACCCTTGACCTCGGTCACACACAGAGGCCTCAAAGTCCTCAGGACCTCAAGGTCATAGGTTTGCATAATCCTCTGTTGTTCCTCTTGAGCCACCACTCAGGGTGCAGAAGCTGTGGGGGTGGAGGCCCAATCTCTTCCTGCTGTCTCTGATTTTGCAAAAACAGTGCGTTTGCCATTTATCATTTTAGATGGCTTTGCCCTGTCACCATCTTTCGGGCAGTCCTGAGCATGTGGTGGGTGGAGTGATGCTAAGATGACAGAGTTTGAGCTTCAGGGATGAGGCATCCTGACTAATTGGGTGGGGCCAGCAGAGTCTCCAGAAAGAGGCTGGCAGAACAGTTGGATGGGGCACCGGGGTCTGAAGAAGGGCACAGCTAAGGATATTTGCTTTCCAGTTACTCTTTTACATTGCTGCATTAACCAGATTTCTGTTACTGTAACAAACTACCAGAGACAATCAACTTTAAAAGAGAAGAGGTTGATTTGGGGTTATGGTTCTAGGAGTTTCGGTCCATGATTCATTGGCCCATTGTTCTGCAGCCTGTGGGAAGGCAGCACATAGGGGCAGGGTGTGTGTGACAGGGGAAACACTCGGGAAATGGCAGGAACAGGAAGGAGGCAAAAGAAAGACTGCCTTCCCACAATCCCCTTTAACGACACCCTCCCAGCGACCTGAGGGCCTTCCACCAGTACCTGTGGTGCCTCAGGCTGGGAGCCTTTGGAGGACATCCCACCCCAAAACTCTAGTCACTATGGTCGGAAATAAGCTATTCAAAAGAGAAACAGAAATACAACAAACCAGGAAAATACCAAGTATGGTGATGATAATCATCTTTATTGATCCCCTCTTATTTCAAAGTGTAGACTTATTTCACTGATGTTGGGAAGTTGGTTTTTCCTTTCTTTTCTGAGTTAGAGTCTCACTCTGTAGCCCAGGATAGCCTAGCGCTTATTTCATAGACTAGATTAGTGTCCATTTGTACTGCTCTTCCTGCTTCCAGGGTGCTGGGATTACAGACATTTGCCCCCTTGTCTGGGTAAGAATTCTGTATTCTATCCTATGTAATATGAATATATTTAAAACTAGACATGTGCTACAGGCTAGAATGGCATTCCCCCCTCTGTGTAGCCCTGGCTGTCCTAGAACTCGCTCTGTAGACTAGGCAGGCCTCTAACTCGGAGATCCTTCTTCCTCCTGTCTCCCAAGTGTGTGTGCCCCCACTGCGCAGCAAAGACAGTAATAAGTTCATGCTGCTTTTTGATCAAGTGAGCCAGGGAAAGGACCAGGCACTTCTGGGCACCACCTGAGGTCCATGGGCAAAGCTGTCCCAATGTGCCATCCTTCTGCTTGGCATGAGTGTCTCTATGTGTCACACACAGCCACCCTCCACACCCAGGCTGGTACAGAGTATCTCTGCTATAGTAATTTGTTCCAGTTTTGTTCTTGGCTACCCTATAATGAGGTACCACAAATGCGGAACAATTAATTTTGAAAAAGTCATCACTAGGGGAAAAAAAAATCAACTGATTAATGGTGTATATACCTATTCAGATTACTCCCAGGGTTCCTTTCAGCATTTGGCTCCAAATCATACTTAAATTAATAAGTCTGTCATTGTGAGTCACCACAAATTAAGACACTGTCCATTCGTTCATGAGTTAGCTGGGTAATTCTTAGGCCAGCAAACATATTTACCAGAGTCATCTAGGAAGACTTTAAGGAAATATTATTAGGACCAGGGCTATCCCTCACCAGCAGTGTGTGTGTGTGTGTGTGTGTGTTGTGTGTGTGTGTAGCATGAAGAAGGCCCTAGGATTGCTTCCTAGACGTACATCCTGTTATTCAGGGTACATCCCTACATAGCATCAAATAACTGGTGAAACTGAGGGACCATAGCTATTGGAGACAACTGATTAAGCACAATATGAAATTATTTAGGCAACGACTCCCAGACCAGTGAACGGTCTTGAGCTCTAACTCAAACCCACTACATCAGAACCTTGGGAGAAGAACCTGGCAGTCTATGCTGTATGGATGAAGCTTCTCACAACTGTTCCAATGACTGTAGGCTTAAACCACCATGCCATGCATCGGCAGAGCTTTTTGGGAGACTCAGGTTCTAAAGCCAAGCATGCATCTCTCAGCCTTATTCGGAAGGGGAGTGCTCTTGTCACGGTCTTCTCCTGATATACCTGGCCAGGACCACCCAGAAGCTCAGCCTTCTATGATAACCTTAAGCCACTGGGTTCAGCTGATAGAGTTGGGTACTAGGTTTCCAGGGCCTCGAGTTTGGTTTTTGTCAAGTTCTCAGAATGAACAGTAGAATAAGAGGGAGTTGAGGTAGCCCAGGGAAGGGCTAGAAGCAGAGAGTTTGGAGGTTGGTCTCAACCTTGGCTGTCCCCTGCAGTCCCCTGCAGGTAGTTCTCCACGTCTTCATCCCAGCCTCTTTATTGTTTGAGACAGGAGCTCATGTAGTCAAGGATGAATTCAAACTTGTGATCTTCTTGCCTTTATCTAGTTTCAAGTTATCTTGAACTTTATCTTCTTGCCAAAGAGCTTGGATTGCAGGCATGCTTAGTTTTTTTTCCCAGAGCTGAAGTTACACCCAGGGTATCTTCATGCCTGCCAAGCCAGTACTTTATCAACTGAGCTATGTCCCTATCTCCACTTGGTTTCCTATTTATTTATTTATTTATTTATTTATTTATTTATTTATTATTTTAATCTTCTAACAGACAGTGGGCTCTTCACTCTCTGCTCCATGCAGATGTCAGGGGTGACACGTAGGTAGAACTCTTGGGTTTAGTGTCTTGAGTATCCTCAAAATCACACATGTGGTCGGTTACTCCACAGTGCAGGAGAGAGAGGACAGGACACTGGGTGTGTGTTGTTCCATTTCACTGTCTGAGTTACCAGTACCTAAGTCATTTGAGCACACACTGCAAAATCAACAAAGGCACGAACAGGCCCAGCACAGCACGCGATGTCCTGTATTAGGAAACTCTCTCCTATCATCGCTTTAGTTTGTGGGTCCTCAGCAGTGCAGTGGGGGTACACCCCCATTTCAAAACCAAGCAGGGTCAGGGTGTGACTCAGTGGTAGAGCGGATGCTTAGCCAGCACAAGGTCCCCAGCGCCATCCAACCACATACTCTTTATCCCCAGCTCTCAGCTCCAACCTAACAACACAGTAGCAACCACAAAACCTAGATCTCCATTACCCATTTGTTCCACTTTCAAAAAAACAAGAAGCTAGCTGGTTTGCTTCACCAAGAAGCAAAGTCATTTCCACCCAGTGGCTGTCCTCAGGACGGTGACACAGGCATGCGTGCGGCTCAGTGGTTGGAGCTATCGGACCTCATCTCATTTCTTCCCTGACTCACAAAGATTTTCCCCAGGGTCCTCACGGGAAGTGCGTCCTGGGAGTCCCAGATGTGTTTGCATGAATATTGTCAAGAAGCATCTGTAAGTGAGCCTTCATTAGTATCTGGTGATCTGGTGATCTGGGGCTGAACAGTCAGGTGATGAAATGTAGCTTACTTCAAGTGACTGACAGTGACACTGTGACATTGAACGGTGACACTGAAGTCATCCTTTAGTGAGCAGAGAGAGAGAACGTGAAATGATGAGATGAAGGAGCCCTGAGGAATTTGGGATGGGGTCACTTGAGATGACCATGACCAGGCCAGCCGTCAGAAAGCTCCTGCTGGAGACCTGCAGACTGGTGACAGGCGAGAGTGAGCTCTGCAAGGCCTATCTGCATTTCACACGCTGCCTTCAGGATTTCTTCCCCCTTTGGCTTGCTGACACCTCTTCTTCCCACACCCACTCTGTCCTGACCCCACCCTCAGCTTTGCCAGTTTAATCGTCACTACCACCACTCATGTCCCGAATAATATCCAAATTGTTAGATCCGAAATATGAGAATAAATGAGGAAGTTATAACAGGCGGGTGGAACTCTCGAGGGACAGCCAAGAAGCATACAAGAAAAGAAGACAGGTAGACAGCAAAGTTAACATCAGGATGCCTGCCGCCCTGGTGTATGCACTCTGGGCTGAGAAGGCTTACTGACTCGCCTGCCTTCCAGAGTATCTTGAGGGACCAGGTTCTAAAATGAGGACTCTTCCCAGGTTCCTTGGTTATGAACATGGAGTCAGGGAAGGAGTGCCTATGCAGGGTGTCTGAGGCAAAAAGAAGAAAACCTGAAAACCCCTTTGGAGCGTAACCTAGGTTTGTAGCGCTCACAGCTAGACTCACTTTCTGAACGTCTGTGTCTCCACCACGGTGCTAGACTCTAGCGCTGTGTGAAATGGCACTGTTAGTCACAAGCACAGGCAAGTGTTTCTTTGAAAAGACTGGCGCCCACGGGGTCTCCTGAGGGCAAGCAGCGGTTTAGGGGCTCCCCGACTTCCATTGGGTTAAAAGCTGCTTTAACTCTGTGGCTGTGGGGGTTAAAGAAGCTTTGGGGGAAAGTCCCTGGCCTGCCTTCTGCTAGCTCCACCCACCATCATTTTATCACCTCTGGTTCTTGTGCTGAGTCTGAGTTCCACCTTGGTTTTCTTGCTTCTGGTTTTTTTTTCTCTCTCTCCTTTTTTAATTTTTTAATTTAATTTTAATTTTTTTTTTGAGTCAGGATTTCTCTGTGTTGTCCTGGTCGTCCTGGTATTCACTTTGTAGGCCATTTTGGCCTGGAATTTATAGAGATCTGCTTGCCTCTGCCTTCCGAGTGCTGGGATTAAAAGCGCCTGCTGGTGGTCCTTACCCACAGTTCCCTCCGCTCATGCTCATGCCCCTCCCCTTTGCATGACAAGGATTCCTTTAACCAGAAACGCTTGCGGGCTCATCCCCAGTGCTGCTTTCAGCTTTTCTCCTTTAGGGGGACTCCCTGGACTCCCCCAAGTCCTTATGACTTAGGCAGTTGAGATCAGAGCATCAAGGGCCCTGCGATGCAGCCCCTGTATATCGTAAGCCCAACACTGTGTCCCATGTCCCCTCTTTGAGGTGCACAGACCTCACCCTTTTGACAGTCAACAGCGCTGTTATTGCGGTGAGGTTGGAAATGCAAAAGGAACAACTAAGTTTGGGTCAATAAGAACCAAGCTTGTAAGTAATGGAGAAAAACGTGTCTCTCTGTTCACTCATGGAATATCCTGAGAGAAACTTCTTAGAGGGGGAAAAACAAAAAGCGACTGGTGCTAGAGAGCCGGCTCAGGGGCTAAAAGCACATGCTGCCCCTGCAGGGGACCTATGTTCACTTCCTAGTGCCTGCTCTTTAAAGATTATTTTTTGAGACAGGGTTTCTCTGTGTGGCCCTGGCTGTCCTGAAACTCAGTCTGTAGACCAGGCTGGCCTCGAACTCAGAGATCCCCCAGTTTTAGAGCCAGGCTTGTCTTGGTGGTGGGTGGGATTAAAGGCATACACTACCACTCCTACCTCCAATCACTTTCAAAAAGACAAAAAACAACCAGACAAATCCTTTATGAATCCATAGAATTTAGCCCAAGTGACTGAACTATTCCCCCAGGAAAGATAATCGAATCCAGTCCTCTGCAAAGTGTGGACACGAGGTGTCATGTGCTGTGTGTGTGTGTGTGGGGGGGGGGGTGAAGTTAGCCTAGTCTGTCACTTCTTCGGCCCATTTACTGTTGTTTATTTGGGGGGTTTTCATGAGGTTAGGCTCTGTTAGGACATGGGGAGTGATATGGGAGGTTATCATAGGAGTCTCTGAAAATGAAGGTCAGAAAGGAGAGAGAGAGAGAGAGAGAGAGAGAGAGAGAGAGAGAGAGAGAGAGAGCTAACAAGCTCTGGGGTTTAGCTTTGTGGTAGAGCACTTGCTTAGCATGCAGGTGACCCTGGGTCCCATCTTCCGACCACAAAATTAATTTTAAAAGAAGGAAAGAGGCAGAGGCAGAAAGAACTCTAGCTCTCGTTTACCTATACAGACACTGGAGCTTCTGATGGAGAACAGATTTTGAGCCTGTTAGGGCATGCTGTACATAGAGCCTGCAGCCCATTTAAACCCCACAGTGCCACCAGAGGCCACCTGCCTGGTCGTGAAAAGCAGAGTACACCACCCAGGTCTGCCTGGGACACTTCTCTTCCTTCCTTCCACAGCCCCAGTGCCCGAGCCTCTCACTATTCTTCCTGGCCTGTATAGTCCCCATTCTCTTCCCTGGGGCCACAGGTCAAGCTGGGACAAGGGCAGTGAATGTTGTACCAGAGGGAACTTGTTCATCCGCTCCCTTTGGAGAGAGGCTACTATGGTTCTGGGCAGAGCTGCATGCCTGCCGTACTTCTGGGTGGGGAGAGCCTCAGCCGGAAGCCGGCAATGCTGGCCTTCCTCAGAACCATGTCCTTATCCACCCTTGTGCCAGCAAGCCACAACCTGTTCCAGGCCAAGGAACAAGAACCAGAGTCCACTCTTGCTCTCTGCCTGATGGCCAAACTCCCGTGACTCTCCCTGAGTTCCCCCTGATTGGAAGGAAACACATTACCAAGTTAAAGTCTCAGGTTCCACCATGAGCCCCTGGGGATCCCAGTCTTTTCTCCACGAGCTCCGTGATTGAGCAAGTTGTGTGAACTCTGTTACCGTATCTATCTGCAAGCGTAGAGGGCACAGAATGAGATGGGGCGGGTAGAGGGCAGAGTACAAACAGGGCTTGGCTCTTAAGAGAGTCTCAAGAAGCAGAGTGCAGTGACACAGACCTGCAATCCCAATGCTCCGGAAGCTGAGGCAACGAGACTGAGGCAAGCGGGTGCTGAGCAAGGCCTCTAAGTAAATAAACAGGAAAGATTAGCCTAAAGCCGGTGATTAGCCTGCACCCACAGCAGCAGTGGGTGGGCCGAGGAAAGGAAAGCAGGTCTGCAGACCTCGCTCAGCGGTGGAGCACATACTTTGCGTGTGCATACTGCTGAGTTTGGTGTCCAGCAGCAAGAGGGAGGCGGAGGGGGATAATATGAACACCTCTGGTTTTCTTCTTTTCATACAAGAGAACTAACCTCATCCTGGGGGCCCCCATCTCCTAATACCATCCCATTGGAGATTAGGGATCAATGTAGGAACTGGAGTGGGGGTCCACAAGTAGTTTATAAGTGAACAGATATTTTTTATTGTTGTAACATGAATCAGAAGAATTCACTGTTGTGCAGTTACAAAGATTAAACGGCTCTGCACCGTCCAGCTTGGCCATCCTATGGAGGTGTGGCCTAGCCAGAGCACAGCGTGAAGCCACTGATCTCTCTTTAGGCATCATATCTTTCTCTTAAAACATTTTTTTTCACCGACCGATGCCTCTTCAGCATGTAATATTTTCTTCTGTCAGACCTGGGTGAGAATCAGACAGCCCCACACTATGACAGGACAACCCCCCCCCTTACCTCCCCCCAACCACACCATCACTGCTGCGCCAAGGTACAATTCTTTCCCATTCTGTGAAGGGCATTTAATGGCGCTCAAGGTTCAGACAGGGTAATCTTGCTTCTGCTTTGAAACAGGGAAAGTTCCGGTGTAATCATTTTTCTTGTTGCTTTGACAAAAGTGACTTAAGGAAAGAACAGTTTATTCTGGGTCACAGGTCAAGGGCTCAGTCCATCATGGCTGGGAGGGCGTGGTGTCAGGACAGGAGGCAGCTGGCGAGTTTTACACTGTTGGTAAGGGAGGGACCGAATGTGATGGTGAGCTCACAGGTGCCTTCTCCTTACTCAGTCTGGGACCATGGATCATGGAATGGTGACATCCACAGTGAGCGGGTGTTCCCACTGCAGTTAACCTAGTCTAGAAACTCACAGGCATGTACAGAGACTTGCCTCCTGCTTGATAATAAATACTGTCAAGCCGACAATTGATGTTAACTGTGATGTTCTACCAATGCATTTCCCTCAATAATTATAAACTGTGAGGTTTTTTTCTTTCTTTCCTTCAAAATTTATTTATTTATTTATTTATTTATTTATTTACTTCATGTATGTGGGTATACTGCCACTGTCTTCACACACAGCAGAGGGGGCATTGAATCCCCATTACAGATGGCTGTGAGCCACCATGTGGTTGATGGGAATTGAACTCAGAACCTCTGGAAGAGCAGTCAGTGCTCTTAACCGCTGAGCCATCTATCAAGGCCTTGAAGTTTTCTTTTTCTTCAAGGGAATCATCTTGAGAATCTTATTTCACAAATGAGATATTTATCATGTTTTTAGTTAGAATCCAGGACTTGTCAGACACTCAAGGGGTCTTGAGTGCTGTGTGCTATGCAGAATGTCAGGCACGTACCTCTGAAACCCAAGCAATCCCAGTATCTATTTATTATCTGTCTGCCTATCTGTCTGTCTGTCTATCTATCATCTGTATGAATGTATATATGTATCTATCAATCATCTCTATCTACCATCTCTACCTATCTACCTACCTATCTATCCATCTATCTATCTCTCTATCATCTATCTATCATCTGTATGAATGTATGTATGTATGTATCTATCAATCATCTCTATCTGCCATCCAGGCCTTAAGTTTGCAAGGCATGCATGTACCCTTACACTAAGCTTTACCTCCAGGCCTATTAATTTATATCTAAATGTATTTTTAATGGCATGCATTTCACATTGTGCCAGTAAATTTAAGTTTACTCAGAAACTTTATGAACATTTCCTGATTGCCAATGGCTTTGGGTAGCCCGTGGTGTGACGAAGCTTGTGCTTAGTGTGTCCAGAGTGTCTGGCTGAGGCTGGGCTGCGGGGGTTTGTGGGAGGCTTGCCTCTGCTTTGACTCTGTGTTCAACACACTTGTGGCCTGAGCTTCATTTGGGTGAAATCAACCTATTCTTCACGTCGTGCTGAATGGGAACACCAAGCACAGTGCACCAAGTTCACCACTGGATGTGTCTCGGACCCATTTAAAACTCCCCGAACCATGACACATCAGCTTAGTCTCCATGGCAGTCTTGCTTTTGTTCGAGTTTAGGAAATGAAGAGGAGTCAGACTACTCAGGACAGAGCATCGCCGAAGAAGAAAACTCGGAGGAAGAGACGACAAGTGCTTTGGCTACAGTGACCACAGAAGCATTAGCTGCAGATGTGAATTCTACCCACACCGATGGCACCTCCAGTGAGGTGGAATTCATACTAATGGTGGCGATCCCACTGGCTGCGCTGCTCATCCTTCTATTCGTGGTTCTCATTGCGACCTACTCTAAAAGCAAGAGAGCTAAACAAGGTAGGTAACTTGTGTGTTGCCGATTCCAGACAACCACTGTACACCTTAATGAGCCACCAGAAACAGATTGCTTTCTTCTTTTATGCAGAGCCTTCTAGCCAAGGATCTCAAAGTGCCTTGCAGACACGTGAGTAGTCACACAGTATTTGCTCAATGTTGGAGGTAAAATAGTAAGTGATAAGTGGTTACAGCTCACTGATGTTTGCAAGAAGTTAATCATGGCATATTGTGTGTGTGTGTGTGTGTGTAAGTTTTCAGTCTACATTGAAATTATAATATACCACTGCTACCCAGAGAATCTTGACCACTAGAACAATGTGACATTTCACTTTGTAGGAGGAGAAGATCAGGCAGGTGTCCAATTGGGGTTAATGATAAAGGGTCAGAGAGTTCATCACACTTACTTGAAAGGGGATCTTTACTCATATTTCTATAGTGGATATTACTTCTCCCATCCCACCCTTCAGTTTGAAAAGGGTGGAGAGAAACATTCTTCTTGTTCCCACCAAGGTTTCCCATTTATATGAAAATTGCTAACTGATTAAAGGTGACTGACTGAAACCAAGATAGGAAACTCTCAGTCACCAGTGCACTCCAAAACTATAGAACAAAATGAGAAAATACTAGAATTCAGGGTCTCTCTGGGTTCCAAGCAAACATGGCATATTTTGACTTGTGCTGGTAAACTCTGACTAGGTCCAGGTTTTTTGTTTGTTTGTTTGTTTGCTTGCTTGCTTGTTTGTAATTATATTTGTCGTTTGTGTGTGTGTGTGTGTGTGTACATGTACATTCAAGCAAACAGGCACATGCATTGGTACGCATGTGGAAATCAGACATGTGCCTGTAGAAATAGTTTTTCTCCTTTCACCATGCGGTTTTTAGGGCTGAAACCCTGGCGGTCAGCGTTGGCAGCAAGCCCCTTTGCCGGCTGAGTCATCCCACCAGCCCAGACTTCAGTTTTTAAATTGAAGCTTTTAAAAGTCATTTCGAACTTCACATAAGGGCAGGAGCTTCTCAAGTAAGATGCATAGTCAGGCAACTCCTCTGTGTCCTCCAGGCCTACTAACAGGGCACCTCGCTTTCCTTGCTGCCTGTCCCACACTGGGGCAGCCATTTAGTTCCGGGTAGGAGCTGGAGTGACTCTAGACCCCGCCAGCAGCTGAGGTAAGCAGGGCTGGGGAGGAAGTGCTCTTCTTTCACAGGAGGAACTGGTAAAATAATTAGACAGAGGAGGAAGAGGGAACCCATTCTCCACTGCTCAGTATTTCAGAGTAACCTAGCAACAGTGGTTGCGTGGGAGCTCCTCCGTAATCTACAGCTAAAGCAAGACCCAACCGGGCTGCCCAGACCCCCTCTCCTCTCCTTGCCTAGGCTGGACTTGAATACTTCCCCTCAAGCAACCCTCCCACATCCGCCTCTAAAGTGGCTCTGGGCTACAGACATGCACCACTGCACCTGGCTCTTTGCGCTCTTCCCTTTCTTTAACCTCAGGGGAGGTCCCTGTCAGACCTAAATGTGAAGGGGAGTCCAGGCATGAGGCCTCTAGTCTTGTGCCAGGCTCTTAGGCTTTCAAGTTCTTTGAACTCTGGTGTTCAAGTCTTTCAGTTCCAAAGTCATTTGCATGTGAGGAGCAGCCCCATCCTCCTGCTTTTCTTGGTAGCTAATCAAAGCAGACAGTTTTCATATTCTAATCCTTATTGTAATATTAAATTTCAATTGCATATTATGTATCACACAGTAAATGAATGCATCTATCATGTATGTATGTGTATATCTACCCATTCATCCATCCATCTGTCCATCCATCCACCCACCCATCCATCCATCCATCCATCCATCCATCCAACCATCCATCCATCCAACCATCAATCCACCCATCCATCCACCCATCCATCCATCTATCCATCCATCCATCCATCCATCCATCCATCCATCCACCCATCCATCCACCCACCCATCCATCCATCCATCCATCCATCCATCCATCCACCCATCCATCCACCCATCCATCTATCCATCCATCCATCTGTCTATCCATCCATCCATCCACCCATCCATCTATCCATCCATCCATTCGTCCATCCATCCATCCACCCACCCATCCATCCACCCACCCATCCGTCCGTCCGTCTGTCTGTCTACCCATCATCCATCCATGTTACAGAATGTCTATAAAGAGTTCTGAGAGGCCACAGAAGAGTTCAGGGTGTTCCAAAGAGGAAGGACTGAGAAGCCAGAACAAGGAACCTGATAGGTCTACAAAGAGTTTCTGCAGGACACAATAACAAATGCAGGATGGAGTTCTACTACAGACCCCGCCATAGAGTTAGGCTGCAGGATCAGAGATGAGCTACCCAAGCAGGGTGTAGTGGAGGCTGTAACGGTAAAAAGTAAGGTCTAGGATGGAGAGATGGACAGGCAGACAGCAACTCTAGTAGGCTGTATCTGTAGTGGGGATGGCCTAGAGTTTTCTGCCTATCAGTCCCTACACACACACACACACACACACACACACACACACACACACACACACACACTGCTGACTGGGTAAGATGACAGTTAGGTAAGGCTGTTGCTATCACACTGTCAGCTGTCCAGTCTTTATACTTTAGGTGAGAGAGTTCTGTGGTTTCTTCAGCCTGGTGTAGCAGACAACCTCCCAGGTCTTTCTGATATGGTTTAGTACGTCCATGTGCACCTCTAGCCTCAGCTTACTTCGCTAAGTATGAACAGTGGCATTCTTTCTATTCTCAACAAGTCATTTATCAGTGTGTGCCTTGTGGGTAGTTCTGGACAGGTGGTGTCATTCCCTAGTCTGACCAGGTCCACTCTCACCCTCCATCTCAAAATGAAGGCAAATTCTACTTGCAGAATGTAATCTCTGAGGGAAAGACACTGTCTGAAGCAAACCAAAAAGCCTCCACTGTTTTAGAAGACCTAGAGTAAGCTAGGGCAGGGCACAGCCTCTCTCCCATTGCCTTGATGTGTTGGGTAATCTCTCAAAGAACTGCTGCAAAAGCACAGGCAGGAAGTCATCATTTAGTACAGACTGTGGCTAACCGATGCCGGCTCTGCTCAGTGAGGCCCCCGCCCAGCCTAGAAACCAGGCAACCAGAGCCTTCTGTGGCTCCTTCCCTCTGCCTGGGCCAACAAGCCCACTGTCTACAGCATAGAGAGGGTCTTGTTCGGAAAGTGTTTGAAAGGCAGGAACTAAAGGTGGAAGACAAGAAGGGGGAGAGAATGAGAGGGCAGGCTGGAAAGGGACAAAATGGAACCCAGTGGAGTGTGGGCAGTCAGTGGCTATTAATAAAGAGATGTAGGCCAGGTAGAGTGGAGCAGGCAGGACCTGATTGCTGAGGACAAGTAATTGGTCCCCCCACCCCCGCCCCTGCCCCTGGCTTAATGCTCTCCTCTTGTACACTCTCCCAGATGTGTTTCTGTTGCCATGGTGGCTGGGGCAGGGGTAATGGCCCTGGAGCAGAGAAGATGAGGCCACAGAAGGCTTTTTGCTCTTTTAATACTGATTATGGAGCCTCTCATTCAGTGCATCTGGAGCACTTTGGTAATGGATTTTTAAACTTTTCCGTCATCTGCATGCAGGTCGGCTTCTGCCCACCTCGGAGCCTGTGGGGAGCCCAGATTAGAGCGAAAATCTGTGCTCGCAGCAGGACTGCAGAGTCATGTGCTCTCTGAGAAACTGGTGGGGGAAGTTAGTAAGCAGGAGAGGTTAGAAGCAGGTGTGTGTGTGTGTGTGTGTGTGTGTGTGTGTGTCTGTGTGTGTGAGGGCTGGGGGCAGGTCTTTATGGATCACCTGTAGACAGTTCCAGTTGTGTGGGGCTTTGTTTAAAATCCCTTAAAGAAACAGCCAGTACATTTTGGATTAAAACTGTATGTGTAGGGCCAGAGATGTAAGTGAGCTTGCGGCGCATGCTGCAAGCCTTCGACTCAGTCTCTGAGCACTGCAGAGACCCGGGGTGGTGAGGCACGCTTATAATGCCTGCGCAAGAGGATCTGGAGCTTGAGGTCATCCCCAGCTATGTAGCAAGTTTGAAGCCAGCCTGTACTATGTAAGTGCCCCCCTCCATCTTAAACAATGGCTAGAAAACTGCAGGCACAAAATGTGTAAGATGAAGATGACTCCCCATGTAAGTTTCTGGAGAGTCAGGCATCTACAGGAGGGCTCCAGTTTTATTCAAAGGCAGAAGACAGAACTCACGGTGCCTTCCAGGCCAGCAGTGACGGTATGAAACCTGCATCTGCACCAGCTCTTCTGGGTTTGCCATGTCACCAAAGCTTGCCCAACCGGCAGGGCATAGCAGCTTGTGCCACCTGAACTCAGTTCCAGGTGCCAGTTGGCTGTGTTTCCTTCTTCTTCAGGCTAGACATAAGGTGGCCTCCAGTTGTCAGGGGTTGAGGCATCAGACTTCCTGGGGACCTCTACAAAGAGTTTGCCTTCCGAAGCATCTGTCTCATTCACAGTGCACCCACTTGCCACTGCTGATTGCCTTCTCCGGGGGATGTTGGTCTCCCAGCCAAACCAAACAGAGCTTGCTTGGGCCAGGCAGCAGGCTGTGATTCTTGCCACCTGTTCGTCTGGAGTCTTATCCACATTAGAGCTGTTTTGTCAAATGGTACCTGACTCTCACCCCAATCAGCAACCGTCAAAGGCAAGCTGGTTAGAAGTCCCACTATTATAGTAATGATAGGTCCAAAAGATCAGACATGAATTTAACTCCATTGCTAGACAACTGAGATTAAAGCCCACTCATCTGTCTGGTGCATACTTCCCAGGTGCACTTGGCAGGTACTGCTCTAGCAGGATGGAGGCTGGGGCATGCACGCACGGTAAACAGGACAGATGCTATGGTGCTCCTTTGGGAGCTGTACTCTGGCGGGAGAGACAGATGAAATAGAATGAAACAGATGGTCATCTACCTGACCAGTACTGTGACAGAAGCAAGTGAAACGCAGAGCCAGGGACCAATGGGACCGACGAACCTTCCTGAAATAGAGGTAGGAATGACAGACTGAGACGTGGAAGGATCCAGCCATTCAAAGAGCTCGGTAAAGGGGACTTTCAGAGGTATCCCTTGACAGTGTCACCCACATGGCGTAGTGTTAAGGATGGTGTGTCATAAAGAAATGATGCTCGAACACTATTTTATTGAAGGGGATCAATAACCAAGCCCTTGTTTGTAACATTTTCTTTCTTTCCTGACTATGCTTTTCCTCTTCATGTGGATATAATAACAGGGAAGGTGAGCACTCTCTGGGGAGCACGCATCTTGGAGGAAAGCAGAGTTCATGATTCCATGAGGCTTCAGAGCTGGTTTCAGCATGACAGCCTATATTGCGGGACTTGGGGGTTAATGATTCTTCCTTGGGAAATGTGATTCATGGCTCCTCAAGAGGCCTCAGTGTGGTCCCGAGTTTGATCTCTGGGACCCATGTGATAGAAAGAGAGAATGGACTTCTACAAACTGTCCCCCTGTCTTTGCTTAAGTGCTGTGGGCCCCCATGCCTGTCACTGTGCCCCTGCCATTGCAAAGGGTACCCAGTGAATGTTGTAGTAGATCCCAGGGAAGACCTGGGCTGATATGACTCCTGTATCTGTTCTCTTTCAGATGAACTCGGAGGTGAAACCCTCAAAGTGTGAGTCCTCTCCTCCTGTCTTCAGTTCCCAGTTGTGTGGACAAGAACATCGAGGGGAGGAGATGAGAGAGCATTAGCCCTTCCCCAGCTTCTGCTGTGACAACCCGGCTGGTTTCTTTTGCATCTCATTCCCCTAGACTCTGACAGCCCCCACATTGTCACAAGGGACATGCATCTTAGTTTCCAAACCTTCCCCGGGGGTGTCTGGTCTCTTTATCTGGGTCACTGATCAAAACTCCAAGAAAAGAGACTTGAGACCAAGCAAGGCCAGGAAGCTAAAAGCGAGGAGCACGGAGCACCCAGGCGACCACGCCGTTGGCCTCCAGAAAGCAGCTTCTCTTTTAGTCCACTCTCTGGCCTCTGTGCCATCCACTGTGGCCCTAGTCACAGAGGAGGCTTTGTTGTGGGTTTTGCCTTTCTTCCTGTTAGAGTTTGATGCTCTCTTGGTTAGGGCAAACCCAGGGCTAGCTTGGGGTGTCATACACCAAGTCAGGTTGTTATTATTCTAACCAGTCAATATTCTAGATGCTTCCCTAAATGAAAATCAGCCTATCGAGCCTTTTCTTTTTTTAAAACACGCATTTCTGTTCTCTGTCTAGCCCTATTTTTGAAGAGGACACGCCCTCTGTTATGGAAATAGAGATGGAAGAGCTTGATAAATGGATGAACAGCATGAACAGAAACGGTACGTGGCAGCCCGACGTGTTTGTTTGCCTCTCTGGTAACGCAGGTCTAGACGGCTGCCTCATCAGCAACTCTGAAAATCTAAACTCATGCTTCATCTGGCGCTCGATCTGCATAACCCTTAAAGATCCAGTCCAATCATAGTCGCTGTGTCTGTCACCACTTGTTTTTATCTGTGTACTAGTTGTTGCAGTGGAGCTTTTCAAGAAGAAACTGTGGCCTGGCAGTGGTGGCGCATGCCTTTAGTCCCAGCACTTGGGAGGCAGAGGCAGGCGGATTTCTGAGTTTGAGACCAGCCTGGTCTATAGAGTGAGTTCCAGGACAGCCAGGAACTATATAGAGAAACCCTGTCTTGAAAAAACAAACAAAGAAAGAAAGAAAAAAACAAGAAGAAACTGTGCAACTGCTATTGTTTCTGATAGCGTGGGTGCGTGCGGGTACGTGCGGGTGCGTGCGGGTACGTGCGGGTGCGTGCGGGTACGTGCGGGTGCGTGCGGGTACGTGTGGGTGCGTGCGGGTACGTGCGGGTGCGTGCGGGTATGTAGGCAGGTGAGCTACATCCCCAGGCTCTTTCTAGCCTGGGGAAAAAATCTGATACAAAATTGTCTGGGGGAGAAATCTGACATAACCTTCCTTATATTTTCTTAAATTTAGAGAATTCCAATCTGTATGTGGTTGCACAACTTCACCAAGTGTATTTTATATGAACTGCTGTCTAATACATAAGGTGTTATTAGAGCTGTGTACCTATTTAATCACATAAAAATAAATCATGGTTTTAGTAGCCGAATGGTAAACGTTTGCTAACCACTGAGTATGGTATTTGTCAGGCTGACTAGAACATCTCCATGTCTGTAGATGGTTCTATCAGACAGGACTGCTATACACAAAAATAGAATATTCCCACACAGTAATCTTCAAGTGATAGCTGGTCTTTAAGCTGTGTGTTCATTAAAAATCAATAAATGTTTAAATTAAATCAAAAATTAATAAAATTTTTCTGATGCTCATATGAAATTGATAAAACTCACTATATATCATACTATTTGTATTTGTATGTGTTATAGTTGTGGTGTATACATGTACTGTGTGTGTTTGTGGTATATGCATGTATTGTGTGTGTATGTTTCCATGCAGAGAAAAACATCTGGCGCTGCCCTCTAACACACTCTATTCATATTCCTTTGAGAATTCCTCACTAAACTTGGACAGCAAGATGTTTCTGACTATGTATTCCCTGTTTGCGTGCACATGCATGTGTGCCCGTGCATGCACGTGCACACACACACACACACACCATGAGTGGACTTATGGGCATGCAGAGGCACATTGAGGTTTTGACACCGGTGCTGGAGATTTGAACTCAAGTACTCAGTCCTTGTGTATTAGGCAACAGTCTCAACCACTGGATGATCTCTCCAATTGTTTGTATTTTTTAGGACAGACTTATTTAATTAGCTACTTACGTATTTATGTGCATGTTCACAGTTGTGTGCAACTACTAGCATTCACATACATTCATGGTGTCCAGAAGAGGGTGTTAAATACTCAGTGAGCAACCCTGTCTCAAAAAATAAGATGTAGAACTAACACCACATGGGTATACATGGGTGTGCATATGACTACCCAGGCCTAATACACAAACATACACACACACACACACACACACACAGAGAGAGAGAGAGAGAGAGAGAGAGAGAGAGAGAGAGAGAGAGAGACAGAGAGACAGAGAGACAGAGAGAGAGACAGACACAGAGACACACACACACACACACACAGAGAGAGAGAGAGAGAGAGAGAGAGAGAGAGAGAGAGAGAGAGAGAGAGATGGTGTGGTAGAGGAGAAAGAAGTTTCCTGGGAAGAGGTGGTCCTGCCCCTCCCTCCTGATGCTTCTGCTGTGACCCTGTCCTGCAGCCCTGTGGGACCTGAGGTACACCACTTCAGTCCCGAGTCTCACTTCCAAGACACGTACTCCGGTTTTCAGAACACTGAGCTTCCAGGGGACCGACTGAGCCAGGAATGATGAATTGTGCCCTTTCGACAGGGCACGGAACACTGCGGCTCTGCAGCTGCGGGGACCTGTGCTCTTGCGGTTTCAGGAGCCTCAGCGGCATTAATCTTTGAACCTGTAGAACTCCCCAGTGGGGCCATTTCCTCACAGGTAGCCACGCAGAGGCACAGTCCATTCCCCACTGTGTCAGTTTTATGGGTGGAAAAAGCAAGTCTGGTGACTAACAGTGAATTTCCTTTTCTTCTTCCTAGCCGACTATGAATGTTTACCTACTGTGAAGGAAGAGAAGGAGCCAACCCTCAGCCCGAGGTACTTGTGATTTCTGTCAGGGATGGTGAAGGGTGGAAGAGAGCCCCAGCCCCAGCACAGCGCAGCATTTTCTTTGTCTTCTTTGTGCCTGGCAATTTAATATGTCAATTTACAGGGAGGAATGTGTGGTCAGGAAGCATGTTTTGGAAAATACAAAACATCCTAGTAGCTCTCAAGGTTTCAAAGAGACGCTGTTGAGCTGGCTTTTGTTTTAGTCTGAAGATTTGCTGATTATAGCAAATTGAATCGGGAAGTTATTTGCCTTGGATAGATAGATGTTTGATAAGGAGACAGAGGAGGGGACAGCTCCAGACAGCATGGTTTTCAATACTCGTGACTAAGAGAACATTTTATAAAGCAAGAAACAAAGAACCCTAACCCACTTGGGCTAGATTAGTATCAGAGAGAAATTAAATGAAAATTGAAAACGTATCCCAGGCTGCCACTAGGTGGCTCTGCCTGATAGAAAATTTTAGTGCCTTGGGACCAGGTATAATTTATTAGCACTTGACGATATTATTTACATCTTTGTGAGGAGAGAAATTAGTGAATTTGGGGGATTTCTGATTAAAGAACTGTTTGCTCAATATGTGGAAAGAGTTGGAAGGAATTGAAGGGCAGACTTGCTCTTCAGAGCATGACTATAGTTTGGGGGTCACCAAGTCATCTGCTGGGGTAACAAAAGAAGCTGAGCTGTGACAGCAATGGGACTCTTGTGTTAGGGTGCACAGATTGCAGCCTGAGAGCATGGCGGATACCCGTGGAAACATGTCATCTGCTTGCTTGTCACAGATGCGTCCAGATGCAGTCCCATGGCACCAGAGGCCCTGAGGCCACAGCCCTGAAAGTAATGGTCAGGTTTTCCTCGGAGTCTTTGTCTCTAAATTTGTTCTCCTAGAATCCTGACAGGTTAGCTGATAGTTCACCACACTGCATCTCTCTCTGTCATGAACTAACATGGCCCTACCCAGGGCAGCCTCAGCTCTGACCCTTAAGTCCACTCTTAGCAATTACATCATGTAATGAGAAATGTCAGTACTTTTATATTCTTGATTCCCACTCTGAAATTACTGACATTGCTGAGGAAAACAACCCTGACAGAATTGTACGGTGACTAACTTTTATTAAAAATCGTTTTCTTAACTATAGAGAGGTTGGTTCTTGAAATAAGCTCTGTAAGACAAAAAGGCCCCTATCTGTTTGGAGTTCTATGTAACTGGTTATTTTGCACGTGAGTATCTGAATTCCTCTGTGGGCCTGGAACCATCCAGCTTTGACAGGATAAGCCAGCGCTTCACCCCACTCTCTGTCTGGAAGCTGTGCTGGGGTTCTAGGCCACCCAGACTCGACTCACCTCTTGACCGCATCTCTCTAGTGACTTCCACAGTCATCTGATATTGAAAGCAGAATGAATTCACAGGGGACACTCAGTGTTCTCTACCTCTCATGTACTAAGCCCAGCCTGTCATCAGTACCTCCCCACGAGTGATATTTTTGTTCCAGTCACCTGATAGGTCATCATCAAGCAACCTTCCTCTGTGGCATCAACTCCTGAGACACGCCTCCCATATGTGCACGTAATGCTTCAGAAAGCAGGGGACAGTGACTAAGGAGTGAACTTAATGGGTGCTGCCCTTGTCCACCCCCCTGATAGGGAGGACTTCCGGGGACCGGCAGCTCCGGCGGCCATCCCTTCTGAGCTTTCCCTGGAATCCATCCCAGCCCAGTTCTCACTTTCCCGGTTCTCACTTTTCTATCCTTTTCTGCCCACTCCTGTTTCTCCCCTCCGCTCCTCCCTCCCTCTTCCCTTCCCTTCCTCTCTCCTTTCCTCCTCCCTCCCTCCCCCATTTCTCTCACCTCTGCCTCTTTCTTTGACTCTGGATCATACTATGTAGCCCAGGTTTAGCTTTTTGAGTATTGGGACAATAGCAGTATTGACATAGATTGACAATTTAATTTATATAATATATAATATTAATTAGTTACATAATTATCACAATTTTAGTATTTATAACCAATTATAAATTAATTAGCATAACAATTATATAATAATGATGATTACTAAATTATATTATTAATATAACATATTAATATATCAATATAATATAATATGTAATATATAATATAGTGTGATATGTAATGTGTGACATGTAACATGTAACATATAATATATATTTAGGGTATATTAATAGAACAAAATTTACCTCAGAGTGGACATTTTTCTTGAAATGTACATGCTAAGCCCCAAAATAGGATGTTAGCAAGGACCAGGTCTGTACAAACTACTACAAGCCCTGTGCAGTAAGGTTGTCAGGTTTACAAAACAATGACAGGAAGGAACAAGAAAGGAGTTTGGAGGAAAAAAATTCCATATTCTTATTTTCCACCTTAGTGGCCTCTCCCCATGCTCCCCTGTTCTGTGACTTGTGGTGCACAATGGGCTCCTACAGTGGTATTCAGAGCACAGGGAGGTAGCCCGGAGCTGAACGATGGCAGGGACAGGTCCTTTCCGTGGGCTCTACAATCCACTCAAAGTCCCCAGACAATGGAGTCCATTGTCGGACCCCACCCACACAGCACCTCCCAAATGTCACTTCATACTGGTACAGTCCAGACAGAGTCCACCTGGCCCAGGCTAGCCAACTCCTTCTTTCCTCCTGACTCACGTCTAGTCAGACACTCAGAGCTTCTGTCTGCACTGTGGACCACATGAGCACAGACAGGGAGCTAGAGACATAACCACGTGCCGGTTCGCTGCTGCTCATCACCATGCACAGGTGGAGAGTTTACACTGTGTGACCTTGCAGAGAAAGGTCAAGGCATTAGAATGTCAGTGACCACCCCAGTGTTTCCTATCTAGTCCCTACCCCTCCAAAAAAAGTGGGCTAGTTTTGCAGTACCACAAGAGATACAAAGTAATAGTTTGTGTCCTCCAGACTGATACCCAGAAAGACATTGTTAAAGACAGCTGTGTGTGTGTGTGTGTGTGTGTCCCAGAGTGTGTCTCCACAGCAGGCATGATCTCTGTGTCTTGGGCCGATTCTGAGCCTCATTTCTCTAATTCCACCCAGGCCAGGCCTCTGTCGGGAAGAAGGGACTTTGTATTGATGAGAAAGGGAGCTTGATCTAATTGTTACGTGATTTTGTGCCAAATCAAACTCCACACTCTGAATCTGAGTCAGAGCGTCGTGACCCGAGACGGGTTGAGTGGTGGCATCTCGCCATGTTCAGAGATGGCCACATGAGCTATGGCCATAACTCATGATTGTTGCAAGATAGATGGGTCAGGAGGACAGGGTCACTGTCCAGCCTGGACAAACAGTCACAGCTACGAAGTGAGGGGTTTGAGCTGAATCTGCCCCCATTCTGTGCTGGCAGCCTGCCAGTCTGGTGCTTCCTGGAAGAAAATACAGCCGTGCGTTGTTTTGTTTTAGTTTGTCCTCCTGTTCCTGTATATGCTTGTGGAAAGGTGTTCCATGTTCTTCACGTGTTTATATAACACTCCTAGACAAATTACTCTTTAATGTCACTGTCAGAAACAAGTTGCTGAAACTGCACGTGCGCACATGGAGGCAAGCGGGGAAGGTTGAAAGCGGAGTCGCCAGTGTGCTTGCTGCGGCTCCGTGGCAGTTCGCCAAGGTATTTTTAACAGGGAACTCCAGGATTTGCTAGAGTTAAAAATGCGTGGCTTAGTTGATCATTTTCCAGAGATGATGAATAGCTAGAGGCAGCTAACTAAATAAAGCAATGAGCCTGTGATGGAGAGCGCCCTGGCTTCCTCTGCTGGGACTCGGGGGAGGAGGCTGCTGACTCTTGCACAGGTCTTGTGGAGGATAGATGCCACACCACACAGAACACCAGGGAGGCAGCTGCTTTCTGGAATGAGAATGACTCGATAGCCCATCAAAGCAGAAGCAGTTTGTGATGTGCTGGGACCGAGTCACATGGCAATGGTGTTCCAGAGATCCCTAGCATTTGCTTTTGGGGGACTTAAGTAAACAACGCTGCTAAACAAAAGGCTTCTCCCTAGAAATGTGAGGTGTGCTTCTGCAGATGGTTCCTTAAAGCCTTTACATCTTTGAGACAATGTTGCAGATAATTCACAAACAGCTGTCAGAGTTCGGTCTGCCTAGTACGAATCACCAATCCACATGCATGTGTGTGGGTGCCAGACTTGTAACGTGATGTCTTGCCTGCATTTTCTCTTTTTTCCTTTGAATGTGTGGTCTGAGGCCAGAGCCTCTCTCGCTCCAACCCCTCATTTATTCTTTTACAACAACCCTATAAGCTATATAATTATTAGGTGTGCTTTGCAGATGACATCAGATGAGGACATTAAATGTAGGAAAGGTTACCTTGCCCCTTGTCATAAAACAAAGAAGTAACGGCTCCAGTTCAAGCCTCAGCCAGATCATGTGCGCTTGTTTGTGTATCCCAACATTGTACCTATCATAAAAGCCACTAGAAAATGGCAGTTGCCCAGTGCTAATGCTCGCAACAGCAAGATGCCTGGCACAATTGTTTGAAAGGTCCAAGTATTTATTTCCTGGAACTGAGGAGAAGGGACAGCAGGTGAGAGTGCTTGCCTTTGAGCATTAGAGCCTGAGTTCAGATCCCAGCACATACCACAAAAAAGCTAGGTGTGACCCCACTCTTGACTTTAACCCCGGCACTGTCCCGGGAGCCAGAGAACTGTTAGGTGCTGCTAGTGACAGCTTCGTGCTGAGCTCAAGGAGAGACACTGTCTCAGGAGAGCACAACAGAGAGTGAGAGGAAAGAGCAGGACACCTGACACACTCTTCTAGGTTACACATTCTAAACACCAACATACATACACATACATAAACACACACACACATACACACACTCATACACACACATGCATACACACACACACACACACACACACACACACACGTACACCCAAACCTACTTTCTAATTAATGAATTAGTTAGTGCTGGCAATTGAACTCTGAGACTCTCACATGCTAAGCACATACTTGACCAGTGAGCTAATCCTGGTAAAGGTACAAGATTGACAGGAATGGAAGCTGTGGTGTGCGTGTGGCTAAGCCAAAGACTAGGCTGTGAAATTATCATTTCAAATTCACCCCCATCTCTTCCAAGTCCCGCTGCTCATTGCACTTGGAAAAGTTTCTGTACAGACAGCCAGGATGACCTAAACAGAGAGCGCATTTGTGAGCTGGGGGGGGGGGGCGGGGGTCAAGGCGGCTCATAGGAAACACATTAGAGATCTGCATTGCACCACTGGAACCAGGTAAGAACTGTTAATGGAGAGGCTAGTGTGAGAGCTCGCACCCATCGTCAGCACCCCCGAGTCTGAAGCAGGAGGATCACCATGAGGGCAAGGATAATCTGGGCTCCAGAAGAAGACCCTGTTTGAAAAAAGAAGCAAAACAAGATAAAAGCCTGGCATGGGGTACACACTAATACCCTAACACGTGAGAGACTAATGCAGGAGGATCACACAGGTTCAAGGGCAGCCTGGTCTACACAGTGAGTTCTAGAGCCACCTGGGCTACTGCTGTGTGACACTATCCTTGGGATGCGTGCACAGTATCTACCTCTTCCAGACACAGAACTGGTGTCAGGTAAAAGTGAGGGTACCCCGAAAGTCCAGTCTGGTGAACCAAAGAGTTTTATTCGGGTTACCTGTAGGAGCGGAAATGACTGAAAAGCATCACCAAAGCCCAGCCCAGCATGGGGACAGCTCACAAAGCTGGGAACCTGGAGCTCACCACATAGCCTGCAGACAGCTCAGGTTGGAGAGTGTCTCTTCCAGGCAGTGTGGCTCCTCTGAGTGCCTTTTAATGCCTTTCTACTGCTCCTTGCCTGAGGAGGGAGGGGCCTGGTGACCCTGAAGCCTTTGTTAGCTTTCCTTCTTAATAAGCTTCCTTAGAGGATGGAAGGTTTCACCTCCCCGTAGAGCATTCTGCTGCTCCCTTCTCTGTTAACATCTTGGACCTTAACTGCCTTTTCTCCAAGATGGAAAGACTTAATCAGAAGAAACTGCTACACAGCAGCCACGGAGTGAGCCCTGTCTCAAAAAAAAGAAAGAAAGAAAAAAAGAAAAAAGAAAACCAGAGAAGTGTTCTGTACTATAGATAATGAATCAAAATTATTCGTACAACCTAAAGCAATAAGATTAATTGACCCATTTTACATATGAACAAAGTTTATCAATAGCCAACTTAGCAAAAGAAGAAATTGAAATTACCAGTTAATGTTTAGGGGGGAAGTATATTATTCTTAGCAATAAAACAACAAATGAAAGCTTAGATAAATTAAATACTAGCTTCTTACCTAGAAGGACCATCTACCAATGAGTCTGAAAGCTTAAAACTGCATGTCCTTGGTCCAGAATTCCTCTTGTAGAGACTTATGCAAAGGGAGCTGTTCACAAAAGTTAAAAATTAGGAGTAGCCTGAAGAGTTAATTATGAAAAGTATTAAGTTTTATTGTTGTTTTGTGGGGAGCCCCTCTCTCCCCTTTCTTTCCTTCTCTCTTTTTCTTTCCTTCCTTCCTTCCCTCCCTCCCTCCCTCCTTCTCTCTCTCTCTCTCTCTTTCTCTCTCTCTCTCTCTCTCTCTCTCTCTCTTTCTCTCTCTCTCTCTCTTTCTTTCTACAGGACTGCAATTGAATTTAGAGTTTCAGTCTATACCAAGAAAGCACCCTATTACTCACTTATATTCCTAGACCTTGGTTTTTAGGTATCTAATGAGTTAACAGATTACTATATAGCTACTAAAAGGGAGGGGGTTCTATCTGTGTTTTGTAGTGCTGGGAATTGAACCCATGACCTTGCGTGTTCTAGGAAGAGCTCTACCACTGAGTCATGCCCCACCCTATGTGACCAGCAGTGAACTAAGAGATGACAGAACAAAGATCCTGTTTCTGAACAGAGGATAATATATCTTTAGAACAGAAAAACATTTGGGAGAGAAAAGTCCCAAAGTCTTAGCTATAGTTAAGGTTTTGGTGGAGCTTACACCACCACACACACATAGAGTTACCTCTTTCCCCTGTCAAGAACACATCTATCTATTGACTGATCTATCATCTCTTGTGGCTTGTTGTGTTTTTCTGCGACACCGTTTCCCAGGCTGTAGTTGCTGGGACTACAGGTATGTGTACCTTCCCTAAGGCACAATGCTCTACTGAGTATCTGTCAAGTGAACCAGGAGATTGCCGTAGACTGCATACACCCAAGAGCCAAGGAGAGAGCACATCCGCGCACTGTGGATATTCATGAGCTTCCGTGGAGACTGAGTCAGCTGGCAATAGAGCTGTGCTAGTGTAAGGAGAGAGGACTGTAAGCCTAGAGGAGAATCAGGAGGAAGGATTCAGGAGCTCCGGCTGCTCTCCAAGACAGGCACCAGGAGTTTGCCCCCTGACAAACTGGGGAAAATCCAAGAAGTCAGATACTGGACAAAGATAGCCAAACTTGAAATAAACAAAAAGGCACAACTTAGCCAGCAGTATGGCAATGTTCAAATACCGGATCTCTAATTTATAATCATTCTTACTCTCAGATGTCTGTGATGGGATTCTAGATGGTGCAGAGAATACTCCCTAGCCCCTCTGTGGGAGTGAACAGGATACACCATTGAAAATAAGTCAGGACCACAAACTCTTGAAGGAAACAACACGTTTTAAAAAGTGATTTCTGGCATCTCTTCATAGGGAATGGGATTAGATTTAATTAAAGGCGGGAATCTCCAACTCCATCTGGTTCTCTCTCTGTCACCGGGGAGAGATTTTGGAGAGCTAGAGATTGTCTCTTGGCATCCATGGATTTCCTCCTCAAGAATCGAATATAAAATTCAAACTGCCCCCTGTGTGGGAAATTGCATGCTAAACTGTGCTGGCTTTCTGATTGTTTAGGATCTTGAGTCACCTCTGCAACTGAGGGATCTGCCCTCCCTCGATCAGCGTTGTGCTATTGGTCTGTTCTGTATTTCTTTCTTTTTCAGTGACAATGAATCCTAAGTCCAAGTGGCGTTGATGTGTTCCAAGAGCGTACTTCCGGAGGGTACCTGCCAGCCCGCCAGAAGAGGGTGAAGGGGACAAGCTTAATTAAATTCAGATCAGTGTAGACACAAGAACCTTTTGGTGTTTTTTCCACCGTCCCCTCTTCAGTCGATGGCATCCTCTGGACTTGGAAGAACGAGGGACTGAAGTCTTGAAAGGTCTGGTTGCCCGCCAGCCCACTCATGGTGAAGGAGCCCCGAGTGGTGCTGGCTTCGGATCAGTGGGCGGCCCTCCCCACTGCCTCCTCCTCGCTCCTTCTTGTCACCTTAAGATCACAGCACTGGTCTGCTTCACTCCCAGGCTTTGAATCAGGAAGCTGGTCTTCTTCAGGGTCACCTTTCTGCCTAACAGGTTTGGATAATATCCTCTCACTCTTCATGCCCTCTCAGGTCAACTCTAGTCGTCTGGAACTTTCCTCAAGGACAGCTGTGCTATAGAAAACGCGACAACCCCAGGGAGTTGTCAAGTTTGTTCCTTACCTGCTAAGAAAATACAAGAAAGTCCACAGTCCTCATGGGAGATCCTTGCATTCAGCCGCATCTCAATCACCTTTGAAAACTTCTCAGA
Source organism: Apodemus sylvaticus (assembly GCF_947179515.1). NCBI lineage: Eukaryota > Metazoa > Chordata > Mammalia > Rodentia > Muridae > Apodemus > Apodemus sylvaticus. The sequence continues at coordinate 82,899,618 of NC_067475.1, read as the reverse complement.
AGAAACAGCCATCTTTAAAGAGAGAAGCGACTTTTTCCTTCTACGCTAAAATCACCTCTACTTAAAACTGCTCATCTCGTTTCAAGCCACAGGCCTGGCCTGCGCAGTGTGGGCTTGGAATGCACGTAGGTTGGGGTCATCTGTTGCCCTTCTGTATGTTGGAGATCTTCAAGGCTGAGCAAGAAAGATCTGTATCTGTGGTAGCTCTGGCTCACTGTGCTGTGTGGTCTCGCTGGACTCTGCATACGGCCTTTCCTGCAGGCTGGGCCGAGTCTCCAATCCTCAGCACTCCAGGAGGTGGCTATCAGGCCATCAGAAATGACATTCTACATGAAATTAGTTGACATCCAAGTTCTAAAAACAATGGAGTAAAAAAATGCAGAAACTCCACTAACCTCTCCTCCTCAATAATGCCAGTCCATTTAATCCTTCATTTTCTAATTCTGACCTTTAAAAGAGGCCATCTTGTAAATTGAGTCTCTAGTTCTCCTGGGATGCTTGGTATTTTGTTCCAGGAAAGAAACAAAGAATGAAAATTTTATTTTGCTAACCACATATAAACTGAGGGGAGATGAGGTTAACCAAACTTTTTGCTGCTGAACTGGGGTTCTGTGTTTGAAAGGCTGCCCTCATGTTCCACAGAGAGCCTTCTCCTGCCCCCGTGGGGCCCCTTTAATGAGCTCTTGCCTTCTGAGATATGCAGATAATTTTATAGGCAGAGCCGCAGGCCAGGGTGGTCTCTCTACACAGTGAATGACCTGAATCCAGCTTTCCTTCTGTCCTGGGTCTGAGCAGCGGCGTTCGACAGTGTATCCTCAACAGATTCATTGTCCTGTCTCAGCGTTCTCACTCTGACATGACTCCGAGTCATTGCCCTGTGGATACTCACAATCAATGTATAACCTGCCCTGACTCTCAGGCAGTCAGCCGCAGGCGGGTGCAGCCTCTGAATCATCCTCTCCTATTCTGCCTGTGACGGCTACTTTAAATGTGTTTCTCTGAAAATCTAGTTCCTTCTTTCTTGGCATATCTAAGATCCTTGATGACTACCCACTCCTTTGACCTTAATCCAACCCTGCCCAATATCAGACTTTAGAATTTCTCAGAAGTGTATGAGGTGTTGGACTGTTACTTTTGATAAAGGCGTGTTTCATGAGATGATAACACGATTCTCATTCAATACTTCAAATAACCTCAGACTCCTGAAGAAACAAATTTACCAGCATGCTGTTGAGTTTACATCGGAGCTCTGTGTTGACTTTTTAGCTGCACAGGAACTTTCTACAGAGCTTCTTTGTTCTGGCAAGACTCATGACATCAGCCTAGTCAAGTCTATTGATCCTAGTTATTATTATATAATCAGAGCACAGCATGTGTATATGACAATTCCATGAATTCTTAAAACAGAAATATTTATTTTTTTACATTATTAGTAAGAGCAAAAACCCTCATCAATTTGCGTTAGCTGGATAGCTAATCAGAGCAAATCAGATTTTAAAATAAAGATGGCTATGGAATTTATCTCTGGGGTCTTTGCCTAGCATGCCCAAAACTCTGGGTTTGATCCCTAGCACTGTATAAACTGGGCATGGTTGCAGGAAGATCATTCCTACACGTTTAAGTCCATTCACAGATACGTAAGACTGTGACTCAAAAAACATTTTTTTTTAAAGACCCATGCTTTGGTGTATTTTTTTTTAAGCAAAGGAGGCTGATAGCATTGCTTAACTGAACTTCTTCAGAAAGTTGTTTCAATAAACATGTTTTTAAAGTCCATTTGGGAGTCATTTTTAAAAAGAATTTATTGAACTTGTTCCTTGACAGTTTCATGTATGTATGAAGTGTGTTCTGATTTCTGTAGCCCCAGTCTCTCTAATCTCCTTCTCATCCCCTCACTCTCCCTACAAGTCTCTTCTCCACACGTATGCCATGTTTTGTTTTGTTTTGTTTTGAGACACATTGAATTTAACTGGGATTGTCTGTGTCACCAAGGGTTTGGAACTAGTGGGTTCCTAAGTATGTAAACAACTCCAAGGATCCCTTAGCAGCCAATAATTCTTCTCCAATCCATGATTGACTGTTGATCAAAGCTCAGTCTTAGGTAGGCAGTCACAGCTAACTCAGGGTCATGGCTTCAAGTAAAAAAAAAAAAAAAGGCAGTATTTCACAGGCTTCTCCCTGTCTTGCAGCTCCTACAGGTTGGCTGTGCCCTCTTTCGCCTAAGATTCTCAAGCTCGAAAGCTAAACAGAGTGGCATTTCACCTGGAATATCTGTAGTCCTAACCAGAAAGGTTTTTCTCTGTAGTAATGGCAGGGACTGCAGAGATCCAGGGCAGCTCAAGCAAGGTTCTGAGAATAATCGGCAGTTGAGTGCTTCACCTACACAGGCTGGGCGTCTATCTGTCGTGACTCCTCTCTCTGGGACGGGCATTGGTACCCAGGAGCATGGACATGGTCCGGATCAACCTTGGCATCGTAGGTGATATGCACTTTCTCTGACTTTCAGAGCTCTAGCAACCGAAATAGTAACAAAACAACTGGAAGCCTTAAAAAGACACTTAGGTTTGCTCTTGCAATTGGGTTACATAAAACAACAATTCATATCATCTCTGGAAAAGGACCTTATGCTGAATAAACAAAATGTGGGTGCTAGACTCGTCTTCTGTCAGCATCAGTGCAAATTCTAAGCTTTGTGGAGCGACAAGACATGGTTTCCCATTGGCAAGACCATGCTGAAGGTCATCATTGGGGAGAGAACACTGACATTTTATGCTGAACTCAATGAACACATGTGACTTTTTCACATTGTGAAGCCACTTGGTGCGTTCTGGGGTTTTCTTTTCATAGTCACAACAAGAAGCTAAGAGCAACTTTCCTTATAGACACATTTCTACAGGCATGATGGCCAGAGGTCGTCCGTAGCCTATGGAGAACGGGCATCAGTCTAAGTCGTTCGTAACTACCCGAACAACTGCTTGCCTGGGCCATTTATCATCACACATCCCCCATTGGCATCGGGTTGGTGCTACGTTGTCTGGTATCGAAATCTGATTCCCCTCTTCTTGATTCTTACTGCTCCTAGATTCCAGGGGTTTCATTTGAGCCAACAATTCTTCTCCAATGGAGGTGATTATTAGTCTTTTTAAAAGTCTATCTCCTTTTCTAAACAATATGGCATTCTTGAGACTGTACCAGACCTCTATATTTGCTGCAAACTTTGAAATATGTTGAAAAATTAAATTCCTAAATCAGAGTGCTTAAAATCAAAATGCTTGATATTGTACCAGATTAGAAGTATGAGTTAGAACTATTCAATACACCCAAAGGTGGGGGGTTTCCTCCTTCCTTCCTTTGTTCCTTTTTTCCTTCCTTCCTTCATTTCTTTTTATTTTGTGTATGAGTGTTTTGCCTGCATATTTGTCTGTGCATCGTGCATGCAGTACACACAAACACCAGAAGATGTCGCCAGGTCAGTCCTCTGGAACCAGAAGCTACCATGTGGGGGCTGGGAATCAAACCCTGGCCCTCTTGGAGGGCAGCCAGCACTCTTAACCTCTGAGCCATCTCTCTAGCCCCCTTCAGAGGCAATTAAACATGAGAGTAAACAAGAACACATGGATTCGCATACTACATTGCTTCCTTGGCAGTGATTGATTGAAAGAACTTTTTAACTTTTATTTTAAAATGAGGAACCGTGAGGGAGGAGGAGGGATGCTTGTCAGGCCACTGATAAATATCAACACGCGGGCTACAAGTGTGTTTAAAGGTAAGATGTGTGTTTACCTGCTTGCCAAGAGTAAAGGGCTCACCATGTATCCTGCTGAGGAAAATTCTTGTAACTTCTGTGACTGTAAAGGCAGGGTTACCCTTGGGTAACCTTTGATCCACATACCTCTTTAAACAAATGACAAAATACCAATCCCCAGCATTCAATCTGTTCTATCCAAAGCCATCGAGTCCCCAAACTGAACTGTCTACCTCTCTATAAGATAACCTCATTCTTGTCTTTATTCTTCCTTTCAGAACATTTTACATGAATGAGTGAAATTTAATTGCTTATGGGAATGTAACTTAAAATATTGTTGGGAAAAATGAAAAGAATCTCAGAGATTAATCGTCTTTCTAAAGATTCACTCTTCTTCTTTATGGCTTTCATCCCAACCTCTTCTTCCGCACCCTGACCTTGTAAACCGAAGGGGGCTGAGTTGACAGAACCACACCACTAGATGAGATGAGACTCTCGGGATGGGATGCACAGGGAAAGACCAGTCAGAGCATGCCTGACAGTGAGCGGGAGGAGTCCCGGAGAACCTCCATCAGCTACGGCATCCACTTAACCTGACAGACCCTAGAATGTGCTACAGTGCATTTCCTTCCTATCTCCATCAGAATCTAGTCAGCAGCAAGCTATCAGATCAGCCTGCAGACGGTCGGATGCAAACAGCAGACGTCTCCACAGTGAAGAGAAATGGCTAAGACAGAGTCATAGTCCTGACAAAATTTTATGTTGTTGCAAAGTAAGCTCAGTCTATAATACTAGAGACAAGTTAAATTGTTATGTTAAATAACCTGTTTCCCAGGGCTGGAACGATGCTGGGAACACTTCCATATCTTACAGAGGACCTGGGTTCTGTTTCTAGTGCGTACACTGATTAGCCCACTACTGCCTATATATAATTTCAATTTTAGGTGACCTGATGCTTTTTTTTTCTAACACCTGCAGGTGTTACATATGTGGTGCACATTCATACATTTGGGCACAGATACATATGCATAAATAAAATATTAAAATAAGCAAACTTTGTAACTGAATGATTAGTAACTACCTAGAATCTAGATCCTTCTAAGCATCTCAGCTTCCCCAGTGCTGGACAGTCGTCCTCTGGGTGCCACATGTGCTGAAAGGACCATCTGTAGTTCTAGTCACAAGGAGACAAAGGGAATGAACTGGTCCAAGGGTGAGCCTCCCAAGCAGGTCAGCAGCTGTTAGAGCCTTTCTCCCAACCCAGTGAAGCAGCCCCACCCACATCATTGGCCAGCCAGCCCACAAGGTGCTCAGGAGGATGCTGTGTTGCTGGATTACATGCAACAGTGAAGGCTCTGCTTCCCAGAGCAGGCGTCATGAGAAAAGAATCCCAGCTGTGAGGTGCTAAGCATGCAACATAAATCAGCTCATTTATGATGCGTTTGTAAGGTCGTTTAAAGAACACGGAAGCTCCTGCCCCCCCCCCCCCATGTTGAAGCGTCTGCCTGCTTTTCACTTGAGTTTTAAACACTGTATTGTGTTTTCTAAAGGTTAACAACAGGACAATGGCTGTGTCGGTCTAGCCACTGACACCTACAGGACACAGCTTGAAATAAGTACCAGAGGTTGCAGGCTAACAGAGAGAAGGCAGAAACCCCAAGCCTGGAAGTTTTAAATCATGCTGCCCAGGCCAAGTGGTGGTGTGCATGCCTTTAATCCCAGACCTCAGGAGGCAGGGGAATTGGGATCTCTGAGTTTGAGGCTAACCTGGTCAACACAGCAAGTTCCAGGAGAGCCAATGTTACACAGAGAAACCCTGTCTTAAAAAAATACGACGATGACAACTACGACGACTACTGCTGCTACTAAACCATGACGCACAAACAGCCCGAGCTTAGAGCAGCAGTGACAAGCACAAACCTAGTCCCCGGGGGCTGAGAGGACTGGGGAAGAGCACATGCTGCTCAGTCGTGAGGACTTGTGTGCCCTGTGTGGGATACAGACAGGGCGGTTGCTGGACTTGCTGCCACTAGCCTAGCTCCAGGTTCCGAGACCATGTCAAGGATATAAAGTAGTCAGTGACAGAACAGGATACCTGGTGTCTTCCTCTAACCCGCACACCTGAGCACATACCTGTGTATACAACACACAAACACACACACACACACACACACACACACACACACGCACACACACACCATACATGCACGTGTGCTTATGACTGTACACACACCAATCAGACAGCAAACAAACAAACAAACAAACATTGCATTTCTTGAGCCTAGATGCTAGTAAGAGTAAGGAGATCAGAGAAAAAAACAAAATCCCCTCTGTCCAAAATAGAAGGAAGGAAGATATTGGTGCCGCGGAGAGGCCTGCCAAGAGACTCTCAGGAACAGGTGTTCAGTGTGCGAGTTTTCAAGAATTTATGTAACATAAAATAGCACCTCTTTCACAGCTTGGCTTTTAGAGCCCCCGAGCCTGGCTTGTGCGTGGGGCTTGTGGAGAGCATGAAAAGTTAGGCTTCACCCCGGCTCCGGTGGCCTGCCCTGGATACACTTAGCATTCGCGCCACCCTAGTAGGAAAGTCTGTCGACTTTGGGTTTCAGCCATCTGACGCCGCCTAACTAGCCATCACAAAGCCGATAGCTTCAGGTGACTGTGGGTTCTTTCGCTCCCAGCTGTGGAGTTCCCTGAGGCCCGCTCCTTCTCTCCATGTGGCTTCAGCCGGGCAGCTCACTTGGGGCTGCAGGCTGCACTCTCAGAGGCTCTCTCACATGGCTGGCTGTTGGGTACAAACCCATCCGTGTCCTCAGTTCCTGACACATGGGGATCTCCACGCTCTACTGCGTATCTTCAGACTGTGGTTGCCGGTTCCCAAGAGCGAGTATCCCAAGAAAACAAAGTAGAAATGCCTGGCATCTTAACATTAGTCTCAGAAAGTCTTGTGGCATGGCCTTTGTCATATTGTACTGAGGTAGCTACAGGGCCTTACACAGAGCTCTGGGAAGAGCACATAAGCCCTGACCTGTCAATGAGAGGGGTGTTAAGGTCCTGTTGAGAGGAAAATGACTAGGTATGTGTGGGAGGGGAGCGGGTATCACTGCAAGCATCTTAGAAAACACGATCTGCCAAAATGAGTGTGTCTTCATGCAGCCAGTAGGAAACGTATTAGCTAAACATGTCAACAGTCAGGGTTACCAGGCCTCCCAGGAGACCAGCATCGTTGTGGCTGTATTTGGCTTGGACCTAGCTCCCTAGACCAATAACCGTCTGCTGTGTGTGGTAGAACTATTTTCACCAACTGCATGAGACATAACCACGGCACAGAAGGGCTTGTAGGTAAAGGAAACACAGAACGCTCTCAGCACATAAGGCCCAGATATCAAAGTAGGACCCAGTCTCGCTGTCTTGAAAGGTGCCTGGCAGCAGTGGGCTCTCACCAGTCACCGGAAACCAGTGGCTCTCACAGCAGGTCTGTGGTAGGACTCAGGCCGACTTTACCTCAGTGACAGCAGACAGCAGGCTGGCACTGCTCACCTTCTATCTGCACTTTTTCCCATTTTCCTGTTTTTGTTTTCCTCATCGTCCATCCGGATCCTGAAACCATTCTTTGTCTCGCTTGTTTCATTGTTGGTTGCTCCTCTCTTGCCCTGCAGGTCCATGGATGGAACTTAGGTCATCAGTCTGCCAGCAAATGTCTTTCCCACTGAGCCGTCTGCCAGCCTGGCCATTCCTTTCCTTTTCATCCTTCTTATTTTTATATCTGAGACAGTTTTGCCATGTACACCAGGCTTGGTTGATTTGCTATGTAGACTAGGCTGGCCTTAAACTTGCAGAGACCTTTTGGCCTCTGCCTCCTAAGTGCTGGGATTAAAAATGGGTACCACCTCACCTGGCTCCATTGTTTAGTTTGTTTGTTTGTTTGTTGAGACAGAGTTTCTTACAGCCTTGTTGGCCTAGAATCCCTCTTGTAACTAAGGTTGGCCTTGAACTCCTGATTCTCCTGCTTCTATCCCTTGAGTGCTATGATTACAGGCAAGCACCAACCACCATGCCTGGGCTCTTGATTTTAAATTCTCTGTTGTATATAGTCTTCATTTAGGGACTGAAAATATGATAAAGAGGGAGGCAGAGATTGATCATAACTAATTAGCAACTAACTTAATAATCAGGAGACTCCAGAAGCACAGCACCCCCACGTGGAGGCAAGGGAGCATTCAAGAGGGACCCAGGAGGTCAGCAAAGCCTTTCAGAAAAAAGGAGACAATCCATTTTAGGTTCTTATATAAACACAGACAAGAGTTGTTTATTGCCAAGACTAGCAGTGATATTTTCAAAGGTGCTAGCTGAATGTGGTGGCACATTCCTATAACCTCAGCTCCTGGGAGGGAAAATGATCCAGGAGAATAAGTTTGAGGTAAACCTGGGCTACATAGCCAGTTTCAGACTAGCCTGGACTACATAGCAAGCAAGACACTGTGTCAGAAGAAGGAGGAAGAGGAGGATGGGGAGGAAGACAAAGAAGAGGAGGATGAGGTAGAGAAGTCCTTGAAATCATTCTCAAGATATCTTTTAGCCACCATTAAATACAGTGAAACCAACTAAGCTAGTCAATGGGGCAAAAGAGTAAACTGTGAGACCCACCCATGTCTTAACTACACAGAAATATTTCCAACTGTCATAGTTAGAGAGTGACTGTCCCCTTGAGTTAAAGGTTTGGTCCCAGGGAAATATGACTGGGAGGTTTGGAACCTTTACGAGATATGGCCTAGCAGGAGATATTTAGAATTGTTGAGCGTGGCCTGCAAGGGGATGGTGGACCCTGACTCTACGCACATTCCAACACTTCTTGACCATGAGGTGAGCAGTGGTACTCTGTCATGTGCTCCTAACATGATGTGGTGTCTCCCAGGCCCCAAGCAGCGCTGCCAATCAGTTGTGAATTAGACTTCCAAACCATAGGCCACATAAACCTTCTCTTTGCAAGGGACGATTATGCCAGGTACTCTGCTAAGGTGGTGGGAAGCTGATTGCTACCACCCTTACCCATTCCATTCTAAATGAACAACCATCTTTCCTCTTCCTCCTCCTCCTCCTCTTCCTCCTCCTCATCCCGCCCAGTCCCCTGCCTTCAGGCACCTGAGATGGATGTATCTGAGGAAGCAGCCAAATGAATTGACACTAGGGATAATGTTTTAAGTGGAGCTGGAGCAGGAGCAGAACAAGATAGAAGGGTTGGGCCAGGCAGTGGTGGCGGACGCCTGTAATCCCAGCACTTGGGAGGCAGAGGCAGGCGGATTTCTGAGTTTGAGGCCAGCCTGGTCTACAGAGTGAGTTCCAGGACAGCCAGGGCTACTCAGAGAAACCCTGTCTCAAAACAAAACAAAACAAAACAAAACAAAACAAAACAAAAACAAAAACAAAAAACCCAACAAAACAAAACAAAACAAAAAGATGGAAGGGTGGAAGGGTTGGAATAAATATTCTTAGAAAGTTCTCTAACTCAACAAATTAAACTAAGGCTAGGTACAAATCTCTTTTAAAGGGGCTGGGAGGCCAGCAGCCAAGAGAACTTACTGCTCTTGGGGAGGTCTGGAATTTGGAATTTGGTTCCTAACACCTACATATGTGGTGCACAGCCACCTGAACACCAGCTCAAGGGTTGCTCTATCGCCATCTTCTGGCCTCTGCAGGCACTGCACTTGCATGCACATACCCACATTCATATATATATCTACATATATACAACATATATACATATAATTAAAAGTAAAAAGAAAATCTTAAAAACAAAACAAAATAAAAAAGAACTAAGGTTGGTTGTAACCAAAGGGACAGGAGAAAAGTCCAAACATGCTAGGGGCAAGAGTCAAGCAAAGGCTGACAGGAAAAGGTAAGGAAGGGGGACCCCACAGGGCTAAGCCAACCAGAGCCTGCTCGGATTGTGCACAGATGCACGGAGAACAAGGGTCAGCCTGGCCAGAGAGTTGAGGTGGTTGCTAGGTAACCAATACGTTAGCTTTATCAGATTTTTTTCCATCCATCATGTTTACTTGAGAAACCTCGATCCAGACAGGCAGTGAGAAGCAGACCTTCAGAGGTGACCACCATTCCCCCAACACTGGGACACCTATTCTGTTTCCTCCCAGAGCCATGTGAGGGATGAGGTGGTGACATCTATGCTTTTGGCCATATACAGAACAGATGACAAGAGCCCCCAACACTTCATGTGAATAAAAAAATTAATGCCTCTTTAATGTTTCTCGTAATTTTTGTCTCCTTAATATAACGTCTGCGTTTATATAAGACTCTCTTTCATGGTGAAAAAGTCTCAAACTACAGAGCAAAAGAAAACTCCATTCACAGAGCCACCTTAGGGGAGGACAGGAAGTTGCAGCTTCCAGGGATGGAGGAAGCAGGTACAGCAGGAAGCTGCAGACCAGAGAGCACGGGCAACCCCGCCCTCCCCTTCGGTTCTGAGACCGCTTTCTCACAGGACTATCACGTAGCTACGAGTAGCACCAGAGACCTTCCTGTTTTCACCCCAAAGTAGAAATGAGTCACTTTCTCTGTTTCAAGCTAATAAAAGTCCCCAGGAAGGATTTGGTTGGGTTATCTAGGTTTTACGTCTTCCGTGGTTTGCCCCCACCAACACCCACGTTAAAGCGCGATTCATCAGCATGGCTCTGATGGTTTAATCTTGACTGTCCACCTGACAGGATTGAGAACCATCATGGAAACAAACCTCTGGGTGTATCTGTGAGGAAGCCGCTCGATTATGCTGACTGAGGATGGAGGAACCTCCCTAAATGTCGGTGGCACCATCCCATGGGCTGGGATCCAGGAATGAATGGAAAACGAAAGCCAGCTGAACAGCAGGGTGTTTACAGCTCTGCTTCCTGCCTGCGTGCATCTGCCTCTGGTATGTGACTGGCTATGTCCAGCTGATGCTGCCAACACACTCCTTCCAGCCAGGGTGGACTATGTCCCTTCAAACTGTGAGCCAAAATCAACAGTTCTTTCCTTAAGTTGCGCCTGTCGGGAACTTTGTCCCAATAATACCTAAAGTGACTGAGATGGTGGCAGAAATGGGAGGGGTGTAGCCTGGAGGCGGGGCTTGAAAAAGGAGCTGCAGCCCTCAGGAATGATTGACTGCTTTCTCAGCTTTCTTAGCTCCTGCTTTCCTGGGACTGGGTTGTGTACTGGAGAGCGAGAGCGTATAAAGCAGTTCTGCCACTCGGGATTAGTCTTCTTCACACACCCACTTGCTCTTGGGCTTTTCTGCCACACTGAGAGAGGCACAGGTCTATCAGCAGAAGTCAGGCATATGCTGGTAGCATGGTCTTGAACTCTCCAACCTCTAGGACCGTAAGTCTCCTTCCTTTATAAACAGCCCAATCTCAGGAAGGCCGCTTTAGCAGAAAGTATCGAAAGGCAATGCTCACCCTGAGAAGTAAGTGTTGGAGTTAGTAGACGCTTCCCTCTATACCGCGGGTGAGTGGTCGCCTAAGTGATGGGTAGGTGGTTTAGTAGTGGTTTTAGGGAGAGAAATTGCATCTAAAGAGGAGAGTGCTGTGACCAGCTGTCTGGCAGTTAGGACCAGGCAAGCCCCGCTCCATCCCCTCCACGTGTGTCTATCTCCTTGCCACTTACCTATCCAGAGCCAGAGAGTCAGGAGGATCAGCCAAGTCCTCTGGATGGCAGATCTGCTGACGCTCTTCATTTCCTCCTTTGTACAAGTCTAATATTCCCCAAATGTCTTCTAGTAGATACCTTTTACTTCTGCAATCTAACAAGAAAGAAACGAAAGGAAGGAAGGAAGGAAGGAAGGAAGGAAGGAAGGAAGGAAGGAAGGAAAGAAGGAAAGAAGGAAAGAAGGAAGGGAAAGAATTCAGGCGGTTGAGAGATGGCTCAGTGGTTAAGAGCACTGGCTGCTCTTCTGAAGGACCCAGGTTCAATTCCCAGCACCCACATGGCAGTTCAGTGTCCGTAACTTCGGTTCCAGGGGATCCAACACTCTCATACAAACATACATGCAGGCAAAACACCAATTCACATAAAATAAAAATAAAAATAAATAAATCATCAAAAAAAGGATATGGTAAGTTTTCATGAACCAAGCCATAAATAATAAGGACCAAAGCTGAAAAAAAAAAGGAGACAGTTTTACAGTTTTAGATGTAATATTCCTGCAAGGCTGAACAGCAATAGTTAGATGTGCATTTGAGGCACAGGGAAGAGAAAAGATTCTGAAAGGAGAGGTAGGGACCTTCAACCATGGACTCCAGCGTGTGGGAGGTTGAAGTGTTGTTGGTGTACAAACACTCATGTAGGGAGTGAGTAAAACCCTGAGTGACCTGCATTACCAGCAAGGGCACAGCCATGTTGAGTGACCTGCATTACCAGCAAGGGCACAGCCATGTTGAGTGACCTGCATTACCAGCAAGGGCACAGCCATGTTGAGTGACCTGCATTACCAGCAAGGGCACAGCCATGGTGAGTGACCTGCATTACCAGCAAGGGCACAGCCATGGTGAGTGACCTGCATTACCAGCAAGGGCACAGCCATGGTGAGTGACCTGCATTACCAGCAAGGGCACAGCCATGGTGAGTGACCTGTATTACCAGCAAGGGCACAGCCATGGTGAGTGACCTGTATTACCAGCAAGGGCACAGCCATGTTGAGTGACCTGTATTTACCAGCAAGGGCACAGCCATGGTGAGTGAACTGCATTACCAGCAAGGGCACAGCCATGTTGAGTGACCTGCATTACCAGCAAGGGCACAGCCATGTTGAGTGAACTGCATTACCAGCAAGGGCATAGCCATGTTGAGTGAACTGCATTACCAGCAAGGGCACAGCCATGTTGAGTGACCTGCATTACCAGCAAGGGCACAGCCATGGTGAGTGAACTGCACTACCAGCAAGGGCACAGCCATGTTGAGTGAACTGCATTACCAGCAAGGGCACAGCCATGTCAAGGGCTCCTATGCATCAGACCCATGAGAACGTCAAAGCTTACCCTGGGTGAGAGTCAGAGGAAAGGCAAAGGCTTCCCATGGTCTGTGTGAGAATGTTGACAGTGTCTGGAGAAAATGTCCACCATAACTCCTCCCCCCACGGTTAGTGCCTGGAGTCTGCTCCCCTGCAGTGATGGTCCCCACTGACGCTAGCTACACCCATCTCCTTGCTCCGCTGTGTACAATAGCCCCATATCTCTGGTCAACTATATAATAACCACTCAGCTTTGGGTGTGCCGTGACTTCGTCTGAGAGCCCAGACCGTCTGATGCCAGCTTGTCTGTCTGTCTGTCTGTCTGTCTGTCTCTGTGCTTTCTTCATTTGATTACCCCAGTTAGATCAACCCCTAGATTATAGGCATGGAGCTCTTGTAATCCAGACCACACTTAGACACATATTTGCCCAATTCCCTGTGGGCACTGGGAGGCTCAAGGTGGCTTCTTGGGTGCCTGCATGTTAGCTTGTGGCTCTCTCCACCATCTTAGAAGGGAGAGGAGGACTGGGGTGGGGTGGGGGGTGGAGGGAGGTCATTGTCACAACCCAAGAAGCTGAATGGGAGCCAAGCAGAACTGGAAAGAGTTTGTCTTTTTTCTCCCTGGAACACATAATGTCCAATCACTTGAGTCTCCTCTTTTACTGAAATTATCATTTAATACAAAAGAATATTTTGAAGAGAGCAAAAAAAAAAGTCTTTCATTTTAAGAATTTCTTTTTTGTGCATTTCTGTCATTGCTAAAACTTCTGTAACTGACATGTATATTTCCAAGAGTGTAAAACAGAGGTTCAAAAAAATAAAGTTCAGCTAAAAAAAAAAAAAGTTTAATAGCAGGGGGCAAAAAACAAAGGCGCCAAGGCGGCCAGCGAGAAGTGAGCGCACTTTTCTGCTTCTCAGCCACCTCTTCGTGAGGTGATGGACAGGCAGCAATCTAGACTCATTCTCTGGAGAGAACTGAGAGTGGTTAATGGGACAGAGGGAGAGAGAGGCTGAGAGCGGTGGGGCAGGTGTGGAGGGAAGCTGGCTCACAGGCACACACAGGGCAAAACATCTGTGCACAGCGCTATGCATCTGGAAGCTCTCACCCTAGGTAAAAGGTCATGTGCAAGACTGTTACTTTGGGAAGCAGATACCTGACGTTTGTTCTTTCCCCTGGATCTTTCGGCAAGTATTGCCACGTTGTTCTAGCCAGAGTCCACCTGTGGCCCCTGCGCCCCTGGCAAAATGCCACTGAAGCAAACTCACTGAGAAGTAACTGCAGGAAAATTTGGGTTAAAAACCTGAAATGAGGTGGTGCCCATTGTCCCTTCAAGTCTCCGCCTTTGGCAGCCAGTTAAAGGCCACCAGTAGACCCACTGGGACAGGCGATTGATTATACAAAGGCTGGGTATCAGAAACCCATAGTCTCTGTCTGTAGAATGTGTGGCACCCGCTGCACCTCTGCTCCTGGACAGCTGGCTGCAGGCCCTCTTCCTGTCCTGTTGCCTGGGACTGGGCGCACAAGTCTGTCTGGATTAAACTCTGTACCACAGGGAGGGAAGCTGAAAGGCGTGGCGACCAACTTCCACCCCTAGCCACGCCAACTGACTGCCGGGGAGCAAGCACACCACAGACAGGGGCCAAACTCCCTGGCTTTGGCCATCTTTCAGAGCTCCAGTCTGAGCAGACACAGAGAGAGATGCACACTAGACTGGTGCCGGCTCACTACCCCTGCAGAGAGGATGCGCTAATTTTTAAAACTTTGTTTCTTTTTTTGCTTTTGTTTGATTAGCTTTGGCGTTTTGCTTTGTTTGTTTTGTTTTAGCAGGGTCATTTGGATATAACCCAGGCTGTTCTTTTTGACTTTTTGAGACAGGTTTGCTTTAGCCCAGGCTAGCCTCCAACTCACTGTGTAACTTAGACTGTCTTCAGCCTCACAGCAATCCTCCATCTTCAAGCTCCTGCATGCTGATAAGTCTCCAAGCCTGGCTTTTTCCCTTCCTGAGTTGTTTGGTTGGTTGGCTTGACTTGGCTTATGCACTGTTTGTTTGTTTTTATTGTTTTCATTGGGTTTATCTGTTCCCTGTTCCCTCTATGTCTCTCTGCCTCTGTCATTCTGTGTCTCTCTGTCTCTGTGCCTTTCCTTTCCCCCTCCATCTCTCCTCCTTACATCCTTTTCACTTTTTTATTTACTCCAACTTTCCATTTTGATAGGTATTCTCTGCTTCTGAAGTGAGCCAATGTAAGCCAAGTTAAAGTATATAAAGTCAGGGTTATTGGGAAGCTGCTCTCTGGTTCACTGGTCCTAAGGAAAGAGGCCAGGGAAGCCACTGTGGAGACTGGAGGTTGGGGGAGGGAAGTCACCGTGGAGAGCGAGAAGGGGGGAGGAGTAAGAGAAAGAGTGTGCACAGGCCAAGACGGAGAAAATGCAGATGGGGGCGAGAGAGCCCCAAATGTCTGGATTGTGTAGGGAAGAGCTTCGGAGGGGAGGGAAGCCCAACCCCTAGGCAGGAAAGTTCAGGGCAGAAGGTGGGGTGGTGGGGTATGCCAGGCTTGCCCAGTAACAAACAGGTAGGGACTGAGGGATGCTGGGAGAGCCTGGAGGCCAGGTCCGCGTTGGTATGTAAAATATGCACCTCCACCATTTATCCCCCAACACATCTCTTTTAAATTATTTTTCTTTCTTTCTTTTTTTCTTCTCAGGATGGGGTTTCTATGGCCCCGGCCTCACCCCGTTCCTACTGTTGAGGTTACAGATGCCGTAGCTGGTGCTTGCTTCGGGTTTTACTTTATCCTCTGTGTTTGCTGCTCATTCTGTTCTTCTTTTCCCACTTTGTACACAGTGCTGGGCATGGAGCCTGGCGTGTGAGTAGTCGGTGCACAGGCGCTCTGCTGAGCTACATTTCAAGTTCAGTGAAGAGTCAGCACACATCGCTCCACTAACAGCCTGAAGAAAAAAGACAAATTAGCCGGGTTCTTAGATGATATGACCCTGTACTTAGAAGACTCTAACGCCTTCATCAAAAGAGGTTTGAATTTGACTTACAAATAAACTGTATGAGGACTGGCAAGATGACCTAGCAGTTAAGAGCTCTTCAGAAGACCAGAGTTCAGTTCCCAACACCTTTTTGACAGGTCACCACCACCTGTAACTGTAGCTCTAGGGTGCACACACACACACACACACACACACACAGAGAGAGAGAGAGAGAGAGAGAGAGAGAGAAACAGAGAGACAGAGACAGAGAATTTAAAGTAATAAAAATAAAATCTTAAAAGCATAAGTCAAGAAGCAAGAAATAAAAATCATACAGAAATCAGCAGTTTGGATTTGTTATTCTGATAATGAACACTCTGGGAAAGAAATCAAAGGCGTAATCCCAAACACAGGGTCTGAAAAGGTATAACACACCCAGGAATAAATTTATTCTAGGAGGTGAGAGAGCTCAACAATGAAAACTATAAAATATTGCAGGAAGAATTTTATGACGTTAGAGAGTGGGAATAGTCCAGTAGAATTAATGCCTTGAAGATTAGGATAAATGTAATCACCACCAAAATCCCAATGATATTCTTCCCAGAAATAGAAAAAAAAAAAAAAACCTTAAAATTCATACAGAAGCACAGAGGTCCCTGAACAGCCAAAGCAACCCTGAGCAAAGAGAGGAAGGCTGGCGGTGTTAAAATATCAGACTTCAATTTACACTATAGAGCCACAGTAACATAATAACAAGGAGAGCTTTGTGGTCACGGAAAAACAGACAGACAGACTGAAGAGGACAGAGGAAAAAGCCCATGCAGCCACATCCACCTGCTTCCCACCAAAATGTTCCCCAAATTTACAGCGGAGCAAAGACAGTTTCTTTAGCAGATGATGCTAGGGAAATTGTCTCTGTCTCAGTCCATGTCATAGTCAACTTAAAATAGATAAAAGACCTTAACATAATTTGGCTGTTTGCAACCACCAAATGGCATCATGGGAGGAGCACTTGAAGACACAAACATTGGCTGTGGTTTTCTGACTGATGGCAAGAACTGACAAATAGGATCAAGGTAAAAGCTTCTACACAGCAAAAGTGACAATGACGAGCGTGAAGAGTCGGCCTACACAGTGAGAAAAGAGCTTTGCAACTGTTCATCCAGAATGTAAAAAGAATAAAAAAAAAACTAAGTACCAGAAAGAACAAGTAAGCCAACCAAGAGACGGGCAACTAAACACTTTTCAAAAAAAAAAAAAATACAAATGGCCAATAGATAAATGAAAGAATAGTTCTACGTCATGGGGAAGAATGTCCCCCAGGAGCCGGACACGAACTCAAATCATGCTGAGATTCCTCCTCACCCCAGTTAGAACTGCTGTCATCAAGACAATGAAAAACAATTGCTGGCAAAGGGGAAGGAAAAATAAACCCTTTATACACTGCTGCTGGGGATGGAAATTAGTGTGGCCCTTCTGGAAACTGGTGGGCAGGTACCTAAAGAAACCTGTGAACAGAGCTGTGACAAAGTCATTACTACACTCCACTGTGCACACGTGAAAGAATCAAAAGCAGTACAGGATGGAGGGGCCTGCACAGCGTGTTCATCGAGGCACTGTTCACAACTGCCAAGTCATGAAACCAGTCTAGTTGCCACTCAGCTGACGAGCAGGCAAATGAAACCTGGCAATGGACGCAACAGGTGTTGTTTAGCCTTAAAGGATAACAGTCAGGTGTTTGCAGGAGAATGGGTGGAACTGGGGATCATCACGCTGAACTAAAGACGCCAGACTTAAAAAGATAAACATCACGTGTTTTCTCCCACATCAGACTCCGGAGCAGGGGAGAGACAGGGATGTAGAGGAGACTGAAAAGGATTGAATCGATTGGAGGATCAGGACGAGTTATGGGTAAGGGACGACGATGGAGGGTAAATACAATCGAAGTAACTGATTATTTAATAACATTATTAGATACTTCAGGATCTTAAATCATTTCAATTCCATCTGTCCAGGAGAGCCATTTCTATTTTTCGGGATACTTTGGAGCTTCTGCCTCTAAGAAAGAAGAGCGAGCCGGCCTGGGAGTGGCCTGTGAGGCGAAGTTGCTGGGATGACGCCCTCCAGCAGCTTGGTGCTGGGTCTTCAAAAGACCAGCCTGTGGACCAGCAGCTGTGACCGCGCTGGACGGGTGTCCTAGGTATCTTTTCTGTTGCTTCAGCAAATACCGTAACACAAAGCAAGGTTAGGGGGGTTGATTCATCTTACATTACAGCCAAGGCAGGAATTCAAGACAGGACTTGAGGTAAGAACCGCACAGACTGCAGCTTACTTCCTGGCTCACTCAGCGACCATCCTAGAGAACTCAGACCTAACTTCCCAGGGGCAGTCCATAATGGGATGGATCCTCCCATGTCAGTTAGCAATTGAGAAAGTGTCTCACAGACGACCCCAAAGGCCATTCTGTCTGGTCTGTCCTTCAGCCAAGGCGGAGGCTCCCTTTCCTTAGTGACCCTAGATTTCTGTCAGGTTGATAGCTACAGCTCTCACAGAGTGGCAAGTGAGCTGTTAAGAACTCTTTGACGAGGACTATTATGATGCTCTTCTGAAGACAGAACTGGGGTGCACACAGGAAACACTGTATGTATGTCCCAGATGTTAGCGGCATTGAGAGGGCTGAAACCCTCACAGCAGCTGGAGCCATGTGTGAATGAATGTTCATGATGCCTCTTGGCAAGTCACCTGTCTCTCTGAGGCCGGACTCCTTCCTAAGATCTTTGGGAAAACTACTGGAGTCAATGCAAATGTGTGATGAGAGTGTCCTGTGTGCTAAGGGCGGCAGAGCATGGCTGGTGTCTGTTCTTCACACGTAATGAGTTCACAGACCTTTGAAAGGCACAGTGGTTCATGGAGCGTGGTGACTAGCTTGCTCTGTTCTTTTCATTGATAGAGGAGTTAGGATGCTGTGCTCTTAACAGTGTGTGAGAAATCAAGTCACTCAAGCCCCCGATACGTTTGGCAGGCTGTCACATGAAGATTCTTTCCACAGTGACAAAGCTTCTACATGGACATGAGGGAATAGTGATAGACGTTACTGAGCACTGACTGTGATAAGCACTTTCTTGTTTTGGTTTGTTTTTTTTTCCCCTAAGTTTGAGACAGGGTCTTGCTAAGTTTCCCAAGCTGGTCTTGAACTCACTATGTAGCTCAAACTGACCCTGAAGTCATGATTCTCTGTTGCAAGATATTTCCTATCCAATCACACTGAGGCAGTGAGAGGCCAGAGATTGGAGGGGAGAGAGGAGGAGGAGCTAGAGGGAGAGAGAGGAGATGCAGGTGAGAGAGGGAGAGAGGTGCTGGAGGTTGGAGCTATAGTGTCAGATGTTTATTTATTCAAAGGTTAGATATTGGGATAGAACTTTTACTATAATTGATTGGCTTTGTTATTACTGTATTGGCATCTTGAACTTGTGTTTTAAATATATTTGAATCTAACTGGCAAATTAAGTGTTGAGAGTCTGTTCCACCAGGAAATTTTGAGAGCCGTGGTGAGAACCATGAGAGCTGGTGTGCACACAGGAAACACTGTATGTATGTCCCAGGTGTTAAAGGCATTGGGTAGTGTGACATGTGTAGAACGTGGGTCCACTGATGGCGGAGGGAGAACGCAGCTGAGATGCTGAGAAAACTAGCTAAAAGAGATTAGCTCAACGGTGACAACGAGAACCGGGCTGAGCCAGACCCTGTCGAGACCTGGTGAGTGTCAGGCGAGACAAGAGAGACTAGATAGCTCTCGAGAGTCTGAGGCAGTGACCAGGTTCTTGAGAACATGGTTTGACCCCTCCAAAGAGTTAGATTTCTGCCCCCCATAGACCTGCGATTAACAGCGGTAGAGTCATGAACCATGCTGAGTGGGCTGGTTGTCCTGCAGTTATGGCGGGTGCGGGAACATGTTGGGTCATTTAAAAAAAAAAAATTCCCATTACGATTCTCCACTTCAGCCCCCTACAGAGCTAGGCACACAGGCGTGATACCCCAAACAGGCTCTTTGAAGTGTGCCATGTGAATAGCTCACGCAACTCTCCGGGTTACAGACACTCTGTTCTCCCCACATCACAAAGGGACAGAACAACTACTCCATCATAGCGACCCAAAACTGAAATTGGAATCCAGATAGTCTGTGCTCAAAATCAGCCTGACTGTTTCCAGGTCACTTACAGGAACACCTGGGCAGCCACTGTCATGTGGCTAACGCTCTGGGCCTACTCCTGGGCCAGCAGGTGTTTGCTGCTTACTCTGAGCCCTTTACCCAGGTAAGGACTGGAAGTAGATAGGAAGCCAGAGGCCCTCTGCGGAAAGCTAGTTAGGAAGGTGCAAGTCCAGGGGATGGCAGGTTCCCCCAGGAGCACACACAGCTCTCAGTGTCAGAGGAGGAAGATTGACTTGGAGAACATTCAGGATGGGTTTGAAGGGACAAATGGCCCTTCAAGAAAATGACATATCAGCCCAAGGAGGGAGATGAGTCAAAAATGCAGTACGGTATAGATTAGACAAGGTCAGGGCATTGGGGTAGCAAGAAAGAAGACTGGTGACGGCTGTACCAGTGACTGCAGCCAGGGGCTCAGTGTGCAGTTAGGAAGTCAGATTTTATTTAGTTGGTGTGCCTTGGAAGAATTTCGGGGTGGGGGTAGTATGGTGGGTGCTGGGTTTGGGACTAATGACCCTCAAGGCCATGTATAGTGAGTTTCAGGAAGAGAAGGCAGATTAAAGAGACAGGAGATGAGGAGAAAGGCAAGAAGAGAACGGGGAGGGAGAGGAGAGATGGGAAGATAGAGAGGAGTGATGGGAGGATAGAGAGGAGAGATGGGAAGATAGAGAGGAGAGATGGGAAGATAGAAGAGATGGGAAGATAGAGAGGAGAGATGGGAAGATAGGAGAGATGGGAAGATAGAGAGGAGAGATGGGAAGATAGGAGAGATGGGAAGATAGGAGAGATGGGAAGATAGAGAGGAGAGATGGGAAGATAGAGAGGAGAGATGGGAAGAGAGGAGTGATGGGAGGATAGAGAGGAGAGATGGGAAGATAGGAGAGATGGGAAGATAGAGAGGAGAGATGGGAAGATAGAGAGGAGAGATGGGAAGATAGAGAGGAGAGGTGGGAAGATAGAGAGGAGAGATGGGAAGACAGGAGAGATGAGAAGATAGAGACCCTGCCTACCAGCCCTTTATAACAGGGACACCCTGCATTTCATTGCCGCTGGTCTTTGAAGAAGTCCCAAGTCATGCTGTGAACCTCGCATCTGCTTCTTGGATTTGTCATCATGGGCACCAGGTGCTTTAACCTGCGTCCTCTTTAACTTTGCTGGATACACTGTGCCTTCCTTCTTCGGCCTCCTTGAATGCTGTTTCCTGGAGTTCCACCCCTCTCCAGAGTCTCCATCCTCCCTATTGTCAGCCACACTGTTCACCCGTGGTGTTTCAGTTTAGTCACACCCTTCTCTGTGCCTCTCTGTGTTGTCTCAGTATCTTCCCTCTGTAGCACTTGACACAGTTACCATGGCGCGTGTGTGTGCTAATTTAACTAGTGTCTGTCTCCACTTTAAATCTCCCTGAAACAATTAACCATGTTCTGCTTATCTCTCCCAAGATAATATGTCCTCCAGACGTTCTGTAAGAGAATGAAGAACACATAGGATTTGGAAACTGAAAGAGAGAATAAAAGCTAACACCAGGCTTTAGGTCACTAGTGACAGGAAACAGGCTGCTGCCTTTTGCAGTGATGGGGACACAGAACAGCATAGGGATGACTGTGAGGCAGCCTTTTCACATGTTAATTGGAAGTGCATTATCAGCTTGGCCAGCCAGCAGATCACAGCAAAATTACCACTACAACTCTGGGGAACTATTACAGCCAAAGAAAGGGAAAATAGTGATTCTGAAGGTGTAGGAGTTAAATTAGTTTGTATACAGCCAGATAAAAGAAATAGAGGCTTAAAGTGGAGGTGTTTATTTGTCTCTCAAGTTGAAGAAATTTGGGGGTAGGGAGTCCAGTCCTGGTGAGGTGACTCCCTGGTCATCTGAGAGCTGTGTTAACCTCTGTATGTCCATACTTAGCATGTAGGTTCAGTCCTCTGCCTCCTTTCATCTGAGATGGTTGCCAAAGCTCTCACCAACAAACTTATCTCCATGCAAGCAGGGGAAAGAAAGGTGTTGGGGAGGGGAAGGGAAGGGGGAGAGGCAGGTAGGAGAGGGGGAGACGGAGGAGGAGGGTTAACAACATTTCTTCTACTCACTGTGACAGAAAGTATAGCATAAACAAATGAGGGAGGGCTTCTTTTGGCTCGTGGTGTTCTGCCCATGCTTGGTCAGGCTTGAATTTGCCTGCTATGTTCAGAGAGAATATCATAGTTATGGGGATAACTATGACCAGAAAGAGAGAGAGGAAGAGACTGGACGATGTGTAACACTCCAAAGCACACACCCAATGACCCACTTTCTCCAGCCAGGTCCCAGCTCCCAAAATAACTCTGCAAGCTGGACATGACCAGAATTCTGCACATGAGTCTATGGTAGACAATTCACACTCAAACTATAACAAAGCAAAGAGGTGAAAGAGTCCTTTGAAGGCCTGGTCTACTATCTCAAGGACCAAGAGTATTAAAAGGGGGCATCTTGCTAAGGAAATCTGGGAGTCTGGCTCCCTTGAAGGAGGTCCAGGGTTTTCCAGCTAGAGAATAATGGGTATGAGGTGGATGATGACCTAGTAGAGTATAGGAAGTAACAGTCAAGATCATCAGAGGGACAAGAAGTGGCATCCATGATCTCCCACCCGGGAGGAATGATAGTGACCCAAGACACCTATGTGGAATGAGAGAAGGAGCACTCTCCACCAACCTGCCTCTGGCTAACAGACACCCAATGCAGAAGTGAAGCAACTCGGCCAAGCTTCCACTGTACATGAGCAGAAATCTGGGTCTGAAATCAGATTCCCCCTTGTTGGAGTGGCAGAGTAGACTGTGGGGGAGGTTGCGGCAGGACTCCCAACATGTCTGAACAGAGCTTACTACATCAGCATGGAAGATCTTCAAGGCTATCTGGGATGGGGGCAGGCCTGGATTTGATGCCCAGCTGGTCTCAGGAGACTTGGCAGCTTCGATGGGGTTTAGCTCACCTCTATGTACTGTGCAGTGGTACAGGGTAGGTAGGCTATCAATAATCATTACATTGCCATCATTTTAAAAGAACAACAACTATTTTTTTGAATAATCAAATGGAACAAAGTGGATGAATGAAATTACAGCAGAGACCTGTCTCAGCTGGGTTTGCTGTTTGCACGCCAAGAGATCTGAAGCTGGGTATGCAGGCTTGAGATTACCCATAATTCAACTCTGCTGCTCTAGCTTTCCATACTCGCTCTGTGAGCATCTGTGCCTCCGTGTCTCCACTGTAGCCTTCCTCCACCATGCCCCCTATCTTAGGGTTTCTACTGCTGTGAAGAGATACCATGACCATAGCTACTCTTACAAAGGAAAATAGTTCATTGGGGCTGACTTACGGTTTTAGAGACTTAGTTCATTATCACAGTGGCAGGAAGTATGGCACCATGCAAGGCAGATGTGGTGTGGAGAAAGAGCTGAGAGTTCTACATTTGGATCTGCAGGCAGCAGGTCCCACTGGGCCTGGCTTGAGCATCTGAGCCCTCGGAGCCCATTCAAGGCCACACTTCCTAAAGTGCCATTCCCTATGGAACCAAGGGAACTCTTTATTCAAACCATTACATTCTCCTAATACTGGATCCCCTGTAAATACACAGGTCCTGGAGGATCAGGTAAATCTCCGGCCCCTTGCTGGTTCCGTGTTCTGCTCACCCTCAGATCCCCTCCCCCACCATCCTATCTCCTCAATATGTGCTTCTCTCTCATTCCCAAGGTGGAGTTTCATGACAACAGAGAGTCTAAGCAGACAGTAGCCTTGGACTCTGCCCCTGACTTACACTGTAACTAATAATGGACAATAATGTGTTATAAGGCGTTGGGACTGGAGGTCCAGCAAGCTCTCTGTTCTGTGCACGTTCTGTGTCTGTAAGCTCCCTGGACTGCTGACATCTCCCATCTCTCTGCTGCTGGCCTACTCTTTGCTACTGTATCTGACTTGATCTTGTGGAATTTAAAAGGCTGAAAATTAGTTATATTTATGGTCTTTCCCTTGTTGTCTTTAAAAATATCTCATCAATTTGATATCAGCATTCAAAGCAAAATAACATTAAATTATCAGAGGAAATATGCAAAAATCTGTAAATGTTGTAAGTGAGATGCTTGTTAAAATTAATTTATTTTTGCTGGGCATAAACTGGATTCTGGCTTTATTTGGAAACACAGAATTTATGCTTCTTGTAAAATATGCCAATAAGTCCTACATCACTGTAGTCAGGACTAGAGCCAGCTGGAGAGGAAACGGAACTCGGCCTTTGCTTGTCTGTGGAAGTTTCACATCCTTACACCCTGAAGCACCCTTTGCTCCAGCTCCTTTCCTGAAGAGATCTCTTCATCTGCTGCCAGCTAGCTGGCAGTGTGGGAAAAGCTGCTTTGCTTATCTGAGCCTCAGTTTACCCACCTACAAATTGAAAAGTGCTATGTTGGATTATTTTGAAGTCGGTTCTCAGGTTGAGGCGTGTGTAAAAAATGAATAAAGCAATTTCCAAAGGCATCATCATCCCAGAGGCTAAGGAATAATCCAGGGTTTGGCCCAGGAGTCAGTACACTTAAGGAGAACTCCCAGATAATTCTCAATCAAGGAGTTTGAGGCGCATGTTTCTGAGAGCTGCAATCATCTCCTATCTCCCTACATTCTAGAAGAAAGAAAACACAGGGGTAGAGGGATTAAGAAAGAACTATATTATCTACTGGAGAAAAAGTACGAAGGGCAAGTATCATGGAGCCTGGGACTGAGTTGTGTGCACCAACCCTGTCTACCTGGGCAGAGAATCAGTTCACCCATGGGCAGGGCAGGGTGGGGAAACTTGATCAGCGGTTGCTTTGTGTATCTTCTAACTCAGTGGTTCTCAATGATGCCACCCTTTAATACAGTTCCTCATGGTGTGGTGACCCCCAAACCATAAAATTATTTCATTGCTACTTCATACCCGTAATTTTGCTACTGTTATGAATCATAATGTGGATAACTGATATGCGGATCTGATATATGACCCCTGTGGGTCGCCACCCACAGCTTGAGAAACACTGGTTAGAGTCAAATTGTTCCCTGAAAATGAGTCACTTACTCTCATTTAGAGCATGAGTCTCCATCTCGGGAATCCGCTGGGAACTTTTAGCAGCCCCTGCATAGTGTACGATGATTCCCCCAAAGAATTAATGCAATAGCAGATGATTTCCCCAAAAAAATCAATGCAAAGGCGAATGGCTGGCTTCACATTCTCCCAAAAGAGCTCTTTCTAGTTTCCAGTGGTGGACATCATATGCAGGAGCAACAGACTTCAATAGCCAGCCCTCTTCCCTATGGATCTGAAATTAAGAGATGGTCTCTAGTAGTCCCCACTGACAAGGTCCTCTTATTGGCTAGCAAATATGGTGGGGCCATATTTCAGAGGGGGCCTGGTTTATCTCATAGCGGCTCAGAAGCAAAGGGAGAGACTGAAAAGGTTTAAGGTCCCCATACCCCCTTCAAGGGTTTGCCCCAATGACCTAACTTCCTCCTATGAGGACCTACCCCCTAAAGAGTCTACTGCCTCCCAATAGGACCAAGCTGTCAATCAATACATGGGCCTTTGAGGTTCATTTTAGAATAACAACAACAACAACAAGTAGCAATAGAAGCATTGTGAGAGTTCCTAAACTCAGCAGTTCTCAAAAAGTGTAAGGCTAGATTCTCCCCTGAGACTCAAGAGATCTGAGAGTGCTGGTAAAATTCAAAAGTGAGTTAACTGCCCCACAGACAGACCTCCGCTATCTCTAGCACAGGGGTTCTCTACTATAGCTGCAGCTTCACCTACAGCCTTCTTTGCTCCCTGCCCGGGGCCTGCCTGTGGGGCGGAGACTCTGGAGTATGCTTTGACCCACTGGGTACCTTCAGCAACCCTTGCTTAACATACTGTGAGCCTCCAAAGAATCAGTGTGACGCCAAAAACTCGGGAGTGAGGGTGGGGAGTGGGAGTGGGGGTTGGGGTTGGGGGAGATGGCTGACTTTGAGTCTTCTTCCCAAAGGAGCGCTTGGCGTTTCTACCTGTGCTGCTTGCTTAGCCTTCCTGTGGAATCTCAGTGGAGTCCTCCTTGCTCCCACAATTCTTCCACCCCGCATGCCAGCAAACCTTGCACCCTGTGGACAATGCGAGGTCTATTGCCTTGCACGCGATGGACGAGCCCCGGTGACTTAATGGTTTCCCAAAGGCCCTGCCTTCTAATGCCATCATTTTGGTGATTGCATTTCAATATATGGATTTAAGAGAGACAGGAACATCCAGATAACAGCACCAGGCTATGCACAAAAGTGTTTGCCTCTGCTTAAACCCATAACAAACCTATGAGAGAGACAATAGAATTGTATCCATTTCCTAGAAATGGAACTTCAGAGAGATGAGTAACTTACCAAAGGCCACTCCGTAGTCAGCAGGAGCCCCAGGGTCCAGGGCTAGGTGGCTTACCTCTGGAGCCCAAGTCCTCAGGCACTTTGTTATTGCTTCACCTCTGACTCAAGGAGTTAAAGGGCTCCTGGGCTATAGCCGATAGCCCCAAAGGGGTCATCATTATCTGTCTCTTCCTTGACCTTCCCATTTGCCTTTCTGTTCTGGGACCCAAGGATGGGAGAGTAAATGTACTTTGAGGCAGTAATAGCCTGGATAGGCAGATAAAATGCTGGGAGTTCTTCATGGTGATAATCAGACCCACCCGGCCTCTGCTTTGATAGAAAGAAGCAGAGCAATTGAAAAGGGCGCTCCCTGAATCTGAGGAGAATGTGCACAGGGCCCGGGGCGTGGCTCCCAGCAGAGCACAGGATTAGCACGCAGGAGGCTTTGTGCTCTCTGGGGAAATGACCAGATTCTGCTGTGGTTGTGCTTTTTTGCTCCAGTGCGTATGTTTTTATTCTTTGGTTCGTTAGACAAGCAAGGTCTAGAGCTTCTTGCTGCAGGAGGTGAGCAGATAGCTTAACTGCGATGAGTCACAGCCTGGATTTGAAACGAATGTACCCTGAAAACACACAGGGTGTAGACTCAGTAAATAACTAGCTGACTGACTCGTCGGAGACCAATTACTGCCTCTGCCCAGCTTTCCTGATCTCTCTCTCTCTCTCTCTCTCTCTCTCTCTCTCTCTCTCTCTCTTCTATTTTTATACGGACTGTCCAAAACTGGAATCTCCTTGTCACCACCACCCCTGCTCCCACCCCCCTGTTAAATGCACACTATTCTTTCACCCTTCAAATTCTGGGACCCAGACTCTGTGTAGGTGAGAAGTGGGGGCAGGGCTCAAGAGGAGATCTATAAAAAGATGAATGAGTAATTCATAAAAATGAATATTCTCACCAAAAGGAGCCGTCTGCCAGCTCTCTGCGTGTATATCAGCTCGGCTGCTCTCTCTGTAACAACTTGGAATTAAATCAATGTATCATCTTTTTAGTAGCTGCTCCGCTGATTTACCATTAACTTTAAACAACCCATTGTGCAGAGGGCACTTCACTCTGCTTTAATGGTGATGAGATTTCGCCCTGCTCTTTTCTTTTTTTCTTTTTTCTTTTTCTTCTTTTCTTTTCTTTCTTTCTTTTTTTAATAATGCAAGCTCAAAATTGGTTGGATGAATTCAGCTGTGTTTAGTGTGCCCTGCACCTAACGGAGGGGGACGCACAGCTGGGGGAAGCTTGTTTTTAGCTTAACTCTCCTTGGGAAGGCATTTCCACAAATCCTAAAAATTGGCTTTCTTTTCCTTTAACTTGGCGTATCTTTCTCAGAAAATGTGAACTGTGAAGATGTGGGACTTGTTCAGGCTCTTCAGGAGCAACAGCAGATTGCTTCTTTTTCTTCCCATATTGGACCCGGAGGCCTGCAGGTGACAAGAAAGACATCTGCCGTCTTCATGCCGACTGTGCGTCTGAGGGCCGTTCCTTACCCTGGCTTGCTCACTCTCGGGTTTTCTGGGTTGCTTGCATCGTTTTGTTCTCTGCTCCTCACAGTCGGAGCTGGGCTCTGCCCCTCCTGTAAGATGTGACTCTAAAGAAAGGCGACTGATTTCCACACGGGGCTTGCAGAATGAGTGTCATTACATCGCTGCCACCCCTTGTAACTCTCCACAGGCTACAAGCCTGTGTGTGTCCCCTGCGGTTCCAAGAACAATCCACGGGCGAACACTGACGGGAAAGGCCATTATGGTCACTGATGTTCTCGCCATCTGGAATGGTTACAGTTGTCAGGATTTGAGACGACTCACTGTGCTGAGGAATCGGTTTTTTTTTTCCCCTAATGGCAGCACTAATCAGGAGGGATGAAGCCTTTGCTAAGAGCTGCTTCGAGAAGAAAATCCCCTACCAGATGAAAGGGAAAGGCCGCTGATTTGTTTTTAGCCATTTGGAAATGAAGTAGCTTGGAATGTCTTCCTCGGCTCTAAAGGCTATCCTTCATGTCAGGAGCCCAGGGCTCTGCCCAGCCTTCAGGGCTGTCTCACTGTTTTTATGGGCAGAGGACCTGTTTCAGTCCCTTTGTCCTTCCTCTCTGGCCAGCTGTGCCATGTGGAGACCGGGCAGTTCTGTTTTAGAAGCTTGGCAGGTCTTTATGGAAAGGGCAGCGCAAACAGGTGTGAATGCAGGGTTTGTTTTGTGTTTTTAAAAGCTGTTCGCTCCCTTATCTGTCCCAGGTGTACAGTGCAAGTCCTGGCATTACTCCTGGGAGTCCCCTTTGTCAGAACTAACCCTGTGGAGATTTCCTTAGGTAGCTGGAGAAAAGGTTGGGGACCAATAAGTGTATGCCAAACCTCACTCGTGTGTGTGTGTGTGTGTGTGTGTGTGTGTGTGTGTGTGTGTGTGTAGTTTGGGGTAAGGGCTCCAGATAAATGCTGGGGACTGAGGAGAACCCAGGACAAAGCATCAGCAAAGCTCTGGGTAGCTCCACCCCGCCCTCCACAGCTGAAGCAGCAATCAGGTATATGAGAAAGCCTCCTACTAGGCAGGCTCAGGGAGAGGAGTGTCAGCTCATCCAGTGGTCCAGTGAGTGGGGAAGGCACTCTTCCCTCTTCCCTCAGGCTCACAGTAAGCTCCACTCCTCAGGAATGACCTCTGAAAGTCAGCAGGGAGTCAGGCTAGAACCAAACTCACCAGGCTGCTGCCTCTCCCCAGAGGGTTCAGCTCCCAATGACAGCCAGAGGGCACTTCAATTCCAGACTCCCTGAAGGCAGCACAAGGAGTGGATTCCAATAAGCTACCCTCCCTAAGGTTACAAACCTACTCTGTTTTACCACAGTGTGACCTCAGGCCCAGGCTCTAAGAACACACAGCACTGTACTCACAAAGGACCTGTTGGAAGAAGCCCTTAGTCCCAAGGGAAGTCTGGTTCTCCTGAGTGTCTCTGGTGACACAGAAGACCTTGGCCTTCCAAACACATTTCTATAGACTGGGTACCAAAAAAGAAAAGACAAGACAAGAAAAGGAAAGGAAAAAAAAGAGAAAAGAAAAGAAAAAAGTTATTTGCTCACAGTTCTGGGAACTAGAAGTCTGTCATCAATGGGCTGAACTCATTAATCCCTCACAGAGCCTCTGATAACCTCATCTACATCTTTCTCCCAACTTCTAGCTGTTGACGACAGCCCAGCCAACTCCTTCTGCCTACTTCTGTATGCAGCCTTCCTCTGAGTCTTCGTGTCTTCTTTTCTAATAAGGACGCTTGTCTTTGGACACGAGGCTCACTTTCCCATATCAGAATAATACACCTCCATGCCCTTAAGTCATATCGTTCCAAATAAGGTCAAAATCACTGGTGCCAAGGCTGAGGGCGTGGACATATTTGGGGAGTCATAATTCAACCTACTATTTGTATAATTTCTCCATGAGATGCTTTGCTGAGAAGCCTCCTGGATCTTTAAATTATTTAAATATGTTACGAGAAAAAGATGCTGCCTACTGACTGCTCCTGTCCTAGGACTGGACCCCGAGTCTCTGGAGCTCAGCTTTCTAAGTTCCTCACCCTTCCTCTGACTAATCTTGTGGCAAAAGGAGGAGTCACCTTTGCTTTGTTCAGAACTAAAACAAAGGCTGAGTGGTGATAAAGGCCCACCTCAGATGGTTTCCCTCTTGAGAGGAAACAAGGATGTGATATTTCTTCCTGAGGTGATAGCTCACTCACAGCTGGGTGACAGCCATATTTTTTTTCTTTTCTCTGCTCTTCCCACCTGCTTAGATCTTGAACATCTCCCAAGCAACCACATGTCAAATAAATAAAGCCTTGGATCTCAGCCTGGGGTGATCCTAGGAGGTGTTAGAGCCTTTAGAGAATGTGGCCTAACCGGAGGAAGTTAGGTCACTGGGCTCATGCTCCTGCAGAGGATGTTGGGACCCTAGGCCCTTCCATCTTTTGCTTCCTGGCTGTCAGGAGGTCAGCAGCTCCTTCACCATGTGCTCCTGCCCCCTTGTAGTACTTCCTCTGTTGCCAAGGTAACAGGGCCAAGTTACTATGGCTGAAAGCTCTGAAATTGAGAGTCAAAATAAACATTTTACCTTAGAAGTTGTTTATCTCAGATGTTTGGTACACTGACGGGACCTGACATTCCTTACCCCTTTCCTGCCACCAGGCTGGCAGCAGCCCAAGGCTCATTCTCTGCTTACCAGTGTAGTGTTGTTCCTCTGGTACTCTAGCTTGAGGGTGAAGTGCAGGTAAAGACAAAAGGCCTTTAATTTAAGGCGGAGGCACACCTGGGCTGAGGCGAGCAAAGCAACCCAGAGGGCCACGATGGGCAGTGGCTCTGGTTCTCCGACTCTCTGGAAAGTAGACACCCCAAAGTTCTCTAAATCTTGGCCCAAGGCAAGCTTATGATTCAAATCTGGACACCTGCACCCAGGAGTCATGAAGGCTCAGGCCCAGCTGGAGACACTACTTTAAAGGCTGTCTAGTCTTTAGTGGGCAGAGACTAGATGGTGGAAGAGTGTTACTAGAGGCCTCTGAAGGTCAAGTCTGCTCCATGGTCCAATCTAGATGTCTCTGCTTCAGGTTCTGAGTCATGTCAACAGCCTTGCACACGATCTCCCTTAGATCAAGCCATGCCTACCATTATGCCTTGACTCTGTGATGGGCTGCAGTGCCTCTGAAAGTCAGTACCACAAGGAAACCTTTCCTCCTCAAATTGTTTCTAGCAGGTATTTTGGTCTCAGGATGCCAAAATAATCCGTATACTTAAGGAAATGATGGAAAGAAGGGGTTGTCTGTCCTGCCCTACCTTGTCTGCTCCTTACTGGGGATCAATCAGCCCCTTCCCTGGAATGAGGTGAGCTTGAGTGTGCTCTGTGCACTAGGCCGTGGTCCTACAATGCCATGCTCTCAGTAGAAGCCCTACATCATAACACAGCGCCATGCACACCCTGGCATCACCCAGACCTGAAGACCCAGGAGCCAAAGCAGAGTTGCTTCTTCCATCCCCTTGACAGAGGAGCACTGGGTCTGGTCATTCGCATACTTATTTCATGCCCTGTCAACACCGCTCACTCTTCTCTCCATTAGCCATCTATTCATCACGGGACTAAATCAGGACATCCCATTAAAGAGGCCAAAGGGGATGGGCGAAGGAGCCAGACTGGCAAATGCATAGAAGGAATGCTGGACACAGATACTCATCAGGAGTGAGCAGCAGTAGCCTTCAAGGGCTCCCAGTGTGATCAATTAGCTCCTGGAGAGTCTTCCTGCGTTATCTGTGCAGCTGGCCTGGACACTTCTTCCTGTACCTTGAACGGACACCAACAGTTAACTTAATATAAGGGTGTGGCTCACCGGAAAATTGCTTCAAATTTAGTGACACATCAATGATTGCCCAGAAGCTACATGGCTGCAGAAGTAAAGTCTGGCACACCCTCCCCAACCCAAACACACACACAGCACAGTGTCCCAAGCTGTGCCCAGTGAGGACGGCTGCTGATTTGTATGTGTGTGTGTGTGTGTGTGTGTGTGTGTTTCTATGCTCCCCAGGAATCAAAGCTTGAAATAAATATGAGTTGTTATGTGCTGAAAATCAGTTCTGTTATTTCACCCTCTTCTGCTTTAAAACGCTAGCTTGCTATTGTAATTACAAATGTGTTGGGCTCAGATTCTTTACAAAAACAAAACAGGTAAGATCTTTTAGATATACTTATGCTGAGATACTAAACAGCAAAGGCTCACTCTGCCTGCAGTTCACAGTCTGGGCTCTCTTGACAACAGTTTAGTCAACACCGGGGCAGACTCTTGAGTTTTGAGAACAGTACTTGAGAGGAGCATGCTGCTAATTTTTACTTCATTTTGTTTTTGACAGTCTTGCTTTGTAGCCCAAGAACCCTCCTGCTTTGCTTTCACTAAGCAACAGCAACAAAAATTTTTTCACTGTGTGTGTGTGTGTGTGTGTGTGTGTGTATTTAGGTGTGGGTGTGGCTATTCAAGGAGGGAGTTCTGTGTGCATATGTACTTAAGCATAGGTGGGGGTCAGAGGACAATATCAAATATCCTTCTCAGGAAACTGTCTACTCTCTCTGATACAGAATTACTGATTGGTCTGGAGGTCACCTTAGGCCAGACTGGCTGTTCAGGGAGCCCCAGGGAACCTTCTGTCTCTGCCTCCCAAGGATGCTGGGGATCAAAGAAGGACCTCATGCTTGCAGAGCAAGCACCTGAAAGGCGGAGTCATGTGGTGGCCCCTTCCTCCATTCTCCAAGGGCTGGAGTTATAGATGTCACCAGTCCACCTATCTAAAACCTATGGGCAGGAAGGACAAATCAATCATTCAACTCATCTTTGCAGAGGAGGGGGATAGGAAGGCTTATTGATAGGTTGGCAAGGGGGAGGAACTGTCAAAAGCCAGAAGGGAGACTTTGTAGTTCTGTGAATAACACAGCAAGCCTTTCAGCAGTCAGACCATGACCACTGAACCTGAGCTTTTGCTTCCGGTTGGTTGCCTTGAACTAGGTACCCACAGTTCACTAGACACGGTCTCATCATTGTTGTCCTCCACCCCGTCCTGTTTACTTAGAGTTGGAGATGCTTTGCAGTTGTGTTTTGTGCTTTTTAGAACCTTGAGTAAGAGTTGTGTTAGCCACGGTGACCACAGTGTCACCAGCAGGGGACGTCTGGCATTCATGACATAGGCTGGGTCTGTTGGCTCACTCTCTTGCTGCTTTTGTTTTATTGCCAATTAAATTCCTCTAAACCTCCTGTCTGTCTTTATTCTGGGCCATCTACTAAGCTAAGAACCAGGTGGCCTAGATGTGGAGTGGCATGAACTTGGAGCTGTCATTTAAATTCTTGTGTGTCTCATTTTCTCTTTTGCAATATAGAACCCATGAACTTTAAACTTGATTAAATTTGATGAGATTTAAGATGCATCTCAGTGCAGCTAAATATGATCCCCACTCTCTCTCTTTCTCCTTTTTCTAAAGATAAAATTTACCGATCCAAGAAGTTCAAAGGATTGCCCCAAATTTCCACCTCCAGGGTTAATAATACAAATGAGGTCACAAGCAGAAGATGATGGCATACTCTAAATTCAGCATTGCCTTTGGCCAAGTACACCAAGACTGCTCTCTTCCCTTCCTTTCAGTTCTGCACTCATCTCTCTCCATCTGCCATTCAGATCTGCAGCCACTGTGAGCCAGGGGGGTACTGGTCATGCAATCACACCCGATATGGCTTTTGACGGACACATAAGGGCAGCTCTATTTGTCTCAGGAAATGAGCCATGAGAAGTGTTAGTTAAGCAGCTTTTAAAGATATGAAGGAGAGATGCTGGTGGTTGCTCAGCCTTGGCTCTGTGTGTGTGTGTGTGTGTGTGTGTGAAAACATGTTACATGGGTATATGGATGGACATGTACCATAGTGGTCTGGCTTTTTTCAAAATGTGAGCTCTGAGGTTGAACTCAGGTTTTCATGTTGCTATGGCAAACACTTTCTGAACTGAGTCTACTATAAAATCTTAGCCATTAAAAGATCTGGGTAGAATACAATTATGTCTGGAGAACAATGAACAAGACATTGATAGCTCAGAAGGCAATCTATGTTTATGAGAATTTTTCTCTATTTTTCCTACAAGCTTGTTGGCTATTTGAAGACAACGCGATATGAAGCAAAGTTCGTGTAGAAAGTGTATCAATGACCTGTGATTAATTTTCAAATACTATTGCATCAGCATCCATTGAATGGTGTTGGCCCAAGTTCTTAAAACAGACCAAGCTCTATACCTTGACCCTATGCGGCAAGCAGAATGCCCAGGCTGGTTGTGGAGTTGAAGAAGCAGCGGTGCACTGACTGGGACATGTCCTTGCAACCAACCTTTGCCAGGGTTTAACTCTACCTGAAACTGGGCGAAGGGCAGTGATCCTGGGCATCTGAGTTGTTTTGAACTTGCTGGTGCTTGTCAGTGTCTGTGGGGAGGGGGCGGGTAAGTGCACAGGCCATGTTCCCAGGTGTATCTGAAGTGGTATTCCCTGTTTCAGGCCCAAAGTGTAGTTTACAGCAAAGTCTGGATGACAGTCTCAATCCAGATAGACAGCACATTCAGAATGAGGAGTTTACAAAGGTGTGGAGTGACCCACATGGAATGGTACTATGCCTCAAGTTAGTAAGACTAGACAGAAACCACCAGCCTAGTTCTAAAAGGCCATAGAAAAGGACTGCTCATTGGAACCAAGAGAGGGTGGCTGCACAGGAAGGATATTGGACTGGATTTTTGACCTTGGGAAAAGCCGCAGCTATTGCATACTAATCTTGTTAAGAGTGTCTTTCACAAGAGCTAAAAAGTAGACTAATATAAGTGTCCAACAACAGCTGAATGGATCAACAAAATGTAGTTCATCCACACAGTGGTATATTATTCAACCTTATGAAGAAATGGAATTCGGGTGCATGCCTGTTGGAGGATACAGCTGCCTTCAAGGTATGCTGTCTGTATTCAGTTCACTCTGGAAACACCCTCCCAGGCACACCCAGAAGTGTGCCTTGCCAATTTGCTAAGCCTCTCTAATAAGTCAAGCTAAAAGCCCGTGTTAACTATCACAGTGGAGGAGAGATGACAGTCTGGAGGAGGAAGAAGATGTGGTGGTTCTTATCATCTCATGTTCCGTTCTAGAGCTTCTCTCCTTCATAGCAAGAAGAACTGCTGTGAGAATGTTGCTGGCAGGTGGTCACAACCAATAAGCACAGCAGTGTAGTTTCTGGTTAGCCTACAAAATCATTTTTTAGTGCCATGATGTGTGTGTGTGTGTGTGTGTGTGTGTGTGTGTGTGTATAACTATCATCTATCTGTCTATCTATCTGTCTGTCTGTTTCTATATCTATGTACACACACCCATGAACCTGCCACTTCAGACACACATACACGTACCTAAAAAACCCACAAACACAAAAGAAAAATACCAGTTAAACCACAAAAGAAAGCAGCTGAAAGTGCAACGTCTGTAATATAATGTAAGGCGAGGAACCAACTTACAAGCTATGTGGTACATCAGCTGTATAAGAAGGTACAGATCTCACTAGAAAGTTAGAGTGATTACCTTTGAATAACTAAAATAAATATTTTCCAGATTTTCTTGTTGAACATGACTCCCCGTGACAACCAAGGGAAAAAATACAACTTGTAAAAACCTTGTGACCCACCTTGAATGATAAATATTCCCACTAAAGAGCCTATAGCATCTGCTCTGCCATCCTGTATAAAAGGCATTGATTTACCTGCTGGCTGCCTACTAATTTGAAGGGAAGCAGCCCTGGGAAGGGCAGCCACCTCCCCCTGTAATAGCCAGCGTGTGTGGCTGAGGGTGCAGCTTTCTGTGATGGAATATTGCTAAACGATGAAATTCTATCTCCCACAAGAAATTATTTCTGCTGGCTGTGCAAACGTCAGCCTGGAGCCTGCCCTTGGAGAGGCAGCCACATTGCTAAGTATCTGTAAAATCAGCAGAGACGGAGCGGGACTGGTCACAGTGGCTGATTTTACAAGCTACTCACGACGGGCATCTGCACACAGAAAACTGTAGCTCAGAGCATATTTAACCTGTTGGGATTCTTTCTTATTTCCAGCTTTGCCATTTTGAAAGGGTGTCATTTCACCAGAAGGGGAATGCCCTTTGTGCATGTAAATGGCTTCAGAGGACATGAAAATACAGAGTATCAACCTGACCTAAATGTAGTGTGACCAATCTCTTTTGTCTTGTGTTTTTTTAACCATTTGTCACCCTGGTACTTCACACACTCTGAGATAGTGATCTGTCTCATTACCACGCCAGGTATGTGGGAGAATGTTTTCATGAAGAACTAAGCTCTGACTGGATACAAGCTTTAGAAGACAAACACCCCATTAATTTTCAGTCCAATTTCCCTACAAATGTCGAGGGTCCACCTCCACACGTGGGTTATAAGCCTCCTGGATCTGCTCAGTTCTGGCCCTCTAGTCTGAAGCAGTCCCATTACTGACAGTGGTCAGGCTGGCATTTGCTGGTACAGTGACACTTGTCCCCTGACAGCTTGACACCAAGGCGTTTGATAAGGGCGTATGAGAAGTGAATTTATTCTACGTGGCCTGGATGTCCTTCAAACAACACTTGGTGAGCTCCCCAACCCCATCCATCTCTTTTATCCCAAGAATCATTTGTTGTCCATTTTGCCCTTCAAACTGGCTTCTGAAATTGGGATGCTTTAACCAAGGAAATGGATGTTTGCATCCAACAAGTCAGTAAAATACAACATATTACAAGAATGTTTCAACTACCTTTTTGATTAGTGCACAATAGGTTAAACCAATGAGGATAGCTGTCCTTTGACAGGATAAATACAACAGAAATCCCATGTGCATTTTCCACACAACTCTTGGGTCATGAACTCAAAAATTCTGGCGTGAAATGTGGTTTTTTGGGAGTTACTATTCATGTGTACACTGCACAGTGACTGTATTCAACAATTCCTGGGAAAACAAGGCCACTCTGCTAACGTTTATTGTAAGTAGAATACCTTTAAAAGGGAGGCATGTCTAAGTTTTTCATACTTGGTTGTTGCTTTCACTTGGGTTTTTTCCCCCCAGCAGCTGAGATCAGTGCAGGGTTGTGTGCTTCCTAGGTAGCTGCTCTGCCACCTGGCCAGATTCCAGCTCTGTTGCCTCCGTCTGGACTATCCCTTAAATACCTGGGCATTAGAGGTTTTCCTGCTAGCCCATGATGCTTTGGACAGGAGACAGAACCTTAGGGAGAATGTAGTCTCTTAAGTCAGTTTAATCTTTTGACAGTTCAGTGCATGTGGTTACACAGTACTGGCAATGCCTCCAGGATTCATATTGGAAAAGGCTGCAATTGAGTTACAAACAATTGCTAAAAACTCTCCTGTTTTGAGTCCCGTTGTTATTTTGTGTTGGTGGACATTCAGAGCTATTGTCTTGTTTTTGAGATGGGGTCTCTCCACATAGCCCTGGCTGTTCTAGAACTTACTGTATAGACCAAGCTCTGGCCTGGAACTCGCAGAGAGCCACCTGCCTTTGCTTCTCCAGTCTTGGTTCTAAAAGCATGTGCCACCACACCCAGCTGATCATAACTATTCTTGACCACAGGCATCCTGTGGGTCAGGGGTTGGACATGCCTGGCAGCGAAAGACACTTAGGTCATCGGGCCTGTCCTCTTAAAGGAAATTCTGGGACATAACCCTTTCTCTCTTCCTATTTGCTTCCTGGCTAGCAGGAGAGTTTTGTTCTGTTTTGTTTTTGTTTTTGAGACCGTGTCCCCTGCCTCTCTCTCTTGAGTGCTGGGTTTATGGCACCATCAGGCACAGTAGCTCTGTGAGGTGGAGAAGCCTCCTGAATCAACGTCCCACACCATGATGTACGGAACTATTACAGGCCTAAAATAATAGGACAAGTAGTTAAGGACCAGAACTATGAGCTTTTTTTTTCCCTATTAAGCTGATTAGCTCAGGTATTTCACTCTACCCCCCCCCCCCTTAACAGAACGCCAAGTAAGCTATTCCCATTTATATAAGACAATGCCTCCAGACTATGGGTGGTCAAAAACTGGGTGAAACCTCAGGCTGAGAGCTCTTGGCATGCATAAGAACCTAGATTCAAACCCCCAAGCTGATCGAAGAAAGATAACCATCTTCACGCAAATCAGAGGGGTCTTCCTTCTGTGCCAGCCTTGTTCATATCTGTGTAGCTCCTTCCCCTACAGTGTGGGGTGCTGTCTGCCTATGGTCAGAGCAAGGGAGAATGGAGGTTCTTAATGACTGACCTGCCATTATTTCTAGGGAGAAATTAAATGTGAGTATAAATAACTTGGCCAAGTCTATAAGACAAAGGCACATATGTGGGAAGATACCCAGAGACACAGAACTGTATTTGTACTTGGGTCTAAATATAAAGTTTCTACTCAGAGGAAAGTGGACTTTTTTAAGATCATCCTTGAGCAAAACTGGCAACCCTCCCCACTCCACCCCTGCTCTACATAGTATCACACTATCAAAGTTACCAGCACACCATCAGACAAGGCCAGAAACACAGGCAAGTCTGCCTAGAATTTTCTCGAGTGCAGCTGGAGTTATGAAAAAGTTGTTAAACTACGTGTCAGGTGGTAAAGCTTCAGTTAACACAAAGCCAAGTGTTGCAATCAAAGGGCCGTTTCTTTGTGAACTCAGACACGGCAGAACAGTAATTATATGTGACTGTTACTCCGGGATCCCTTTGGCGGGTCTAGTTGGAGCCCTCTGAAAAAGTCTTGATAGAGCCTGCTTCGAGGGACAGTACACAGATTCCTTTTTAAGCTGCAGTGCTTTCCAAACAATGCCGCTTTGTGTGCCCCCTACAAATACAACATGAGCCAGGCAGAAGTCAGGGGTTTATGCTCTTACAAAAAATTAATACCAACTTGAAGGAGCCTTTCAAATAGTCTCAGGTGGTTTGGATTTTCTGGACCTTGTCTGTAGATTAGAGGGCCAGGCGATGGAACAACTACAGAGGATGAACTAATAGCTGGACGAAAAATTCTCTTGATGTTGAGATTTGATTTATCAGGTACAGAGACGCCACGGTTCCCCAGAAACGTGCATACAAAGCTGAGCGGTGTTGTCCTAGATCCCCTGAGCAGGGGCAGTGAGGCAGGGGCGTGCACCCCGATCACCTCATCCACACTTGAGTTCAGTTGCGATGAGCACATTTGTTTGTCCTCGTTAAGACAGAGTTGCAGGCGCTAACTGACATGCGGAGGCAGCGTGCTTGGGACAGGGCCAGGGAGCCCAGCAGAGGCGAGCAGAGGCGTGTCTGGAGAGCCTGCCCTGAACAGAGCTCTGGCCCTGACAAGCTGGAAGCCTTGGAAACCCAGATGCTTCTCTGGGGTCCTGCGGAACTCATCAATAGCAAGAGGCATTTAGGTAGAGTATTCCCAGCTGTGATTTCCAAAGCCCACATCATCCCCTTGTCCCCTTCCCAAGTCCCCAAGGCCACCTCACAGGCCAGGAAGAAGGATCAACAAGGACAGTGCCTGGTCTCATTTCAACCATGGCTTCTCTGATTGACTCCTTAATACACCAAATGACAGCTTTTAAAGGTGATAAAACCTGTAAGGGGGAGTGTGTGTTCCCATTCTTTACTAAGAATAAGGCAAAGTAAAGAGCACCATTTGCTCTTCGTCACTGCAAAGCTCACACAAGGACCTCCCGCCTGGGTCTACCACCCGACTACGTCGCCTGGAGTTCAGTGACTTTGAGTCTGTTTCTTAACTGGACCATGCCTCAGTTTCTTCATCTGCAACACAGGAGGAGTAAGGGCAGGGATCTTGGGGTTCTCGAGGTCTCAGTAAGGAGATAAGAGTCCCTAAGAACAGTGCCTGCCTCAGACACAAGAGCTTCTTCTTATTGGCTCAATGCAACAGCCAGCTTTGAGGCAGTGTCCTTAATAAAGCCACGAGAGGGCAGGCAGAAGAGCTACTGATTCTGTGTAAAGGTGCTTGGAGAGTAATCAGATTTGCCGAAAGTGCCTTTTTAAACAGTGCTGCGCACTTCTGATTCACATTTGGGAAGAAAAGCAGAACAGAAGGTGATAAATTCCTTTATGGGAGAGCTTGGCAGGAAAGGCAGATGGAACTCTAAAGTTAATTGGTGGCTGGGACGTGGAACTCCTGGGCGGAGGAGCCATAGTGAACACACTCCCTCTCTCACTTGGGTTTATGGTGATTGCTTCATTAGGGATGCTGAAAAGCCCTTCTTGGGCAGCCGCTGCTCCTGTCTCTGCCCAGACAAGGGTGATGTCAGCGTATAGTTTATAGAGTTCTGCAATCCTCCAGCGGATTCCCGGAGCTTGTAGAGCTGTTTCCGGGCTGCTTGCCAGCATTCGGAGAAAGGAATCCCACTACAATCTTCTGCATCCCAGCTTGCTTGTCTCTGTCGTGGCTTCTGCTGTCGCTGTTCTCAATACAAGCACCAGGTGTGAGATGTCCCCTTAGCCGTTCTTCAACTGGGGCTCATCTTTTGAGCTTTCCTGGCTCGACTCTCTGAGAGCCCTGCTTGGTTTCTTCCTCCCCAGATTCCCAGGGGATATAGAATGAGACAACACAGCGGGGATTTGCTGGCCTTGAGATGCAGAATTTAAGCATAAAAGGCATCCTTGTTTAATGTGCCCATGAAGACAGACACAGATAGCTGCCAATTAAGCTTGAATCGAGCCTTTTAACTTGTCATCAGTCCTGGGATGATGCTCCTTCGAGCCTAGTCATGGATTTTTAAAATTGCATTTCACTTTTTTTTTTTAAAAAGATTCATTTTTATTCACGTGTATTCATGTGTGTGTGTGTGTGTGTATGTGTGTGTGTGTGTGCCACATGTGAACAGGTGCCTGAGGTGTTTGGAAGATGGTGGCAAGTTCATTGGAATTGGGGTTACAGGTAGCTGTGCTCGCCCAGTGTGGGGGTAAGGAGCTAAGCTCAGGGCCTCTGGAAGAACAGCCAGCCCTCTCAACAACTGAGCCATCTCACCTCATGCTTCACCCTTGTGCATATATTACAAAAAAAATGAGCTGTGCATGGTGGCACACACCTGGAGACAGACAGGCAGATCTCTGTGAGTCAAGGTCAGCCTGTTCTACATAGAGAGTTCCAGGACAGCTGGAGCTACATAGAAAAGGAAGATTTGGGGCTGGAGAGATGGCTCGGTGGTTAAGAGCACTGACTGTTCTACCAGAGGTCCTGAGTTCAATTCCCAGCAACCACGTGGTGGCTCACAACCACCTGTAATGGGATTGGTACCCTCTTCTAGTGTGTCTGAAGACAGAAGCAGTGTACTCACATATTAAAATAAATAAAACTTTAAAAAAAAGAAAAATTTGGATCTAGGACATTTCTAAAACTTCTAATTTTTATTTATTATATATACATACACATTTATACACATTATATACACATATATACATATTTATTTATATATACACATTTTCGTACATAAGTACAATGAATTTGTATCATGTTCACCCCTCATCCCCCAACTTTTCCTGTACACCCTACAGCCCCTTTCATATTCATGTCCTATTCTATAATTTTTTTTTATATACAAACATTAAGTGCAATTACAGTTGCCTATATGCACATGGGTTGGAACTGGCCACTGGGACATGAGCAATCTATGGGGGTGGGGCTCATCCTTGAAGTAAACCTACTCTTCCCCCGTCCCCCAGGAGCCCCAATTGCCTATAGTTGAGGCCTTGTGAGCCCTACCCCCATCCATCCTACAATGTTGACTGGCATGGCCTTGTGCTGGTCGCCACACCTGTTCAGAGTCCATGGAAGCAACATTTCTGTCAAATAAGAAGACTTTCATAGCAGTCCTCCATGACTCTGGCCCTTGTAACTTTTCCATCTCCTCTTCCATGATGCACCACGAGTCTTGGGGTATTGGGGTTGCATTATAGATATCCTATCTAGGGATGAGTTATTCTCTGTATGTTGACTAGTTGTGGGTTCTGTAGTAGCCTTCATCTGCTGCAAAGGGGGATTCTTTGATGAGGGGCAAGAGGTGCACTTACCTATGGTATGAGAGTAAAACTGGAGAAGACAGTTGGGTGCTGTATCCACTTAGCAAGATGGTAGCAGCAGTAAGTTCCCCTCTCAGACTTGTGTGTGGTCTCTCCAGTCACAGATTCTTGTCTATGTTCTTGAGACCCCTCCAAATGACACAGGCTATTGGCATTGCTCTTGGTTGGCTTGTAGGACTTGAGGGTAATATCTTATTGCTGATGACACCACACACTTTGGTCACCAGACTTAAATTGGTACTGACCTAGAAGCTCTCATAGTGTCAGAAGTGCTATGCAGGCTACCAAGGGAGAAAACTTAGCAGGAGTCCTTCCCAGCTATAAAATATGTGAAGCTGCCATAGAACAATTAGCAAGATGAGCCCAGTAGTATGATAGTGGCACTAATATCTTTGGGGTAACCAACAACTGTCTGATAGACCTTAAGACCCACTTTGTAGAAGGGAGCTCATGTCTAGGAGTGTAAACCTATTCCTAAAGCTTTTTAGTATGCAGACTCTGTGTCTTCTGAATGACCCTTTACCTTGCAGCTGCAATATCTCATGGCTGTTACTTGGTTTCAGATCATATGATCCTCCAGGATATCTGGCACAATGG
The DNA here is from genome assembly GCF_947179515.1 of Apodemus sylvaticus. Lineage (NCBI taxonomy): Eukaryota > Metazoa > Chordata > Mammalia > Rodentia > Muridae > Apodemus > Apodemus sylvaticus. The sequence goes on along the minus strand of NC_067475.1, from coordinate 82,857,088 downwards.
TGTTATATAGAAGGCTCATGTCAAATCTCAGAAGCCATGTGCAGATTGACTTGTAAACAACGGGGAACTTGCAGAAGTAGCGCACGCCGATGAGTGGTAACTTCTGCATAGCTGTTGGCAGACTGGCAGACTGTAAGTCACTTCCCAATTGGAGAAACATTTAAGCATGATACTGGGCATGAAGGTTTGTAGTTATTTGCCTAAAAGAGGATGGATTTAATTCTTAGAAAAGCTGTCCCTCATCCTATGAAGGAGTGAAGGTACATTAGGCCTGCTCCAAGAACTTGACAATTCTCCACACGGGCATGTGGAGGGACCAGAAGAGTCCATGGGTGAGAGCCAGCCTGGGAGAGGGCAGCTATCCGACGTTAGGGCTTTGCGCTCTCTCCAAACTTGTGCTTTTTAAACAGGAGTCATTTGTGAGATGGTGTTGTTATTCCTCCTTAAAACACAAATGCTCTCAAAAAGGTCAGGCAGTATCCCTCCTGCCTGATTGATGATCTTTCCCTCCTACAGTGGGTTTTGCCAAAGACTGATTTAAAGGAGCTGACCTCTTCAAAAGAGAAATCTCAGAATGTTTCATCAGCATGAAATTTAAATCACGAAGATCATATATTGTATGTTTCCATTTCTGCGAAATGTTGAACAGGCAGATAAATCTGTACAGGTCCTGAGTAGGTTGGGGTAGGTTGGTTGGAATAGACAGTACTATTAATTGGGGGCTAGAACTTCCTTTAGAAAGACAAAATACTCTAAAGTTAGATTGCACAGAGGGCTTCACAATAAAAACACACAGTTAAAAACATTTGCCAGTGGATACCCTTTTAATGGTCAGTTGTGTGGCTCACGAAGCACATCTCAATGAGTGCATTTAAAAATACTTAGGATGTGCTCTGTGCACACTAAACAACACAAGCAGAAATTCATTTTCACTAACCCAGTTGTGTTTGTTTGATAAAAGCCTGGTGAACATAATGTTGTTCAAAAACAACTTAACACTCAACCAGCAAAATGAGAGGGGTTTTGTGGCAAAGAGGTTTTAGCTCCTCCTTTGAGGAAACCGCAATCAAGTAGCGGCAGAAAGAGACGGTGCTGGGGAGATGACTCAGTAGGAAAAGTGCTTACTGTGAGAGCATGGGGACCAGAGTTTGATCCCTAACACCCACATATATGCCAGTGCTGCAGTAGTGTGCACCTACAGTCCCTGTGCACAGAGGACATGGAGAATCCCTGAGGTTTGCTGGCAAGCTAGAATAGACCAATCAGGCTCAACCTGATTGAGCTATCCTGTCTCAAAAAAAAAAGTGTAGGGTGGGAAACAATTGATGAAAACACCTGACATCTGTGGGCACACACATGGTGGGGAGAGGGAGGGAGGGGGGAGGGAGAGAGAGAGAGAGAGAGAGAGAGAGAGAGAGAGAGAGAGAGAGAGAGAGAGAGAGATTAGTGCCTTGGCGGGCAGGGGCAATGTGAGATTCTGAGGTGGTTTCTTGGTGAAGTCAGCATTATCTTTGACTGTGAAGGCATTAGACTTGAGTGCAGGGTATAGGAGAGCAGGCAGAAGCAGAGCAGAGCAGAGCAGAGCAGAGCAGAGCAGAGCAGAGCAGAGCAGAGCAGAGCAGAGCAGAGCACAGCCCTTGCAAGCTGTCTGTGGCTTTCTTGGAAGGAAGCCTCAGCCCAGGCGAGTTTCTCAGTCTTGCCAGGGAGAGCAGCCCAGGGAGAGAGGTTACCTGAGCTACTGCCCCAGCCGGGCAGCCTGTGAACCTGGAAGATGGCAGCCGTGTTCTTCAGGAGAGTACATGATTGGGAAGATGTAAAAGAGAAAAATAAAGAAATAGTTAAAAAGTGAGACCTCCATCGTCCTACCTTGTCTACCTCCTCAGCCAGCCTCTCCCCTCAGGATCAGAAGCTCTTAGATGCCATTAGGATCTATTCCTGCAAGCATGAAATGAAGCCCACAGAGACTGGAGCAAAGCCCTCTTCCTAGTGCTCTGAGGGACACCACTGACGTGGGCTGCTTGCCCAGGATGTGGATGGAAGCTACAGAGGACCGCTTGCTGCATTAACAAGGCCTCTAGACCAGCGGTTCTAAACCTTCCCAGTGCTGTGACCCTTCCATACAGTTCCTCCCCCACAAACCATAAAATTATTTGGTCAACATTCCATAACTGTAATTTTGCTACTGTTATGAACTGTAACATAAATACCTGATACACAGGATAGCTGATAGATAACTTCCAAAGTGGTGGACACCCACAGGTTGAGAACCGATATCCTAAGATTATTTATTTTTAACTCAGAGCTTTATAGGTCGGAGCTGGGGAGATGGCTTCAGTAGGTAAAGTGCTCTCCACACAAGCATAAGGATCCAAGTTGGCTCATCAGCACCCACAGAAAAGCCAGGTGTGATGGTGTGTACTTACACAGGCAGATGCCCTGAGGTTACTGCTTAGCCATCCTTGGTCTCTAGATCCCACGAGTCATGTGTCTCAAAAACAAGGCTGCGGACTGAAAGACGGTCCAGCAGGTAAAAACTCTTGCTGCGCTCGCAGAAGGCCCAGGTTCCATTCCCATCATGCATGTGACAGCTGGTAACTGTAACTCCAGTTTCATGGATTCAGAAAATGCCATTTTCTGGCTTTCGTAGGTATCAGACATGGATATGGCAAACATACATACTACATACACTCAGTCAAGCAAACAAACATAAACATTTTTTTAATCGTTTTTTTTCTTAAACGGGGCCTTGCGCCTGCCAGCCAGTGTATGACCTGATTTTACTCCCAGAATGCATAGGGTAGAAGGAGAGAAGTTGTCCTGTAAATCTCACACACATATCTAATACACACACACACACACACACACACACACACACACACACACACACACCAAAAAAACAAGGTGTTGGCTCCTGAGAGAGGCCAAATCTTGTAAGTTCAGACTCTGTTTTAGAGAACCTGACCTAAGTTTGAACTCAGGAAAACTAACAGGCCGGTACCTAACATTAGTTTCCAAGTAACCACCCAACAAAACCTGAGCCTAGCTCCAGTCTCTAGGTTCACTCCCCCAAAGACCTGTCTCTCCAGGTAATACCCCCAACAAACCAGCATCTCCAGGTTATTAGCCCACCGATCTGTGCTCCTAGGTTACAAGCCCAGCCCCTGCCTAACGACCAGAGGGGAATAGAAATCAAGTTTACGGTTTGACTCCTGACACCAGCCAATTATGTAAAAGGCTATAGTAGTTTTCCAGTTAGATGCTTGCACACTTACCTGCACCCTCTTGCTTGCTACTTACTATAAAGCCTTGCCCTGATAGATATTTGGGGCTCTTCATCACCAAAACCATCCTGAGTGACGGCTGTGTGCTAAGGGGCCCGAGCTAGCTTAAATAAAATAAAAAGGTCCTACTGGGATTACATTGGACAGGCTCCTGTCTGTTTCTTGGGGATCACCAATATTTCTCTGACATTACACTGAGAAATGACACCAGGGTTGACCCCTGACCTGCTCAGGCACGTGCATACTCATAAATGCACAGACTCCCAAAGAAGTTCACTTTGATTGAATTATTTTATTAGGAAAGAATAGAGAGTGAGCCAAATAGTTAACCTAATCAAAATGCATCCGAGCTAACACAGAGATCTATGGAATGATTCTGCTATTAACTTTTGATTACCTCGCTGAGGATTTGATGTAATTCTTAGTCACGTCTCACTAAGGTCCCTGTCTCCTGCTGGCCTCTCAGAATTTTCTTTCTCTCCTCTGTGTCACTAGGACTCCTCCAAGGCTGTATGCTAGCCATTCTGCATCCACGCTGGGGCACAGGACTGGTTATTTGCTTCCACAAGCTCTTTATGCATTTTCTTTCTCCATCTGCACTTGCCCAAAGTGCCCTCATGAAGAACCCTGCTTCTATTCCAGACCACAGAAGCGCATGTGTGGAGCAGGCGAGCACCCCCTTTGCCCATATGCACAGTCCAAGTACCTACATCAGCCACCTGCAACCCTGCAGTCTCTCCCTCCAACTGATTCTTAGCTCTCTGCTCAGATGTTCTTTAAGCCCTTAGAGGAGGAAGGAGGGTGTGTGGAGTGGCTAGTTTTTATATTAAACTTTCTCATTCTTCCCAAAAGACAAGGCTAATATAAACATCTGAGTTTGCAATATGTAGGCAGAGGGCAGCCCCAGATGCTATCTTCAGGAACACTGTCCAACCCCTGTGAAGCAGAGTCTCTCATTGGCTGGGAATTAGGCTAGACTGGCTAGCAAGTGTGCTTCAGAGAGCTCCTGTCCCTGCCTCTTCATCACTGAGATGACAGGCAGGTGCCTCTGAGCTCAGCAGTTTTTCTTCTCATATGATACATTCCTACCACAGTTTCCACGCCCTGAATCTCTCCTTTCTCCCAGATTCACTGCTCCTGTTTTCCTTCTGAAAAGAGCAGGCCTCACAGGGATACGAACACCGAATCACAAGATACATGAGCCTAGGCATAAACCTTCTCATCGAGGCTGGGCGACGTAACCTAGCAGGAGGAGAAGGGTCCCTTGTGCACACCCATGTGACTGTCATTGAAGTCTCTGCAAGCCCCCATGAGCCCTGCCTAGTTCTATGGGCCGTGGTCACCTGGAGTCCTCCTGGCTCCTAGAATCCTTCCTGGCCTTCTTCTGAAGGTTCCCCAAGCTCCACATGATTGGCTGTGAGTCTCTGCTAGAGGAAGCCTCTCTGGTGAAGGCTGGAGCCCAGCCATTTTTATGTGGGTCCTGGGGATCAGAGTACAGGTCCTCATGCTTGCCAAGTCACCCTACCCATGCCAGCCTACCCGCTGCTGTTTGCACTGCTAGAGACAGAAACTGGGGCTTCACACTAGACAAAGCTAAGCCATACTCCCAGCCTCCGTTCAACCCTCTCATATGCACCTTCTGCTCAGCTGCAAGTCTCAGCATGGGTGTGTGCTCTCCTGGGCACACACAACTTTTTTATTCCTTTGATTCAGGGTCAGACTTTTACTATGTTACTTAGGTCTTGAGATTTTTTTAAAGATTACATGTATTTATTGTATACTGTGTGTGGGGGGGCGTGTCAGAGGACAACCTTTTAGGAGTCAGCTTCTTCCATCATTCAGCTTTTGGGGACTGCATTCTGGCCCATCAGGCTGGTCTGGAACTCTGGGCTGATCTTCTTGCCTCAGTGTCCCAAAGAGCTGCACCAACAGCGCTACCCCACACCCTGTAAAAGAATTGGTGGGGTTTGCTTCAGCCCCTTTGCCCTCAAATAACTGCAGGGCATTTCCAGACAAGCTCTACCCCACTTTAGCTCCTGAATAAACTACACAGAAACCTCACGTGATTAATTAAAAGGCTGCAGGCCCTACAGCTGGACAGATACTCACCTCCTTTAACCCTACTATGCGAGCTTGGCTGCTTTTTAGTCACGTGGTCCTTTACCTGTAATCTGAGTCTTGCTCAGGTTAGCTCTGCTCAAGGTGCATTCTCAGGCCAATTCTTCCTGGTTCTTCCACATGGTCACTCCACACATACTTCCCTTACTCCCCACTCTCTTTCTGGTCTCTTTGGGAACCCCTGAGTGGGATCGGAATTCTCACCTTCCTACTCTCCTCTGCCTAGTTATTGGCAGAATCAGCACTTTATTAAACAATTGGAGGTGACTGAAAAGTTTTTACATAACATTGAGACCAAAGATGCTTGGTCATGTCCAGTCTACAGCTAGATGTCTGGGCATAGAAATCAGCATCTGAATACACAGTGCACAAAACCACCCACAACAACACCCAGGTAAGTTAACCTGGCAGAGTAACTACTACACCCAAATCACTCTCCTTCTCCCTCCCTGCCTCCCTCCTCTACACCTGCCTGCTATAGAGTTGTTCTACTTCAAGGAAAAGCAGAGAGTTCTGGGAAGGTCCATTGAGGTCTCTCCACCCTTCTTCACCTTGATGTGTTTGACCTCTGTGATCTCTTGATCATCTGGCACATCTTATTTGTTTGTTTGTTTGTTTGTTTGTTTGTTTCGAGACAGGGTTTCTCTGTGTAGCCCTGGCTGTCCTGGAACACAATCTGTAGACCAGGCTGGCCTCGAACTCAGAAATCCGCCTGCCTCTGCCTCCCAGAGTGATGGGATTACAGGCATGCACCACCACTGCCCGGTTCATCTGGCACATTTTAAATGAAGCATTTTAGTCGAGGATACTCACACAGCTAAGCACACAGTCACACCCCTGTCCATCTCTGCCTTCCTAGAGGGACACCCAAGACTCCTGTATTTACATTTTTACAGAAAATAAATGTTATAAAATTACCTTGATTTTTACTTCTGTATCGACTCATTAAACTCTTTCTATTCCTCTTGAAACACTTAAAACAATTGGTAGAGAGAATTCATACTCCTTAGTATTTTAACTACCCATCAAATTAACAAACAGAAGAAATTCGAATAAGGTTTTGGGTTTTGTTTTTGTTTTTGTTTTCCTTGGTGTTGGAGAGTCAAACCTAGCCCCTGGCACACGGTAGGCAAGCACTTACCCCTTGAACACTTGGTACTAAGCCAGATGTTTCCCAGGAATGTATTCTTATGAACCAATACAGATCCCAGTTCTGGAGAATCCTGGGCAGTGAAGCTTCTTAGCTGAATCAGTTTCATGGTGATAAAAATCCTGTCATTTGTCTGGCCATGTCAAATAGCTCTTTATTAACTCCGTTACTCATCTTTCTTCTTAATTAATTGAAGGGAGAGACTCCTTTGAGTTACAGCGGCTTGACCAAGAACACACTGGCCAACACTGTTGCCGGTGTCACCTCCTACGACTCTCTCCCTCTGTGGCTCATCTGTGATTGTTGACAAAAGCATCTTTTTTTTTTTTCAGTAGAATTGGGGAAGGCGTTTGATAAGTGTGAGTAGATGGGAATAGGGGTGCATAGGAACTGTGACGAGAGCTTTGGGGAAACATTTAAAGCTATGAGACAGACTAGCCCTGGTGCCACACACTTATAACCCCAGCATTGTGGAGCAAGTATCTGGAGGTCATCCCCAGCTACATAGTGAATTCCAGGTGGACATGGGTCACTGAGACGCTAGCTAATAAAAGCAAAGAAATGAAATTAAATAAAACCATAGAAATAGTGAGTTTCCGGTTCAGTCTTTGAAAAACTCCAACTTGTAAAGAAAGAGATAAATAACAGTAAATGCGTCTTCAGATGTGAACAAGGTCTCTCTTTCTAAGAGGCAGAACTTCACCAGAGTGGTAGAAAAAGAAGACACAGAGAAGCCTGGGGAACCCAAAGGTCACAATGCTTAGACACCGTGGTGGTTGAATAGGAAAGGCCCCATAGCTCAAATGTTTGAATGTTCAGTCATCAGGGAGTAGTCCGATTTGAGAGGGATTAGGAGGTGTGGTCTTCTTGAAATGGGTGTGGCCTTGCTAGAGAAAATGTGTCACTCAGGGATGGGATTTGGGGTTTCAGAAGCCCCAGCCAGGCCCCAGCCAGGCCCCAGCCAGGCCCCCTGGCTCTCTCTCGTCCTGCTGACTATGGATTCAGATGTAGAACTCTCAGCTACTTCTCTAGCACCATGTCTGCCTGGGTGTGGTCATGTTCTCCACCGTGATGAGAATGGACTAAACCTCTGAAACTGTAAAAGAGCCCCAATTAAATCCTTTATAGATTTATGCTGTGGACATGATGTCTCTTCACAGCAATAGAACACTGGCTAATATAGACACTTTGGTCCTGCTGTGTATAACGTTAAGTCTATGTGAAAAAGCTCCTTGAGAGCACCAGTCCCAAATCTAAGCGAAATGTCTAATCCCCCCCCCCAAAAATCCCTCACTCATAGAAAAAGGCAATAAAAGCACTCATGCAGCACTTGTAATATGAAGGACTTGGCAACATATGTAATGCATTTCAATAATCAGGGAGAAAAGAGCCCATGTTTTTGTTCTAGTGGGTGGATTTATTTACTGTTAAATATTTCTGTACAGAATGTATGTACACTATAACTACGACTATATTTGAACCACTGGTGTAGGAGGTATCAAGCAAACTGAAGGGGTCTTGTTAGAGTTAGGATCTATGCACAGCTTTTTGAAAAATTAGAGTGGTTATAGTGCTTCCCTATCATTTGTTTCTAAAAGGAATTGTTACCCGTTTAGATCTTAAATGCATCCGTATTCTAAAGGCTTGGTTAGCAGCCTGTAGTGTATACAGACGTGGGCTTAGCGAGAGGACGTTACGTCATTGGGAGTGGTCTGGAAAGGGGATACTGGGACCCAAGCTCCTTATTCTCTCATTCATTTTCACTTTCTCTTTTCATCCCTCCTTGGATCTCTTTCTTTTCCCATCTCCTTTCTGGTCAACACAAAGTGAGCAATTTTCCACCACAATATGTTCTGCCTCAGCACAGGGTCAAAAAGCAATGACCAAAGTACCTGAAACCATGGGCCAAAATAAACCCTTCCTCCTTTGAATTCATTCTTCTTAACTATTTTCTCACGGTGATAATAAACTGATTAGCATATGAATGAAAGAAAAAAATTGTTTTTCATGACCTGGCTAGAAAGGAACTTGAGTGTCTGTAGTTTCTATTCAACAGGTGTCTTTTTTTTTTTTTAATACAGATGAGAGATCTTGAGATAAGCTATGAATGACCTCAGGCTACCCAGTGAATCAGCGTGGGAACCCTAATACTGGTACTCCCTCATTGTCTTCACAATTCTCCTACTGTTCATTGGTGTTCTGAAATGATCAATCTCAGGAACGGCTACCCTAGTATTTCCCATCCCTAACTACTTCATGTAGGGTTCCACCATCAAAGACCCACACATTAACATTATCATTTCCCGATTTGGGTTTTACGTACAGTCATGATCCCGTGGCTTTGCTACTTTTGGTGGCAGGATTGTCACGGCTTCCCTGAAAGCTGTCCAAGCCCCAACTGTATGGGGTATGGAAAGATTTAAAAAGGTGGTTGCCTTAAAATTACCAATTAAGTCTATGATACTTCTGATTCCTATTTGCATGTTCCAACTCAATAACTGTCATCCTGAGGACAGTTGGAGCCGTAGGAGGAGACTTTTGGTCTTTTTGGTAGTCAGTCATGATCTCAGGCAGAGACAATGAGATGCTGTCATTTGGTCATTAGGACAAACAGCTGAGGCTTTACAGTGGCTTGTGTTGCTGAACTCTGAGGCTCATTCACTTGGCTATGCTTAATGCCCTTTGCCTTAAAGGCCTTTTTAAGTTACCATGGGTTTATTGGCACATAACTCCGCTGTCAGCATGGAACACCAGTCCGGTGAGCATGCAGATGGAGTTGATTTAGACCCTGAGTCAGGTGAAATTACACAAGGATGAGATGGATGGAGTGGAAGGAAAGCAGGAGAGGCAGCAGGTCATCCTCGCTGACTCAGCACTGGCAAAGGAGGCCTCAACAACTTGGCGAGGTACTCCTCGGGGTTTTAAAGTGGTTTTTGTTGTTGTTGTTGTTGTTGTTGTTGTTTGGTCTTTTTTCTTTTTTGGTTTTTTGAGACAGGATTTCTCTGTATAGCCCTGGCTGTCCTGGAACTCACTCTGTAGACCAGGCTGGCCTCGAACTCAGAAATCCGCCTGCCTCTGCCTCCCAAGTGCTGGGATTAAGGCATGTGCCACCATTGCCCAGCAAAGTGTTTCTTAAAAGAAACATATCTATGCATGTAAAAAGCTGTTGAGGTCGCTTTACCATAGTCAAATTATAGTTTCTTACAGTTTTTTGTTGTTTTCTTAGTTTTACTTTAAAGCCAGTTACTTTTCAACCACTTGGATAATGTCTTAAGTTTCAAAAAGTATAATCTAAAACCAGCAAGTAGTAGTGATTTAAAAGATTGGTCATTGTTGCTTGTTTGGTGTTTGAAATATGGTCTCAATATGTAGCCCAGGCTTACCTTGAACTCACGATCCTCCAGCTACTCCCTCCATAGGCCGAGACTGCAGGCATGTACTACCATGCTAATTAAAAAAATGTTTTAAATGGCTTGTTCAGAAATGAGTCTAAATAAACATAAGGGTCCTGCCTATTTTGAGATTCTCTACTTTTTTGAAATAACTATATTTTAGAGCATGCTCTCTTTGTCTTTGTGTAAGACTCTCGGAAGATTAGATTAGAGAGAAGAAATATTCTCATTTGTTTTGAGGGTCTCCTTTAACCAAGGCTGTTTCTTGAACTTGCTGTGTGGCAGAGGATGGCTTTAAATTCCTGCTCCTCCTGCTCCTGCTCCAGCCTCCCAAATGCTGGGGTAACAGGCATGCATTCCTATGTTCTTCTTAAGAAACACTTCCAAACTTTAAAATGTCATTATTCATGCATTGCTACGTTCCTCTTAAGAAACACTTCTAGAATTTAGATGACAAGCATTTAGAAAAGAGTGGTTTAAAGGCTAATGGTTAGCTCAGTTGTAGAAAGAAGGCTTGCTAGAATGTTTAAAGCCTTAAATTCAATACCCAGTACCCCCCCCCCCGCCCCCAGGAAGGGGTGTAGCCGTTTGAATAAGATTTGCTCCTTTAGGCTCACATGTCTGGATGCTTGGGAAACGGCCTTGCTAATGTACGCGTGGTTGTGTCGAAGAATGCCACTGGGGGTGAGCTTTGAGGGTTCCGGTGCTCAAGCCAGGCCCAGTTAGTCTCTCTCTCTCTCTCTCTCTCTCTCTCTCTCTCTCTCTCTCTCTCTCTCCCTTCCGCCTGCCAGTCAGGATGTAGAATTCTCAGCTCCTTCTCCAGCACCACATCTACCTACCTGCTGCCATGCCTTCTGTCCTGTTGATAATGGACTGAACCCCTGAACCTGCAATCCAACCCTAATTAAATGTTTTCCTTTATAAAAGTTGTTGTGGTCATGGCATCTCTTCACAGACAATGGAAACGCTGACTAAGGGGGTAGGCAAATTGAAGTAAAAATGACAGTTTAAGAGAGAGACGGACGGCTTTGATGCCAAGCACCAACACGGTGGCTCACACACATCTTTAATACATCTCAAGTTCCAGAGGACCCAATGCCCTCCGCTGGCTTCCATTGGCACCAGCATGCACAGATGAATGTTCAGGCCAAACACACAACTGCATTAAGGGGGGGGGGGGCAGCTTTAAAAGCCTTTCCTCACGTCAGCCCTCATTTCCTCGCCTATACAGTGGAGGTTCATGAGAGTCCCCTCCTTCTGGTTACAGGTAACCCAGCGTTTGGGAGGTGCAAGCGGAAGGAACAAGAATTTAAGGTCGTTTTCTGCCATGCAACAAGTTCAAGGGATAGCCTTGCCTAAATGAGACCCTTAAAACAAATACAAATATTTCTTCTACCTATTCTTCTGAGAATTGTACAAGAGCAAAGGGACAAGCCTTAAAATAAAAGGCCGGTACCATCTTTTTTTTTTTGTAAAACCAAACCAAATCAAAAAACTCGCTCACTTTTATTTGGTCAGGAACTATTTCTCAGAAGCCACTGGGTGAAGAGGACTGAGCTCTTATTGAACTCGGGTTGATGCGGAAGGCCGTGGCGAATCACATAGTCACCCATTATAATAGAAAGTCTGAGTAAAGGAAGACAATTCTGACCTAAATACATCTTGAGGAATAAGACAGACACAGAGAACTAGTACACTTGGGAGGTGTAACTGTGTCATTTCTCCCTCTTTCTCTGACATACTGGAGTCAGGGCACTGGGGCCAAGACTCCCTTGCACCTGAGCATGCCGGTTACATGTTGTGGTTTCATGGATGTATGAAAGCTTGGAATTACTGAAATGGCAAACTAATGAGTCTCCGAAGTTATGATTTCATGCCATGACCATACCCACAATTTACAGGAATCTCTGTCCAGGAAAGGCTGGGTGGAGCTGAAGACTCCAGCCTGAGGACAGCAAGGCCAAAGGCCAAAGACAGCTGTCCTGCTCGAGGGGGGAGAGGGGGAAGGGGAATGGGGGGGCAGCTGGAGCCCGCAGTGAGGTAGAGCCAAGAGTGTGGGAAAGCAGAACCACTGTCAGCCAAGTCTGGAATGTTAAGACAAAAGACAAGAGCAGGCCCAGGGGACAAGGTCACCGCACATCCGGGAACGCAGGCACACCCTTCTCCAGAGGGCCAGTTTAATAAGCTTCCATTTGTGCTTCAAAAATGTATGCAGAGGGATCCTCCCCAGAGAGTGGTCACGTTCAAAACTCCACCACACTCATCTGTGAGCCATAAAATGTATGCTGAGTATCTACTCGTATTTATTAATGAAATAAAAAACAAACAAACAATAGAAAGTGTCTATGTGCACTGCCACAGAAGGGGTGGAGTGGTCTGCTTTAGCTGTGGTGCATGCACTACAAGGCCCTCTGAGGCCCAGAGCATATGGGCTTTCCCCAGGAACAGCTCCTCCCTTTCAACTTGGCTCCTTCTGACGTTAAAACTCCCCCCTTAACAAGTTATCAAAAGCACTGGGCCAAAGAGCAGAGCACAAGCCAGGCTAAAGTTTGGGGGTTGATCTTAGTTGGAGATGGTACTGCTGATCCTGAGGGCTCATTCTCTGAAAGTCTGCTCCCAAGCCTGTGATGGCCATGGTGGAACGAACCACCAGGAGGTAGGGCCAAGTTAGGTTATAAAAGACCAAATTATACATCTTCACTCCTGTGATGAAGAAGGCATGAATCGGCCGGGAGAGCTGGTGTTTGTCTTCTTTGACCTACAAGAGTTGCCAGCTAGTGTACCAGTCTGGCATGGCACTGGCAGAGTCTCCTGGCATGCCTTCTTCAGGACTGTACCTAGCAGAGAGAGGAAGCTGGTAACAGAGGCCCCAGAGGTTGCTAGGGTAAGCCAAGGTTACATTCATGTTTTCTTTGGACTCTTTGGCTACCTGGAGCTAACCATTGGGCTTCCACACCAGCCCTTCCCTCCTGCTTCAGCATCTTTGTGAGCAAGACTGGTCTACAAACATCAGAAATAATTTTTGCTTTTATTTCCCCACTGGGCAAGGTTTATTCTTATGTCCTGCGCCACCAGAGGACTAAAGCAACACAGTCATGTGACCACTGACTGAAAGTTTTAAAACAGTGAGCCAAGTTAACTTTTCTCTTTAAAAGTTGATTACCTGCCTGGCGGTGGTGGCACAAACCTGTAATCCCAGCACTTGGGAGGCAGAGGCAGGCAGATTTCTGAGTTCAAGGCCAGCCTGGTCTACAGAGTGAGTTCCAGGACAGCCAAGGCTACACAGAGAAACCCTGTCTCAGAAAAAAAACCAAAAACCAAAACCAAAAAAAAAAAAAAAAACAAAACAAAAAAAAGATGATGTCCTTGCTTGGCAGGGATGGCTCACGCCTTCGCCCCAGCATTAGGGAGGCAGAATCAGGTAGATCTCTGTGAGTTTGGAGCCAGTCTGGTCTACAGACTGAGTTCCAAGACAGCCAGAGCTACATAGTGAGACTTTGGGAACAAAACAAAGCAAAACAACAAGAAAAAAAAATGTGGACTACCCCAGGCATTTTGTCAGAATGATTGTGACTAATACAGGCAGGAAAAGCAAAGGAGTGTGTCGTCACCTCTGCTGAAGCTGAGAGCTGGGGGGTGGGGAGGAGGGCAGTGACAGAAGAGGCTCCTGGTCTGCAGAGATAGACAGATAAGTGCGGGGGAGGCGAAGGCTGCCTCAGCAGTTAAAGATGCCAGCTCCGGTCCTGGGCTGGAGTGCTTATCTGCAGGGCAGAGCCTCACCCCTGGGATCTGAGAATTTGCCATCACACTGTTCAGGCAGATGGCAGAACTCCTCTTGTTTCCTTGAAATGACCTACCCTGTAATAGCTCTTCAGCCTGAGTCTCTGACCTCCCTTTAAAAGTCTGAGCTTCCAGAAGCTTCTCCACCTTTCTACTGTTTTACATCGAAAAACACATGTCCATAGGTTACTCAGGTGGCTTGGAACTTGTGATCTTCCTGCTGCAGCCTGCTAAATGCAGAGATTGCTGGCATGCACCACCATGTCCAGTCAAAATCTTTCCTCCCACTTCTTAGCTAAAAGGCTTCTAGTCTTACATTAAACTTTATGCTAAAATGAATGCTTAGAAACCAAGTGGGCATGGGTAGTATTTTTTGTTTGTTTGTTTTTTTGGATTTGTTTTTTTTTTTTTTCAAGACAGGGTTTCTCTGTATAGCCCTGGCTGTCCTGGAACTCACTCTGTAGACCAGGCTGGCCTCGAACTCAGAAATCCGCCTGCCTCTGCCTCCCAGAGAGCTAGGATTACAGGCAGGCATGCACCACCACCGCCCCGCTGTGAGTAGCATTTTTAAATCCTCACCGTGGACCAGCTGAGAACCTTGGGCTAGCTAGTGATTGCTGGTTTCTACCTCTGAAAATGATGGGTTACTGGGGGAGGGGGGATTGTTGTGAGAACTACATAAAGTTCATAAACTTCAAGGCTGGACGGACCCTCAGTTAATGAAATCAACCTGTGTGTTACTGTCTCTCCCATAGGAGCTCCAGAGAAACCAAACTAGAATCCACAGCTCCCTTAGAACCAGCGGGGTGGGGGTGGGGCAGTGGCTCACAAAGAACATTGGGAGCATAGGTATGGAATTTATACTTCAAGATGAGGAGGTTTGTTTGTTTGTTTGTTTGTTTTAAACTTTTAAGGAAAGAAGTGAAAGAAGTTATTGCTTAGAGGACAGTAAAATCCCACGGCCATCAAGCTAACAGCATAGCTTGCTTTCATTCCTGGGTGGTTACCAGTGTGAGGACTCTGTCAGCACTTTGTCTTCGAGTTGCCTCTTCTGAGGAGGCTGAATGTCTCACAGTACTCTAAGTGTCTCAGACTTGGGGATTACTGAATCTACTCTTGCAGGGCATAAGGAAAACTGGAACGTTGGTATGACTCAAAAGCCTAGAACTTTTGTTGGCTTGTTGTGCTGGGATTGAACCCAGGCCCCTGTGCATGCTAAGCCATACGCCCAGCTTACATGGTTCTAATTACAAAAGTATTTAATACTCAGTTTTGGAGGAATGGCTAACAGTACTATAAGTGTCTCAAACATGGGGATTACTGAGTCTACTTTGAGCTTTTAGTTTGTTTTGTTTTGTTTTATTGAAGTGCTGGGGGTCGAACCCAGAGATTCGTGAATATGAAGCAAAGCGTGCTACCCTGTGCCACATGGCCAGCCATGGTCTGCTTTCTGTTACTCATAAAAATCTCCTTATTTTATTATATGTTTATCATTTGCTTGATACATTCCTGTGTTGATTATTCTTAAAAAAAAAATAAACAAGCCAATGTACAGTAACATTCAGAAACAGCACAGTCCTGATAGGCTAGAAAAATAAACCCTTAAGTGGGGCTGGGGGTGTGGCTCAGTGGGTAAAGTGAGTGCGGAGCAGGCGTGAAGCCTGTGTCTTATTCTCAGTACCACCTAGACCATATGGTGCCGCATGCCTGTAAGCCCAGCCCTGGGGATGTAGAAGCAGGATTAAAACATCAAGATCATCCTCATCACAGAGCAAGTTTGAGTCCAGCCTAAGCAACGTGAGAGCATGTCTTTAGAAAAAAATTAATCAATGAATAAATCAACAAATTAATTAATCAATTAAAGCAACTGCCCATGTGCTACCTAAAACCATCTTGTGTATCACCAGTGGCATAGGGGGGGGGTGACCTGCATGGAACCATACACTGACCCTGTGAACCCCTCATTTTGTAGGTGGGCATCACTGGGAACCAGGCAAATGAAACTACAGAGTTCCCAATCCCATTAAAAGTCTGCTGTATTAAATCATTTTGTAATTAGAACCATGTAGGCCGGGCGTATGGCTTAGCATGCACGGGGGCCTCGGTTCAATCCCAGCACAACAAGCCAACAAAAGCTCTAGGCTTTTGAGTCGTTCCAATGTTCCAGTTTTCCTTATGCCCTGCAAGAGTTGAGAAGGAACCGCGGAAGGACTGTCCTCTATGACAAAGAGAACTGACCTGTTACATAGATTCTGAAAGTATGTGGAGATGGGTCAGGAGACAAAGGGCTGGTTCTGGTCATTTGTTTCAATTTTAATAACCACAGGGACACATCCCAAAGTGGAAACACATTTACCTTTCTGTTTGCCCTGTTTCTTGAGTTTGTCAGGCTGGCCCTATTAAGGCCAACAGTACTGGCCTCCTCCTGACCCCGGAATGCCTTGTGTATTGAAACCTGAGTGTTAGTTCCTGTTTGCACTATTGTACCTTGTTAGAGAAGGCGTTTCTATTCTCCGGAGAGGGAACAATAAGCTACTGTATGTTTGCTCTCTAGAGTTCATTTCTTCATGTTTTCATTAGTTTTATTCATACGATTCTATTAGAGTCGATTGTTAAACAGCTGGAAACGTCCCCAACAAAGGACAAAAAGGTTCTTCAATAAAACAAGAACAGCCCATCCCCTGCCCAGACTTGAAGGATCATAAATTAGTGTAATAAACTGCAGAGTATAAGTAAGAAGCTTTTCTTCTTAGTCTTCTAGGGACCTGGAGCTTGGGACTCTGTGTCTGAAACTAGGTCAGCAACCTAGTTTAAAAAAAAAAATCTTACTAAACACAAGTTGGAGTTTGCTGCTTTGAGAAATTATAGCTCCGCCTAGTTAAAGTTTAACCCCCAGAGCTCATTTTGCTGGATTCAGGCTATCTTGCACAACTTAGAACAATTGAAATTTGTTAATCATAGCCTCTGTTAAAATATTCCCCTTTAGCCTTTTCTGGAGATCATGGTAAGAAGAGCACTTTCTGGCTTGTTCTGGGGATTTCACCTGATATGGGTCTATCATGCCATCGAGTTTCTTTAATACTCAGACACCCCTAGAACCTTTCCCTTTTGATTTTGAATTCAAGAAGGCATCAGAATGTAAGTCCACTTTGCTCTATTACTACTGAGAACACACAAGGCCCAAAGGACAAAATTTTAGAATCTGCCTGGCCATGTGATCTGAAGCTAAAGACACAAAAGCAACCCCATCACTTAATATTTATTAAGAATTCAGTTCGCAGAGGGAGCAAGTCACCCACAAAGACAGAAGCCCAGTCAGACCTCCGTCACAGGACAGACTTGGCCCATCCATTAGAACAAGCCTTAGTCTTTTTGTGAATTGTACAGTTTTAAATATAGCACTACGGAGCTAATCATTCTAGAGAAGAGGAGAAAAAAGTCTTCTGGAAAAACTTTGGATGTATTGAAAACACATGCCAAACCCTTCCCTGGATTTTGCAAAGGGTTCAGACTGTGGTGTATATGAGCTTTGCACTGTTTTTAAAACCTAGTTTATAAGTCTGAAAACAGTTTGGTTAAGGAGATAGGAACAGGAATTTTGCAATAAAATAACATGAAACAAAATAATATAATATAAAAAATAAAAAAATAAAATAAAGTAGTTTTCCAGTACAGTGGGTGGTTATCTTATTTGAATTGTTTCCTAGCAGGCAGCTGGTTGTCATCCACCTGCCCTCCCCCCTTAATGATGTTTACCCTCAACTATTCCCCTAACACAGCTAGCAGCTTTGGTTCCTCTTTGAATTCTTTAAACAAGTAGCCAGCCATCTCTGCAAGGCACTGGGCAAGTATTCCCAGAACAGGAATAAGTTCCTCTGTTACCAGTGAATACCTCATTTGTTCCATAAGCATCAAGACAATTTCCTAACTGTTTATTCGCTGCTGGCACTCAGAAACTGAAAACTCACAAACCAATGACCATTCCTTTCGTAATCCTTGAATTAGGTCTGAAACAATGGGAGGCATGAGAAGTTTCCTCTCTTCCTTTAGATGTGTGGGGGAATTTTTTTAGGGAATCTGTGGAAGCCTCCGGGGAATGTCACACCTGGGCAGCGCCCCCAGACCCTGGCACCTGAGGAGTTCTTATTTGCTGTGGACAAGAACGCATCTTTCAGGCTAACACATCCCTCCACGCTTACATTTAAAAGCAAGACAGAAAGGAGAGACTTGTGATTTAAAAGCAAGAGCCTTGTTCTGCCTGGGCCTCTGTGAATTACACAATTTTAAATAAAGCAATATGGGACATTACAATAGAATGAAGACAGGACAGTTTTCTGGCAACATAAATGCATTAGAACCACATGTTAACTGCTTCCCTGTGTGAATGGGACCAGACCTCTCCTCTGTCCTCTGGTCCCCTGGGCTGTTTCTCAGGTACTCCTTGGGTCTGGTGACTTGCTTGACCCCCATGCTGGTCCCCCCACCCCAACTGTGTTTGCTTTTCCAGGATTCTGAGTTCTAGGGCAGGTTTGCCAGCTCATAGGCCATGCTCTGGCATTTCTTTGTGGCTGGTTGAATATCGACTTTCCTGTTGCTGGAACATCACTTTCTTTCCTTCAGGGCCTCTCTCGTGCGCCCCTAACCTGTGGGGGCCTGGATGGCATCAAGCTGGGGTGTCTTTGGCTCTGATTCTTTTTGCTTTTCCCTCTAGTTACTGAAATTTCATACCAGACTTCTGTCCAATTTTTGAATTCATGGATTAAGACATCCAACGGTAGATAAAAATTCAAACCTTAGCCAAGCATGTTGGTGCATATCTGTAATCTCAGAATTCTGGAGGTTGAGGCAGGAGGACACCAAGTTCAAGGCCAGCCTGGACCATGGTTAAATTCTGTCTCAAAAACAAAACAATCTAGATATAATTAAAGAAAAACAAAACAATGTAATAGTATGAAAATGTGAACTATTTAGATAATCAATATTATTGACAGTGATTCCTTACTTGGAGGAGTTAGTAGCTCATCCTGATGGCTATTCTATGTTTTACATTCAAGAGGGAATTCTTTGGATCCTTACTGTGAGGGGATAAACTAGGAAGAATGTAGTAGAGGCCAGGAAAACATTCAGAAGTGTTGGAAAGAGGAGTGACAAGAATGGCAAACAGAGGTGGAGTATTTATTTATGAGAGCACATGAATTTATGACTTTGTAACTCCCTTTCAGAATGTAGGGCTGGGGCTGGAGACAAGGCTCAGTGCTTAAGAGCCTTGCTACTCTTCCAGACGTCATGGCTTTGATTGCCCTTGCCTGCCTACACAGAGGCTTACAATCATCTGTAACTCCAGTTCCAGAGGATTCAACATGAAGGAGGGTGTTCATCCCTCATGGACACTAGGCCCAGGCATGGGGCACTCACATACAAGCAGGAAAAAATGCTTATACACATAAAATAAAAATAGTAAATAAGGGGCTGGAGAGATGGCTTAGCGGTTAAGAGCACCGACTGCTCTTCTGAAGGTCCTGAGTTCAAATCCCAGAAACCACATGGTGGCTCACAACCATTGGTAATGAGACCTGATGCCCTCTTCTAGAGTGTCTGAAAACAACTAAAGTGTACTTACATAATAAATAAATCTTAAAAAAATATTTTAAAAAATAGTAAATAAATCTTTTTTTAAAAAAATAAAACAACAACAACAACAGAATGAGGTCCCAGGGCTGGAGAGGTGGCTCAGTGGTTCAGAGTACTTGCTGCTCTTGCAGAGGACCTGAGTTCAGTTGCTATCCTCCATGCCAGATAGCTCACAACTGCCTGTAAGTCCAGCTCTGGGAGACCCAGTACCCTCTTCTGGTCTCCTGAGGCATCTACACATACATGCACGTATACACATGGATAAAAATAAAATAATCTACCCTTAAAAATGTGGTACTTAAACACCCTTTTTCTCCTAGCAACAATACCACCATCTTAAAAAAAAAAAAAAAAAAAAAAAAAAAGCAAACCCTTCTCTTTAGAAAGAAAGTATGATCTACTGCATGAACTTGGCCTGGATTGTTTTCTCATTTCCTCTATTTAATAAATATTACTGGGATAAAAAGTACGGGAAGAGACATATTGCTTCTAGGACTCACTGAGTGTAGAAGAAGCAACAATTGCAATTGTATCAGGGAGATGAGAGTCACCACACCAGTGTTTCCTAACACCCGTACTGCTGCTCAGGCCCTCCGAGTAGCCCAGCTCATGGTCTGAGAACTAAGTCAAGAAACTATTCCAAGTTTGGCACCAAGTAAGTCCACTTGGAAGAATGTGCACCAGAACAAAGAAAAGAAAAGAAGCAACACCTGTGCGCTTGCCTGCAGCAGCAGCATCCTTCAAATGTAACATCTTTTAAGATCATAATCCAGCCCCTCTTCTTAAGAGCTCCTCTCCCCCCCCTCCCCCACATCCACAGGTAGATCCCCAGAGGCCATTTTGCCCCATTTAATCTCATCTCCCTAACTACAAGCTCAAGCAGGCATGGACCTACCACAGCTCAGGTGTGCAGAGGAAGGAGAGGCATTTCAGGTAAGAGAAAAAGGAGTGGGGCGGACTCACCAAAGGACACAGAAGGGATGCAGAAAGAGCTACACAGTTCTGCTGGCTCCTCCCAGACTCCCAGCCACCCCTCTACTGGCTGATTCTGAGATATCACCTCTACCTTTATAAGAAAACACCCTTTAAATTTAAAGCAATTGAATCACGTTTTCTTTTCTTCTCCACCCCCACCCAGTGTGTGTGTGTGTGTGTGTGTGTGTGTGTGTGTGTGTGTGTGTGTGTTTTCGAGACAGGGTTTCCCTATGTAACCCTCCTGGAACCTGCTCTGTAGACCAGGCTGGTTGCTAACTTGCAGAGATCTGCCTGCTTCTGCCTCTGGAGTGTTGGATTTAAAGGTGTGCTCCACCATCTAGTCAAATCACTTTTTCTTGCTTATAACTGAGTCTTAACAAAAATTAAAAACTAAAAGAAGAGGGTTGGAGAGATGACTCAGTGGTTAAGAGCACTGATTGCTTTTCCAGATGTCCTTAGTTCAATTCCCAGCAACCATAGGGTGGCTCATAACCATCTGTAATGGGATCTGATGCCCTCTTCTGGTGTGTCTGAAGAGGGCAATGGTGTACTAAAAACTAAAAGCAACTCGATATCATTCCCCAATAATGAAAGACTTAAATGAATTATTGAACATTAGCATGGTTAATTTTTTTAAGATTTATTTCATTTCAAGCTGTGTATTTGTATGTGAACATGTGCATATGGCTGTGGGTACCTGTAGAGGTGAGAGGTACCAGAGCCCTTGGAGTTAGAGCTTTGTGAGTCACCTGATAGAGGCTTGGAATTTGTCCTCTGCAAGAACAGTAAGGTTTTTTTTTTTTCAAAAATGCTTTTTAATTATTTTTAATTATGTATATTTATTTGTGTCTTTTTGTGGGTCTATGCATATGAGTACAGGTACCCACAGAGGCCAGAGATTCCTGTAGCTGGAGTGACAGGCATTTGAGCCACTGATGTGTGTATTGGGACCTCTGCAAGAACAGCAAGTGCTCTTAGCCACAGAGCCATCTATCTGGTGCCCAGCAGTAAGTATTCTTAACCAGTGAACCATCTCTTCAGCACCTAGCTGAATGCTTTTAAGTCAGTGCTTCAAATTGTATACATGGAAAAAATGCAGACTGTGAAACTCTATGCACATGTTACAGTCAACAAGGGCTGGAGGAATCCACAATGCAGTTACTAAGTAGTGGAGGGTCTCATAATCCATTCATGTTCTCTACCATTGAGCTACACCCTCAGATCTCCAATTTTAAATAAAAAATGAGCCACTGGGATTTTTAAGATATAGTTTTTGAACATCCTTCCCAGATTATTGATTATTCTGATTATTATATACCTCATTTGTCTCCCCTGAAAACACAGTTGTTCTTGAATCCTTCTTCTTTTTGTCCAGTATATGTGCATGTGTGTATGTGTGTGTGCATGTATGTATATATGTGATGTACGTGTGTGTATGCATGTTTTTCCATGTCTTTGGGCTCATATGGAGGTGCCCATGGATGTGTGTGTGTGTGTGTGTGTGTGTGTGTGCCTGTGTGTGGATGTGTGAGGCTTATCAATCCTCTCTGATTACATGTCCACCTTTTTCTTGCAGTCAAACTTAGAGCTCACAACACAGCTAGCCTTGGTATCAAACTTGCTCTCCTTGTCTTTGTCTCCTGAGGCTAGAGTTATAGGCTGGCTACCATGTCTGCCTGGCATTTATGTGGGTTTCTGGGAACCTGAACGATGTTCCTTGAACCTGTATACTGACTGCTTTAACTACTGAGCCACATCTCCAGCCTGCCATTCGTGTTTTTCATTCCCCACATATAATAAACAAGTTTAACGTCTGTGACAGGAAAAGGTGCTACTGAGCTGCCTCCTCGTGCCATGTCCTCTGTCAACAGCACTATGCAGGAGCCACCATCTCACCTGGATGGCCACATGTCCATAGCCTGTTCCTCCAGGTCCACGTAGGTCCTTCAAGTCTCAGCCTTCACAGAAAATCAAAGGGAGTTGTCAAATAATACCCAGACTTATGACTACCCATTCCTATTTCTCAAAAGAAGGAAGGGAGCTCCTTGGAGAATAAAGTGGTTATAGTTTGGGGCAAGAACTGTAAAAGATTGGAGGAGACATGAATTATACAGGATTAGCTCAGAACATCTTACTACATCAGATATCAGTGAGGCAACTCAAGGCTACTGAGGTCATGTCAAGAAGACTGAGAAGGCAATTAGAAGAGGCCCTGTTGGTGAAAGGCAGGACAACTCAAGTATTGATTTTCAAAGTAACTGCAAGAGACTGTGACTCATCAAAGTGCTTGCATCATATACTGAGGGCTGACGAGATAGTTCAGTGGGTGAAGGTGCTTCTGCCCCAGCCCAGTGACCCAAATGCAGTTCCCATGTGCAGGTGGAAGGAGAGTACTAACTCCTTAAAGTTGCATCTTCATTGCCACATGGTAAGCATGTATGGTGATTTGAATATGCTTGGCCCAGGGACCTACTATTAGGAGGTGTGGCCTTGTTGGAGGAAGTGTGTCACTGTGTGTGTGTGGGCTTTAAGACCCTCCTCCTAGCTGCCATGCCTGCCTGGATGCTGCCATGTTCCTGCCTTGGTGATACTGGACTGAATCTTTGAACCTGTAAGCCAGTCCCAATTAAATGTTGTCCTTTTTTTTTTTTTTTTTTTTTTTTTTTTTTTTTTTGGATTTGGTTTTTGTCCAGACAGGGTTTCTCTGTGTAGTCCTAGCTGTCCTGGAACTCACTCTGTAGACCTGGCTGGCCTCGAACTCACAAATCTGCCTGCCTCTGCCTCCCAGAGTGCTGGGATTACAGGCGTGTGCCACCACTGCCGGCAATAATTATTAATAAAAATAATGTGTACTCACATATACACACAGGAATAATATTATCACACATTAATGAGTACAAAAAACTGAATTAAAAAACTATATGGGAAACACTCCCCCAAATTACTTAAAAAGGTTTAGTGAGTATAGCAATACAGAATTAACATACAAAGGCCAATTGCTTCCTTATATATCTGCAATAAATTTGAAACCTAAAACACAATGATGTTTATATTAATATAAAATAGGGGAAACAAAAACAAACAAACCTGCAAAACAAAACAAAACAAAATCCGTTGGTTATAAACCTAACAGATATGTAGATGAGGAAACCCACAGAAGTCTGATGAGAGGAATCACAGAGGTAACAGAGGCAGAGTAGTTCACAGTCACGGTCTCAGACAACAGGTGCTGGAAGAATCCCTTCCTGCAGGCTGTTTCACATTGGAAGGCTGTGTTAACTGTTTGCTGCTGCGATAAAGTACGGTGGTCAACAGTGACTCTTAGAAGAACAGTTTATTTTGGCCTATGGTTCCAGATCCATGAGAGTCTGTCATAACACGGAGACGTAGGTCAAGCTGTGTGGTGGCCAGAGCAGGAAGCTGAGAGATTAACCACAGGCAGGGAGAGTGGACCTCAACCACACAAGTAAGGGGGAACTGGAAGTGGCACGGTGTTTCTAAACTCTCCAAAACCCGCCCCTAGTGATGCTCCTGAAAGGCTGCAACTCCACAACCAGGGAGCACACATTTAAATGCCTGTGTCTGGGGGGACATTGATCATTCAAACCACAACAAAAACAAAGGATAAAAAGATATGATTAAACATGGAGCTAGGCCACATTTCTGAATGTGAAGACTTATTATCAGGCTGGAAAGTAATAACAGGCAAAAGCTACCACCAGCTATTTTGTGACTGTCCACAAACTGATTATTTCTTATATCCAAAAGGATCCAAAGAATCCTTATTATTTTTGAAAATTGGTAAATAAAATGAAAATATGAGCAGGAACGTGTCAGGTTTGCCACTTTTCAGATGAAAAATTTTCAAATGTCAAGTTGTACTTTAAATAAAAGCCAGCCAGGACCTGTAAGGCCATACTCATATATATATGTGTGTGTGTGTGTGTGTGTGTGTGTGTGTGTGTGTAACTGTACCGTGGAAGTTAGAGAGTAGCTTGTGGGAGGTCCTGTCCTTCCACCATGAGGGTCCTGGGAATCAAACTCGGTTTATCAAGGTTGGTGACAAGTGCCTTAACCCACGGAGCTGACTTAGCAGCTCTGATCTTCTAACCAATATACATCTTATTTCATACCATAGCGTCTTTGTTTGTGATATCCCAGGCATCTAAAGCATCAAATTAGATGTGAGTTTTCTTGTTCCTACACAGTTATCGTCACTCTTCAGAACTAACTTCTACATTGGAGGTCTTCCCTGACCCCTGCAGCAGGGAATCCCCTTTGTCACCTTATTACAACTTACTTGAGTGATGCTTATTTTGTTTACTTACTTTTGCTTGTTTCTCTCAGTAAACTATAAATTCCAAACAGGAAAGATGTTTTGTTCCTATCCAGGATCCATTATATTCAGGTATCTAGTAACTATTTATGAAAATCACAAATTTAAAAATTTAAAGGCTCAAAGAGATGGCTTAACTGTTAGGTCCTCCAAAGGATAAGGCTCCCAGCACCCATATCAGACAGCTCCCAATTTCTTGTAGTCTGGGGTCTCAGATGCCTTC
Organism: Apodemus sylvaticus; assembly: GCF_947179515.1. Lineage (NCBI taxonomy): Eukaryota > Metazoa > Chordata > Mammalia > Rodentia > Muridae > Apodemus > Apodemus sylvaticus. The sequence goes on along the minus strand of NC_067475.1, from coordinate 82,832,202 downwards.
TTCTGGCATTTGTAGATACCTACATGCATGTACACACACACACACACACACACACACACTTTTTAAAAGTATGATAATGTTTTAAAGAGTAAATAAAGTCATCTATCAAATAGAGATGAAATAATTGAAGAATAGGTAAAACTCCAATGAAACAAAAACCAACCCAGTGAAGATGGCTGTGGGCCCTTGAAAAGTTTCTATGTGTAGCAGGGTCAGGAGAAGACTAGAAAAGTAGAATTTCAGGGGAAAAAAGGAACTGAAAAAACATGATCACTTTAGGTTTTGTTGAGACTTATGGGATATCTTACTCCCTTTTCCTATAGCAAAATACTATAAGCTGGGTACTTAATAAATAGCAGAAAAGTATTTCTCATTGTTCTGGAGAATGAGAAGCCTAAGATCAAGACACCAGCAGATTTAGTGTCCACAGTACCTGTCTGCAGTCATTGTATGTATGTACATATATTTATATACACACATATATATGAATATATCAAAAATCAATTGTAAAGTATCACCTATATCTACTAGGCATAATGGCACTTTGTATACTATATGTACGATTCATTCCCAGTGATCTGTGGTATGACTACTTGGGGGTAAGGGATTAAATCGTGCCTTCTACACATTTTTGAAAGGTTTATTATTTGTTTATATATATGTATGTGCGTGTGAGTGTATAGATGAGTGTATGAGCCTGTAGAAGCCAGAAGGAGTCTCCTGTAACTGGAGTAACCTAATGTGGGTGCTGCGAACAGAACCCAGGGTACAAAATGTGTATGAGAGGGAAGGAGGTGGAGAAGATGTGCGTTTGTGTTTGTGTGTATGTGTATATTGTGTGTGTATCTGTGTGTATGCATGTATGCATTTGTGTGTTTGTGTTTCCCTGTGTTTGTGTCTTTCTGTGCATGTATACATGTGTATATTCATGTGTGTGCTTGTGTATGTGTGTGTTTCAGTGTGTGCCTGTGAATGCATCTGGAGGCCAGAGGATAATGTCGCATGTCCTACTCTATCATTCTCCATCTTATTCTCCGGAGACAACACTAAACCTGGAGCTGTCTTGCAGCTGACAAACTCCACTGATCCTTTTATTTCTACTTCCCATAGAGCTGGGGTTATAGGAGTGTGTGGCCATCCCTGTTTTCTATGTGGATGCTGGGGATTTGAACTCTGATCTATACACTTGATCAGCAGATGCTCTTATCTGCCGAGCCACCTCCCAGACCCAGTCTTGGATATATTTAACCCACTCTACCCTGGAGCTCCAGCCCCAATTCTTGTGATTTCAGTTTCAACATGTATCTTATGCCGACTTACACCATCCCTGGGCTATTGTGTTCCATTGAGCGGACTGTGACCTCAATTTGCTATCTGCAGCCACCACTCTTTTGTAGAATGTTTTAGTATCTGATACAGCTGGCTCCCCACCCTGTCTTTAAGATTGGTATTTTCATTTACTTATTCTTTCAGAGGACAGTCAGGATAACTTCCAACTTAAAATAAAAGTTTCTTGATTGATTGGAAGTGAGAGGAAACGTCTGGAAAATATCTGGATGCTTGGACCAGAGGAGGATCCTGCCCGTGGGTCACTCAGCCTGTGATGTCATTATTTCCCATTTCCAGGTCACAGTCTCTCCAGCTGAGAATGACGTTCATCTTCACAGTGCAGAGACGTCCTCTTCTCTTAAGAGGTCTGGTCCAGAGTTTGTGTTTATGACACATTTGTGTTGTGGCTGATCTGAGACTTGAAGGCCAATCTTTCTATAGTTTCAATAGTTTCTTTGTAGCACAAATGCACACATTTCAGAATAAGTGAGGGATGTGCTCAAATTCCCACACTTTTTCTTTTTAAGAATTGTACCTATCTTTTATCAATTGAAAGGAAATTGCTTTCCTTTATGAAATGTATTCCATTTGCTTGGATATTTCTAATTCACTTAACCATTTATAATTTTACAGTGTTCTAATAAATATATGCTGTGTATTATATATTTATTAAAAATAAGATCTAAATTATCTACCTATTAATCTTGTTGCTTAAATGCTGGACCCCGTAGTGCAGTGCACAGCCAACATTCATATGCTAAGACTGAAAGCAAATCCACATAGTTACAGCTGTCCAAGGCCGCATCTAATGTTGAATTATAGCTTGAAATCACCGACGTGCTTCTCTGGGCATCTCTTGGGCAACCTGTATTTTTCCTGGGATGAAGGCATACAGATGATAATGAAACATTACAAATTGCTTCTCTGTGTCCCATTTTTATCATTTATTACATCTGTTTTCTATGAAGGATGGGAATTATTACAACCCACGTGTTCGTACGTATTAGAGATGAGAAAAACGATAGATGGAGTGACCTTTCCAGATGATAAGCAGTAGAGCTAAGCCTTTGGAGCCTAAAGCATTAAATCCACATGATTAGACTTTGCCCAGTGCTGGCAACATGATAGCTCAGTCTGTAAAGTGCTTGCCTTGCAAGCATAAGACCCTGAGTTTGATACCCAAACCCTGCTGTAGTGGGGAATGTGTGCAATAGCAGAGCTGGAAAGGGGAAGACAGCTGGAAAGGGGAAGACAGCTGGATCTGTGGCCCCCAGTAGCCAGCCAACTCAGCCTACTGCGCATGCTCCAGGCCAGCTTAGCTTACTGCGCATGCTCCAGGCCAGCGAGAGACTCTCAAAAAGGAATATATAGTTAAGTTCCTAAGGAACCTCAGTTTCTCCCTCTCCTCCCTGCCTCTCTCTGTGTGTTAGCATGCATACATAACAGGTATATGAACTTTGGGTTCCATCAAGAGAGGAAGGGGGGAGAGAGGAGGAGGAGGAGGAGGAGGAGGAGGAGGAGGAGAGAGAGAGAGAGAGAGAGAGAGAGAGAGAGAGAGAGAGAGAGAGAGAGAGAGAGAGAGAGAGAGGGAGGGAGAGAGGGAGAGAGGGAGAGAGGGAGAGAGGGAGAGAGGGAGAGAGGGAGAGAGGGAGAGAGGGAGAGAGAGCACAAAAGGAACTGTCTAGCTTTTGTTGTTTTTCTCACTCTGGATTTTTTCCCGACTGCTCGCTTACTCTTCTTCCTGACAAGTTACTAATGCATTTCAATTCATTTCTGCCTGTTGTCAGCAGTAAAATCTATAACTGCACTTAAGTTTTCAAAAGGTAATTTCTGAATCACCCGCAATGCCAATGAGAATGAAAACACAGCATCTTTCCTATCCGTGGATATATTCGCCCTTCAAGAGAGTCATGCGACAGCTTCTATGTGTCAGAGTCCTGGTGGTGAACAAGAGACACCTACTACCTACTCTGAGGCTGCAACCACGTCTATAGCATTTAACAAAAGTTCATGTCTTACACTTTTCCCCCCATTTCTGTTCACTCTTACAATGGGACTAAGGCAATGGATCACCGTTAATGGTCGTTTTAATTCACAGTGAATATGAGGCATAATTTATGCTAATTTGAAGGGCAAGAATTTCTCCTTTTATGTGGGGAGTACTTAAACTATTTCAGTCTGCTTATTTTTATCTTCCGGGAAGACTAGATAAGGGTAAAAATAGACTATATTGCGAAGCAGTCTAATTGTACATATACAGTTGCAAACAATGCAGTGCTACTCCAGGCTTTGTGGTGTGTCCCTTTAGGCCTGGAGGCTTTGGGTACCATTACATGCATCCACAGTCTCGATAACCAAACCATTTAAACCAGATTGGAACACAGACTGCATAGGATGATGTTATGATGCCAAAAGAAGTGTTGAATAATTAAATTTGATTAATACATGAATCAAAAGCAATGCTGAGACACTGAACCAAACACTTTCATAGATTTTATTTTAAAGTCTTGGGTCCATGAAGAAGAACCGTAAAAATGGTTATTAAGTCAGGGAACGTGAATGCCTCCAAACAGATAATTCTTTCCATGTAAACTGCAAAAGAAGAGACATCTACAATTGAGTGATAGGGAAAATCTGGAATGGGGTTATTGAAGTGAGATCTTTTAGTTATCCCAAATGATGTTTTGTCGGGACACACAGGTGAAAGGATGTCTTGCTAAAACTAACACATGAAAGACTGTTTTCCTGAAGCAGACACAGGTGAGAGGATGTTTATATATAGCAGACACGTGAAAGGACCCTTGATGAAGGAGTAAAGCTATGACCCCACAGACAGTGGGAGACAATCACTGAGCATTGGTTTGGTTCGCTCCGCCTTGCTATTCTTTGCTAAAGACACACATGTATCGGTTCGCCTTACATGATGTTGTTGAGCTCACCTTGTGGTAACGCTACCATTGAGAGAGACTCACCCAAGAACTGCTTGTGAAGTTCCTGTGGCAGCTTGCCAGTTCAGCAGCCTCACCTCAGGCTGGTTGGTAAGCCTGGCAGTTTCTTCAGGATTGAACTACAGCTGCCTAGTGTCTGCTTGCTGAAGGGACTGGACTGTAGCTGCTGGTTCGTACCTGGTGTCTGCCTGCTAGGAGGTCCAGTCTACAGCTGCTAAGTCGTATTTGGTGTTCGCTACAGGCCTGAGCTGCTGCTGTCCAAGATCAAGCTCACCTCCAAAGAACTATTGCTGAACAGATCTGCTTCCCCCATATCCTAATAACTTCCAGTACCTCTGTTGGGTGGTGGGCTAGAGGAGAGGTTGAACCCTTATTAAAAGTATGTTGCAAACAATATAGGCCTACAGGTTACATATGATAAATTAAATTTTATATCTAGAATGTGCATGTTTATGAAAAATGAGCACTGTGAGTTCGATTATTTAAGATGATTATTATGGATATGTAAAAAGGAGTGTTCTAAAATAAGAAATATTTACTATCATACTTCTTTCCCTCTTTGTAATCTGAAATTCTTTGTCTCGCCCACAGTCCTTGTCCTCTTTAGATAGCAGCCTGTTGTGCACATTTTCCTTCCTCAGTCCTCTCTGCTTAGACATCTTAATCACAGCTGCTATTTTCATTGCGCCTTTTAATGAGAGAAGTGAAACACAGAGGAAGAAAATTGAGGCCACAGGGTGGGTACCCAGAGCTTGTCTGAGACAGGTGCAAGCGCACGCTGGGTGGGTGGGGGGTGCCCAGGGCACACTGCGTGGGTGGAGGGTGCTGAGAACACATGCAATGGATTTTTGCATCCAGGCAATTACTGAAAAAGCTACAGGAACCATATTACAACATAGGCTCAGAAAAATCAAGCAAACTGAATAATCCTATCTTGAAATTGCTGGAGTCTTACTTCTAGTCGTTTTTATATTTTTTCATTTTTCTTCATTTTTGAGATTATAATTTGGTTACGGCATTTCTCCCTTACCTCCTGTCCTTCCACCAAGCCTTCCCGTGTGCCTGTCCCTGCTCTCCCTCAGATTCATGGCCTCCTTTTTGATGACTTATTATTTGCATTAACTTTTAATAACACTTATTCAAACTATACTCTGTTCTTTAAAATTAGAGAATGGAGCCATTTAATATAGGTACTGGACATGATATATTCTATAAGATGCACTTCTGAAAAGTCAGGGAATGTTATAGAGAAAAAGCAGCTAAACAGATATAGCCATGTTCGATGACCAAAACTAGCTTGAATAGTGATTTGAAAATATTTGACTAGTGAGGTTTTTTTTTTCCCTTTAAAACATTTATTTAGCTAGATATAGTGGCACACGCCTTTAATCCCTGACCTGGAAAGGCAGAGACAGGTGAATCTCTGTGAGTTTGAGACCAGCTTGTTCTACGTAGCAAGTTCTTGGGCAGCCAGGGCTACATGTAATACTCATATTCAAAAAATGTTAATTAGTCATATATTTGGTATGTTCCTTGCTTAGGACAACCAGAACTTCTGGGCTCCAGCGACCCTCTAGTCTTGGCCTTCTCAGTAGCTGGGACCACAGTCACATACCATGGTCCCTGGCTCCCCGCCTCTCCACTTTCAGCAAGTGCCTCACTTGGCTTCTCTTGGTTAGTCCTGAAAAGTATTCCCAGGACAGTAAACATGCAGAAAAGGAGCCACAGGGAGGGCCTAGGGGTTGAGAGGGACAGATACACCTGGTCACTGGGGAGTGGTCTGCAAGACTTGCAGGGAAGCCCAGAATGACCACTAGAGCTTCTGTCTGTTGAAACTAGCTATGGGAGGCAGGCACTGGAGTACAGTAGGGCCATCTCAACATTCCACAGTGTGAGGATGACATGGCTGAGCAGGGCTCTGCGGGCTGCCTGCTGCTCTGTGAACACCGGGCAGGTCCAGGATCTGGGGAAGGAGGAGTGTAAGGCAGCAGTAGAAGAAGCCAAGTAAGACCTCTGGTGAAATGCCTCTGCTTAATCCACCAGACAAGGGAAGCTGATGGGAATCCTTTATTTTATTCCCTTTGGTTTGTAAAGTACATTAAAAATGTTTTAAGTCCTTCAACAGGAAGGCATTTAGGATGTAAAATGTATTGTTGCTGCTGTTTAAGATTCATGCCTCTTGCCAGAGTAGTGGCAGACGCTTCCAAATGACGCCTCTTTCCTTAAGAAGTCTCACACAGCCTTGGATGTATACCACTGCTGTTTTACACCTCTCTCTCTCTCTCTCTCTCTCTCTCTCTCTCTCTCTCTCTCTCTCTCTCTCTCTGTGTGTGTGTGTGTGTGTGTGTGTGAAAAACCTGCACATTATGTGGTTGTTTTCTTAATAAACTCCAACTTTGATTCAAAAGGGAAGAAAGCAGCAACGAATCTTGGCCTTGGCCTCTTACCATGAAAAAAATAAACAAAAACAAAAAACCCTTACATTTGATCATGAGACTAAATGTAAGAACTAAAAGTAAAACATTTCTAGATGAAACTGGGGTTGGGGGTATCTTAGTAACTGGCTTTGGCAATACAACACAAATAGCATGGGCTATAACAAGAAATCAATAGCCGGGCTTTTAATTAAAACCACAATGAGATTCTGATGGGATGGGTAATATTAAAAAGATAGGCCATGTTAGTGAGGAAATGGAGGGCCTGAGACTGTCATGGAGGGCTGGTGGGGGTACAAGAGGGGGCAGGAAATGACAGATGAACCAGCTTTTAAAAAATGAAACTTGCATCCACCAGGTGATCCAGCCATTCAAGCGTTGTGTCCTCTCCCTAAGCAAAATGGAAGCAAACAGCAAATCAAAACTGCGTCTACAAATGTTCACAGTGGTTGATTTGTGATAGGCCCCGCCTGACAACAACTGAGAACAACAACAATCAACTGACAGACACATAGGGAAGGAAATTGTGTTATAGTCACTCAGTAGAGCTCGTCAATGAACAAGAACAAACAGCTGACACTGGAGGAGGGAAATCCCCTCAAAATAACTGTGCTAAGTGACATAAGCCAGGATAAATAAATAAATAAATAAATAAATAAATAAATAAATAAAAAAAGACGTGTCTGATTTTTTTTCTCATGCTAGGAATAATAAGCCAGATAAGGTCTCTGGCCTGTGTCTAGTGGAGCTGTAAAGCCTGAGAAAATAAACACAGTAGAATGTCAAGTACTAACACCGGAGAAGCTCAAAGCAGCTGGAGAGAACAGGGTGAGGATAGAAGGTGTGGTGGTTTGAATGAGAATACCCCAAGCTGGAGAGATGGGTCTCCTGGCAACTGCGGGGTGAGGGGGGGAGTGGTATGTTGCCTGATTTTGGATCAGCTTCCCCTAGCAGGACTGCGTGGTTGGGCCAGCCCCAGGAAGGAGGTGGGGTGGTGCTTGGAAGTGGGGTGGTGCTTGGAAGTGGGGGTGGGAGGGGCTTCCCCTTCTCTTGGGGGAGGGGTAGGAGGGTAATGAGGGGAGAGATTTCTGGGGGGTGGGACTCGGGGTGGGGGGGTTGTGACGGGGGGGGGGGGGGAAGAGGAAAGGGGATCTGCAATCAGGGTGTAGAGTGAATAGTTATTGAAAACAAACAAACAAACAACAAAATGGCCCCCCCATAGGCTCATATTGCTGAATGCTTAGTGGAAATCTTTGATAGGATTAGAAGGATTAGGGTGTGGCCTGGAGGAAGCATATCCCTCAGGAGTGGCCTTGGAGATTTCAAAAGCTCAGTCTCTCTCTCTCTCTCTGACCCCGTCTGTCTCTCATCTCTGCCAAGGGATCAGGAGCAGTTTTAGCTTCTGCATGCCCACCACCACCACCACCACCACGTGAGCCTGCATGCCACCATGCTCTCTGCCACAATGATGATGGGCTACCCCTCTAAACTGGAAGCAAGCCTCCAAGTAAAAGCTTTCTTTTATAAGTGTTGCCTTGGTTGTGTCTCCTCACAGCAACAGAACTGTGGCAGAAGCGCTTGTGCTATTTGCAACAGAAAGTCCTGGAAGTCTTTAGGCGAGAGCCTTCAGTGCCCTGGGCATGCTGGAAGGACTTGGTACAAGCTAGCTTTGCTAGGTGCTCTCTTGTCTGTGGCCTTGGGCCCTCACTCTGGTCAGGAGGTAGGAGTGTGCTGAGAACAAATGGGAGCTGCAGGGCAAACCACTCCACCCTCGCTAGCTTTCCCCCCTTGAGGACTCTGAGGTATGTGCCACGTGTCTCCAGGAGGTTCCCGTGGCGTGGATTGATGTGTTTAGTGGTGTGGAGGCCATAACAGACCTCTGGACTGGCCCTTCCCTTCCCTGTCTCGCCTTGCCACTCCTTCATTTCTCCCTGGAACCAGATTGTACAGTCTACACTTGCACTTCTACTCTAATGCTTGCCATTAGAGTGCAAGCCCAAGCAAGGAGGCTCAGAATGAGGCTCTAGAATTGGATCACTGGCTGGTCGACAGATACCAGATGGCGACAAGACTCAGCATCTGCCAATGAGTGGGGCCCTCTGTAGCCTCCCCATTACTGAAATTGTGTCCAGGTGGAAGAAAGCACACTGGGCAGATGTTAATAGAAATGTACTGGGGGAGCAATGGTCACTACAAGACTTGTGGAGTTGGGTTGATTCCTGTTAACTGACACAGAAACCATGAAGGGAGAAAATAATGGGCTCAGGTCAGGGAGCGTGAGCTAAAAGCCAGACAGCTTCCCATGACATCATTTTTGTAGATGTAGAGTCAGCAAGTAGAGTCATCTGAAAAATAAGGGTCAGATTTGGTGGTAAATTAAACAGAGCCCAGCAGTTTTCTTAAGCTAAAGTCAGGAACTTACTGAGGAAGAAGGCCCTGAGACCTCTCTCATGTGGATATCTGGGTGATAGACTTAAGGACTTTGAATCTCCAGATTCCTCTTAATGTTCTGTTAGAGTGTTCTGGAGTTTTCCCTTTCTAAGTAAAGCCAATTTTCTATTGCTTGGAACCTTACAGAGGCCTCACCCAGAGCAGATGCATTGCAAGATAATGCTTGTCTGTATTTCCTTACATCTATTCTCAGCTTCTAGACTAACAATACATTTTTTTAATGACCACACAGGGAAATACTGGTATGTGAAAAGGGGATTATTCACCAAAAGACACTGCAGAACCTGGCAAGTTTGTACCAACAAGAACCAGAAAAAATGTACGTTGGAATGGATCTTAAAGTACCAACAAGGGCAGAGAATAAGGCTTGACATCACGAGTGTACCAATAGAGGTACATTATCTAGTAACTTGGGACAAAATGTCTCAGTAAAATGTCAAGAAGCATACTTAACATATGACATGCCAGCTCTTGAAGTTGAAAGTAGATGCTGGAGCGTCTTAGAGGAGAGCTGAGGAAGGTGTCAAAAGCTTGGAAGATATTACACAGAAGGATGTGATAAACAGACTGAGAAAGAAATTAAGGAGAGAATACCCTTTACAACAGCCACAAATAATATAAAATACCTTGGTGTAATCTAACCAAGCACATGAGAGACCTCTATAATAAGAACTTCAAGTCTTTGAAAAAATTGAGGAAGATATCAGAATATGGAAAGATCTCCCATGCTCATGGATTGGTAGGATTAACGTAGTAAAAATGGACATCTACCAAAAGCAAGCTACAGATTCAATGCAATTCCCATAAAAATTCCAACACAATTATTTATAGACATTGAAAGAACAATTTTCAACTTCATATGGAAAAACATAACAAAACAAAACAAACCCCAGGATAGCTAAAACTAACCTGCACAATAGAAGAACTTCTGGAGGGATCACTATCCCTGATTTCAAACTGTAATACAAAGTAATAGTAATAAAAACCACATGGTATTGGTACAGAAACAGACAGGTTGATCAATGGAATAGAAGCAAAGACCCAGAAATAAACCCACACACCTATGAACACTTGATTTTTGACAAGGCAAAACCTTGTCAAAACCATAAAATGGAAAAAAGGAAAGCATCTTTAACAAATGGTGCTGGTCTAACTGCATGTCTGCATGGAGAAGAATGTAAATAGAGACATCCATCAATCTGCACAAAAATCAAAGTGGATCAAAGACCTCAACATAAAACCAGACACACACTAAATCTAATAGAAGAGAATGTGGGAAACTTCCTTGAACATAGGAGACAAATTCCTGAACAGAGCACCAGTAGCTAAGGCACTAAGATCAACAATTAATAAATGGAACTTTGTGAAATTGAAAAGCTTTTGCAAGGCTAAGGACTCCATCAATAGGACAAAACAGCAGGCTACAGAATGGGAAAAGATCTTCATCAACCCTACATCTGACAGAGGACTAATATCTAAAATATATAAAGAACTCAAGAAGTTAGACACCAACAAACCAAATAACCCAATTAAAAAATAGGGTACAGGGTTAAACAAAACTCTCAACAGAGGAATCACTGCTGGCTGAGAAGCACTTAAATGTTCAATGTCCTTAGTCATCAGGGAAATGCACGTCAAAATGACTCTGATCTGAGATTTTACACCAGTCAGAATGACTTAAGATCAAAAACTCAAGTGACAGTACATGCTAGTGAGGATGTGGAGCAAGGGGAACACTCCTCCTCTTTTGGTGGGAGTGCAAACTTGTACAACCACTTTTAAAATCAATTTAGTGTTTTCCCAGAAAATTGGGAATAGTTCTACCCTAAGATCCAGCAATACCACTCCTGGGCATTTACCCAAAAGATGTCCGACTATACCACGGGGACACTCACTCAGCTATAGCAGCTTTGTTAATAGCAAGAAATTGCAAGCAACTGCAAGCAACCTAGATGTCCCTCAGCAGAAGAATGGATAAAGCAAATGTGGTAAATATACAGAATAGAATACTATTCAACTATTTAAAATAAAACCATGAATTAAAAAAGTCCAGGCAGTGGTGGCGCATGCCTTTAGTCCCAGCACTTGGGAGGCAGAGGCAGGCAGATTTTTGAGTTCGAGGCCAGCCTGGTCAACAGACTGAATTACAGGACAGCCAGGGCTACACAGAGAAACCCTGTCTTGAAAAAGCAAACAAACAAAAAAGCAAAACAAACAAACAAAAGAATTAAAAAAGTCATGAAACTTGCAGGCAAATGGATGGAAATAGAAAATGTTATCCTGAATGAAGTAACCCAGACCCAGAAAAACAGGCATGTTTTTTTTAAAATAGGTTTACTTATTTATTATAGGTGAGTATACTGTAAGTGTCTTCAGACACTCCAGAAGAAGGAGTCAGATCTCTCATTACAGATGGTTGTGAGCCACCATGTGGTTGCTGGGATTTGAACTCAGGACCTTTGGAAGAGCACTCAGTGCTCTTAACCACTGAGCCATCTCTCCAGCCCGACAGACATGTTATGTACTCACTTTATGGACATTAGCCATAAAGTGCAGGATAACCATGCTATAATCCGCAGAACCAAAGAAGCCAAGTAATAAGGAGGGCCCAAGGGAGGATGCTTGAATCTCACTCAGAAGGGGAAATAAAATAGACATTGGAGGTGGAGGGAGGGAGGGAGGGAACAGGGATGGGGATCAGGTGTGGGGAGGGGTCAGTGGGAGAAAGCTGGGAGTGAGAACAGACGTCAGTGGGGCATTTGGTGACTAGTTGGAGACCTAAGCCTGGAGAGTCTATTGGGATGACCCTTGCTGTGACCCTAGAAGCTGGGGATATGGACCACTGAAGTGGCCACCTCTTGTAGCTAAGCAGACTCCTAGTGGAGGGATAAGGACACCACCCCACCCACAAAACCTTTGATGCAAAATTTGCCCTGCCTACAAGAAGTGCAGGGACAAAGATGGAGCAGAGACGGAGGGAGTGACCAACAAATGACCAGTCCAAATTGAGACCTATCCCACGGGCAAGAGCCAATCCCTGACACTATTAATGATACTCTGTTACGCTTGCAGACAGGAGCCTAGTATAACTGTCTTCTGAGAGACTTCATCCAACAGTTGATGGAAGCAGTTGCAGAGTCCCACGGCCAAACATCAAGTGGAGCTCCGGGAGTCTTGTGGATGAGTGGGGGAAGGGCTGAGTGAGCTGGAGGGGTCAAGGACACAACAAAAAGACCCACAGAGTCAACTGACCTGGGCCCATGGGGGCTCACAGAGACTGAACCGCTGACCAAAGAGAATGGAGGGGCTGGACCTAGGCCTTCTACACATTTGTAGCAGATGTGCAGCTTGGTCTTGTGGACTCCCTAACAACTGGAATGGGGGCTATCCCTGCCTCTGGTCCTGCCATCGAATCCCCTTCCCCGTGCTGGACTGCTTAGTTGGGTCTCAGTGGGAGAGTATGGGCTGTCGTGCAGAGGGACTGATGTCCCAGTGTGGGGTGGTTCTCTGAGAAGAAGAGATGAGGGTAATGGGGAGGGATTTGTAAGGGTAGGACTAGGAGGAGGGGAGGGGAAGGGGCTGCAATCGGGATGTAAAGTGAAAAAATAAATACATTAATGAAAACAAAAAGAACGTGCTTATTTCCAGAGATCTCAATAGCAAACAACATTTCTTAGTAGGGCCCAGAGGACATGCCTTTTGTTAAATGATGAGGAATGTCCTCTTGTGTTCTGAGAAGCCCAGAACTGTCTGTCCTTAGATCAAGATTGGTAGTTAGAGATGCTCCAGAGTCAGTGGGGAGAATGACTCTAGAGACCTGGTTGGTGGCAGTAAACCAGCAGCAACAGAGAGGCTACAATTAGTGTCACATTTTCTCCCAAGTGAATTCTGGGGGCCTAATGCTGAGGAGTGGAAAAGGAATCTCAGAAAAGCACATACTTATTTGCTTTTTTTTTAACATGAAAAAATGAAAATGTGTATTTGCATGAATGACAGGTAAGCTCATAAAGCTAGCATAACTGTTAATTCTGGGAGATGGGGGCAGAGAAGGGGGATTCAGGGGGTGATGAAGGAATGTTTAGGAACCGCCATCAGCACCATTCCTTCTCACGGAAGCTGGCCTTTCCAAAGGCACTTCCTTTGTTGCACTTTAGGCATACATATTATCAATTTTTGGATGTGCTTAATTTTTAGCCGAATAACTTAAAGGAACAGTGTCTAACCACAATCTCTCACCAGTTATGATTCATAGTAAAGAATAATTTGTTAGTACTGTTTAGAATCACAAAACTTATAGAATGAATCTCTGTCTGTCCATACATCCATCTACATATATATGCACACACAAACACACATACACATATATACACATATGTGGGATTTGGTGGAATGACTTACAGGCTGCAGTCTAGCTAACCCAACGATGGCTAGCTGTGAATACAAAGTCCAATAATCTAATAGTTGCTCAATCCTACAAGGCTGGATGTCTCAGCTGGTCTTCTGCACCTGCTGGGATCCTGAAGAAGTAGGGTCCAGTGCCAGGGAAGGAGTGGATGTGCTAGCAGGGTGAGGGCAAGCGGGCAGAGAACAAAGCTTCCTTATTCTGTGTCCTTTGTTCCTAGCCTTTGACATGGGTGTTGGGGATGCAAGCTCAGCTTCTCATGCTTACGTCAAGCCCTTTATTGACTGAGCCTTATTCCCAGGTCTCTGAGGTTTCTAACACATAGTTTTAGGAATGTTTTCCTTGCACGGTAGTAATGGACAAATGATTTTCTGCACATTTTCTACTCAGACACGACACATGGCAGGTGCTTATGGAATAACACCTATATTCTGATTTGCCCATGCTTCCTACCTTTTCCTCTTTGGAAAATTTCCATCTTCTTCATTTGACTTCATTCAATTAAATTTGTCCTGCAAGCAAAGCATTTTAAAATGTGTACTTTAATATCTAGACCGATCTTAATTTCAACCCTTAGTTCATAGCACAGGCTGGCACATGGAAGAAGAGCAATCAATCTTAGTAAAGAAGCAAATGAGACAAGTAGATGAAGCCTGAATCGTGTTCCCTCAAAACTCCTATGTTGGAAATCTACCCCCAAGAGATCAGAATAACTTTATTTGCAGATAAGGTTTGAGAATGATGATAAATTTGAACGAGTCTGTTGGAGTCCCTGATCCAGTATTACGGACGTCTGTCTCAAAGTGGAGGTAAAGCCAGGAAAACCATAAAGGAGAGCTTGCAGAGAAGACAGACATCTGCAAACCAGGGAGAAAGGCCTTGTGGCCATTGGACCCAAAGCTTTAGCTACCAGGATTAGGAAAACATAAGTTTCTGTTGTACTTGCTAAGGAAGTCCTAGCAATAATATAGCAGGTAAGTATAATGACTCCATTTATAAACATAAAACAGCTTCTAGGGTAAAGATGGACAGCAACATTAGCAGTGAATGGCAGAATTGGTGCTGATGCTGGATTTCCCCAGCTCCACTCCTCCCTGCTACTTCTCACAGCATGCTTTATTCTCTCTCTCTCTCTCTCTCTCTCTCTCTCTCTCTCTCTCTCTGTGTGTCTCTCTTCCTCCCCCCTTCCCCCACCCCCCCAGAGACAGGGTTTCTCTGTGTAGCCCTGACTGTCCTGGAACTCACTCTGTAGACCAGGCTGGCCCCAACTTGGAAATCTGCATGCCTCTGCTTCCCAAGTGCTGGGATTAGAGGCGTGCGCCACCACTGCCTGGCTATTGCATGCTTTATTAATACACATTCAGCTGGACATATTTTAATTAAATTATGTTCTTTATCTTAACAGTATAGGGGAGTGCAAAGAAATATTACTCCTTGCCTTTTCCGTCCTTTAGAGACAGATGTGCTGTCTGCAGCATCACGCGCACCTTTCCCTTCATCTTGTGTGAGTTTCTTAGGGCCACATCCAACTGTAACCCCTGTCGTATTTGCATCTATAAGCTTATACAGATGGGTCCTAATTTTTCACATCAGGGCATCATCTTTTAATTTCCCATTATTAAAGATGAATCTTTAGCAATCTTGGGACTTACGGTTATCTTCACTTCTGAACTGTTTTTTTCCTCAAAGGCACTTTGTAGCAGAGAGGATGGCTTTGGACTTTGATCCTCCTATAGCTACTTCTTGAGCTCTGGCCCAGCATCACACCCAAGGCTCTGTGCGTGTTAAGCAAGCACTCCACCAGCTGAGCCCTCCTTTGGTTTAGTATACATTTGTCATACATTTCCCCCTTCCACATTGTCTCTTTGTTTTCAAACTTCATATAAGACACTCTTCAAATATCTGGGGATCATTGATGGCATTTATTTATTTAATTATTATTTATTTATGATTACAATATAGTTACTCTTCTTTCCTTCTTCTAAATCCACCCAGATAAGCTCCCTTGCTCTCTTCCAAATTCATGGCCTCCTTTTCTTTAATTGTTGTTACATGTATATGTACTAGTACACACACACACACACACACACACACACACACTCCTAAATACATAAATACAACCTGCTCAGTTTGTATAATGTTCCCTGTATGGATGTCTTTAGGGTTGATCATTTGGTATTGGATAACCAGGGCGTGTGCTCTTCCCTGGGGAAGACATTTCTCCTGCTCTCAGCATTCCTTAAATGCCTGTACTTCTTTGTTTGTGGTTGAGGCCTCGAGCTTCCTGCTCCTCCCCACACTAGCATGTCACTTAGTGTTGTCCTTGTTGACTTAGTTTCTGCTTTCAGTGGCTGGGGGTGCTTCGGCTCTGGACATTTGCTGTGTCCTGATGGACTGACTTCTTGCTGCTGGGTCCTCCTGGGAGCTCAGGCCTGGCTTCCTGGAGCCACACTCTCCTGATGTTCACCATGTTCTTGTCTCCTAGATTTTTCTGACACTCATTCTTCATGGTCACCACCTTTTCTGTTCCCCTTTTACATTTTGTAGCTTTAAAAAAAACAATCCCTCTATGGTGACCTCAGGGGGTTTTGGGAGGAAGTGTAAACAGACACAGGTTGCTAACCAGGAGCCTACGTTTCTAATTTTGTCTTCTCTTGAATTTTGTTATTAGTCAATAAATATTGGTTCCATTCAGTTCAGTTCAAATGAATCAGTTTCCCTAAGTAGCCCGTTTCCAACTGCTGCTTCGATGGCTTCATTATACAGAAACAGCACAAACTTAAGAATCACTCATATAAGACCTTGTGTAGAGCAAGGTGAGGTGTCAGCCGGTCACTCTGGTGATGTTTCTGTGGATCCTGAGCAGGACAAAGACGGCTTCTGCAAGAATATGGCCTAGTGTGGGGTGGCAGAGACCGAGAGAGGAAGAGACCTATGCAAGGGACATCTGACATGAAGGGCCATACCGCAAGCTGAAGGGATCCCCACACTCCAGGGGTAAGTTGGATGAGCTGTAAGGCCCAAACTGGGGGGTAAGAAGGTGTCTTCATGTGCGGATGACCTAGCCACAGAGGTCAGGCTGAGGACAGTGGTGGCCTCCAAAGGAATAAGCAAGTAAATCGATATATTAAGGATAACTGCTGTCAGATTTCTCACTATAGGAGCATGGAGTCAATATGAAAAGAGAAAGAACTAGAAAACCAATGTACTACTGAACTGGGCGAGGCTGTCACTGGGAACTTACCGTTACAATGTGTCTGCGACTTCTGTTCAGGGGATATCTTTGCATGTGTTCCCTATTCTGCTGTCCAAGCCTTGTGAACGGAAACTGCAGCCACCAGTTCTGCAGAGACCTTGGCTTCCAAGTACCATTTGTCACTTGAGAGGAACAAGGACTCCTGGTTAGATAGATCTGGGTGCCAGATCTAGCTAAAAATATTAATAGTTAATAGCAAACATTCCTTGCATATAAATTCATTGCATGAAACATATCTATACTAAACATTTATTCACTATTCATCTGGAATTCAAGTTTATCTGATTATCTTATATTCTGCTTGACAAAACACTCCTTGGAGAGATGACTGGTTCCATCCCTGGGATGAGGAAAGTATAAGATGAGCTTGGAATATTTTGTTGTGTTATAAAGGAAGTAAATAAAAGTCAGAGCTGGTAAGATGGCTCAGTGGGTAGAGGTACCTGTCAGCAAGCCTCATGCCCTGAATTCAATCCCAGGGACCTACGTGGTGGCAAGAGAACCAACGCCTGCAAAGGCTCCTCTGGCCTGCACATGTCTGCTAGCATTTGGACACACAGTATAAAAGAATGTAGGAAGAGGCCTGAGAAGGTGGCTTGGTGGTTAAGAGGCTCTTGCAGAGGACTAGAGTTTTGTTCCCAGTGCCCATAGGAGGTGGCTCAAAACTGCCTGAAATATCAGCTTGAGGTGATCCAGTCCCTTCTGGCTTCCTCAGGCACAGTTCATGCATATACATACATATGCTCCCCAGATTCATCAGAGAATAATGGGTTCAAATGATCACATTAAAGGGAATTCTGTTTGCTAAATATGGGTCAATTTGAGCACCGTAAGAATCATTAACACTAAGAGATTATAACCCACCAAGTGAAATAGAAATGGTGCTCCATACTGACAAAATAAAAACAATCAACAGAAAGTTTGATGAAGAATATAATATGGATAGAGCGCTAAAATACTTCCTTAAACATTAGTTACTGATTTCAAGTAACTTCAGCTTCACTCTGGAGCTAGTTCTTTGTGAAGAAACCTGGCAAACACCATTTCAATCAAGTGACTGAAGCAGATGTCATCAATACCAGGCTGAATTAAAGTTGTCACCTAATACACAAGGAATATGGTGTTCCTTTGGTGATGCTAAACACAAACGGGTTGAAGTCGAGGGATATCTAACAAAGTTATTCTTTGTCATCCTGAAAAGATCAAGGTTGTGAGAGCCAAAGGTCCTTTAGATGGGAGGGTAATGACCTGGGACAATTAAATACAACACATTCTCAAGTGGCACCTTATCTCGCTATAAGGCATATGATTTGATGGGACTAATTATATTTAATAAGGTCCTAGGATTATATGAGCAAGAGTCTGATTGGAAATTGTGATTATTGATGCATAGATCCCTACATAGATCCCTTTAAGCAAGAGGGCATAAGGTTGGCGACTTATTCCCAAACTGTTCAAGATAAAGCGATCTGTGCTGCAGCTGCAACTCTATGTTTCAGTTTGCTTCAAAAATAAGCAAAACAAAAACAAAAAACAAACAAAGAAACAAAAAAACCCCAACTTTCTTTTTGTTTGAAAAGGAAAGGCAGATACAAACATTCCTTTACTTGAGCCTAAAAGAAGAGCTTAAAATTCTAGTAATAAAATGTGTTCTTCAATAACAATACAAAAGAGTAAAAGTCAGCCATCTGGAGATCACAGATTCATTTATTAAAAGATGATCCTAAAATTAAAACTTCCATTTTGAAACTACAAGAAAAAAAAAGAGTGGCTTCTCCAACTCCATAATTTCTTTGTAAATCACAGGGAAAAAAAAAAAACAAACCCTGCTATGCAGAACAAAAGGATTTCTAGGGTTTAGACAATAGTATTTCATGCCTAGGGAAGATCTTGGTCCTTTGTGTATTTAGGCATTTTCCACCCATCTCTCTACTTTCCACTTTCCTCATTTACAGACCTCCAACCTCACTCTAACCATTGGGTTCAGTCAAAACCCTGCCTGGCTGTATTTGGAGCAGGGCATTGCCTCAAGACATCATGCCAAAGAGGTCTAAATGAGTGTTCCGGAAAGACTGGAGCAAGAGTCACCATGGATGAGACTTCTGAGGATTAGCTGTCTTTTGTTGCTTGTCAACTAGATAAGAGTCAACAGGAAACAAATGCCAAAGGGAAAGAGATAGCCTGGGCTTAGATGTGAATGAGGAATGCTGCGGCTGCCCCTCCAGTCTCCTGAGATTGAACACTTGGTCCCTAGCTGGTAGTGCTCTTTTGGAGATGTTACGGAACCTTTAGGAGGTGACACCTGGCTACCCTGAGGAGGATCAGTGGGAACAGTGCTTTGAAGGTCTAGGCCAGCTCTGGTTTAGTCAAGTTTTTTGAGCAATCTGTCAAAATGTGAACAAGCCACTCTGGAAGCTCCTATTGCCAGAAGTTCCTAACTATTGTAGCTTGCCATTATTCATCCCTTAAAGTGTTTCTGCTGTGTGGTTACATGGTGGACAAAAGAAGCTGATAGACTCGGGGACCTGCTGGCATCAATGAGCATCTGCATCAACTTTGGAATCCCTGTCAGCCAACCACTACTACTACTTCCTCCTCTTCCTCCTCTCCTCCTCCCACTCTCACTCCCTCTTCTTTTTTTTAAGTTTCACTATGCAGTCTAGTTTGACCTTGAATGCTGAGATTCCAGGACTGCATAACTATGCCTGTTCTCAGCTGAACTCTATAGAGAGAAACAGTAACCCTTTAAACTATTCTTACCAGTTGTGTTGCTATTTGCACCATTCATTACTTACAAGTTTGATGTGGTGTGTGTCTGTGTGTGAGAAGCAGAGACCCAGGAGTCCACTCCATACAGTGAAAAGAATTTGTGTTTAAGACCACTTTGGTGAGATTTAAGGAGTTTGTGAAAGTTTCAGCAACAAATGTAGTGTCATCAGAAGTGGATAAAATGAGGTAGTTGCTAAGAAATTCTCTAAATCAGCAGTTGGCTAACAGTTATATAAAAATTGTATCTGATGTGGATTTCCCTCATCATTTGTGTGAGTACGTTTGCATGTTTGTGAATAACAGCATGCAGACATGGTTGCTGCGGCCCATGAGTCTTCTTTGGTCACTTACGGCCTTATTCATGGAGGCAGGGTCTCTCAGTTGAATCCAGTGCTTGCCAATGTGACCAGCATGGTTAATTAGCTTGGTCCAGGAATCCACTCTTGGTCTTTTGAGCATTAGGATTGCAAGTTGGCTTCCGTACCTACATGACATTCCTACATAGGTATTTAAACTGTGGTCCTCATGATTGCATAGCAGATGTTTTAGCCACTGAACAATCTATGTCCCAGACTCTCTGATGTGGATTTAAAAGATGGTTCCTATGCTCTAAGTAGGTTTTTCTACTACAATTATTATTTAACTCAAATCTAAAAGGCTGCTAGGTAGAACAGTTTTTGGTTATGAAATGAAGGAATAGTAGTGTCTGGCTTGTGTGCAGGTGTTGGAACAGTTTAGGGATGGCAGCCATGGTGCAGACAGCTGGCATTGAACTTCTCATGCGAACCTCCTCATATAAAATGGTAGGCTATGACTTTATTTGGCTAGTAAGGGAGATGCTAATCCTGGAGTGCAAGGTTGGAAGAGCTCAAGGCTGTGTATCTTTGAAATGGAAGCTTATTGGCTGAAAATGAAACATTCATCAAATATCTACCTGAAAGGGAGCTGTGACATCTAATGTGACACCTGTTTTACGGAAGAGCCAACAGTACAATTTTTAAAGGCAGGATCTCACTGTATAACCCAGGGTGGATTCTACAGCTCTACCTCCTGAGTTTTGTCTGTAGGTTCTTTTACAGTTTAGACTAGAACTTCAAACTCATGGTCTGTGAACCTAACATCACAAAGGCAGGTAGCTTTGTCATATCAGGTCACAAAAGCACATGTAACCCAACTTCGTGGCTAGGCTACTTACTTGTTTCACACACTTACTTGTTATTCTTTATGTCTTGAAGTGTGGGCTTGCTATAAATTTGCTCAGACCACTGAGGTCAAGGTTAACACCAAGGCAACAGTGGTTGAGTCTAGATTCCATGTGGTGCACCATCTCAATGTCTTTTGTTTCTAGTATCAGAGATGGGAAGAAATCACCAAGTACTTACTGAGAAGACTTTTAGGGATCTAGCTGTTAGTGATGCACATTGCTTCTGCTCACATCCTATCTGCAAGGCTAACCACAAGACACAGGCTAACTGCAAAGGAGGTTGGGGAATGGAGCCTTCCCATACGGCCTGAAATTGCAAGTAGGAATGTGGGCTCTTCATCTACTTGAGAGACTTTTGAAAATTAGGTACTACGGCTTTGATAAATGCCTTTCCTTTCCTTCTCTTTTCTAGGGATTAGGCAGGTTCAGAATGAGATGCAGTGGCAGACGGTGGTGGTGGGCTGGGATGGCCAGCTTCCTGGTAAAGGATAAAGGGACACAGTCAAGGGGAATCAGTTGTAGATTTTGCTCTGGTCATCCAAGTGAACTATTAGGTTAGGAGGTGTTCTTGAGAGGACCATAGGAAGGACAATTCAAGGACAGAGGAAGAAGTAATAAATGTGTGTCTGAAGAGCAGCCTAGGGACTTCCAGGGAAAGCATGTTAAAGAGTGGTCGAAGGAAGCAGCACCCCTTTTCAGAAAAAGGGGTGCTCAGTGATCAGTGACTCCTCTCAACATCTAAAGCTGCTTTAACTGAGGTCAAAGGTACACACAAGTCTACCGAAGACAAGAGATTCTTTCACCAAAAGTTCAAAATGCTTTATAGGCTTGAACGATAAGTTGTAAATAAAAGATGAGAAGGTGGAAAGCAATTCTCTGTATTATTGGAGAGGGCAGTTTCAGGTTCTCTAAGACACAAACGGAGAATGCTTTGTGTGAAAACTTATTAGACCCAGGCTGGGATATAAGCCATGGAAAACAATGTTGGGGTAGGAAAAACTAAATATGAACTAAAGTTAGACATAGGGTTTTTTTTTTTTATTTTGTTACTTAAGATCAAAGGTTAGGGTGAGGTATAGGTGTATCCTCTTCCTGAGAACTTCCGCTGAAACACTTTAAGACTTGCATGTCAGAATGCCTGAAAACTTATTTCAAATTGTTTAGAAAGCAATTGCAGCAAAATGTTAATGGCTGAATCTAGGTGGAGAGTGTATGGAGACATATTCCCCTGTCCTTTGTAGTTTTAGAAATTGACATAAATTTCAAAACTAAGAAGTAACATTTCTGCTATATCTTTGCTTATCAAGAGAACAAAAGCTAGAACCCATTATCCAGAGTACACACCAGAAGATGTCAATCAGCAGGTCTATTACCTACAACCTCCTGATGGGGTTTCCCTGTGTAGCTGTGACTGTCTTGGAATTTGCTCTGTACATGAGGCTGACCTCAAACTCAGAGATCCTCCTGCTTCTGCCTCCTGAGGGCTGGGACTAAAGGCGTGTGCCACCAAGCACAGCTAAAACAACAGTTTAAAACAGCAGTAGCTAGGGTCAACTATTCGCTCTGGCATATTCTAGGCATTTGCCTCTAAACTCCACAAATTGAGGTGTGAAACCTGTCTTCTTCTTCTTCTTCTTCTTCTTCTTCTTCTTCTTCTTCTTCTTCTTCTTCTTCTTCTTCTTCTTCTTCTTTCTTCTTCTTCTTCTTCTTCTTCTTCTTCTTCTTCTTCTTCTTCTTCTTCTTCTTCTCCTCCTCCTCCTCCTCCTCCTCCTCCTCCTATTTTTTTTTTTTTTTTTTTTTTTTTTGGCTTTTTGAGACAGTGTTTCTCTGTGTAGCCCTGGCTGTCCTGGAACTCACTCTGTAGACCAGACTGGCCTTGAACTCAGAAATCTGCCTGCCTCTGCCTCCCAAGTGCTGGGATTATAGGCATGCGCCACCACACCTGGCTAAAACCTGTATGTTTTTTATATTACAATTAAATTTATTATTGTTTTGTGTGTTCAGAAGGTAGAGAGAGGGAGGCTTGTGGATGCTCTCTCCTTCCACTTTGTGGGTCTCAAGAACCGAGGTCAGGCTGCTAGGCTGGGCATTAGGCATGCCTGCAGCCTAGCCTCTTCTTGGTCCTGTTTCCCCCTCACCACACAGCCTCTCTCTTGCACTTAAGTCATCTGCTAGGAAGTAGGAGAAAAGTGTGATTTTTGTCAAATGAATGGTGATGTAAATGTAAAAATTCCGTTTACAATACTCTCTTCTACCTTCTGCATATGAAAGAGCAAAAATGAGCACATGCTACTAATACTGGCACAACCAGGATGCACCATCGCCTGGTAATTCAGCGACTTAAGTTTTCAATTGCAGGCTAGACATGCTAGGGCTTATGTGCCACAAATTAATATCTAAGCCTACCTTAATATTTTATACATTTATGAAGATGGTTTTAATCACTATTTTAAAAGCAATGGCTGGATTTTATCACATATTTCATCACCAATGTAAAACCAAGTGGTTATATCCTGAAAGAGCTGCCTCTGAGGCTTTCAGGTTAGATTATGGATGGTTACAGATGTCTCAGCTGTTTTACTTTTTAAAAATTGAAGTCAGTGGTCATCTATCACTTATATCTCAGAGTCAAGCTCTTTTGCAAACCCAAATGAGAACGGTAACCCAGAGAGGCCTATTGGTCTGCAGGTTCTCTGGGTTGAGTTCATTCTTTAAAAATGTTAAAAATTCTGACATTTTCTAACACTCAGAACAGCACTGTGAAATTATTAGGGATTTGCTTACCACATCAATGACCTTTCCTGTAACACCTGAAACTCATTACCTACTATTTTCTTTTATCCATGTCTTTGCATATGTATCAGAGAATATAGTGGATTACATAGCCAGTGATTGCTATTTTGTGGGTTCTTCTTTTTTCCACCTTTCACCCTTTCAACCCAGTAACACTAAATAGGAGAGAAAAAAAGGAATAGAATCCTGCTGATTCAGGGTGTTGAGCTCCTTGGGGGCAAGGTTGATCTTCACCATCAGGATATCTAATTTCTTCTTCATTGCACACAACTACTTAACCGAACTGTGACCACTAGCAATCAACCAATAATCCACAGCAACCAACCTGTTGGGGCTCTAGCATTTATATACCTTCTGACAGGTCCCCAGAATTTCAAACATCACAGAATCACAGAAACTATCTACAGCTGACAAAACCATGCACCTGCTAGCGCATGAGGCAAATCATAGTTGCTGTGGCCAATCTGAAGCAGCCCGGTGTCCCACACCTGGCATCCAAACGAAAGCAGATTCCTATTTCTGTGTTTTTAAAAGAAACCAAAATCCTCACTACAGGTTTGGTTCTAAGTTGAAGGACAGAGGGGGAAAAAAACATTTCATTTTAAAAGCAAGTTTCCTGTTATTTAATCCCCTTTAAGCATTATTAATCTTACAAATGTCATTCATCTAAAAGCAATTGTCTACAATTCCATACAGAATGCACTTTGATTACATTCTTCTTCCATTATTCCATTCTCCTTCCTGGCAAGTCCTCCTATTTCACAGGCCCTAAAAGTCTTAGGCCAGAAGAACACTTAATCCACTAGATCTTCGCTACTGGGGACTAAGCAGTGTCCTCCTGAGCCTGGGAAGCACTCTGCTGTGCTGCTCCAGAAGACTGAGTCGGTGGGAGAGAATGGAATGGCCTCTTTCTGAAGTCTCGGGTGAGCTCAGCTCTCCTAGTCACTTGTTTTCCTGACTCTTGGTAAATCAATTTCTCAGGGCCCCAGCTTCCTCCAGTTTTAAAATATCACCGGGTCTAAACAAAGACCTGAGATAAGAAAAAATAACGGTCAAACACAGTTTATTGGGTGGTATGTCACAGTATATGTGGAATTACTTAATAAAATTACAAAAATAATTCCCTATATTTCAGTAGGGACTGTGTAGGAAAGAATAAGCCATTGTGACTTTTATAAAATCAATGAACCAAGGAAATGAAAGACAAAAGCTCTGGTGGGAAAACAACTTCTTATGACTGTCTATGAGAAAAATACAGAGCAACAGGAGATCTTATAATTATAGCTTTGAGAGGAAACGCTGCCTTTATGAACTGAGGGAAAATAAAGCTAAGATGTTACACTTTCAATAACTGAAATGTATTGTTTTGGAATGAATATATGTATGTGTATATTACATATATGTATATATACACACACATATATATCCCACCTTAAACAGTTTATGATCAAATCATAAAGATAATTAGATAGGTTAAACTCTTATTTTAGAAAGAATTTGTCTTGAATATACTCATTTGGTGGCATTACTGTAGCCCAATCTTGGTATTCTAATATAGAGTACAAAAAAGACACTCGAGTGGCTGGAGAGATGGCTTAGAAATTAAGAGTACTGACTGCTCTTCAAGAGGTCTTGAGTTCCATTTCCAGCAACCACATGGCGGCCCATAACCATCTGTAATGGGATCCAATGCCCCCTTCTGGTATGTCTGAAGAGAGGGACAGTGTTTTCACATACATAAAATAAATAAATCTTAAAAAAAAAAAAAGACACGGAAACTGTGGGCATTTCAGAGATTATACATTAGAAAAATAAAGAGGAATCAATTTGCCATCAATATAGTTGTGATGGCTATTCTTGGTTGTGTACTTTACTACAATTGGAATTAACTAAAACCCAAGTAGTTGGGTAGACCTGTAAGGGAACTTTTCTTAATTAAAAATCACTTGAAGTGGGAAGACCTGCTTTTAATTGGACCTATGAAGTGGGAAGATCCACCTTTGATCTGGGCCACGCCTCCTACTGGCAGCCTAGATGAAGCAAGTGGAGGAGGAAGCTTGCTCTGCATGCTAGCTAGTCCTCTCAGGGGTAAATCCATCCCTTCACCGGCACTAGAGCCCACGTATTTGGCCTTCTAGCACACACTAGCACACACTGAAAGGCAGCTGAGACATTCAGCCTCTAGGACTGAACAGCTTCTAGATTCTTGGAGCTTTCTTTGGTAGTCAAGACATTGTTGGGTTAGTTGTTCTAATAAATCCCTTAAGTTCTGTTCCTCTAGAAAGAAGCCTAATACAATCGGATATACAAAAGGGCCTCAACAGAGTCAATAGCTGGGAAAATGTAAGTTAAAACTGAAGCCAGTTATGCTCTACTTGCAGCAGGCTAGGAAGACTGAGCTCTTGCCAAGGGCTGTGAGGCGTGGAGCAATGACACTCATGTTGCCAACGTGACTTACCGTGTTTGATGGCCACGCAGCATGAGTTACTCAAGTTTATGACATACACTCTCCAGTACACATTACACAGAAATTTATGTAGTTGGGATGGAGTAAAGACTTAGGAAAATTTCAACAGCATTTCTAACAGCCTGAAACTGAACCCAGACTGCTATCAACAATAAAATGGCTAAACAAACCGTTATATATTGTTATAATGGAACATTGAATATTCAGAAATTAAAGGGAACAAACAATATAGATTACAGCAAGGCTGAGCAAATATGGTAAGCATAACAGATTACACACCATATTATCTCCTTTATAGAACATTCACAAGAAAGGGGAAACTAAACAATGTAATGCTTAGGGATGAACACCTGTGACAAAACAATACAGAAAAGCAAGGAAATGATTACCACAAAGGTCAGAACAATGTCCACTCTCCCAGAAGGAGAGTTGCTTAGGAAGGCCATTACACAGGATTAGCAAACTCCATTTATTAGACTGTGTGACTGCTTACATGGATTGATAATTACCCACACCACACAATTGTCTTACATGTTTAAAGTATATTTCACAATAATGCTTAAAATTAACTGATATGCTATAGTGCATTTTTGGAAATTTTAATCTGTTATAGGTGTTTGACAGTAGAAATCACTGATGTGGGATAATAAAACATTGAGTAGTTTCTCATACAAGCTCACTTTCAAGGGAAAAGTTATAAACCTTACACAGAGATCCCTTTGTCCCACTCTAACATAGTATACAGATCTTTATGATAAACTGGTGAGTCAGAAAAAGTAACCGGTTAGCTGAAATAAGTTTTTCTGAATTACTTTTCAGAAATCTGATTTAATGGATATAGTTCTCCTCTAGATTCACAGACAATATAAAGATCTGAAAGGATATAGAACAAACTGGAGATGAATGAATTCCTTCCTCTACAGCAGCCAGTTGTAGAACAGCTGTTTGCTTCTGTTTCCAGGCTGGGCAGGGAGGTGAACGGACTTTACTCAGTAAGTTTAGTGGAGCTACTATTCCTGAGTGGATTGCTCAGGGCTCTTGTGAGTGCCATTCTGACTCTCGGTGGTGAGGTTCTAAGTCAGAGCCACTGGCAAGGAGGCAGATGAGCTCTGACACTGCATGGTGCACTTCTCTGGAAGCATCCTTGGTTGCAGAGCTCTCAAGTTTGTACTCTTTGCACTAAAAGTTCACAAAATTACACTTTGAGGTGCTCAGCTTCACAAAACTCCTATATTTTCACCTGTATTTTATTTTTTTAATTCCTACTGCAAGGAAGAGAGTTCAACAAAAGGATTATGTTGCAGCCATGTTGGGCTATTGTTTATTAATTGATCTGATCTGATTCCCTGTGAATCTTACTTGAATACAGCCTGTGAGTGGATCATGTCTGTAGATAGTCAAATGCAGGGTAATTAGGGAAAGTTATTTGAGTCCTGGGATTTCAGGAGTCCTACTTTTGTAGCATCCTCCTCTCCCCTTTTACTCACTTTTTTTGTTCATTTCAACAAAAATGAACCCTTGATTTATCCACATAGACATTTTCTTGATCTACTTTGCACGAGGTGGTAGCAGCCATGGCATAAACCTGGGCTTGCTTCTTAAATGTGTGCAGAGCATGTTTGGCCCAATCTCCCAAGAAGAGTGGAGAGACCCGAAGCACTTATGATAGCTATCACTGTTGATTCCAGAGGGGCGGGGTGCAGGCAGGGGTCCAGCCACACAACTGTTTCATCTTTGCTGCTGCTTTAATCGCACTGTCACACCACTAAGAAGGGCAGGCTCACAACAGATTTTTGAGCACTGTGGTTCTTTTATCTCGAAAATTCTCCTATTAGGGAACCACAGCTTAAATTTCACAAGTTTTTCCTTAAACTTATTTCCTACAGACCAGAATCTGTAGGACAAACGGCCCAATAGGTTTATTAATAACATACTCCCCACAAAATACACACACACAGGGCGCATTTTTGAATAGGACCTGAGAGGCACCAAACTCTTTGGAAGATGATAAAGGGCACTCTGAAGAACGAAATCTAAAAAGCTCCAAAAAAAAAAAAAAAAATCAAACAAGCAAGAATGACTTTTAAAAGGGAGGCTTGACTGCAAACAGAAATCCCCTAAATAATATTCTAGAAGTTGATTATCTTTCAGCCCCAACCCTGTCAATTCACCTCCTTTCCCACAAAAACCTTAAGTTGTGACTTCCAAGAAACCGCATCCTTTTCCTTTCATGGCAGGGGGCGGGTGGGGGTGAGGCTGAAGATGTATTACAACTCTCACGTTTCCACGCTTCAACTTACAAAACACTTGAGCTTCCACTACCACCTCCGAGTTCCGCTATTGCCGTGCCAGAGGCATTCATTCATTTATTCACTCACTCACTCGCTCACCAGACCTTCGTACTGCACTACTACACGTAATGCGGCGCAATGTTTCGCCCCACGCCACGGGAAGGGTGGGGCGTTCGCTCCCGGTTGCAGGTGCAGCCACTGGCTGTAGGTTAACTTTTCCACCTGTTTCTCTGTTCGAGGATCTGCTCCGGGTCAAATGCCTCACCTTCGGGAGGTGCGCGCCCTAGCCAGGTCCCTGGCCTCCTCCTTATTCCCAGAGGAGCAGTCCGCACCTGCCCCGGAGGGAAGAGGTACGGAGCTCCCAATCCGCGCCGTCCCAGGGTCAGGGGTAAGATCAGGCGGTAGCTTAGGCTCGTCTGGGCTCCTCCCCTTCCTCTCTTCAGTTCTGACGCGGCCGTAGAGGCGGTGGCGGCAGCGGCGGTGGTAGCAGCAGCAGTCCCGCGGCCCGAGGCGCACCCACCCGCTCTCAGATCGCGACTTCCTCTTCCCTTGGTGCGTCATCACAACGCGCCACAGCCTCCCAGGGCGGGGTGGCTGGAGATGGGGAGAAAAGGCCCGCAAAGGAAGGCGCAGAGAGGCCAGAGAAGGGAGGGGGAGGAGAGCGGTTGCTAGGCGACTACGTCATCGTTGGGCGCCGCTCTCCTCCCGCCCCTCTCTGGAGTGAGGCGAGAGCCCCGCACAGAGCGAGAGAGACAGGAGCTCAGCTTCGGGCGCTGCCGCCGCCGCCGGTGAGAGCGTGAGAGCGAGTGAGTGAGCGAGCATCCGAGAGACCCGGCGCCCGTGCACTGGCCGCCGCCGAGACCTTCGCCGTAGCCCGGGCCATCGGGAGCCGCGGCCGCCGTCTGCTCCCCCCCTTACCTTCCCCGCCGGCAGCGGCTGCTGCACACGCCGAAGCCGGAGCCCCAGCCGGAGCCGGAGCCGGAGCCCGCGGCCGGGGGGCAGGGAGGCGGCTGCCGCGGGTCGGGACTCGTAGCTGCTCAGCCGGGAGAGGACGCCCGCGAGGGGCTGGGCTTTCTGCCTCGTCCCGGGGTGTAGGGCGAAAGACCCCCCGAGGTGTAGGGAGGGGGTCCCGGCCGTCGCGACACATGCGGGAGCCGGGAGCGGGGGCGGCGCCGATTCGAGCCCGCCGGGTCCCCAGCTTTGCCGCCGTCCAGACCGGCTGCCCGGGGCCGTAGCATCCCTTAGCGGAGTGTATGAGCCGGGGCCCCTAGCCCAGGAGCCACCTCCGGGCCGGGGGGGCGGGGACCCTGATGTGAAACGGCCGTGGCGGCGTGGTGAGCGGCCCCGGCGCCGCTGTCCTCTCCTTCCCCTCCCCTCCCCTTCACCCCCTCTGGGGGGGCTTCTCCTTGGGCCCGCCGCCGCACCCCGGCTTCTCGGCGGGACTCCAGGAGTTCTCGGAGCCCCCTCCCCGCCCCAGCCCCCCAGGGCGGCGGGGCCGGGGGGGATCCGGGGGGGCCGGCTTCAGCCCTCCGCCCAGAGGAAAGTTTACCCAAACAAAATCTTCGAGCTTTCTGATTGTGACTGTTCTGGGACAAGTGGCCCAGGACTGGCCGAAGCCACAGCCTGCGGGGACCCAGGAGGAGAAAAAGCGGTGAGCGGGCTGCTGCTGCTGCCGCTGCCGTCGTCTCCGTCTCTATCCCGGCAGCGCGGAAGAGACCCGGGTAGCTGTTTGGTGGAGCGACGCTAGCACCACTTCTTCCTCAGTTCCGCGCCTAGCCTTCCGCAGCAGCCCGCCTCAGCCCGAAGGAGGAAGGGAGCCAGCCACATCGTCAGCGCCACCGCTCGTCTCTGAAGCGTGAGTGGACCCGGGGGAGGGGGACATTATAAGGTGACAAGTGGGAACTGGTGGGTGCTTTGATGCTGGAGTTTGACTGTTTCTCCGGAGGGTTGGCAGTAGAGACCTTTCCTTTCTATGGATGGGAGAAAGCATTAGTTTGCAGGAATAGTGCAAGTACTCGGGGGTTTTTTCTTAGAGGAGCTGTGTCTCCAGAGTGGATGTGCCTTTCAGGACACTAAACCGAGAAAGCCCATGGACAGCTCTAGCTCTGTTCTGTATCTTTTCCTGGCAACCTGAGTCTGGCAGTGGTTTTTGTTTCAGGGAAACTCTCATGGATTCCTGCGTGGGAATCACTTGAATCAACTCTTAGTTTTTTTTTTTCTTTCCTAACTGTTGTTTTTGAAGTTGCCTTGGATAGGAAGACCAAGTTTTCGTTTTAGTGCATAGAGGAATTTGGTGCCTCCAATGCTTTATTTCCCAAGTCTACAGAGTCCGACGTGTAGGGTGCGTTCATGTTTCAGATGGCTCAGGAGAATCCAAGTTCCTAGGATGCACAACTCACTGAAACTTATTTCAGGGAGAGCACTTAATAAATTACCGTTTCGTAAAAGTTGATGCAGCTCTTTTATTTTTTCTTTCTTTCTTTTTTTTTTTTTTGTGGTGGAGAGAGGGAATAATATTTTAAGTGGTAGCACATTTTTACTAGGGACTGAAAGGGCATGCATGCACCCTTTCTTATTTGGCTCTACTTGTCAACTTAGAAACTTCATACTCTTTTAAGACAACATTTAGCACTCTGAGTGCTAAATTAGAAGTACAGAAAAGTAACATTTCACATATGTAAGGTTAAACTAAACAGCTTAAGGTTTAACGTACTGTAGGATTTTGTGTAACAAGGAACATAGGTAGTGTAAGACTGAGAATTCTGGTCTATCCAGGTAGCAAAATGTGGGCAGAATAAAGATGCTCTGTAGACATGAATGGACACCTGGGAGTAACCCTTTATCTATTCATCTGTCCATCTTAATTTCTCCATTGAGGACCATGATTAATTTTGTTTGAAAGTTTTTCACATTTCGTAATGTTTGAGTCCTGTTCTCCCCTCCTCTTTTTAAATAATGAGCTTCCAAGTTTATTATTCTGCATTATATAACAATGTATTTCTGTTTGACCTGCCTTCTCAATCTTTCAGGATACAGTTTGAGGAATGCTAAAACACTGTGAGTTTACCTTACTTTGCTTTAATTTCTACTGTTATCTGTCCCAACTTTTTTTTTTTCCAAGACAGTTTTTCTATATCACCTTGGCTGTCCTGAAACTATCTCTGTAGATCAGGATGGCCTAAGATGTACCTAGCTCTGCCTCCCAAGTATTGGCTGGGATTAAATGGTGTGCCCTGACTACCAGCCGTGTCCGGGCTCTTTTGAGTGCCCCTCCCCATTTCTTTGGATAACTTTGCCCTCTTTTTGGATCTTCTAGCTCTTTTATTTTTTGTTACTTTGTTCTTCATATGCTTTCAAAGACACCTTAAATTCTACTTAAATGGGAATTAGCATGAAAATATTGAATGGTAGATTTAACTTTAGCTTTAGAATGTGTTTTTGGATCTGCTAACTTTACTTTGCTCTTCTGACAAAGCCATGTATTCCAGTTTTGAAAAAGATGATGATTGAGAAACTTAGACTTTCATAGTTGCTTCTTGAAAAGGAGAGTGTAAACCAAGAAATGGTACTTTGAGTTTGTATTGTATCTAATCAAAGTTGCTTACTAACTAGAAGACCTGCTTTGTGTGTAAATGGTTTTAAATTATGGAAGTACTTTCCTGAATGTAGTAATGACAAACATTTGCTACTTTCAGTCTTTGAGGGGGCCTTTTATTTTATTTTATTTATTTTATTTTATTATTATTTTTTTTTAACCAATGGCAGAGACAATCAAATACAAATTGCACAAAGCTTTAGGAAAGGTAGGGCTGGTGTGGTGGCTCTGTGGGCAAAGCTGCCTGCTGCATAACTGTAAGGACACGGAGTCTCATGCCCAGAGCCAAAGGTGGAAGGAGAGAACTAGCTGTACAGGGCTGTTCTCTGACCTGTGTCATATGCACCAGCATGTAGTGGTGGTGGTGCTGGTCGTGGTACAGTTGTAGTAGTAGAAGTAGTATGGTAGTAGTAAAAATAAATTTCTTAAAAATGTAGGAAAGAGGATATATATTACCATTATTACTCTTAAGATCACTATGTGTCAGGGAATGTCACTGCACATTTTTATTAGGGAAATACTGATTTTGGATGATCCAGGAATAATTGGAGTGTCTGAGCCAAATCTTGGAAAGGCTCTTTCAGGAAGAAAAGAACATACACAAAATGTTAAGGACTTAGAGTCAGAAGATGTAAAAGACGATCTAATTAGGAAGTTAGCCTGGTAGGAATACCTCCTGAGGGAGGAGGCTCCTGACTAGGGCTAAGGTCAGTGTGCTTGTATGAGAGAACTTGAAAACAGTGTTCCAAAGAAGGTAGTTTCAGGTGACTGGGAGAAATTATATTTTAGGACAGACATTATGCTGGCTTTAGGATTTTGTTTCATTAGGAGAGTAACATTTTTACTCTCTGGTCTTCTAGGGGGCAGCACAGAAGGAGACATGAAAAAGGAAATGTTGTGAATGCTTTTTAGTGTGACGCTGGTTTCTCATGAGTAAATCAGAAATGGGGCAGCAGGCTTTGCTCTGGGTGTTGAATTTGGGGTTAAGAGCTGGGTATCTGTATAGTTCATATGTTAGCTCATTGTTTTTCTTTTCTTGCCTCTCTTTTTAAAACTCTTAACTTTTTTTCTCCTCTTTTGACTGTCTCTTGTGCCAGGCTGACCTTGAACTTGATGTGTATCTTTTAACTTGTAATCACCTTGCTTGGACTTCCTGAATGCTAAATGTACTGGTGTGTGCTGCCATTTCTTGTTTTGTAGTGCTGAGGATGGAACCTAGGGTTTTGTGCATGCTAGGCAGGTAGGTACTTTACCAGCTGTTAAAGCTGTTTGAATTTAGTGCTTTCCAAAGCTGCTTTAGCTTCTTAAGAGAGTATCCAGTTGGCAGAAATCTTTTGGAATAGATATTTTTAAACAAGGATGTGGGTCTACAATTATTTTAGGGTGAGTAGACAGAGACTGGAATATCTGCTATATAGGGGTCTTTTTGCTACTTTCCCCATTTTTTACATGGGTGAAGACATTCTTAATGTGTCTTAGGATTAACATGATTTGCTAATATGGTGGGACTCTGATGGAGAATGGTAACATCTATATTCTTTGCCTTGGTGGTTGTGCTATTTATATGAGAGAGAGAGGCTTGAAGTTTTGTATATCTGTGTGTCTTCGTACCAAAGGACTACAGAGTCTGTCTTGAGTTATCAGCAGTTCAGTTAGATATACTTTGAAGATGATTCTTGGAAAAGTCTTGTGGGACAATGTAAAGGAAGGATTGGCAACTTTTTTATGTGGGTCAACATACCGTGTCACAACTTTCAGCTGTTTCTGCTATGTGAAAGCAGCTGTAGATAATATGGAAGTGTGCTATAACTGTTCCAGTAGGATCTCATGTATTAAAAACAAGAAGTAGATGGGATTTGGCCTGTAGGTAGAGGTTTATAGCTCCCTGGCAGAGGACGTCTAAATCTACCAGCATCTACTAATGTAAGCTATGTTACACTACAAAGCCAGATTGGCCATTTCAGGTGAATTCTGTTTTCCAGATGAGGTGTGCTCCTCTGGACTGCCATTGTAATGATGATTTTGCCTTTATAGTGATGGGAATTGTGGACCAAGAAGAAGAGACCTGATGTTCTGTAAATAGATCTGAAAAGTAGAGACCTTCATCATTTCAAAAGATGCCATAATTGATTTCTTAGTTACTTTTCTATTTTATGTCACAAATCTGTGACCAAGGCAATTTACCAAAAAAGAAAAAAAAAAAAAAAGCACTTATTTTTGCTTACAGTTTCAGAGGGTGAGTCCATGATCATCATGGTGAGTGAGCAGGGCAGAAGGCAGGCTTGGCACTGGGGAAGGAGCTGAGAGCTCACATCCAACCCTTAAGCACAAAAGACTGGGTCTGGTGTGGGCTTTTGGAACTCAGAGCCCACCCCAGTGACATACCTCCTTGCTTTTTCAAAGCAGTTCACCAACTGGACGCCATTCAAATATGTGAGCCAAGGGGGGCCATTCTCATTCAAACTGTCACATTGGTATGTAGGGATACACTTGTTTTGTATTCTGGCTAAAAGGGTCTGTTAAGGAAGAAGTTAACTTCCCCCCCCCCCCCCCCCCACTGCTCCTGGGATAGGAACCCAGAAGCACAATGCATGTTAGTCAAGCCTTCTCCCACTGAGCTGTGTCCCCCCAGTGATACAAGCGCACTTTTGAAAGGTTCTGAAAACAAAGTGTAAAGCATTTGCTTTTAATGTGAAAGTAAAAGCATTTAAGTTGTTTTAAATCAGACAAAGATGTTAAGTCAGACTCTAGGAATGTTAAAGTTTAATGCTTCTATCTCTTAAAGTCATAATCTCATACTAAATCAGTGTGAAGAATTTAGTACAGAATTATTTTCATTGTGTTGTTAAATCTTAAATTACCTAAACCATTTGAAATGTGTACTTTAAACAACATTGCTATCTTTAAGACTAAATATATGCAAATGTATTACCTAGAAAGAGCTAGCTATTTACTTAGTGCAGTGTTTAATGTTGCACTCAATGTTAAAACTTTTGTTTCATGTCAACAAAACCTGTATTAGCTGCTAGTGTATTTACCCTGGTTTTATAGACTTTGTTTCATGGTGCTCCTATTTATTGTATAATACAGTACAGTAGTGATCCCTTTTTAGTTAGTTTCAAAGCTGTATTTACTATAGTGGTCCCTCTGTATAGGACCCCTGCAGTTACCAAAATCTGAGGATGTTTAAGTCTCTTACATAAAATAAAGAAATATTTAAAGGGCTCAGTGAGACAGCTTGCCATCATGTCTGAGAACTTGAGTTTCATCCTTCAGACATCCCTACCGTGGACATGATGAAAGGAGATAACTTACTCTTGAAAGTTGTCCTCTGGCCTTCACATGTGCAATGTAGTGTGTTCCACCCTCTGCCTTAAATAATGTAATAAAAGTATTTACGTATAACATGCTTTTATATATATATATATATATAAACATAGACATATATACACATGTGTGTCTACATATATCTTTCTGTATACCTTAAAACTCACCTCTAGATTGCTTGTAATAAATAATACAATAAAGTAGTACATTAACAGTTGTTATGCTGTGTTGTGTAGGGACAACAACAACAAAAATCTATAAGGTTCTATTTTTTTTTTTTTTCTGGATATTTTCAGTTTGTGCTTGGTTGAGTCTGTAGGCATGGATCTCCCATGGAACTGTTCTGTATATATAGTGGATACTTTGGTTTCTGTTTTGCTCTTTGAATAAAAGATGATATAGTCTGACAATTTTAGTGTCTTTGAGAAGGTCACTATACTTTTTGGGGGGGGGATGGGGTGTTGGCTTTTTAGTTTGTGCGCATGTGCAGTTCTCTGAGACAGTCTTTCCTGCCCAGGCTGCTTTTCAGTTTGAGATACTACTGCCTCAGCTTCTCGAGTGTTGAGATTATGGGAATCTATAACTATGCCTAGTTTTAATTTTGATCTTTTAAAAATCGTACTGTAAACATTTTTCTTTTAAAAATAATTTTATCAAAAGATGGGCGATAAAGTTAAATGACACTGGTGTTCTCACATCTACAGGGATTTCAAACAGAAATATTTTACTTTGGCAACACTTAGTAGACAGGAATGGCGAGCTTTTTGGTGTATGTGTGTGTGTCTGTGTGTGGGTTCATTACCATTGCAAATAGATGAGTACATTTGTTTTCAAATAGTCAACTCTTGCCATCACATATTTCTATTTTGAGACTCTTCTCATTTAGTATAAAATCATTCTCTGGTAGGCCTGAAAATATACAATTATATTTTTTTGCAGTTTTCTGGTGTTATCTCACTGATAGTTTCTGTAATACCTTTCATATATGCAAATTGAGTGTGTTTCCTAAGTGTATATGACATTTATACATATTCTAGTAATTACATGTTTACATATAAATATAGTTAAAATTATTCCTAAGATGCTTTGAGATTGTGAAATCCTTGAGAAACATTTGTAATTCTCACTGAACCCTGGGACAGTAGAATGATTAATTTAAAAGAAAAGTTTTATAAAATGTTCCTTTACATTTTTTTTTTTAAGTACACCCAATTTCTCTAATAGAGTAAGCTTAGAAAGGGAAGATGAGAAGCAGTATTTGTGTTGTGTATCTTCCTTGCATGTAGGTGGAACTGCACAAGAGATCAGTTACCATTTGTTCTTTCTCCTAAAGCCTAGTTGTGCCTCAGTCAGGTCCTGTGTGGTCCTGCTAAGCTTGTGGCCTCTGCCCCTTGCTTCCACCTGAAGAATAGCTACTAGAAGTCTGGGCGCCTTTGGAAAGAGCTAGTTTCTTTTCCCTCCCTGTTTGTGTATTTGTGTACTGGGATAATATAAATACTCTTTTCTATGCTATATGACTTCTCTGATGTTTGTAAATATTATTATTATTATTATTATTATTATTATTGGTTTTTTGGATTTGGTTTTTTTGAGACAGGGTTTCTCTGTATAGCCCTGGCTGTCCTGGAACTCACTCTGTAGACCAGGCTGGCCTTGAACTCAGAAATTCTCCTGCCTCTGCCTTCCAGAGTGCTGGGATTACAGGCGTGCACCACCACCATTTGGCTGATGTTTGTAAATCTTAAAAGCTAGTACGAAATCAGGCTAATATAGTTACACTTTATCTTCCCTCTGACAAGTCTCTATGAACACACTGTGTTGTTCACCGTGGGCTTTCTCAGCACAGGCTAGCCTGAAACTCATTATGTCCCACGAGTAGGCCTCAAATTTGAGAGCCCTTTTTCTCAGCTTCCCAAATGCTATCAGTACTTGGAGTATAGGCCAAAGTTCACTAATCAATATGATTACTTACAATTGGTTGATTTTTTTCTTTTTGATTTTTTTTTTTTTAGAAGTCTAAGAAGACATAGAACTTTGTATAGTGTTCTAGGTCTGAGAATTTACTTTACCAAAAGTATTGAGTAATTTATAACTAACTACAACCAGTGGTTGTATTCCTGGAACCAGCAACAAGTTGCTAGTTCATCTCTCATTTACCTAGGAACACACAATCACAATTTGGGGGCAGAATCCTCAGGTAAATTGGGTCAAGCTTCATGGCCTTGGGCAAGCTACTTCCTCTGTACCCACTTACTGGGGAAGGCATGCTCTCCACAATGTTTGCAGGCAGAAGCTCATATATGTGGTCACCAATGTTAACTTATTAAGTTATATGCCTTTTAATGTGTAATGTAAGTAGAAGGCCAGAGTCAGGCATTATATTGCTCAACATTTCTGTCTTAGGGTTTCTATTGCTGTATAGAGACACCATGACCATGGCAACTCTTATAAAGGAAAACATTTAATTGGGCTGGCTTAGGGGATTAGTCCTCATGGCAGCGTGCAGGCAGATGTGGTGTGGAGAAGGAGCCGAGTTCTATATCTGGATCCATAGACAGCAGAAGTGAATCCCATGCTAGGCCTAGCTTCAGCATTTGAGACCTTTAAGCCTGCCCCATAGTGACATACTTCCTCTAACAAGGCCACATATCCTAATAGTGGCATTCATTACTGTGGGCCAAACAGTCAAATACATGAGTCTGTGTGGGCCATTCCTATTCAGACCATTAACTACAATTCACTCTTACCCCTAACCCCTAAGACAGGGTTTCTTTGGTAGTCTTGACTGTCCTAGAACTAACTAGCTCTGTAGACCAGGCTGGCCTCAAGCTCACAGAGATCTGTCTGCCTCTGCCTCTGCTGGGATTACAGGTGTGTGCCACCTCTGCCTGGCTGATTCTACCCAACATTTAAATGAGCACATGAGTTTGTAGTCCTGTTTCAAAAATGGATATATGTTTCATTAATATTTTATTAAGTCCTAAAAACTAGAGAAATGACAGAACTATTTATAGACAAGAAAGATTTATTCAAATATCACTGGACTTGTAATTAACTGCCAAAGATCTCAGTAGTGCATGGAACAGAAAGATTTCTTCTTTATTCTTGAACAATTAATGTCTTTTTTTTTTCTTCTTATAGTGATGATGATTTAAGTTGCCCATTGAAAAATCCTGGAATGTAATTCAGTTCTCACTGATAACTTTACTACCATTACTGCCTCTTCAACCTTGGAAATAGAAAGCTTTGAAAAACTGAGAAGCTGAGTACAAGATTTATCTGTCTTGGTTACATTTCAGACTAAGATTGAAATATCTTGATTTAGTGAATGCATTGTTAGTTGATGGCTAATTTTAATTTCATAAAATGATTGTGTGTGTGTAAGTAATGTGCCTTAAATACAAGATAACTTTTTCTTCAAGTCTAGAATATTCAGTTTTATCAGCATATACAAGGAATATATGCTTCTTAATGGTTTTAAAAAAGGATTTACAATTTTTAATGTAAAAGAATTTTTAATTCTGTGTACATGTCTGTATGTCTCTGTCCACTGTATGTATGTGCACTTATGTGTAGGTTCCTGGAGAGGCCAGAGGAGTCAGAGTCACTGGAGCTAGAGTTAGTGGGGGATTGTGAACCACCCAGTGTGGGTGCTGGGAACCAAACCGGGGTCTTCCCAAGTGCAGTGTCTGCTTTTAACGCCCAACCCATCTTTCTGATTCTTTTGATTTTTTATTGTTTTTTCTTTTGTATTTGGAAGGTTTTCCTAGTTTGAGGACCATTTAGTTATGCTTTTACTTAAATTTTACTTGACAGAATTATACATTTAAGTTTATAAAAGTTCACTGGCAGGATAAAAGATGGAAATATTTCTTAGCAGTGATGATGTTTATGCTTGGTGCTCCACTCCTCATGCTTCATTTTCTCCTTGGTAGGCAACTTCCCTTTAGATTGTGATTTAAGTGCAACGTCAGGTTGTTTATCTGCAGGTGCATCTCCTGTTAGATGGTCAATTTGATGAAGATCTAATTTTTAAAAATATCAATTTTTAAAATTTTTCTTGTTGCAATTATAGTTAGGTCGTCCCTAGCTTTCTTTCCACTTCTGTTATTTTTTAGGAAGGATCTTAGACTTAAAGGGTGAACGCATCCTGACTTCTATAGGAACTCAGTCATCTGTTGCCTTCTGTGCAGTCAGTAGCTCTTAGCTGTGGATTTGATGCGGGAATGCAGGGTGTTTCTCTACAGTTCATTACACAGGTGGTATTGTTTTCATTTAAGGAGGATACGATTTTAATTTACTGGATTGAGAAATTTGGAGCAGGAAATAGATATTTAAATTTGTTATAAAAGTCATTCGGATGGGAGGGGAGGTGGACTGTACAGGGGAGGGACAGACAGCAGGACAGAAGGGGGAGGGCTGAAAAGCAGACCGGGGGAGCCTGTCTCAGGAAGTTTTGAGGTCAGTCTTAGTCAGAGGTCACACCCTGTTATTTCTTTGGGTTGTGGACCTGGGTTGTTACTGGTTGTTATCTGCTACACTTTGAAATGTTGATTAGAAGATTGATTTTTGTTTATGGCTTTTCAACATCTGGATTCATTAAACCATTGTATTTCTAATCCTTTTTGTGTAATCAGTGTGTCCATGGTGGCAAAATTTCCACTATACCTGATAGGAGAAGGTTTGGACAAAGGGTCTGTTCTACCGTACATTTCTGATTGCTGTAAGAGGATGCTAATAATTCTATATGAAGAGCTAAGAGGCAAGCTTTGAGGTGATGGCCCAAGTTCATTGTGTTTCCTGTAAAAATGTGATGATAATTATAGTGCCTCCAGCTTTCATAGGGTATTAGGAAGACTGTGTGGCATTGTGCATGCAAGCCTCTAGCACAGTGTCTGGCACAGTGCTCACTAAATGCTAGTTGCTGTAGTAATACATGGTAAAGTGCTAAGTTATTGTTGTATTTGTGAAGTTGCTCTGTTTTCAAAAACTGATGTCATCTGTGGTCTCTGCTTTTGAATATGTTCCTATTTTGAATAGTGTCTTTATTCAGCAGAAGATATTTACTGACTACCTACTGTGTCAGGCATTGATCTAAGTGAACAAAGCATAAAAATGCCTGCTTGCTTGAAACTTATCTCTGGTTGGAGGAGGCAGGACACACACAATAAAGCAAAATTTCTTAAAGATCTTAAGCAATTGGGCTGGTGATTTTGTGTGTTGGAAATGGCCATTATGAAACCTGCTCACCTCTCCGTGCTTCTGCTGCTGTGCCTTAGCTGGGGAGCACCGTGCTGGCCTCTGTCCCCAGTGGTCTGTCCTCTGTGGAAGGCAGCCTCAAGGCTTTCAGCATTGCCTTGACTTACTGCTTAAGTTAGCTAGCTCAGACGTTGCCTTTCAGTCCTCCAGACCTCTGTTTTAGTCTTGGTTTGCTTCTCCCCAGCGTCCTACCTTTGGCCTTTCATCTCTGTCATTCTCAAGAGATAGTTCACAGAAAACCTCTTTTTAAATGTATTCCATGTGTAAACAACATTTTCCCATTTTGTGTTTCCTCCCTTTTCATTTTCTTTAACTAGGATAGTTTGCTTGCTAGTCTCATTTTTTAAAAAAATCCCCTTTTTCTTGTATCTTCAATTAAACTGTGAATCCTTTAATGTTACAGACCTCTTTTACATTCCAAGTTGAGCTTTCTTACTTAGGAAGAAAGGATAATACTTGCTCCAAGGGGTGTTGTGAATTTTCCCAAGAGGTGTGTAGAAGGATCTTCACAAACAGTGGCTCTGCCTTCTTACCCACTGTGGTTGCTGTGACTGTGGCCTTCCTAGTGCTCGGGAACGCTTGTGTCTGTCCTGCACCAGGACTGACTGGGAGAGCTTACAGTTTCACTTCCATTTTCTTTTAATGGTCACAGTTTTAGGCTTTTAATTTTTTTTTAATGATACAGCATTGCTTTTCAAAAATCACATGCAAACTGTGGTCATGTAACAATGATTATAAAGCAGGAAGTCAAGGCACCACCACATGAGTGCTCACACTAGTTGTAGGACCTCTGGCAAGTTCCTTCATCTCTCTTCAGTGTATCCATATGGTGGGAAAAATAACACCTACCTTGCGGATGCTTTAGGAGAAATGAGATCATCACACTATGTGGATGTAATAACTAATCTCTTAACAGTGGAGGTGTTCCTGATGGTCTCAACGATGTGGAAAGAGAAGAAAGGAGGAGCAGCAGAAGGGACAGTGTGGGAGAGGAGGGGGAGAAGGAGAAGAATGAACTAACTCGCTAACTGCTGGGATCTAATGAATATAGAAATTGCTATAAATGATATATAGGGCGGTATTCAAAACAAAGGATTATCTGGTCTAAAATACCATTAATGCTGTCTATCGGGAAGCCTGCTTTGTGATTAAGTCCCCACTCTTTCATTTAGATCAGTTCTTTATATATTTTACCAGTTAGTTTCTGTTTAAGAATTGATTGTTGCCAGGTGGTGGTGGTGGCGGCGCACGCCTGTAATCCCAGCACTCTGGGAGGCAGAGGCAGGTGGATTTCTGAGTTCGAGGCCAGCCTGGTCTACAGAGTGAGTTCCAGGACAGCCAGGAATATACAGAGAAACCCCGTCTCGAAAAAAAAAACTAAGTTAAAAAAAAAAGAATTGATTGTTGATAAACATAAACACGGATAGGACTTATTTAATATTCATTCTAAGAAAGACTTAATAGGGAAGTCAATATTTAACTTTTTTTTTTTTTTTTTTTTAAGGTGAAAGGCAGTTTAAAAGTGTA
This sequence comes from Apodemus sylvaticus, assembly GCF_947179515.1. Classification (NCBI taxonomy): domain Eukaryota; kingdom Metazoa; phylum Chordata; class Mammalia; order Rodentia; family Muridae; genus Apodemus; species Apodemus sylvaticus. Next base: position 82,790,149 of record NC_067475.1, on the reverse strand, counting down.
TATGCTTTTACTGAAACTGGAAAAAGTTTTCTACATTCCTGGCAACTTTTTATTTGGTAATCTACTCATGTAAAAGTCTGTTAAGAACTGAGGACTTGTGAGATAGGAGTGCCAGAATGTGTGTTTTAAAGTGGTGTGTACATTGACAGGAAAAGCACACATCCAGGTGACGGAAGTGACCTGATGGGGAACTTGCCGCATGTGTTCTCTTTCTCTCCTTGTCCTGTCTTGTTACTTGACAAGCAAAGGACTTCCTGTCTGTCTTCTCTTGTTATCTTTTCCTCCTTGTGTAAAGTTAAATCTTAGTATTCCCTGTGGAGCCTTTCCTTTCTCTGTTGCTGTCCTTTCTGTGCATTTTCACCTCTGGGGACTCTGAGCTGGTAGCCTTTTTAGTGCAGATCCTATCTACGTGCAAACTTCCTTGTACTGTCCTCTAATTCCTGGGAGACTGTAAGCCCTAAAGCCTAAAGCTTTAGGAGTTGGGAGGAGCAGAGTTTTCTCTCATAGTATTGCTTGTGTGCTGAGAAAGTAGTGCCATAAATTTCAGTCTTTGTCGTTCACACGAATTTTATCATTTGCATGTAAAAGGCTGCCTGTATCTTCAAGTATATAAAACATAGGCATACTTTATGTGTGTATGTGTGTGTGTGTGTGTGTGTGTGTGTGCATAGTTGTTTCTCAGTATTGGTTTTAGAATCTCCCAAGGCTACCAGAATCTGCAGCACTTCTTATAACCAACTGCATCACCTTGAATACCTGCCTTGTCTCTAGGTTACTTCTAACTAACACCGTGGAAGGCAATGTAAACAATTAAAAACCCTATGTTTAGGACAAGAAAAATGTGTGTATTCAGTTGCTTAAAGCAATTTTTCTTTGTGTGTGTCTACTCATGCATATGTGTGGGTAGAGGCCAGAGATTGACATTGCTTTGTCTTACGTGTTTTTCTTATTTTTTTTGAGACAAGTCTGTCATTGAATCTGGAGCTCATCAATTGGGATAGGCTGGCTGGCCAGTATGCTCTAGAGATCCACCTGACTCTGGCTTCCTAATGTTGCTGGGCTTAATAACTGGTTTTTAATGTTCATCCTAAGGATCTGAACTGACTTCGTGCTTGCATAGCAGACTGTTTTATTGATCGAGTCATCTCTTCCAGTCCAACAAGCACTTTTTAGACGTTTGTTTGTGTGTTTGTTTGTTTGTCTTGATATTTTTTGAAACAGGACTTTTCTATGTAACCTTTGCTCTCCAAGAACTGAGGCTGTTGAAACTGTGGCTGTGGAGCCCACAGATGTAGAAGGCCAACTATACCGTCATGGCTATTTGCCTCTGCACCCTGATATCCTCTACTTGGAGGATTCTTTCTTCTCTTAGACCCTACTTAAAAAATCATCCTAGGAAATGTGTCCTGATCAATGTAAGTAGAGTGAGTTAATTTTTTACTTATAGTGTCGTTAGCTTTTACAGCATCTGGTGTGTGTCTGTTTCTTTCTCTACTCTGTTTGAGAGTAGGGGTCATGTCTTAGTTGTTTTGTTTAGTGAATTTCTCTCCCCAGATGCCTTAACATTCCTGCTACATAGTAGGTATATGACTTGTGAACAAACATCAGAAGAGAATACATAGAAAATCTTTTCAATAATCTCTAAACTGGACTCTTTGTCTTGTTATCTGTATATTCAGATGCTTAGTAGTGCCTTCTTTAGAGGTATTCTGTAAATTTTTATTGAGTGAATTAGAAGTAAACTTTATATGATATATATATTTGCTCCTATGTGTGTGTGTGTGTGTCTGTGAATGCCATATGTGTGTTAGTGCCTATGAAGGCCAGAAGAGGGCATCCAGTTCTGTGAAGATGGAATTATAGATGGTTGTGGCCCACCCAACATGGGGTCTCTGCAAGAGCAGCCAGCACTCTTAACCAATAAGCCATTTCTAGAGCCTGAGAGGGAAAACTTAATAGTAGCTATTTTCTGGCTGCTGCTCAGGAGGTCCTAGTTTAATTCTCAGCACCCATATAACAGTTCACAACTCTCTGTAATTCCAGTTCTAGGGGAGCCAACACTCTCACACAAACATACATACAGGCAAAACACTGATCTACATAAAACAAATGAATAAATAAATAAACCTGTCTTAAAAAAATAAACATCTGTCTTTGCCTAAGAGATTTGATTTCTAAATATCTTTCAGATATTGTCTGTTCAGAAACTTTTACCTTTGCTAAATGTTTCATGACCTGCACTCTGAGCTGTGTTATCCCCGATGGGATAATGACCCACAGTTTAAGAAACTGTGAACTAAAATGGGCTGAAATGATGATTTTGATTTATTTTTTATTCATGGTCCTCTTCTGGTGGTGTTTGTTGAAAAAACAAGAATTTGTCCTATTAGCCTTACATTATATAAGAGCTGTTACTAAATAATAATGCTAAGTGCAACTTGAAGCCAAACCAAGAGAATATGTTTTTTCAAATGTTGGCCATAGCTGAGGCATGTGGGGTGGACGAGGGAAAGCTTAGTTGGAAGTAAGGAAGTTGCCACTACATCTCTTCTTTTGATGATTGATTTTAGCGTCAGACTTGCCCTAGTAATTTACAGGTAAGTATCCAGGAAGGAGAATTGGGTGAATCTAGGAGATAGGCATATAGATTTGATCATCTGATAAATTAGTAATTTGATATTCGTCATTATGGTCATCATTAGCACTTGGCGAATGTTTACTGTGTATCAGTCTCTGTGCTAAGAACTCCCACACACAGTGTTTACAGTTTATTTCTTACTTTATCTCATGCTGTAGGTAGAGGAAACATTGAGAGCATTGAACACAAGGCTAGGAATTTGAATTCCCAGAAGCTCTGTGTGGTGCTTTGTATGATAAGCTGTACTACACAGGAGAAAACATTGTAGGATTTCATTCTGTTAGAAGCAGATTACAGGCTCAGAGGAAAGCAGTTCCCAAGTATGTGTCCATTTTCAAAATCATTGTAAAATTGAAGTCTGTGTTTGACTGGCTTTCCATGAGCCTCAGTTTTCAGTGTCACTTTTGCCAGGTTTCCAAGACACTTCGTTTGCTTCACTTGCTGGAGATTCTTAAGGTAAAGTCTATTTAAGACACAAAGCTAGGGCGGGGCGGATGCATTTCTGTGGTAGAGTGCTTGCCTAGCATGTAGAGGGTGCCTAGCACTGCCAGGATGGGGCGTGAGGTGAAGGGATCTTTGTCAGTTTTATAGTAAATAATTTTAAAAATTTAATTAACTAATTAGGACAAGGTCTCAGGCTGACCTTGAACTCCTGAATCCTTCTGCCTCTAGTTCCCCACTGCTGGGATTACACACATGCACTGGTGTTCTCAGAGAAGGAGATGAAACTTTGAAATATCATTTATGTATTGAAAATTATGGTTGGACATGAGTGTGAAGCATAGCAGAAATTTGAGAATTAGTCTTGTTAATCTCTTGAATATGTTGCTTACATTAGTGTGGTTCTGTGGAATATTTCCCTAATGTTAGTTACTTCTTTTTGGTCAGTTAAAGAATGTTACTTTTTCTATTCCGTACTTTGTTTAAAGTGAGTTCTTACTCAGTATATTATTGACAGAAGAAGAAGTACTTCTGATGTCTGCCTTAATATATTTGTGTGTTTACTGGGAGACTTAAAAGTTTCATATTTTATTTTTTTCTTCACAAGAGCTAAGCCTGGAGATTGATTTTTTTTTTTAATATTTTGTTTATTTATTATAGTGAAACTCAAACCCAGGCTCTGTGCATGCTAGGTGGGCAGCCCACCACTTTTTAGTAAATGATGTTATATATATGTTTAAACTTGCCTATTTGAGAACTTTAAATTCTGTGCTTTCATAAAAAATTTATGAGGTTACATGTAAGAGTAGAGTACTTAGTGATCTATTAAAGATTAAAAAAATATCAAAATGGGGTGACTCCACAGTCCAGCTTGTATGTACTGCTTTTCCAGATGGCCTAGATGCAGCACTCCTGCCCACAGCTCATAGCCTCCTGTAACTGCTGCTAGGGCACCAGCGCTCATGGGTACATGCCCCTACCCCATGTTGAAAGATAAAATAAATACTTGGGGGAGAAAGTCTGAATTCAGTTCTGAGATTCTCAGCTGGTACTTGCTTTCAGGTCTGACAACCTTGTTTAATTCCTGGAACTGGCATGGTAGTATTTATTTTATCTCTCCCAAGACTGACCTCTGACTTCCACATGCATGCTGTGGCGTATGTATAGTAACACACAATTACATATTCATACCCACAACAAAAAAGTAATATCTCCTTTAAAAATGAATAAATGGTGCTGAGTTCAGTTAACAGAAGCTAGTGATTGTGGCAGAGAGTCAAAGTCTTATGTTCTTCACGCCCTTGGACATTATTGACCTTTCTACCACAGGTTTTTTTCTTAAAGTGGCTGTTAATATTGATATTGTAGAAGTCATTGATAGAAACAATGCTGAGTGCTCATTGGCAGGCACTGCAACCTTAAGAGTTGATCCACCTCTCACACACTCCTATTTCAGAGTGAAAGCTAGGTGGGAAGATGGTGAGGGTTTACAGTTCTACCTCGACTTCAGAGTTGACCTAGGACGTGTGTAGGATACCTCAGTGGCAGCCCTAGACTGCCAGCAGTTTGACACTTTGTTTCTTATATATTTTTACATAATGTGGGCTGGGTTTGCTTCTATTAAAAATACATAGAAACAAAGTGGCAAACATTTGGCTTTTTTCAGGGGCAGTTAGTTATGTATTCTCTAAGTTTGGCAGAACATGGATAATTCTTTCTACTGATTTTCACTATTTATAAATGGATTTATTTCTTTGCGTGTATGTGTGCATGTGTGCACATGTGTTGGTGTCTGTGGGTGTATGTAGGCCTGTGGACACATGATCACAATGTAGGTATGAAAGTCAGAGGACAGCTTGTGGGGGTCAGTTACCTTCTTTCACCAGGTGAGTTCCAGGGATCAAACTCATATTGTCAGGCTTGGAAATAATCACTATCTTGCTGGCCCTGTTTTTCCTGTTAATTAGATTTCAGGCTTTATATACTTATATAAATATATATATTACATATCACATGATGTGATAGTTAATGTATAATATAATAATATATAAATACAAAGATTGGAAATACATGTTTTTATGTATATTTTTATATATTTTTATTTGTTTGTCTTCCCTTGAATAACTTGAGTTTCCTAAAGTTCTTGAATTGGCCATGCTGAATCTCAAACGGAGCTTTTTTTTTTTTTTAACCACTCACTGATCCTCATAGGGGTGGATGAGAAAGAACTCTCATTCCTATTCTTTTTTTGTCCCTGTCCCTTCTCTTTATATTCCCTGCCCTCCTCCCCCCCAAACCTATCTCCTTCCTTTCCCCAGCTACTTAGGAAGACAGACAGATGCACGCTAAATTTATAATCTAGTTTGTGCACACAGTTGATGGAGGAAACACAGCCTTACAAGTTGCATCCTTTTTTTAAATTGTGAAGTTTTGAGTATGTTATCTTATTTTACTGACTGGGGAAATTGAATTATCACTTATGCTAATGTGATATATTGGAATTTGGGTTAGTGATTAAGATTGGCATCATTAAAGAGAAATAAGCCATATATTCTCACATCTGAGAAGTCACCTGCTTTTCATGGCTGCATAAACAGTGATTACAAACTCAGCACCTGCCAGTCTACCTAGGAATCTGGATCTGCTTCTGCTGGGCCCTTCCTCAGGGAACATCCAGGCTGAATGAAGTTCATCTGACTGTTGTCTCTCCTCCTGATGCTCTCGCTTGTCTTAGAGGCTTACTGGTTGGCAGAATTGTGATTGTAGGGCTGATGTCTCTTGATGTTTTCTTGCAAGCCACAAGCCAGGGATCCTTCTGAGTTCCTCAGAGGCCTGTTTGTGTTCTTGCCACATGGCCCTCCCACCAAGTAGAGGGCTGAGTCAAAGGTTAGTGATAGAAACATCTGCATATGTGCACTGGATGGCAAATGGCACCTGTCATGTGTTTGTTTGCTGTTGTCCCCTGTGTACTTTCAGTCAACTTTACTGGGGCATAATTTATATGAAATAAGCTCATCTATTTAAAATGTATGATTTGAAGAGATTTGAGAAATGCATATATCATGAAAACACTGCTACAAGGGAAGATGTTTTATCATTCTTTAAAGATGGTTCCTCATCCAGTCAGGCAGTCCCTCCTGAAGTAGCTTCATCTTCTGACACTTACTCATTTCTGTGTTCTCTAGCCAAGTTTTACTCTGGTATTTTAAATAGCATGGCGAAAAAAAGAGGAGATGGAGACAGGCTATTCCTCTTTTTTTTTTTTTTTTTTTAAATACTATTTTATTTTACTTTATGCCTATGGGTATTTGTTTGTGTGGAAGTCTGTGCATCACAGGATTGATTTGTGCCAGAAGAGGGTGTCACATCCCCTGGACTGTTACAGTAGTTGTGAGCCACCATGTGGGAGCTGGGAGATAAACCAGGGTCTTCAGGAAGAGCAGCCAGTGCTTTTGATTGCTGATCCATCTCTCTAGTTCTGATACATATTATTCTTTTATTAGATATTTGCTTTATTTACATTTTGAATGTTAACCCCTTTCCCCATTACCTCACTGAAAACCCCCTATCCTATCCCCCCCACCCCCCAATTTCCTGACTTGCATTCCCTTATTCTGGGGAATCAAGCCCTTACAAGACCAATGGCCTCTCCTCTCATTGATGTCTGAAATGGTCATCTTCTGCTACATATGTAGCTGGAGCCATGGCTCCCTCCATGTATATACTCTGGTTGGTGGTTTAGTCCCTGGGAGCTTTGGGGGTACTGGTTGGTCCATATTATTGTTCCTCCTGCTGAGCTGAAAACCTCTTCAGCTCCTTGGGTGCTCTCTCTAGCTATTCCATTCTAATTGTTGGCTGTGAGCCATGGGTGTTTGGATCCACTTTCCAATAAGGATCAAAGTATCCACACTTTGGTCTTCCTTCATCTTGAGCTTTAGATACATATTATTCTTACGATTTCTCCAGATTCCTTCTTGGCAAAATAATTCTTTACCAGATATTGCTTTATTGTTTTGGGATGTGGCAAAATGATTCTTGTATTTTCTCAAGATAGTTCCAGTATGCTCTTGTTCTCTTAGCTCTCTTAATCTAGACAGATTTAAATAGGTAACTTCCTCATCTACGTTTCTAGTTACTGTCTCTTAATGCCCAAACCAGGCAATTTCCCATTAGAAATTCTAGTAGTAGTGAATCTTTTCACTGGTTACTGAAAACCCAGCCCTCCTAGAGAAGTCAGAATGTAGAAATCTGATTTTCTGTTGTTACAATTCATGTTACAGTGTGAATTTAGGAGACATGAACAATCTCCCTTGTAGTCACTTACTGTCACCCCCTCTCCCTGCTTGTATTATGCAGTGTTGTCTAGTGCAGGAAGGTCTCTAGAAAGCCTTGATTCTTGCAGCAGAAGAAAAAGAGAGCTCAGAGGAGACTTGGTGAGACCCTCTGAAAGCTGTCAGCTATCAATGAGACGGTGCTGACCAATGGCATGTACCTGAACGCAAAGCTTCTACGAATTGAAATAGGTAGTAGTGATTTTAATGTGGTTTTATATGTTTACTATACATTTGTATAATATATCCAAATATTATTACTTCTGCATTTAAGCTAAGAAAACTTATTGAGGTAGTGTTATTTTAATATTAAATCTTTGAGATCCTGTGTGTATTTTATCCTTTACACAGAAGTTTTAGTCTCACTTCCTTGCTTCTTCCTTCCCTTCCTTCTCTTTTTCCTCCCTCCTTGGCACGTAGCTTAGAGTGGCCTCCAGTTCCCTGGGTAACAAGAGCTGGTTTCAGACCCATCGTTCTTCATCCTTTTGCCCCTCTTGGGACTGTAGACAGTTGCAGTGTCCCAGGCTCCCGGAGGTGAGTCTGGTCCACTAGACAGTACTTATGCTCTTTTATGCAACATTAGAAATCGCCTTTGAGTAAATGTTTGGTTATCTTGTAGTTAGGGTGGTAGCTCAGAAGGTTTCCGTGGTTAATTTTGTGAAGGTAAATAGACTGTAATACATTTTTATTATACAGATAATGACATTATTGAGGAGATGGTGGGGTCTGGGAAAGAAACTTGCTTCCTCAATCCAGTTAACTAGTGGTAAACTTGTGCTGTGTTTCCTTCTTGTAAGTGTTTCACTTTAAATCAAAGAGAGAAATAGATTCCTTTTTGATCTTGTTTTTCATATTAAGACATTTATTATTGATATCTGTTTTACTGCTAGATCTTTAAAGTTTTGCATTTTTTTCCCCAGGTGGTACTCACTACAGGTCTGCTTGTGGTATTCTCACAATAGTCTGAATGTTTCCTGGATAGAATTAGAAATCTGTTTTAATTTATTAAAGATACAGTCTTATAGCTCAAGATGGCCTGGAATTTACTATGTAGGTGAAGATGATCTTCAACTCCTTATCCTTGTGTCTTTAAGAGTGCTGTCCTAAGTGCCTAAGGGAAGCTATCTCCCGTCTCACCCATACTTTTCAGGCACAGAAAAAGAGGTAAAGTAATGGAAGCCAAGAGTTGTCTTTTGCTTTGTTCATAGACTCAGAAGACTGTGAGGGTCTGTTGTGCTCTCCCAGGTGTTCCTGTCCTGTCCTTCTGTGTAACCTTGTCTGTCCTGGAACTTCGGTGTAGACCAGGCTACTCCCAAACTCAGATCCACTTGTCTCCCTCCTGAGTGCTGGGGTTAAAGGTGTGCACTACCCTGCGTAGCCTTACCTGGCATAGTGCATCTATTTACATGAAGGAAAGAGGACTTGTTTTCTCGCTGCTGTGAGAGAATACTCAACAAAAACAAGGAAGACAAGATTTATTTTGGCTCATGATTTAAGAGGGGATACAGGTCTGTCATGGTGTAGAAGGCATGGCAGCAGGAACTTGGGGTGTTTGGTTGTGCCATGTGACCTAGAGGGCTTTGCATTTCCTTGAGCACAGGGTTCTGCATATCTGGGCCTGCTTGGCTGCTTCATAGGGTAGCAGGCACACTGTTGCTGACCTTGCCACCTTTGCTGAGCTGTAGAAGGGCTGTGTTAACTCACTGACTGTGTCCTAGTTTCCTTCTGCCTCTTCTACTGTTAGGATGATGTTTCACATTGTGTGTAATTACTGACTCAGAAAGCAGCTTCAGCAGTCATTAAAGGAGTACTCCCAGGTACTATGAGAATCTTAGGCACGGATTATATAACAGAACATCTCACCCAAAAAAATTAAAAAAAAGAAAGTTATTACTTATTTGTATGCATGTGTGTGCCTGTGAAGGCCAGGGAGGGTATCCGGTCTCCTGGAACTGGAATGGTTGTGAGCAGCCTGATGTGAGTGTTGAGATCTGAACTCCGGTCCTGTGGAAGGAAGAGCACATGTGATCTCAACAGTGGAGCTAACTTCTCAGCCTCAGCAGTTCTTTTGACATCTCTAGTCCTTCTGCTATCCAGGAAGCGGTAGTTGCTCAAGTTCATCTTAATGCTATCGGTAAAACTCATTACCTCTTTATTGTTTCTGTGTGTGTTTTCTCTGGGCCAGGATCTAGCCCAGAATCTCTCACGAGTCACATTTATTTGCTGCTGTATTAGCAGCTTTCTTATTTCTGTGATAAAACACCATGACCAAAGCAACTGAGAGAAGAGTGTGTGGGCTTAGAGTTTTGGAGCATAGGGATTCTTTCCCCATCATGGTGGGGCAGCATGGCAGCAGGCAGGCTTGGTGCTGCAGTTGGAGCTTTTATAACTTGGACCACAAGCATGAGACAGAGCGTGGACTGAGGATGGTGTGAGTTTTTTAAGCCTCAGAATCCTGCCCCCAGAGACTTAGTTCTTTTAATAAAGCCACACCCCACCTCCGCAAACAGTACCAACAACTGGGGATCAAGTATCTAAAAAGCTGAGACAATGGGGACATTTCATTCGAATCACCAAGGTGTCCTTAATTTTCTTCAGTCTGAAACATTTCAAGAATTCTTGCCTTTTATTACTATGAAAACTACTGGTTGTGTTGAATACCTCTAATGTTTGTTTAATGTTTTGGTGACAATCGTTGGGTAAGAATAGTATAGAAATGATATCATGAGTTTTACTGGATGGCATACAGTATCAGTATGCCCATTCATCTGGTGATAAATCAGCATTGTTAAGCTGATGTTAGGCTTGTATACCAGTTGCATGCTAGCCATGCTAGCCATGCAATTAAGTGTCCTATGGGGGAAAGTACCTTATGATTAAGTCAATTACCTTATTTTCATCATACTCTTAGTTTCTGATCTCAAATTCTGTTGATAGTTTGTATCTAAATGAATATTACTTTGGTGTTTGACCAGCATTATTTTCTGTTTCTATCCTTTCTTCTGTAAGGAAGAGCTATCTCTTCTGAGGTGTGTACTTTAAGTGTATCAAAATAGATCATGAAATTGGGGAGTGGTAGCGCATGCCTTTAATTCCAGCACTTGGGAAGCAGAGGCAGGTGGATTTCTGAGTTTGAGGCCAGCCTGGTCTACAGAGTGAGTTCCAGGACAGCCAGGGCTACACAGAGAAACCCTGTGTTGAAAAAAACCAAAAACCAAAAACCAAAAAAAAAAAAAAAAAAGACTCATGAATACTTTCTCTCTCATTTAGATTCAGATTTTATTCTCTGGATTTCATCTATTTCTTTCTCTCCTTTGATTCTTTGGTCATCGGAGGTTTGGTCCTCAGGGCTATCTCAATCTTTCATCTTGTCTCAATCACTTTTTGAGGACAGATTATAGCAGCATAAGATGTACCAGGCTCATCTGGTCCTTTTTTTCTGCCCTAGCCCTGAAATTGGCCATGTCACTAAGGAGTTATCTGGTTATTTTACTGTGGGTTGAAATTCTTCCATTCCATTCCATAATGACTTAGACATATGACCCTGCTGTAGAGATACAGCATAGTATATGCTGAGATATACTATGTGTAGAGATAGTGTATAGCCAGAGGTTGTCTTTGTGATGGGCTTTGTTTCCCAGCAGGTTCATTTAATCATGGATGAGTTTTACGCCTTAACATTGCTTCACATGTTATTCCATTGGAAACAACTGATATTTTTCTTTAGTTTTGTTGAGTATTTGGTAATAACAATTTAAAAAGCTCTTTTAAAGATTTCCTTCTAATATCACATGGTATAAATATGTTTATAGCCTTTATTTATTTATTATATTATAATCATTTCAATTTTTCCATAAAGAAAGTCTAAACTGTTTCTAGGTTCTTCTAGTTCACTTCCATGTCAGAGGTGGGTTACTCTCTAGAATACATTTGTCTACCTGTCTGCCTGTCTGCCTGTTTGCCTGCCTGACTGCCTGCCTGCCTGTCTGTCTGTCTGTCTGCCTGCCTGCCTGCCTGCCTGCCTTTGTGTGTGGTTTGGGATGGTGTGTGCTATGTGATGCATGCACATGAATGTGCAGGTGTGCATGCCTGTGCACCGGTATGCGGAGGTTGCAGGATGTCTTTGATCTCTCCCTTTATGGCTCTTTGCAGTATTTTGTTGACCCAGGGTTTCTCTCCCGGGAGCCAGAAGTTTGGCAATCCAGCTAGGCTGACTGGCCAGCAAGGCCCTGCTTTCTCCTTCCAGTGGTCTAGCTGAAGTCCTCATGTTTGCACAGCAAGTGTTCTTTCTGTGAGCCTGCTCCCCAGCTCTGCAGTACATTGTAGATCAGGCTTCACAGTGCGTACAGTAGATTTCATTTTTCACCCTGCTGCTTTGGTTTTTAAAGCTATGTTTGTTCTCAATTTATTTCCGATCTCTGTTGTAAACTGTAGTTTGAAATTTACAACATCTGGTAAGTTGGAAATAAGGAAAACATCATGGAGCATGGTTTAGAAGCTGCAGTCTCCCAGACGGTGTGCTTTTAGCTAAGCAAGGCACTAGTACCCCCTTGGACTTGGGCTGTGCCATTTTGCTTCACAGAGTTCACCCATACTTCCCATTCATTTATCCCAGTTTTATTTCTAATTATTTTCCTGCTGTCAGCCATGGCAGCATCAGCGTCAACTCAGAATGGGCACAAACACAGCCGTCCCTGACTGCGGCCAGAGTACTGTGCTTGCTCATTGCTCCAGGCAATCTTGAGGTTGCTGAAGCTAGAGAAGTACTGATGCATTTCCTAGTGAGGCCTCAGACCGCACTGGGGACAGGAGCGCCAGTTCACGCCTCTGCCTGCAGAAAACAGCTAAGTTTCTGCCTCAGTCTGTTGTTCTTCAGCTGTTTCTTGTCATTTTTGCAGCTGATTTGCTTAATGATTCTAATTAGCTTTTGTTTATGAATTTATGTTAAAAAGTATGACATTTTATTATTGATTATGTTATGAAAATTAAATGTCAACATTGATGTCTATACTCAGATGGGTAGCTAGGGCACACTAAACTTGACTTTTGGATGCTTCAGTTCAGTGTGTTCATGTGCAGTGAGGTCTGAGGAAGCAGACACTGCTTTTTTGTTGAATATTGAAAAACATTTTGTTTTTGTTTAAGAGTTAATGGTGGGTTAATTTTTATGAAATTCTTTTACTATTCATTCAGAGAAGAAAGAGCACAAGATCTTTCAATGACTTCTATTTTGTTTTTATTCCCACAGACTGTCTAGGATTACTATCATTGGCATATAATGCTGAACAATTATGAACTATATCTCTGATTTTTCATAGTCTGCCTCAGAAAACTGAGCACCAGCATTTCCAGTGTGTGTCATGCAGGGGATAAAGCAGGTAGAGGAGGTTGGTTTCTTCTTAGATATTTCTAGCATAGAATAGTTGGTTTGATAAACCTAAGTTTTTAGTGCCTGTTTGCTATTTTTTGACATATATGAAAGATTAGTAAGGTCCACGTTATTATTAACAGTTATTCCATGGTTATTACCATTTTGGTTTTTTTTTGACACAGGGTCTGGCTGTGTGACTCAGGGTGGCATCCATCTCACAATCCTGCTTTAGCTTGTTAGTCCTGGGTCACAGTCCTGTGCCACCATGAAGGGATCATTTTAATTTTTTAAAAAGCAGCACCTTGACAGTATTTCTTTTTCTTTGGAAGTTCTTTCAGAATTTGTCTGAAGTTCTGATTGGCAGTGCCCTTGTCATTTGACTCATTTAAACTGAGGGAAGTAAGTTTTCAAAATTTGAGTTTATTGATAGTTACAAGACATCTTTCAGACTAAGTAACCAAGAGTGACCTTGGCTTCGGGCCCTCTTGCCATCACTTCCCTAGTGCAGGGATTGCAGACTGCTCCAGCATGCCTGCTTATGAGATGCTGGGGAGAAGCCCAGGTCCTTGTTCTGCTCAGCAAGCACTCTACCAACTGAGCCGCATCTCTGCTGTGCCACTTCATTTGTATCCATTCCTTAAAAGAGTAACACTTTAAATTGTGTATAAAAGATATTAAAATAATTCAGCTAAAAATCAAAAGGCATTTCAATTTAGTTATTACTTATGATTTATATAATTTAACAACCTGTATTGTAAAAAATTTGCAGTAAATACATTAAACTTTATATTGAAAATTAAAACATTCACTCCAACTGAACCAGTTAATGGATACTGCCAAGACAAGTACTATTTTTATGTATAATTTTGAAAAGGCTTATGTCATAGGAATATTAAGTACCGGGGGACTTTTAATCGAGAGCCTTGGGAAGAGCTGCTCAGTACTAACATTTTCTTTGTAGCATACTTCAGTGCCATGAAGAATTAAAAGAAATGAAAATTCAAACATTGTTCATGTGCAAACATCTACATAGTAGGCTGGCAGGATGGCAAGAAAGGCAATTGCTGCCAAGCCTCATGGCCTGAGCTTGAGTCTGATGACCCAACCTTGACCCTGTCCCTCATCTGATAGAAAAGAACTCACTTGGATGAGTTACCCTCTCACCTTTACACATGTGCTGTGGTTTGTGTGTGCGCACACACACACACGTTTTAGAAAAGACAATAAAACAAATCGGGAACAATCTCATTTAATAGCTCTTTTCACAAGTACATATGTATATGTATAAAGGCCTCAAGTTTAGAACAAATATTTAAGTTACACATTAAATTTCAGTTGACTCGTATTGTGGAAGATTGTTAATAGATCTCAAATGTTTAATATTTTGATGTTTGAGTAGACTGTCATCTGACTGTCTCTACCCACCAGCTCTCAGTGACACGGAGACACACTCTCTCTCTCTCTCTCTCTCTCTCTCTCTCTCTCTCTATATATATATATATATATATATATATATATATATATATATATATATATATATATATATAATATTTTGCTACTTCCCAGCTAGCTCACATAATTTAATTATAATAAACCTGTTTATTTAATCCACGTTTGCCACATAGCTTCATACCTCACACTAAGTCCGGGTATGTTTGATTTCCTCAGTGTCTGGCTGGTAAGTCCCACACCTCTCAATTCTTCCCATATCTTCCTATCTCTTCCTGGAAGTTCTGTGTTTCCTCTCCTGTCTCAGCTATATGCTGTCTGCTCTTTATTAAATCAATCAGAAGGTGGCGGAGAAAAATGTTTACAAAATCCTCAGACAGGTGATGATCCAATAAAAATACCAATACCAGAGTCCAGCCAGTACTCAACTCTGCCAGTACATTTGAATAATACAAAGACAACCAACCCTTACACAATGCACACAAAGATTATCCAAATAGTAGATATACTGTGGTTTTTTTAAAGCTTGTTTCTTCTGTAATGTACTTTTAAAGCTAGAGGTAGATGTGTCTGGAGCAGTTAGCGCACCAGCCTTTCTTTCTCTTCTTTGAGTAAGCACAGCATATCTGATGACCATAGGAATAAGAGTACTTCTGCTGGTGTTTATCCCACTGACTACTGCACAATACATGGTGATGTCTAGAGATTTGCTTTAAAGTCAGAGGAATAAACCCATAAAAAAAGGAAGAGACACTTGAGCAGACCCGTAAGCTTTTCTTTTGAGAGAATTCATCCAGGTAATGAATTCTGTGACAGTAATTTTAGGACCACAGGTCTGAAGAGAAAGTTTTGTGATCAAGTTGAAGAAACACCATATTATGTAATTATAACCTATTAAAATTCACAGTGTACATTAATATGCTAAGGGTTCTGAGCTATCTCTTGAAAAAGAAACCAAAACTTGCTTATCCTGTATTTCTTAAATGCCTTAGACAATGGAATTCTTTCTTTCAAGCTTGTCTGTCCTGTGATAAATGCTGCCCTCTAGAGGCATAAATTCACTGGCTCTTCGATTTGAGCACCTTAATACTTAGTTCGTGGTAAGTAGCTGTTGAACACCAAGTGCACAAGAATGGAATAGCCTAGTAGAAAAAGATTGTATGATTTAATTTTAAGAAAATGTATGTTCTAAATTGGATTTATTATGTTTACTACAATCATCTTTGTAGTCAGGTCTCTCTGGGGGCTCATGGGATGGAATCTAGGGCCTTGCATGAGCACTGTGGGCCTGCTACTATTCATTGTACTACACCTGTGCCTGAATAACATTCTTTAATAGAAAAAATTGTTACTGTTTAATTCTTATTACATTTTAATTTTGTGAACATGTACATAGAGTTCAGAGAATAACTTCCAAGAATCAGTTCTTGCCTCCTCCTAGGGATCAAATTCAGGTAGGCGATCAGGCTTGTCATCAGGCAACTTGACCTGCTGAACCGTCTTGTGACCCTAATATAGGGAATTGTTGACACATAAGTCTTCAGGTTTCCCCCCTCCTCTCTCTCTCCCCCCTCCATATGTGTGTGTATGTGTGTGTGTGTGTGTGTGTGTGTGTGTGTGTGTGTGTGTTTGTTTTTCCCTTAAAGACAGGCTTCACCAGTGAACCTATTATATAGTCCAGATCAGCCTTAAACTCCTGATGAACCTCCTGCCTCATCATACCACACCCATCTTTTTCTACTTTATTGAAGACCTGATACAATCTTGCTTGAGAGAGTGAGCAATCGTTCCTATAGTCCTTATGTTTCCAGACCTATAACCCAAGCCAAGATTATGTCCTACTACACCCTAGTCTAGTTAGATTGGGAAGAAAAGAATTGTGTAGAGTATATTTTTTAAGACTTGAAAAACTTTATAGCTATGTGTAGAACTTGTTTCTAAAAATAAGAGGAGAGGAATAGAGGTGGGGGGCAGCCACAGATGTATAGACAACGTGCTTTTGTGTTTTTGCTGAATGAGTTAATGTGATTTATTTACAGAGATTCTAGAGTCAGTGTTTTAGTTCAAATAATTCTAATTGTTTGCTCTTTTGATTTTGGTATTGCTATACACTAACTGAAACTCATGGTACAGTTTAATGGAAGTGACAAAGTTAAAAGAAAACAGGGTTGATGAAGTCCATTTATCACGTTGACCATTCAACTATCTTCCTGACTCTCCAGAAAATTCCACTAATGATCCTGAACACACTGCATTACCTAGGTGGGAATTAAAACCTTCGTGGCACTGTGACTGCTGCTGAGGGTGTCTTTGGAGGAAGGCCTGGTGGGATGGATTCTGGATGCTATCAGTTCTGTAAGAACGATAGGTATCATTCCATAAGGACACATGTTAAGTGTGATGGTCAAAGAAGCACTAGCATGAATTCCCCTTGGCTGTGACTGTAAAATGGTAGAGTTCTTAGATCTCAAGTAGAGGGGCAGCCCCACCCTCTAATACTGGGGATTGAATCTGGGCCTTTGAGCATGATAGACAAGTAGACTGCTACTTGTAGTTTGTATTTTCAAGACAGTATGTAAGTGACACAGGGTTTGAGTTTGTGATCCTTTCCTTGGCTTCTGGGTTTCTGAAGTACAGGCCTCTGCTAGAGGGGTGGCTAAGTTCCTTTTTATGTGCTTATGTGTTAATACATTTCCCCTCATTCTTTTCATTCCTACTCCCCTTTTGTAATTTAGTCTGTACGTTATAGAAAAATCAGGAGATGGTCATCACTTAGAATTTCTGCTATTGGAGCTGCTATAGCAGCTGATGGGACTGATTTTTTACTTTCCTGTGAGGAGCAGAGGATTTATTTTATATAAGCCTTAGAGTCTGTCATCTTGAGAATCTTGTTTGGAGTTTATTGTTAGGAATAATTGTGTATGTTGGGTCAAGTTTTTGATTGTTTATTTCAGATAGCTTGTTGGTATTGAGACATTTGCATGCTAGGCTATAATATGAAGAATCCTTTGCAATAAGATACAGGCATGTATCTAGGCCCTGTGCATCATGTGGATGCATAAGATACAAATCCCAAAGAGACATGCAAGGCAGCAGCTCTTGATTGGAATGGCTGCTTCAGGTGGTGTGATGCATGAGACCCTGAGCTTGTGGGGCAGCGGTGGCAGAGGGACCACTGAGCCTGGTCTGCTCCTTGGGCTTTTGTGGTACTAGAGCTTTGTTAATGGGGATCATTTGATTGACTTTGCTGTTTTCCTGGCTGTATAGCCTGTGAGCTGATGCTCTCTCTCTGAGGAGAATCCTTTGAGTCACCTATATGTTTTAACAAGTTTTTTTTTGTTGTTGTTGTTGTTTGTTTTTTTCAACTTAGATCCCTGGTTTTATAGATTTTTGTAAGTATTTTATTTTTCTAAGACCTAAAAATTGCCAAGCACTTCATTCCCGGGTTTTCTTCCCCAGAGGTTTACATTTTTGCCACCATTTGTCTTGCTTAGTGTGTGTTTTGCATCTTTGAATTGTTTTGGTGTTTGGCCTTCACCTTCTCAGCTTCAATTCCACTGTAGTTAGGAAACCTTTCCTCCTGCTGGCTCTTTTTCTTTCTGAATGCCAGCCGCAGTTGTCTAGGTGTGAAGTGCTGCTCTTTCTTTCTGTTTGCATCTTAGTGGCAAGCTTAGTGATAAGCTCCCTGTGGGCTGGTAACTGGCCTTTCCCTCTCTTGTTTACCAGGCAGAATGCACTGTTTAGATTCAAGGTCACCTGAAAAATCACAGTGAGACCAGACTGAGTGAGCTGAGAGAACAAGCTAGTTAGACTGCTTTCACCTTAGCACTCTGCCCAGGACTCCGATTTCCTTCTTCCTTACTGAGGCTCAGAGCTCTCATTAGGAGGTCATGGCCTTGCCATCTGATGAATTACTGTCTTTGTAATGGTTTATGATTTTTGCCTTGACAAAAGCCTCTGTTTATCTCCTAGTTCCTTTCATTGTACCTTTTGGATTTGGTATTCATCATCAGTAAGATTACTATTTAAATACCATTACAATTCTATATAAATAACGAAGTAAATTAGACACACTGTAGAATTTCAGAAGGTACTAAAACATACCTTTTGTGCCTAATTCAGGGTTAAGGAGACATTAACCTTTGACCTCCTATGCTTCTCTCACCTGATGATCTGAACTGATGATCTTCCTGCAGTAGCTTCCTGACTTGTAGGAGCTTTTCTTCCTTTGAAGTTCTTTCCTTCTTAGCTTTTCTCCCTTTGTTATTAGGTACCTGGTGTCCTAAGGTCCCTTGGCCATTCCACTCTGTTTTTGTATGTCTGAAGCATACATAAAAATGACCTGAACAGTTTTATGTCCCACTGCTTTCTAGATGCATTCCAGTTGACATAAAAAATTTAGTTCATTTCTTAAAGCCTCTGTTAACTTTCCATGTTGAGTAAGAGTCACTTTTGCTGAGAGATAACTAGGTGTTGTCTTTTGGCAAGTGGTGCTGTAATGTTCACACATGGTATTATAATTGAGTGTGTGAGTTGATCTGAGATGGGCACTAGAAAGTAGGGGATCAGAGGATGTAGGTTCAGGTATTGCTTTGGGGGGGGGTCCAAAAGTTACAGCCTGATACCTTCCACCATGTTTTCCTTAATTTTATCTAGCTTCCTATTGGCCTGTTTGAGTTTGATGTAAAATTTATTTATTACTTTAATATTTAATGAAGTTGAACATCTTTATCTTTACTCATTCTAGTTTCCTCTTCTTTGAATCTTTTCTTTGTATACTTTACATTTATTTTCTGTATTTTTGCTTTATATTGATTTCTGGCACTTTTTATAATTTGTACATTAGTGTTTTGGGAAATAAGCATTACAAGTACTTTTCTAATCTTTCTTACACTCAGTTCTGTTAGTGTTTTAGTTTGTTGCTCTGTATAGTTGATGTTGAGTGTGTCAGCCTGATAGATTTGAGCCACGCCCAGAACCTTAGAAACAAGCACTTCTGCGTGTTTTCAGAATGGAGTCAGGGCGAAGCTGCCCTGACTGTGGACTGTACCCACCAGAGACTGAGAGACAGGTAAAGTGAATGTGGGAACGAAAATCAGGTGTGCACAGCTGTAATCCCAGTACTCCAGAGTGCTTCCAAGACCAGGCACTGAATATATTCCAATGTAGAGTGTTAGCACAGCATGTGCAAGGCCCTGTGTTAGATCTCTAGAATTGTACCTCATCCCACTCCAGCAAGCAGGGGGCGGAAACCTGAGGGTGGAGGTGCTAGGGGAAGCCTGTTGGCATAGTCAGACATCCTGTCTTTCTGTTTCCTGACCACTGTGATATGATACCATGATAAGAGCTTCTCTCCTGTGTCATATCCTCCTGCCATGGTGGACTACAACCCCAAGTCAAAGGGAATCCCTCTTTAAAAGGATTTCTGCCTTGCACTTGTAGTGGTGGGAAAAGCCTGGCTAAGACAGTGAGTTTTATTTGCATTGTTTCTATTCTCTGGACTGACTTGGTTTGTCCTTCATGTCAGCATCACACTGTTAAATGAGGACAATTCTAATATGTCTTTGATATCTAAGAAAGTGAACCTTCTCTGAAACTCTCAGGTCAGCTTATCAAGTTTCAAACATCCTTCCAAAATAATCTATTAACAACCACTTTCCAACATCTATTGGAATTGTGATTGGAATCTCACTGAATTTATGACTTTCAGTGTGGTAACGGTCATTTGTTTCCTTATGTACTTTTTGATGTCTTCTGGTACAGTTGATGGCTTTCATAGACATCATCTTTAGATTTCCTCTTGGTACTGGAGCTCTCTGACTGGCCCAGAGCTTGCTGTGTAGACCAGGCTCAGACATCCACTTGCCCTTGCCTCCAAAGTGCTGGGATTCTAGGTGTTGCCACCATACTCCTTGGGCTCATCATTTCTAGTTCTCCTCCCCATTTTAACCCTCCTTGAACTCTTTAATTAAAAAATTAGGTTCTTTTGGGTGTCCTCTGTTGATAAGCCTGTAATTAGCAAATGCTTGTTACTGCTGCCCAAGCCTGTTCCTTTGAATTTTTCTTGTACTAACAACATTGCAATCCTTCCTTGTCCTTGGTTATTTTTAAGCTAGTGTGTGGAAAGAGAAGTAGATTTGAATTTTAAGGACCAAAAAGTTTTAACTACAGTCCTTATAAAGGTTAAATATCTAGTTCTAGCTAGCAGCCCCTTATAGGGCAGACACTTTGTTCCTTTGCAATCTTGTTAGTTGTACTGACATGTGAAGATCACATTCATGTTGGCTTAAAGATTATAAGAATGGGATATACATCCATATATCCCTTCAGAAGCTGCTCTTCAGAACTGGAAATATAGTCAATATTTGATATCTTTCTGTAACTGGAACTACTCTGTTTGGAGACCAATAGTAACCTGAATCCTTCTTGGTGTTTGAGGTATCTTACACTTTCTTACAACATGGCTTAAGAGAATAACTTGGATAAACCCCTTTATACTGCATGCTGTTTCTTCATCAGTAGAAGTATCATCACACCTTACCATCTAAATGACTACTAAAATTAAATAATGCCCAGAAGGCATTCATAGTGTCTCATCCCTGGGATCGGCCTTCTCTAGGCAGCCACCTGCTGCCTTGTGGAGCTGTCTTTAAATTCTACAAAGACATTGGTATACTTGCATGTCTAGCCCTATAGGAACTCTTCCTGACTTAGTACTTGCATAGATGACTAACTAGTGTTCTGGGTTTTACTTCCTGTGATTTTTTTTTTTCTCCTGTAGCCTATTCTGGTTGGCAAGGAAATTATGTTAATGTTGTTACACCTAGCTAATCACTTGTGTCCTTCAAGGAAGCCAGGTCAGCTGTTGCCACTGTAGCTACTGGACTTTGTGTGCATTAGCTTGCTGTTTCCCTTTCCTCTCGTTGACTTGTTTATGCCACTTAATGCTGCAGTAGAAAGCTACCCCGAAGGGTACACATGTACACATGTGTATATACGTACTTTTATGTATATACACACACACACACACATACACACATATATATATAAACTTTAGATTATAAATATGTAATTGTGTATATTTGTAAGTTTAAGATTATAAAAACTGTTATAAATTCATGGGCATCAATCCAGTTAGATGTTGGCGTAGCTTGACTTTCTGATGCAGTCTTCTTCTGTTGACTGCTTCCCTCTGCCCCAGTACCATTCAATCATTTGGTCTCTGTAGGTTCCCACAGCATCTTTTGCTACAGAAGACTTTCTTCTCACTTTCCAGGTAAGACAGGACTCTGTGGTGTTCCTTAGAATCTTCCTTCTTGCTGGGATATTTTCCCTTCCTCTCCACCGCCAGGCATGTTCTGCCTGTCATTCTTCATTGTTAAGCAAAGTTAAAATAATATTCACTTAGCTTTTTCCTTCAATTTAGTTATTAAAAAAATTAAATTTGCTTGATTCTTGGTTCTAGAATATTCTCTCCTGATTTTTTTCCTCTGCATGTCTTGATTTCTACTCCACACTGACCTGTCTGTCCCAGATCTGTTTCATGACTCCACGCAGCTATCTTAGAAGTAGAAAACAAGTCTAAATCTGAATTAGCTATCCCCACTCACAAAGTTTGACCTTTAGCCTACCTTCACAGCCTATTCTCATGGGGCTTCACTTTAATTAATTAATTAATTATAATTATTCTTGTCTTATGCTCTAATGTACTGTATTTTTAATATAGAAAAAGATACTTATGTCAGTCATTAGGGAGATAGATGAAAGTTTAGTTTGTAAGATAACCATCAAAACATAGCCAGAAGGGCTAAAATTCCAAGTTCTCGAAACAGAGATTTTCTTAGGAAGATACCTAGGGCCCTCTTAGATGACACTTGGCAGTCTCTTATAGATTGAAACATGTACTGCTACTGGATGTTGTCCTCCTGTGTATTCCAAAGAGAAATGTAAACAGTCATTCATAACAAGCTCTTTGAAAGGAAGGCGTATTAGATTTATTCAGAATAGCTGACAACTGGAAACAACCCAAACATCTTTCACTGGCTAATGGCTAAAGTTTCCTGCAGCAGAATGCTACTCATTAATAAAAAAGGAACTCCCAGTGTAAAAAGAGACATAGATGAATAGCACAGATACACTCAGCAGAAGAAGCTGAATACAGAATTCTGTATTTTCATTTATATTATGTTTTAGATAAGACAGAGCTACTGTCTTAAGTAAAAAGTAAAAAGTACAAATAGTGACCACTGACTGCCTTTGAGTTTAAAGACTGCAAACGGAGGATAGTTGTCTGGATATGTTTGCTACAGTGATACAGATGTTCCGTGTCTGACTGGTATGTGTGTGTGCATGCATTACAAGGTATATTTACTTGTTGGACAGCTAAGATATATGTGTATTTCCTGGTATGGATGATGTATCTAGTGATTATAAAAATAGTTGAATGGTTGGGAATTGGAGGTAAAGATGTTAGAAATTTCCCCATAAAATTTTTGAAGGTTAAATGTTATAAAGATATAAACAACACATAGCTGTGTATGCTTTATATTCTTTAATAAAAATAACCTTATTAATATAATTAGTTCCTTTTTCCTAGGATTCTATACTCATTCCTTACTCTTCAGTTCATTTTTGTCTTTCTTTTCTTTTTTCTTTTCTTTTCTTTTCTTTTCTTTTCTTTTCTTTTCTTTTCTTTTCTTTTCTTTTCTTTTCTTTTCTTTTCTTTTCTCTTCTTTTCTCTCTCTCTCTCTCTCTCCCTCTCCTCTCTCTCTCTCTCTCTCTCTCTCTCTCTCTCTCTCTCTCTCTCTCTCTCTCTCTCTCTCTCTCTCTCTCGCAGAGTTTCAGTGGGTAGAAGTCCTTCTGCTTTAGCATCCTAAGCACTGGAATACAGGTGTGTTCCAATCTGCCCACCCTTTTCTTTAAACATTTGTATGTTTGTTGAAAGGCTTTTTGAGGAAAGCTGTTCTTCATTTAGAACATTCACTAGGGTGTGCCCTTTCATAGTTTATCACAATTATAGTTTGGAGTTAAAATGGCCCTTGCAGGTTCGTGTTTTGAATTTTTGTTCCCAAGCTGGTGCTGAATGGGAAATGGGCCTAGTCAGTGGAGGCTGGTCACTAGGAGTGTTCTTGAAGGTTACCACCTGGACTCTGGCTCTGGGACTTTGTACTTCATTGTCTGTTGTAATGTGAGGAATCTCTGGCACAGGCTTCTGCTAACAGGAACTGCTCTACACCCTTCCTGCAGCTGTGCATGGAGATCTCCACCCTTCCTGCAGCAGTGCATGCAGATGATTTAAATTGTGCACCTCAGTAGGCCCTTCCTTACGTGGTTTCTGTCAGGTGTTTTGTCAAGAGTGATGAAACAAGTGGTCAATACAGTTAACTAATCTCTTCAGAAGACTTAAGTTTGGAGAGGGCAGAGCTGTTCTAGAATTGATACTACTCAGGCTTTTTACATCCTCCTGAGCAGTACTTGAGAAAAGCAAGTAAGGAACACATATCTGTGTGTGTGCTTGTAAGTATGTGTGTACATGTGTGTGTGTATATGTATGTATGTATGTATGTATGTATGTATGTATATGTGTACATGTGTGTGGAGGCCAGAGCTTGACCTTTGGCATGCTTTCTTAGGATAGCCATTTAACTTGTGTTTTGAGTAAGGGTCTCTTACTGGGACCTGCAGCTTGCTAGTTTGGAAAGTCTGCTTTAGATCCCCCTGTCTGTTGCCTCCTGAGTCCCTAGACACAAGCTCCAGCTTTTTATGTAAGCTCTGGGGATTGAACTGGGGTTTTTATGCTTACCAAACAAGCACTTATTGACTAAGTTATCTCCTAAGCCTGGGCTCATGATTTTCAAGACTTTTGTTCATGATGGTGAGGAGGGATGGCACAGCACAGCATGGTACAGCATGGCACATCGTGACAGCCTGGAAGTACAGAGGAGATAAAAGAAGGGCAAGGGCAGGGGCAAGCTATAGCCCCAAGTTCACATGCCCGTGGTTTATTTATTCCAGTAGACCCCACCTCCTACTCATTATCACCTTCCAGCAAGACAGTTACTAGATGAATCCATCAGGGGATTCATATATTGGTTAGGTCAGAGCCCTCAGAATCCGCCCTCAGAATCCAGATACTTGTGAAAATCTGTAAGTAGACAGCCAAGCCCCTGATACATCAGACCGAGATTGGAGAGGAGGGGAGGGGGCAGTACATACTCAAACTACAACGTGTTTCCATGCTGGGGTATATAGCTCTCTTCGTCCACAAACCCTGTCGTGCCTATAGCTATCATTTGCTTTTGTCACTTGACAAAACACCACAGGCAATACAGCACCGGTGATAACGAGGAGGAGCTCCCGATCTGCTCTGTGACTACCTTCATTTAAAACACAGTTCAGGCTAGAGAGATGGCTCAGGGGTTCAGAGCCCTTGCTGCTCTTACAGTAGTCATGAGTTCGGTTCCTAGCACTCGCATCAGGCAGCTCACTGCAGTCTATAGCTCCAGTTCCAAGGGATACAGTGCTCTCTCCTAGCCTTTGTGGGCACTGCAGAGGTGCACGTAACATCCATGCTGCGCATAACTAGAAAGACAGCAGTTCTGTTGCTTAGCTGTGCCAGATCTTCACTTTTTAATCTATATAATGTAAATACTAATAGTTTCTGTCTTGTAGGACTTGGAGAGCATAATATTATTATTTCTTAAAGAGACATGCAAAGTTCCCAATTTTAAGTATTCATCATGTACTGAACAAATGTTAGCAGAACTAGCCATTTTGATCCTTTAAAAGTTATTTTCTTATGTTACATGTTTTGATTGTATTCTTTCCTTTGAGATACTCTCCACCTCAGTTCATTCTCTTTTACTTTCTCTCTCTCTCAAAAACATAAAGTAAATGAACAAATAAAACCCAGGAAGATAAAAAAAAAAAATGACAAAGCAAACAAAAAGCACAGGATCGTCCCAAATCCAAACCGAAACCCTAAGCCAGCCTGTGATGTCTGTTTTGTGTTGGCCAACTACTGGGCTTGGGCATGTATCAGTTGTAGCTATCTTCTTGGTTGGGGTGGAGCTTTGCCACTTCCCCTTCTCTTTGCTATAGTTTTGTCTAGACCCAACCTTTTGTGAGTATTGTGCATGCTGTTAAGTCTCTGAGCTAGTATGTATGTTGGCCTTGTTATTTTGAAAGATGCTATTTCCTTGGAGTCACCCACTGCCTCTGGCTCAGTCTTTCCACCTTCTCTTACACATTGATCCTTAAGCCTGATTTCCAAGCCATCTATGTTGACTGTGGGTCCCTGGTAGAGAGCTGTTTTGGGGGATCAGCTGGTAAGCTGGTCTCTAAAAGTGGTGACTGAATGAGGTAGCAGAGAAGAACTAGGATTTTAAACATTTTTAATGTAGATAATCTAGTGACAGTTATATTTTGCAACAGTCACTTTTACATAATTGCTTTTATACTCATTCTTCCCAGCAGAATGCTTTGCCGTAAGAATAACTCCACACACCTTTCCCACAGCCATTTGTGACTTCTTATGCAGTCTCTGTGAACTTAAGGATTTTAGGAGGCACATGTAAATGCATTTATACTGTGGTTGTCTCTATGACTGGCTTATTGCTATGTGGCATAATGTTTTCAAGGTTAATCCATGGCATAGCATGTGTTGTCACTCTGATTTACAACTTCACTCCTTGTGATTAGAGAAGACACTTTCCAAGTAGATGTGAAAACGTGTCCATAGAGTTTTCCCAAGGAAATTGATAATAAATTGATTAAAAATAGTTAACAACTAGCGACTTGTTTGGCTGGGTCAATTGGACAGAGGGACTGTAGCTGGTTTATGTAAGAATATTGCTAAGGTAGTTGTGTGTGGCAGATGGAACCCTGAGGAAATAGTAAGTAGGAGAGAGCCCTTGGAAAAACAGGAGCACCAGCCAAGACAGTACCATGGACATTCTTAGTAAGATTATAGGAAGGTAACCATGATCAGGTTTATATATTTTGAACGCTGGGCTGGCAAGATGGCTCAGCAGGTGAAAATACCTGCTGGCAAGTCTGGTGACCTTTGACCTCTGAAACCCATTAATTGTTAGAACAGAACCAGCTCCTGAGAGTTGTTTGTTCTCTGACCTGCACATGCTTGCCATTGTTTGCCCCCAACAATAAAATAAAATAAAATAAAAATAAAATAACCATTTTTTTTCTATTGAATTTAGAAGCAGCAGCAATATAGCTTACATTGTCAGGAACTTATATTGTCTTGAATCCTTGAAGGGTTGAAGTTACCTGATATTGTAATAATTTTATGTATTAATTGATTCTTATCTTGCAGTAGCAAGTATTTTAGAAAATGCTATGTTTAAACAAGTAGTCTATACTATATTTAGTCATATTGATCATGAATTGCTTTTAAAGATCCAGTCTTCATGTTCTTCATGTACCAGTGGTGCCTCAGTTCTTACTGGGAACTCGACAGGGAATGGAGCCTGTTGGGCTGGGGAGATGGCTCAGTAGTTACAGAGTAATGCGTTTGCCATTGCAGAAGGTTGGAGCTCTGCTGTAGCACCCACATTGAGGGGCATCTTCTTGCAACACCAGCTCCAGGTGCATTCCATAACATAACTCTGGCCTCTCAGGGCACCTGCACTGTGTATGAGCGCATATCTGTATGTTGCGTGCGTGCGTGCACACACAAAACTTTTTAAAATCTTAAGAGAATGTGGGAGGTTTTAGTAGTTCAGGTAGTTGAGAGGTCTTTGGGGGGGGGGGGCTTGGGTGGTTCACAGCAGTGACCTTCTGAGTGACAAACCATAGTGCTGCTTACAGCCGTTTACTAACTGCCAAGGCCTGAGATCAGGTCCAGATTCTAGAGGAACCAGACAGTTCTTCATGAGCCAACAGCTATTTTACAATGTAATATTTCCTAAAGCTGGTTCCTTACAAGAATGGTTACACTGTAGTCTTACTAATGCACTAAAAGTCTGCTTGTGGCATTTGATTCACCCACTTTGTATATATGCTGTTCACATAACTTAAAGACAGTGTCCTTTCTTTAGTTTTATAAGTCTCTACTATTTGTTCAACCTTAATTATACCCATCATATCATATTTAGCAGTTAACAGTATCATATTGTAATTTACATTAGTTTTTCTGGGTGCTCATCTTATTCTCCAGATTAAATTGTTTGAGGGCAAACAGGAGTTAATTTTGCAGCATTTTCTGTGTTGTGCTAGCTGAAGTTGACAGTGCTGATTGGACAAGTGATCAGTTATGCGTTTGATTTTGAGTGATGTGTTTCTGAGATATTTAGTAGATAGCATGGATTTTATACTTTGGTCTTATGGGTAACCACAACAGAAGAAAGTATATATTAGTTAAATTCTCAACATCTCTTATAGTCGGATGTACTGTAGAAAGAAGATTGAATATAGTGATGTTTTAAAGTAAATGCCTTAAAGAAAACCTCATGTTCATATGATAAAATAGGGAAATATTACAAAATTGGAGTCCCTGAAGCTTCTGAGTTCCCTGTATGCGTCAGCAGCCATAGCACTAGAAGAGCTGCTTTATTGGCAGAGGCACGTTAGTAGCTTTGTCCGTGAGAAGCGCCAAGGGTCCTATTTCAGTTCATGATTATGCTAGAGGAGTGACACAAGAGCTGTTGACCTGCTCTTAAGCAGAGAATAGAATGTTTTTACAAATAGATTAAAGTACATAGAGAGATGTGAGGAGCTAGGTTTCTAACATTAGGAATTTCATCTTTTCTTGTCTAGTCTAAATACAGTTGACCTTCCAATCCTTACTAAATGATTCTGAAAACAATAGCTTTAATGGGATGGTTTAATAGGGTTAGGGTAATAGTTGAGTTGTTTGTATATCTCTGAGTGCTATTAGGTGCAAAGAGTAATATGAGATATAGGATTTATTAAGCTGGAGACAGTGTAATGCCACTAGGATATTTTATGTGTCTGGGCATGAATATGTGGAGGTCAGGGGACAATACTTGAGTTGGTTCTGTCTTTGCATCATGCAGACCCAGGGGGTTGAACTCAGGTTGTCAGGCTTGGCAGCAAGCATTTTCATCTACACTGAGCCAGCTCTCTGGGCCTTGAACTCTAACTTTACCTGGTAGGTGTTGGGCTTTTTTTTTTTTTAATTTTACTTTCATTCATAATTTTCAATTGTGTGTATTATAGATGTTTTTCTAGATTGTCAGGTTGTTATTTTTTTCTTTTTATTTCCTTCTCTGCTTTTCTTATTTTTCAGTTCGTTCATGTTTTTATTTTTAACTCATGGTATTTTTCTTAATTTTACTTTCCCAGAGAAGGTTATCCTAGTAGGGGTTATCATTGCTATGATGAAGTACTATAACTAAAACAACTTGGAGAGGAAAGGGTTTATTTGGCTTTTGTGTTCTGAATCAAAGTCCATTGAGGGAAGCCAAGGCATGAGCACCACAAGTAGGACAGAAATGTGGTGGCAGGAGCTGAATCAGAGGCTATAGAGGAATGCTACTCACTGGCTGCCTTCCCCTGGCTTGCTAAGTCTGCTTTCTTGTAGAACTTAGGACCACCAGCCTAGGGGTGGTTCCACCCACTGTGGCATGGGCCTTCCTCTATTAATCAGTAATTAAGAAAGCCCTATCAGTGCTTGCCTGCAGCAATCTTCCGGAGGCATTTTCTCAGTTGAGGCTCCCTCCTTGCAGAGGTCAAGTTGACATAAAACTGACAGGACAAGAATCAGTTCTTAATTAGTTTCTTGCTTTGTCTTACCCATTTTTTATTTTGGTCTTTTGTATTTTTAGTTAAAGATTGAAAGAAAAAACCTTAAATGTTTACTTCAGTCATTTCAGTTGACTTTACTGTGTTTTCTGTGGCTTTTGGTAGAGAGGCTGGGGTTTTAATCTTTCATTAGCTGAAGTATTTTGACTTGGATTATCTGAGTACTTAAGCTTCTGTTACTTAAGAGTCCTACAAGTGGGAGCTGGAGAGAAGGAAGGCTCAGTGGTTAAGAGCAAATACTGCTTTTCTAGAGACCAGAGTGGAGTTTCGAGGACCCATGTCAGGAGGCTCACAACAGCCTGTAACTCCATTCCTAGAAGACCAAATGCTCTTTTGGCTCCCAAGGATAACCCCTGCCTACAATGTGTGTGCATAGATAAGTAAAAATACCCACCATTTAAATGTGATATACTAATTTTTTTCTTGTAAAATAGAACTGTTTAAAGTTTTTTTTTTTAATTTAGA
The DNA here is from genome assembly GCF_947179515.1 of Apodemus sylvaticus. Classification (NCBI taxonomy): domain Eukaryota; kingdom Metazoa; phylum Chordata; class Mammalia; order Rodentia; family Muridae; genus Apodemus; species Apodemus sylvaticus. Next base: position 82,760,673 of record NC_067475.1, on the reverse strand, counting down.
AGAAATTTTAATTTAAAAAGTACATATGTTTATGGATTTCCATGAGATGTTATGATACATATATGTACTGTGTGATGTTTATGGTGAGGTCGGCACATCTACCTCTTTAAACAGTTACCATTCTTTGTAGGGAAAAACATTCAAAATCCAGCTTTTTTTTAAAAATAGGTTATAATGTTGTTATGTGTAGTAGTTAGGCTACTGTGCAGAGTACCAGAACATTCACCTCTGACTTAGTTAGAGCCTGGGAAAAAGCTGAGTTGTTAAGTGTCAGTGCTTGCTTGTTACGACTCGGGAAGAATCTCATGAAGGTCCTACTGAACAGTGTGTAGCCATGAGCTAACTGTACTTTTCTGCTTTAGTGGACACTCCATGCTTCCATCTTCTGATCTCTCTGTGTTCTCAGAAAGCATAAAATTGGGTACTTACCCCTTAACAAACACATAATCTGCTTCTGTGAGTTCTTTAGATAATTGCTTGATCTGTTTGTTGTCTTTGGTCATTGTAGACTCAACTTCAAAGTAGACACCCTCTTCCCCCTTCCCCCTTCCCCTTTCCTCCTTCCCCCTTCCCTCTCCCCTCCTCCCTCCCCCTTCCCCATTCTCCTTTCCCCCTTCCCCCTTCCCCTTTCCTCCTTCCCCTTCCCCCTCTTCTTTCCCCCTTCCCTCTCCCCCCTCTCCCCTCCTCCCTCTTCCTTCCCCCTTCCCCTTCCCCCCCCCTTCCACATTCCTCCTTTTCCCTTCTTCCTTCCTGTTTCCCTCCCTCCCTCTCTCCCTCCCTTCCTGAAGTATAGATCTCTTTGGTGTAAGAGTTCAGTAGTTAATTGTTCTCTTAGGATGATAAATCTCTTATTATAAAGGAGTTTCCCTTTGTTATAGGATACCTTTCCAATTAATATTTACATTAAAGGATGCTGATATTTCTCTTAAGAATTGAGAGACAACCTTAAAGCAGTATGTTTCATGCTTGACGGGAGAATGGAATCTGACTTTTAGAAATCGATTCAGTGGAAGTGTTCCTGTACACTTTGGTCTTTAAGTGTTGGCATTTATAATGTGTGGCTGTCTGTCTGCTCACAGAACCCTCATAACTCCTGGCTGATTAAGCTTTCTCTACAGGCCAAATTCTTATATTGTAACATTTTGGTGAGTCCATGTCTAATGAATGCTGGCCTTAGGAGAAACTTAAGTTTCTCAGCATCTGGGGAGTGCTGAGAGAGCTTATCTTCAAGGACTGGGTTCTCAAGTAAGTGGGTAAGCCAGTGGTGGGTAAGCCAGTGGGTTTGCCAGTGGGTTTGCCAACGGGTAAAGGTGCTTGCTGCCAAGACTGCCAGTCTGAGGTCAACCCTTATGACTTACATGTGGACTAAGAAAACTTACTTCTGCGAGTTGTTCTCAGAGCTCCATGTATATCTGTGGGACTTGTGTGCATTCATACTTATGTATATTTGCACACTAAATAAAATGTTGAAAGAAAGCAAAACATGTAACAGTGCATGGTACATCTGCTGTTGTGAATTACAAAGTAGGTGTCTTTTTTTTTCAAATGTGTTAAAAACTTCAAATTGAATCAGGATGCTAATTTAGTTTAGAGAGAAATAGGAATTGTTTACATTAAGAGACAAGTGGAAAAGTAATTAAAAAGAAATGAAACTTTATATTTTAAATAAACAAAATACTATCGTCAGTATTAAGTAGAATTTTAGGGATATAAGAATATTTATTTGTAAAGCATTCTTCAGCAGGTTCAAAAGACTTTTTAAAAAAGGCATTGGTTAGAGAAAGCTCAGTTTGTGAAACAGTAGGACTGAGGAGTTTTCTTTAAAGGTTTTACAAGTCTCCTTGGTGCGACCACCATCTGGTCATTGTTAATTCTTTATTTATGTGCTGGATTAGGTATTTGTAATTTTGTTTGGGTGTATATGTGCATGCCACAGGTCAGAAGACAGCTTTCAGGAGTTGGTTCTAACTTTCCACTGAGGATTCTGGGGATCAAATAAGCCAGGCTTGCATAGCAAAGTTTCACCTGCTAAGCCATCTTGCTGGCCCATATGTTTGTGGATTTAGCCTGAACCTGTTTATAAAAAGTATCAAGTTAAGTGATGGAGCTGTAGAGTGCTTGCCTTGCATACATGACATCCTAGGTTCACCCTGTACCCCAAAAAACTGTTGACAAATGGAGCTGGGGAGCAGCTCATTGCCTCAGAGTGCTTTATAGCACAAACATGAACCAGGAGTGCCTGTGTACCTTTGTGACCCTAGTGCTTGGGGCAAGGGTCAGTTGGAGGCAGAAGGATGACCGGGCTTGCTGGCCTATTAGCTTAGCCAAAAAAGCGACAAGCTCCAGGTTTAGTGAGGGACCTTAGGCAGAGTTGACAGAGATACCTACTAGGCTGCCAGATTTTCAGATCAGTGTTTTATATGTCACTAGTGTGATAGTCTAAACTTGTTTTATTGAAAACACATTCTATTTTGGGAAAGTAAACTTGAAAAATTGGAAGTGTAGTTGAACTTTTTTTTAAAAATCTGTTGCTATATTTTCACAAAGTGAAACCCAACCTAGATAGATGACAAGCTCCATTCTTCAAAGCCTCCCTTTGCATCACTAGATAGTAACTCCTTCATAAGGAAGGTAATTACCCTGTGAGTTTATCAGAGATATGCTTTGCTTAGCCTCAGTTTTAACAAATAGCTAGATGCTAAGTGTGTGCTTGTTTAGGTTCTTATTTCATATTCTTAACTTAGGTTCCATTGTAGGACTGTACTGCAGCTCATGCCAGGTTCTGCTGGTGGTGCTTGGATTCTGAACAGTTTGGGGCTCATAAGGATAATCTTGCCAAGACAGTTCATCTCCCTATCTTTTTGCAAGCTCACACTCACTGTTGGTAGTGGGATGCCTAGGAGAGGGGTTATTTGGTAAGTGGAGTGTGTAGCTCTGTACCATTTTACGTTTCTTTTTCCAGAGGATAAATACCAGTTGCAGCATATGCACATGCTTGCTTTCAATTAATATTATGTAGTTTGCAGTAGTGTCTCACAGTGATGACAATATGTATTTTCCTGATTTTATTGAGTATGATCTTTAGAATTTTAATTAGATTCTTTGGCTGTCTTAAGAATTAGATTGTTATTTTATTTTAAAAAACATTCTATTTTTGCTTATGTGTATACAGATATGTCTGTGTGTGGGTTGTACATGTGTGTGCAGGAGGATATTGAACTCTATGTAACTAGAGTTATAAGGGGGTCTCGGAGCTCCTGTGGGTGCTAGGACCTGAACTGAGGAGCTCTGGAAAAGCAGGAAGTTCCCTGACCATAGAGCTGTCTCTCTAGCATCGCTTGTCATTTTCTTGATGTTTTGAAATTGTTTTTTTAACATGTTTTGGATATGAATCTTGGTTGTATATGTGCCTTGCTAGGGTTCTGTATCCTTAGCCTGCATTTTCAGTTTTTCATAGTGAATATAGAATTCTAACAATCCAGTTTTTTTCCCTCATGGGTGCCATTTAAGAAATCTTTGCCCATTTTGAAAAAGTTATAACAGCCGGGCATGGTGGCGCACACCTGTAATCCCAGCACTTGGGAGGCAGAGGCAGGCGGGTTTCTGTGTTCAAGGCCAGCCTGGTCTACAGAGTGAGTTCCAGGACAGCCAGGGCTACACAGAGAAACCCTGTCTCAAAAAAAAAAAAAAAAAAAAAAAAAAGTGAAAAAGTTATAACCATTTCTGGTCATCTTCTAAAAACTTTATTGTCCTAAATTTTCTGTTTAAGCCTCTAATATCCCCCTTTCTTTCTATATTTCCCATGGTCTTGGATTAAATGCTATCAATCTAATTGCTCTTGATTTAGCTCAAGTAGATAGAAGAAATCTGTTGATATGACTTAGTGATACTTATTTAATGTGGTGTGCATGCATGTGTGTGCTGAATGTATACAAGTGGCAGTCAGAGGACAATAGGATAGGTTCCTTTATCTTTGTGGGCTCTATAGATGGAACTGAGGTCATCAGACGATGTGGCGTCTAGGTAGGGTCTTTACATCAAGACCCTTGCCATCTTGCCATCCCAAGAAACATTTTACTTTTGTAAATGGTTGTATAATTTTTAGATGGAAGCAGTTGTGTTGTTAATTAAATTTTGTGAGTCTGTAAAAGAAATTTTCAAAGTTTTTCCACTTTAACAAAGAGGCAGTCAGTTTTACTTTATATTATAGTACATTCTTTTGAGTCTAATAATGGTGGTGATAGAAGACGTGTGTTTTCTTTTGAGGTAGTGTCTCTAGCCCAGGCTGGCCTTGAGCTTCCTACTGAACTCCTGATCTTCCTGTGTGAACTTCTGGGGACCCTTACCCCGCTTATAATGGCAGTGAGACCCTGACGAACTGTACAGCTTAGTGCAGCTGCTGTGGTTAACCATGAAGTGATTAACGACAAAAGATAACTCAGTGCTTTGTGAGGCCCACGTGTGGTGCCTGGCAAATAGGAAGCCCCATGCATATTAGTTGGAACTCTTATTCCTGAATTTTTGAACCTAATTAAACTTGAAACCTGACTGAGAAGATTTGTACTATAGTTGTTTTTATTAAGTAAGATGACTTAAATCTAACTTTTATAAGTAGTAAAATCAACTTGCCAGTTTATACATATCTTTTTGCTGTGGATAATGTATTTTAGTAGTTTAAATTTTGCCAGTGTTCTCGTAGTTTATTATCTCTTCCATGCATTATGTATACAAGTTATTTTTAAGACCATGAAAACTTTAGGCAGACTATGTTTAACTCTGACATTGAATAATTATTTTTATTTTTTGTTATTCAGGAAATCTCAGCTATCAACCAGACTTTTAAAAGGCTCTCTAGATATTTGGTAAGTGCTTGATTTCTGTGTACTTTTGCACATTTCTTTAACCCTTCTTGACATCAGTAAGTTAAATTATAATAAGAATTATATTTTCATTTTTACCTAGGTACGAGAATTTCTTCTCTTTATATCTTTTGTGATCCCTCTACACATTGTATCTAGACAATCAGGTTAGTAAGTAGAAATGGTAATTTATGAATTAAACATGACTCTTTCTACATGAGATTTTATAATAATTGTCTATTAATTGCCAAAACATGCAGATGATGATGATGATGATGATATTTTTACTGTCTGTTGCTGATTGTTCCTTAATGTATTAAGTCTTGTTTATTACAATGTATGAGCATAAGCACCATTACTGTGGGTTGGCATCTATGCTGTTTCCAATCTGGATTACTTCAATTTCTCTGTTATAAGACTAAAATGAAAATTTCTGTTTGTAGTTGCCTTTAGTTAAGAATCTGGTAAGTTAATCATTTCACTAGAGTAAGCTGCCCCCTTCCCTGGCCCACTGTGTACATAGTGCATGTGCGTACATGTGTACAGGTATGTGTGCATGCATGTTGAAACCACAGGATGATGTCAGGTGTCTCGCTTTATCATCTTCTACCTTGTTCTCTTGGGACAGGGTCTCACTGAAACTCGGGCTCATCATCTTTTGGCCAAGCTAGCTGGCCAGCAAGCTCTAACAACCTTTTTGTGTCCCTCAACCTAGTCGTGGAGTTGTAGGGCCACCTGACCATGCCTAGCTTGTATGTGCGTGCTGGGAATCAAACCTAGCTTCTCAGCTTGCACAGCAAGCACCTCTAGTCAGTGAGCCATGCCAGCCCATCTCTTGTTCTGCTTCTTTTAGGCCAGCTCCCTTTTGTCCATCCATGCATCCACCCATACATGCATTATGTATATCCTGCACAGAAGAGAAAGAAGGTGATCGTTTCTCTTTCCTGAGTTTGGCATAATCATCGATTAACATGATGATTTCATTTCTACCCATCTTCTTAATGTATTTTTATTCTTCTTTATAGCTGAGGGGAAAAGACTCTTTATAGTACCTGTGTGCATGTTTCTCCATTCATTCATTCATTCATTCATTCATTCATTCATCTGTTGCATGGTGGCTGTGAATGGCACTGCAGCAAACACTGCTGTGCATGCGCTGTGTTGTGCTGGCTGGTTCTTTCAGCTATGTGTCTAGGAGTGGAATAACTGGAGCACAGGAGTGGTAGTTGTAGGTTTTTTGAGGATCCTCTATACTGATTTCCATAGTGGTTATACCAGCTTATATTTATACTAGCAGTGTATAAAGCATTCCTTTTTAATAGTGAAAAATTTCAAAGTGATTAAGTGTTCTATAAAATGGGATAAGTGCTGAGATATCCAATAATCAAGTATCATGGTATATTTTGTGGTTGTTTTGAATATAACTACACAAAAATGTTTATTTCATTCGCTAAAGGAGAGTCTCTAGATATATGAAATGGAAAAAAATCATTTTTTGTATTAAAGTGTTTACTCTATTTGAAACAGTCAATATTTAACCAGAAGATATTTCCATAGCAATTACAGCACATGCTTGCATGATCAGCAATTATAATCTTCTGTTTAACACACACTTGCAATTTGTAGCATATTCGGGAACAACTAATAGAACAAAGATGCCTGGGCAGATTTTCACTCCATATACAGTGTGGCGGCTCATCTCTGGAGTATGTCACACAGAAGGGGCTAGCTTGTGAACCAACTGTCATCATTGTAGGCTTTTGGGGGATGTCTCATCTTAAGTGTATTTGTAACAGTTTTATTGTCATACAGTTTACACACCAGAAAACCTCATACTCTGGTACTTTTCAGTGATTCTGAGGCTGTCAGGTATGCATTCCTCACAGCCACTCAGGCGCAGGGGGCTTTCTTCACCCTCTAACCCCGTCTCCCTCTCTTAGCAACAAGTGATGGGCTTTCTGCTTGAGAGTTTACCTGTTTTGGATATTTATAAAAATTCACCACATAGTATTTGTTCTTTTGTGCCTATCTTCACTCTCTTAGCACAGTATTTTCAGTGTCATATGTGTCATGTCAGTACTTAATTCATTTTTATGACTTGGTATTCCTTTGTATGCCATATTCTACTTATCCATCAGTTAATAGAGCTACTTTTTTGGCTGTTAGGAATGTGCATTGTGAACTTGTGTGGATATATATTCTCATTTCTTTTGAACATGTGTGAATGGGGTGGGGTTGATAATTAATCCTTTGTGTTCCTCTTCGAGCAGTGATCAGAACAGCAGTACACAAGGGTCCTAGTTCCTCCACATCCTATGGCGGCCCTGTGTGTGTATTTTAGTCTTCAGTGTTGGTGCGCTCGTGTGCTTACTGGCCGTTTGTTGTCTCTGAAGAAAGAGTCATTCAAGTTTGTTGCTCATTTTTCAGAACAAATAGTAGTTGTGTTGAGTTGTGATCACTCTTTCTAAGTTGTGAATAGCAGACTTCTGTTAAATTTGTGAGTTCCAAGTATTTTCTTCTGTTCTGTGGATTATCCTTTTAGTTTGAAAAAAAAAGTCATTGTAAAAAACGACTTATGTTGTTTTTTTCAGATGGGTTTCTCTGTGTAGCCCGGCTGTCCTGGAACTCACTCTGTAGACCAGGCTGGCCTCAACCTCAGAGATCTAACTGCTTTGCCTCCCGAGTGGTAGGTTTAAAGGTGTCTGCCACCATTGTCTGGCAGAATGAAAGATTTTAATCTTGATAGAGCTCAGCTTTCATTTTGCTTTGCATGTGGTACAAAGTTACAAGTTTATTTTAAAATAAGCTATTAGTGATAGTTAGGTCTGTGATAGGCTTCATCATAAGTCCATTTGAAATGCCAAAGAACACTGGCATTTCTTGTATCTGTTGTCCAGAGCATAAAGGAAAGTTTCTATTGTATTTGTCTTTCAGTTCCTCATGCATTTGTCTCCACTACCTTATGTTTGACTCTGTGTATTACTCGACACCCGACCCTACTTGCCCTTAGGGGTTGGAGGTGAGGTGGTGCAGTCAACAACACAGACTCCTTGAGCAGGTGAGAAACACTGTGTTGTGGAATATATTAAAGAACCGCCAAGTTCCTATGCTCCAACTAGCTACTCTGCCCACCAACTCTCTGGTGGGGTGGAACTTTCTGAGTTCCCTTCACTGCCCCGCCGCCCCATACAACGACCATCCACCCTTTGGTAAGCTACCACAACACCCAGCAACCTGGTAGAAACAAAATTCTAGAAGCTTATAATTAACAAGTCAGATTTATGTATCAATAAATTCTCAGTTCACAAGATGCCCACACAATCAGAGCCAATTGATAATGATACAAGTTGCCCACCTAGATCAGACAAGTTATCCCAATATTCTATTCCTATATGATATTCATAACTGCCTATGGCTATTTAAAACCACTCGGGATCAGGATCTTCTTCCTGTCTGTCTGCCTCCTTCTTGGCTTCCCTCCTCCTTTGAGATGTTCTCTGTCTCTGCAATTCTTTGCTCCGCCTCCCTTTTCCCTGTCCAATCATAGGCCTTCTACTGCACTAATATCTTAACGTAATTGGACAGGGAAAATCCTGCCACAGCACTGCAGCAAGCTCATCTGAACACTGCTGCAAGCTCCTTTAATACCCTCCATCCACACCCCACTGGTCGCAAGAACAGCAATTCCTGACTGGCTGACAATGTCTGCACTAGCAATCCATGGTCTCTCAGGCAGTCCTCAGTTAGGAACTCCTGCAGGAGATGCTTTTGTGGCTGTGTGCCCCCGGCATTTACATAGAGATGACTCTACTGTTCCTGTTACAGTTATTAAATGAGATGGGTTTATTTATATTAGTCTATGTTGTATGTGTTAGTTCCCCCTTCCTCTGAGATGAGATGGGGTCTTGCGCATCCCTGGCAGGTCCTGCATATCCCTGCTTCCTAAGTACTGGGATTTTTGAAGTTTTGTTGGCATGCCTGTGATTTCTGTTCTTGAAAGAAAATGGATTCATATGAGATTTATCTTTGTTACATTTTGGCTGAGAATGTTTTTTTGATTTGGCATGTGGCCAAAGCCTTCCCAGGGCATCACAGAACACAAAGCTGATAGAAGAAATGCTGGGAAGAAGCTCTGAGGCAGGATGGCATTAGAGGATGTCAACCATATATCTGAGTACAGTCTCTGCCCAGTTCTTTCACTGACTCCCGTGAAGTACTCAGGTGCCAGGGTAATGTTCCGAGTACCAGGCTGATGAATAGGAAGGCGTGGCCCAGAGGGGAAGGAACTAAGCACAGGCAGTAGCTGCATGCTGCAAAGGAGTTTGGCGTTCCCATCCACAACACTAAAGCCAGAGGTTCTGAAAGAGTGTAGCACAGTGCAGATAAACTGTTATGTTTGTTACATAAAGAATCCTGTTTTCAAAGGACTCAAGAATACTTAGGAGTGAATAGATAAAGCATAGAGGTACTTTAAAGATACAGGAGAGAGTTTTAGGGCTGTCTGGAAAGAGAGCTAATTAAGTAAGCAAAACAAGTGTTTAGCAGTGAGAAGAGTCAATTAACTTAGAGTAATAAAAGTCATCAACTAGAGGGATGGGGAGGATAAAGGATGGGGAGCCCGAGTGAGGGGCCTGCAGAGGCCTGCTAGCTATGTGAAGTCACAGGAGGATAAAGAATGGCTGCAGACTCAATTCAGCTGGAAGTGTCAGCCTGCAAAACCAGGGAGTTGAGGCAGAACCAGCATGTAAGAATCTACATTTAGCTATGTAAGAGGTCGAGCTGCTCAGTTGCAGAGAAAATCTTGAAAGCACTATAGAGAAAGAAGTTCCTCTGTTACTCTAAGTTAATTGACTCTCCTCACTGCTAAACACTTGTTTTGCTTACTTAATTCCTGGCTAGATGAGGAACTAGACATTCAGTGAGTGGAAAGAAAAGCTATCAGATGTGAATTCTGTGACCATCATAATTTGAAAGTGAAATAAAAATGTGTTCGGATTAAGAAATACTGGGGTTTCTATTGTTTCACCACAGTTATGAATAGTTCTAGAGGAGATCCATCAGTTTGAAGGGAAATAGCCCCAGAAGTCATATCAAAGCTAGTAAATATTTAATTTACTATAATTTTTCTAATTATAAAAAGCTGTATGATTTTCCTTACTGTAAAAATAATAAACTATAATACTATATTGTTGACTAAATAATGTGTACATGAAAACATTTATCAAGTTGCTGCGTTTCTTTTTGACTAAATCTGGATGTTGTTGTCATCATTGAGGATCTTTATTGTGCTTTTGCATATTTGAATGTCTCTCCTGTGACGTGTCTGAGAAATGACCTATCAGACTCTGTAATAAGACATACCGTGACAAATGGACGTTAAATGATATTTAGTCTTTCAATATCTCAAATCTGTTTAGGTCTTTAATTTAATTTCAGGTTGTTTAGTAGCATATTGTCACTTTGAAATGAGAGAATTTTATAACAGAGCTGCCATTCTAATTTTTTAAGGTAGGCCATTCAGTGACGTTGATTACATTTACACTGCGGTCGGCCGTATGCCTCTCGCTGCCTGTATGCAGATCTTTCTCCTTACTCCCACTAGAAACTCGGTACCCAGTGAGCAGCGGTCCTGCAGTCCCTCTTCTTTAAGTGTTGTCAGACTGTCTGAGCCATGAGAGTGCTGTTACTTCTCACCCGAGCTGCTTAGACAGTTGCTGCAGGCTCCTCTCAGTTTGTGACTGATGCTTCAAAAGGTTTTTTTTATTAGTTTGAAGGTCATTTTATATTTTTGCTTTTACATTTCATAAATTTTAGCGATTCTTTTAGCATCTCTGTATATAGCCTATGCATTAGTCAGGGTTCTCTAGAGTCACAGAACTTATGGAGTGTCTCTATATATTAAGGGAATAATTGGAATGACTTACAGCTAGTCCAACAGTGGGCAGCTGTGAGTGGGAAATCCAAGAATCTAGTAGTCAATCCCACGAGGCTGGGTGTCTTAGCTAGTCTTCCGGATAAGCTGGAACCCTGAAGAAGTAGGTTCTACAGATGTGCTGGCGAGTAGTGCAAGTAGGCAAAGAAGAGCGACTCTTCCTTCTTCCAGTGTCCTCAGTAGGCCTGGCCTAGCGGAAAGGTGTGTATCACCACGCCTGGCTTTGGAACATGCTCTGTCCCAGACTGGCCTCTTGTCTCCTGGGACTAAAGGAACGAACTGCCTTGCTTGGGTCTAAGCTTTTCATGGCCACTATGCTTCAAGATCTAGATCAAAAGCCTGTGTCTTCCAGCCTCAGGATCTAGATCACATATGTGCCCTCCATTTCTGGGTTGTAATTCATTCCAGATGTGGTGACACTAACAACCAGGAATAGCCATCACACCCTAATAGCCCCAAATTCATTGCATTAAACAAAGCCTCAAATTTGGATTGGATCAGCTGCCCTAAACTCCTGAGGGCTGCATTGTCAGCATATACTACCATGACTTTATATATATTTTGTTTTTCTATTGTATTTTGGAACGCTGAATAACGGCCCTCTAAATATGTTTATATCCTAATTTTCTTTTTTTTTAATTTATTTTTTATTGAATATCGTCTTCATTTACATTGCCAATGGCAAAACCTTTCCCGATATCCTCCCTCCCCTAAGACCCCTAACCCCTCCCCTTCCTCTCTCCCCCTGCCTCCACATATCTGCCTCTTCATCACCCTCCCTTCTCCCTCTCCCCTGTTTCCCTTTGTTCCGGCCTCTGTTGAGCCTTAACTGACCAAGGACCATTCCTCCCACTGATGCCCAACAAGGCCTTCCTCTGCCACATTTTTGGCTGGAACCATGTGTGCCCCTTGGTTGAGGGTTCAGTCCCTGGGAGTCTTGGGGCATCTGGGTGGTCAAAATCATTGTTCTTCCCATGGGGCTGTAAACCCCTTCAGCTCCTCTGGACCATGTTCCAGCTCCTCCGTTGGGGACCCCACCCTCAGTCCAATAGTTGGTTGTTAGCATCTGCCTCTGTATTTGTATTTGTAAGGCTCTGTCTGGCAGGGCCCCCCTGGAGACACCCATGGCATGCTCCTTTTGGTATACACTTCTTGTCCATAGTAGTGTCAGGGTTTGTTGACTGCTTATAGGATGAATCCCCAGGTAGGGCAGTCTCTGCTTTACTTCAGTCTCTGTTCCACACATTGTCTCCCTTAGGGAACAAAATATATCCAAATTTTCAAAAGCCGTGTTGTGCCTTGTCCTGAAGGAACTGTGTATGTGGTTAAGAATGTTAAAATGAAAAGGCTAGGGAAGAGGAGGAGATGGGAAAGAGATGCACAGGTGGCAGTGTGCTTTGAAGGAGGAGAAAGGGACTAGTAATCTGGGAGTCGAGTAAGCTTTCTGCACGCTGTAAGAGTAAAGGGAACAAGTTAAACTCACTGCCCAGCACTTTGGATTTTGCTCAGTGACACTAGTTTTGAACGTCTGATCTCAAGAACCTTAGTTAAGGAACTTTATTTCCTGCTGGTGAGTTTGTGATAGTTGCAGTAGCCTCAGAAGCTGAGTATGTGTGTGTGTGTGTGTGTGTGTGTGTGTGTAGAATTTGGGGAAAGTGTAGCAATTGGTAGAATTTTTAAGAACATGAAAGGAGAACACCTAGCTTGAACATGGCACAAATACAAAAGCTTTGCTGATGAGGCCTCAGAAGGCGGTAAAGGAACCTTGTAAAGAAAGCTGAAATTGGGGCTAGAGAGATGGTAGAAGGGGTGAGGACTCAGACTGCTCTTCCAGAGAACGGGTTAATTTCCCTGCACCGACGTTAGGCAGCTCGCAACTTCTTGACCTTCCTCTCAGTGTCTCTTCAGAGACATATAGCACCTGCCCATACAAACACACATGTGCACAGCGCATGCTTACACACAAATAAGTAAATAGTACTTAAAGAAAAAAACTTATTTGCTTGAAAGAATCAGTGAGATCATCACGAATACACTACTGTGGAGATGTAAGTGTTAAAGGTACTGCCAGTGAGAGTCACCCGTGGGTACACGTGTGGAGGCCAGAGTGACTTTCCAACATGGCCTCACTGAATGTAGACTTTTTCAGTGGGTTAGACTGGCTGGCCAGTGAGCCCCTCATGCTCCTGCTTCTCCCTCCTCAGTTCTAGGATCGCTCCAGGATCACCATTACATACTAGCCTTTTTACAAGGGGGTCTGGATGCAGGTCTTCATGCTTGGACAGCAAGCATTTTACCTACCTAGCCATGCCCTTAGCCCCTAGATTTATAGTTTCCATAAAATGTCAGTATTACTTGGAACAAACTTCTTTTAGAGCTGGGGACCAAACCTGAGGATTTTCCAGCTCTACCACTGAGGTGTTTCCCTAACCCCATATGCTTAGGAGTTACCATAAAGACTTTGTCACTTCTCTTTGAACATGAACATTGTACAATTTAATGCAAAATTCAAAACTTCTTTTTTTTTAAAGTTGAGTTGAATTTATGATGGAAATTTATTTAGCATAATATATTAGTCCATTTAGATTAACTTACTTATTGAGGAAAATTATTTGGAAACTGGAAATGCATTGTTTTTAGGATCATTTTAAATGGTAACTTTTGATAATGGCTAATGAGCACATTTGAATTATAAAATCCATACATTCAGCTCTTACCTGCTTTTCAATCCTTTACAGTATGGTCTTGTTGGCTTGTTTTCTGATGGAATCATATGCAGGAATATAATTACTGTGTTTTTAGCCATCACAACATTGAAATTCAGTGTTTAAGTTTAAAGTAAATGTAATGCTACTTAGTATGGAATTACTAAACATTACAGTTCCCTCTTCTGTCACTTCAGAGTTACTGCACCATGTTTAGCCTGTCTGATTCCTTTAAGTAGCTGGCCAGAAATCACCAGGGAACTGTATACCAGTTATATTGTTAGTATTTCTTTAGTAGATGAATTTATAATATTCATTGCCAAACGTTATTTGTAGTTAATATGGGAGATTGGGTAACAAGGCAAGGAACACAGTGAAAAACGCAAGCATTGAACAGTTGACGGCATTAATTTGTTTCTGCTGGACAGGGCAGGGGATCTAGGCACCCAGTGGGGTGGATTAAGGTAAAGGAAGAAGCCGGTGGAACAGAGCGCTACTCCATCCATCTGCTCAAACTCGTTAACTATAAAAGATGTTTTTGAGACAATATGGAGAATTTGACTATTGACTGGTATTAATAGAAATGTAATTACTGTGATGATCTGATCATGATGGTTCTGCGAACATGAGAGGCGCTTGTGAAGTATGTGTATGTGTGTGTGTGTGTGTGTGTGTGTGTGTGTGTATGTGTGTCTGTAGTATGTAGGCATGGTATGTGAGACTTAAAAATATCTGCAAGGAAGAATAAAAGACAAAGCAATATTGGTGATATTTTCAATTGAATATAGGTATAATAGATATACTGTACTTTTTTATGTATATTGGAAACTTTTCATTTAAAAATTTCAGGTTTTTACCTATAGACTGCTTTGCTGGTATCAATCCTCTCCTAGCATTTACAACTCATCTGAGATACTGGAGAGCTGTACTTACATTTTTGTTGCAGAAATGAGGCTCTTGTAAACCATTTAACCTTTCCTTCTGTATTTTCTTTTCTTTCTTTCTTTCTTTTTTTTTTTTAAATATGGAATGCTTCACGAATGCATGTCATCCTTGTGCAGGGGCCATGCTAATCTTCTCTGTATCATTCCAATTTTAGTATATGTGCTGCCGAAGCGAGCACACCTTCTGTATTTTCTTTCTTTTTTTTTTTTTTTTAAATATGGAATGCTTCACGAATGCGTGTCATCCTTGCGCAGGGGCCATGCTAATCTTCTCTGTATCATTCCAATTTTAGTATATGTGCTGCCGAAGCGAGCACACCTTCTGTATTTTCTTCTTGTTATCTGTCACCATTGATTGTAGTAATTATTCTGGTTGTTATGTCTTTTTTTTAAACTTTATTTTATCTTTGTTTGAGAATATAAATTTAATTCTAGTGGAAGAGATTTTTGTTTCTGTTGTAGTACCTTCATTACTCTTACTTGCCTAGCATATCAGGTGCTTAATAAATACTTGAGTGATTGTGTGAATGGGAATTAGTTCTAGAAAACTGAGGACATAGAGTTTGGTCAAGGACAGAGCCAAAGAGAGTGTTTTTGAATCTAATGGGGCTATGGAACCCTTAACCTTTGGGGAAAACTTTGGGCTAATATGTATAGAGTTATAAGAGTAAGTCATCAGTTCCTGTCTCTTCACTCCAAAACTTTGATATTTCACATATTCAACACGGTCTCAACAACAGGAATTACTCTAAGTTATTGTGCTGTACTTTTCCCAATTGTCTTCAAAATGTTCTCTGATGTTTTGAGACAAATCTTATTCTGACTTCCAATGTACATGGAAGTGGTTCTCTTGCTTAGCCTCCCAGCTCTCCAGGGCTTCCTGCCTGTGCTGCTGTGACTGTCCTTATTTTATCTGTATGAGTGTTTTGCCTGCATGCATATCTTTGTACCACCTGAGTCTGGTGTCTGTGAAGGCCAGAAGAAGGGATTGCAATATATGGATCCTTGGGGGCCATTCTCATTCAAACTATGTTAGGCAAGTAAGAGTAATGAAGGTACTACAACAGAAACAAAAATCTCTTCGGCAGCACATATACTAAAATTGGTACAGATGGTTGTGAGCTGCCATGTGGGTGCTGGGAAACGTATCTGGGTCCTCTGGACAAACAGAGCAGCCAGTGCTTTATCCTCTGAGGCATATCTCTAGCCTTGAATAACTAACATACATACATACATACATACATACATACATACATACATACATATGTACATACATACTTACACATAAATACATACATACAGGTCCTCTGGACAAACAGAGCAGCCAGTGCTTTATCCTCTGAGGCATATCTCTAGCCTTGAATAACTAACGTACGTACGTACGTACATACATACATACACACACACACACACACACACACACAAATACATACATACAGGTCCTCTGGACAAACAGAGCAGCCAGTGCTTTATCCTCTAAGGCATATCTCTAGCCTTGAATAACTAACATACATACGTACGTACATACATACATACATACATACATACATACACATAAATACATACATACAGGTCCTCTGGACAAACAGCAGCCAGTGCTTTATCCTCTGAGGCAGCTCTCTAGCCTTGAATAACTAACATTACATACATATATACATACATACTAACTAACTATATTTTCCTTAAATGAAATAAGGATGGCATTGTGTTTCATGTTTGTAAATGTATTTGGTCTGGCTTAAAATATATTTTAGCTTTTGTGTTTAGCCAAGTGACACACAGGCTGTAATGTGTAAGGAAACTTCTCAGGAGAATAACTACAGGTATCTTCTTATAGATTGAGAGGGAGAGACTAAGCAACATCCTAGTAGTATTGAAATCAGTTTTGGTCTCATAGATTCCATGCAAGAATCCTGGGAACCCTCAGAGTCCCTATTGCTGGGGTGAATAGTTTCTTACTGGGATACTATTTATTCAACAACATGCTATATTTGTAAATCATTGTTTAAAGATATACTAGAACCAGTTTGGTGAATTTATATTTGAGACATTTTTCTTAAGGACAGTAGCTTGTGTTTACTTAAATAGATAAAAGTGGGCCAAAGAATGTTATGTTACAAAGCTGTGTTTGTAGTTTTCTGAGGATAGATGGACAGATGGGTGAATGGATGAGTGGATGGTAGGAGCAAGGGAGGAGAGGGAACTGAAGATCTTACCAAGGGCCTTGTGCATGCTAGGCAAACACTCAGGACTACTACTTAACAGATGGATGGATCCATCCTCTTGTTTCTTCAAGAATTGAAATTAATTCAGTATGCATACAATATTTAACTTTTCAAAGTAAGAATTTGACAATCAGTTATTTATAACTAAGAAGGAAACTAGTTAACTTTATTGAAGTAATCATGAGGGCTAGGAATGTGGTGGTTATGATGGTTTGAATGAGAATGGCCCCCAAGGATCCATATATTGCAAAGCTTGGTCCTTTGTAGGTGAAGCTGCTTAGGAAGGGTTAGGTGGTGTGGGTTTTGCTGGAGGAGCTGCGTCACTGGGGGTTGGGCTCTGAGGTTTCAGAAGCCAAGACCAGGTCCAGTGTCTTTCACTGCCTCAAGTCTGTTGACAAGGTAGCTGACTCTGTCAGCTACTTTTCCAGGGCTTTGCCTGCCTGCTGCCTACTGCCTGTCACCACCTGAAACGGAGCTAGCCCCCAGTTAAGTTCTTCTGAAAGTGTGTCACCTCAGTGCAGTAAGTAGAAACTAAGACGATGGTAAATTACTTGCTTACCATGCATAAAGCCCTGGCTGGGTTCCATCCCTAGCACCACACAGGTAAGAAAAATCATACTTTTAATTTATTATTGATCAAATATTAATACATAATATTTTCTTTACTTTTAAAAACAGGTCTGTAGGTAGACGTGGTTAAATATTCACTGTTTCTCCCCCAACAATATTATGCTGATTTTTCTGACATTTAATAAATGTTTACTTCTGTTGGTTAGTCTTCAAGTTCTGTCTGTATGCAACCTAGTGATCAATATTACCGTGAATTAGCTAACAGGGAAGAAAAATGTTAAATAATGAAAACAACCACTATTGCTTACATTCTGTTTTTGTTAGAACTAATTTAGGTTGGGGATGGTGTAGGAAATGGGCGGAGGAAGCACTTCATGCCTTTGGGTCTTTTATTTTAGGCCTTGTGTAGAAGCAGCAGTAATGCTGAGGCTGTCAGATACCTCGTTTTCATCGAGAGCAGCATACATTTGCTGGGGACTTTAAACTGATTCTTGCTTTATTTTCCACACAGTGATGTATGCCTCTATTCTGAGCATAGTTTGTATTTACTGGCAGTGTAAATCATGTTAGGTGTTAATACTTGGTACCTGTTCTTGCACGTTTTCCTTGTACTGTGTTTGTTGGCTTGTGTCGCGGCAGCACAGGAAGGTAGACTTAGTGGCAGTCCAGCTCAGTTGCAGCTACAGATGAGGATTTATATTCTATACAGCATACAGTGTTTTCAGCAGACGAATAAGATGGTACTGAATTATTTTTGCTTGTTTCTTTCTGTAGGCTTTATTTACAGAGCATTTTTTGTTTTTTGTTTGTTTCATTCCCTGTGAAGTGCATGCCTAGGTATTCTGAAAAAAACTGATTTAAGTATAACACGAGTCAAGTCTTAAGGACAGAGCAAGGTGAAGGCAGAAAGAGTACTGGCTCTTCCTAGCTCTAAAGCAGAGACTGAGCGTGACACACACTAGGGAGGGGACTGAGCGTGAGACAGACACACAGATGCAGAGCAGGGAAGGGACTGAGCGTGAGACACACACACATACAGAGCCTTTCAATGCCTCAAACATAGGTTCTTCTGTAGAAGCTTTTTTTTTTCTTTTACCACTTTCTTCTTTAAAGGTGTGTTAAAAGAGTTGACATCATTGGTATCTGAATGTTCATTAAATTATTTTGAATATGATTTTTTAAGAAGACTAACATGTTTGTATTAATGTGACTCTCTTGTTCTGGGAATTCAGAAAGAATTATAATTACTGGATGCAAGTAACTATGTTATCAGGAAAGGTAGAATAGTTTAAGTATTAAATTGTTAGGGAATGGCTAACACTGCCAGTACTGTTGGCTTACATTTTCAGTGTAGTTTTCAGGTTCTGAACTTTCTCTGTCTACTGAAATGCAAATGATCAAGGGAAAGATTCCTCGTCAGGAAAGGTTTTGATGGCTTTTAGTTATTGCAACTACAGCACACAGCCACATCCTTTTCTTCTCGGTAAACCCTGGGACACTATGACGGATCCCATGGTGGTTCACCTTGCTGCTTGTCTCAGCCTTATCTGTGGTGAAATTCTGCAGGAGATTGTCTTGTTGTTACCCCTCAGGTCCGAGTCCAGCATGCAGAGCGAATTTCTTACTTTTCACATCGTATTCAACCATCTCCTGCCTCTCCCACCACCATCCAAAGATTTGTGCTAGCTACTGTCCACATTTTATTATTTTTAAAAGAGGTGGAGGCCTGTGTTTTCTGTTTCTCATTGGGTTTTCGGTTGACTACCAAGACTGAGAACTGTTCTGCCTGTAACTGTAATAGGGAAGTAAAGCGAGTGGTTATTCTTACTGTGCGTGCTTGGCAGGCGTCTTAAGTGTAGAGTCAGAGGTCATCAGTTCTGAGTGGTGAGCTAGAGTCTGTCCAGTAATTTGCTTCTGTTGTTTCTCAGAGCAGTGCTGCAGCCGTTCTCTCCAGACTCTGAGGCTTTCTTGTACAGTGTAGGAACAGCGAGGGGTGGGGCTCTTTCCGGTTGGCTGTTGAGAAAGCGTCCATTTACAGAGGAACAGGTTGGATAGGCTGAGCTGAAGGCATAGGCAAACAGATCCAAAACTGATGGAAGACAGAAAGAGTGGTTAGTATGTTTTGGGGTGTCTTGAGCTTGCTCCTTTGCTAAGTTCTTGAGCTTTAATATAAACACGTTGAAATATTAAAGCACTTTACATTCTTTGTGTAGTAGCCTGGAGACTTATGCTTTTCACAGAGTTTCTTGGTGATGAGTTTGTGGCTGCTATTTTCTGTAGTAAAGTTGATTTTTCATTTGTTTTTATATCGATTTTAGCAGTGTTTCTTTCAGCCAGAGAGTTGCAGAATGAGTCAGTTAGCCAGTTTTAGTATATTATATATAGAACATTACTAGTTGTGATTTTTTAAAGCCAAATTCTCTTTTAATGATCAAGTCAATGTGTGGCTGTGGCTGCAGCAATATTATTTCTTTTTTAATGAAGAGGTTGAACTGTTCGACTTGCTGCTCCGATCTGTTCCCTTGTAGCTCAGACCAGTTGCAGAGATTTTCCATCGAATGTCCCAGGCAACTAAAGGTAACTACATAGATTTATTTCAAATAAGAATATACAGTTAAAATGGCTGCATTATAAGTAGGACCAAATGATTAAACATAAAAGACCAATTAAGATGTTCTTAGCAGTTTTCTTGACCTTGCAGTAGCTATCCAATATCATTTTGTCATCATCAGATTGTGGCAGTGGAAATGTACTGCAGTAATTGATTTTGTAATAGGATCAGGTGATTTACCAGCGGCACTGAGAACCACTTGCTTGCTCTGAGTGTGCAGCACTCTCATGGCTGTGTGATTGCAGCCTAGAGCTGATGTGAGGTGGCTGGCCACCCACAGTAGCAACATTTTCTTTAGAAATCACAAGAGTGCTAGGAGTTCTTGTTTGTTTTCTGTGCTGTCAGTTTTACTTGAGTGTTCATGTGAAATCTTAGAAATTTCGATTTTCTTTTTCACTCACTAGTTCATAAAAAGTTTATCGGTTTGACTGATCCTAAATATAACAAAACAGTCTTTTCTTTCTTCTGAGCTTAGCATCAACATACTGTGCTATGGACCGTGAGGATAGGTGTCTAAAACATGAGCTTTTGTTAACTATTATACATTATCTGAATTAAGTAAAATATTCTTAACACCTGAAAATCTCATTACATTTCAACTCTAGCTGTATGGTAATACTACAACTAGAGGAAATTATTGACCCAGAGATTACTAGAAAATTGTCTTATACATTATTTTGGTGTTTGGTTTCTCAGTGGTTTATTTAGAAAGTCTGAACTGTATAATTTCTTAGAAATATCCAGAAATACAGTAAGGTCTAGTGTAATGTTTAATGATACTATAAATTACTTGATATCCAATATTACTATCCAAAATTTATAAAATGGCTGTTTTAATAATGTTTGTTTTTGTCTTCTTGTGCCTTTAAAGTGAATAATTGGTTATAGTTGTGTGTGCACAGAGCTCATTCTTGATGCAGAATATGCCTGCTGTTGCGGGAATGGGAGACCCTGCGTTGAGATCTTGGCTGCTGAGATTTTGCTACAATGAGCTTTTGCTTAGCTTTGTTGTATTAGTGAAAAAAAAAATCAATCTTTTCCCCCTCACTCCTTCCCTTGCCAAAACCACTAACTCTGTGTTTAGTATGTAATACAGTGTTTTGTACAGAAGTGTTTTGTACTGACTTTTCTGTCATTCATTAGATATATTTTTTTCTATTATTAGCCTTACTACATTTCATAACAATTAAGATAGTAATAGTGTTAAAAAGTAAATTTTGCAGAATCAAGCAGAGTACTGCCATTGCATATGCTGTGTGAGGCGCCTCCCTTTCTGATAAGCCCAGAGGCTAGTTCTTAAACTGTTTGAAGCCTTAGTGTTTTTGAAAGGTGAAAATATGAACAGTCACACTTTGGCCAAGTCCAGATACTTAAAAAGGTAATTATAGATGATACAGTATCAACATTGGAGTTTGTAGTCTTTATTCTTCTTTGGATAACTTTCTTCTCCTCTTGCCAACAACAGAAATCCCTCTGTGTACATTGGTAATGTGTACATAAGGATGGTATTACTATTTGAGATTGTTCAAGGGCATGTCTAAGTTCAATATTGAAAACGTTAAATGATGAACCATCACCAAATCAATTACTGATAAATATTTCACTTTAGTAGTGTACATTAAAGCCCCTTACCCCCAGCGTTGTACACTTGATTGAGCAAATTGGAACAGAAATATATCCCATAGTGTGACTTTTTCTTAAAATAACGGTTGTGAAAGGCACAGGGCCTTTACATCAGCAGTGTGATAGGGCTTCCTTTAGGGTTAAGTGAGAGATGCATCCTGGGAAGTCCTTGCCCCATTAGGCATACTCTTCTAAAGAACACAAATCAAGCACTGAAGACCTGGGTTTTGTCTGACTTCGTTACAAATGCATCTTGACACAGTTACATATGTATGAACACTTTCAGCTCCCTTAAAATACTCATTAGAAAGAAATCGGTGCCTCCTGTCTGTGAGAGAGAAGTACCGTTAGTACTGGGGCTTGAAGCTGTAGAAGTTGGAGTTTAATGGGAAGAATCAGTGTATACGCAGTACGGATGCCTCCTTTCCATATTCATGCCCTTTTCTTTCTGCTGAGAGTAATGTTTTATCTTTTTGATACATAATATTCTCTAAGTAGTGTATTTGTTTTAAATTTTATAGTAGCATTTAAAAGCCAGACCTAGGGTTAAATTCTGACCCTGGTGATTTTCCATAGGCACTTGATGACGATAATGTTGGTAGGTCATTTGTTCAGTATTTCGCACGGTAGTTTCAGTGATCAGAGTTTGGGAAGGCACTGCTGTTTCCGGTGGTATGGCCAGGGCGCCTGGCAGGTAAGCTTGTGGGGCACCTTTGTAGCTTAGGTGGGATGAAACTTTTCCAGGGGTGGAGATGTGCTGCAGACTCATGCCGTCCCCAGGAAACTTTCTTTTGGACCACACTACTCTAGTGAGGACTTTAATGTCAGTCATTTCATTTGTGAGATAGGAAATCTGAATATTTTTAAGACAAGGAAATTGAGGCTTACAAATGTCTCATTCCTAAAATTAGGTAACTAGGAAATAGGATAACTAAGGTTGAAGCACTACTTTAAAAATACTTTCTTTTTTATGTGATAAAATACTATATTTTCCTATACTTTACAATAATTTTCTTTCAGTTAAGCCATAACTGCAGAAATGGAAGCAAATGTCTGAAGATACTCATGTGTCCATAAACTACTTCCTATACTATGAGTGAAGTTTCAGGGGTGGGTTAGAGTCCATCAACTTCACTCTTGCATGACAGAAAAACTTGGCACTTACTAATTGTACAGAAGAAAAATATAAATCCATGTTAGTATGTGAAGAATCAATGACAAAACAACGGGAGCAGAAAGTACAGTTTGTCTTTCTATAAAATGGTTCTATAGTGTGAATCGGTCTGTGCATTTGTCATTGAGGGATGAAGCTGGTGTAGTGGTAGTCACTTCAGTCCTCCATGTTCTTAAGTAATGTAAATAAATCATTTTCAAGGTTTCTGTTGCTGTGATAAAACACCATGACCAAAAGCAACTTGGGGAGGAAAGGGGTTATTTCAGCTTACAGTTTCACATCACATTCCATCACTAAGGGAAGTCAGAACAGGAACTCGAACAAAATAGAAACATAGAGGGAGTTGATGCAAGGCCATGGAAACGTGCTCCTCGCGGGCTTGCTGTCCATTGCTTTCTTAGACCAGCTAGGCCCACCTCGGGGTGGGATCACCAGCAAGAAGCCAGGCCCTGAGACATCAGTCAAGAAAATGCCCTACAGACTTGTCTATAAATAAATCCTGTGGAAACAACGGTTCCCCCTTCTCAGGTGACTGACTATTGCTTATGTCAAGCTGACATGAAAATTAGCCAACACACTGTCAGAAGGAATTTTTTTCACTAAGGGTATTTTCAATATATAATGGCATTAAGAATAAAACTGAAGGGGCAGAGAGTACTTGCTGCCATGCCTGATTACCTGAGTTCATTTTTCCACAACTCACATGATAAGAAAAAAATGACTCCTGAAATTGTATTCAGATTACTACACATGAACTATGCGCACGCGCACACACACTAAATGAACAGTCTAAAACAAACAAAAAATTGTAGAAAAGGACAACTACAGCTGGCTTCAACTACTAGGCTTTCCATGTTGAGCTCCCTAGTAACGCTTTGGGTACAGGTAGACAGGAAATGCTTCCTTCATGTTTATTTTTACAGAAATGAGGCAATGATGAAAAAGATCATATCCTATCTTTATTAATTTCAACAATTTTGTGGCAAAGCAGAGATGAACCCTCAATTGTAAGACCCAGCACTGACACCAGATGGCCATGCTTGCCTGCTGTTTTATTAGAATAGTTACTGGTTGTTGGTAGTATACAGTTCAAGATTGCAGAACCTTCTGAATGCCACATACCTATTTCCAGAACCTGATTTTGCAGAATTTCCCTTTCAGAGAAAGATAGATTGTTTATTATTTATATGACTGTGGAATGTGTATTGTCTAAGCATGGATATGTATGTGTGTGTACGCACAGGTGTATACATGGAGGGTGTTAAGTATCTTTCTCAATCTATTTTACCCTTATATTTTGAAACAAGTCTGTCTTCCCTCCCTCCCTCCTTCCCTCCCTCCCTCCCTCCCTCCCTCCCTCCCTCCCTCCTTCCTTCCTTCCTTCCTTCCTTCCTTCCTTCCTTCCTTCCTTCCTTCCTTTGATCTTCTTTTGAGACAAGTTCTCTCTATTAGGTAGCTCTGGATGTCCTGAAATTCATTATGTAGACCAAGATGGCCTCAAATTTATAGGGATCCACCCACCTCTGCCTCCCAAGTGCTGGGTTTAAAGGAATGCGACCACCACCATGCCTGGCTCAAGCCAGTGTTTCTTACTGTGCCTTGATCGTACCAATTTAGCTACACATTTTGGCCAGCAAGCCCCAGGGATCCTCCTGTCCCCATCTCTCCAGACCCAGGGTTATAGATAAATACTGCCAAGCCTGATGTCTTACCTGGGTGCCAGGCCTCAAACCCCAGGCCCTCATCCTCAGGAGGGAGCACTCACCGGCAGAGTCAGTTGTCTTTGCAGTACCATATGTAACAGAACCGCCTGTGTTACAGCTTTTGAGGATGTCAGAGCGAACCAGTACTTTATTCAGACCTAGCTTTCCTTCATCACTGTTTACGACCATGGGATGAAGACCTTGAGATGAAGTTTTACTCCTGATGTATACCTCAGTCATGTTCAGTCAATCTCAAATAATGTCCATTTCAGCTGTAGTCTAAGAAACACTAATCAAGATGATTACAGTGAAATATTCAAAAAAGAAAAATGCTAGAAATACAGATTATAATTATAGAGCTAGGATCTATGGTCCTTTTAAAACAAATTAAATTTAAATTCTGGTATACGCTGTCTATTTTTACAAGCAAAATCTGGGGCTGGAGAGATGGCTCAGTGGTTAAGAACACTGGCTGCTCTTTTAGAGGTTCTGAGTTCAAATCCCAGAAACCACATGGTGGTTCACAACCATCTGTAATAGGATCTGATGCCCTCTTCTGGTGTGTGTGAAGAGAGCAACAGTGTACTTGTGCATGTGAGTGTGTGTGTGTGTGTATGTGATTACACTATATACACACACATAAAAAATTTAAAAAACAGAACAAAATCTGAGCCAGTTTCATCGACTTTATGAACATCCCATATGACAAAAAGGCCATTTATTTTTTTGGCCTTTAGCAGAATGAAATTGGAATTATTTTCTTCATGAAAATTTCAAATTGCCAAAGAAGTTATGTGTACCATCCCTGGTTATAGGCAGTTTTTTTCTGTAAGCTGAAAAATAATAAAAGTTGACTTCAATATTTCAATTTATTGATAACATATACTTACCTCTTCTAATTTAAATCATAACTTTGAAGATATAAATCATTAAAAATTAATTTTTTTTTTATTTTGGTTTTTTGGATTTGGTTTTTTTTTCAAGACAGGGTTTCTCTGTATAGCGCTGGTTGTCCTGGAACTCACTCTGTAGACCAGGCTGGCCTCCAACTCAGAAATCTGCCTGCCTCTGCTTCCCAGAGTCCTGGGATTACAGGCGCGCACCACCACCACCTGGCAAAAATTAAATTATTAAGCTCTGTGCTTCAAAAGTACCATTTTTGTTGCTGTGAACTGTGGAATCACTTAAGCAAGAAATAAGAGAAAAGCTTGTAGCACTTCAGAGCACAGGAGGGACAGCAGCCTTAAGAGAAGACATACCCACGCACCAACCATTTCCAAATCACCTGCCTGCCCCAGATTACATAGATTTTCCTTGAAACTGTCATTCTTATCATTTTGTGTCAGTTTAAGCTCTCTGCTCTAACATTTTGAATCAGCTTCTGGCTTAGGGATTAAGGTCAAAAACTATTCCCAAACTCTAGTTTTCTTTTTTTTTTTTTTTTTTTTTGGCCTAAATTTACATGATTTAATTTCTCAAAGCCTCAATATAAGGCATGTTTCTTCTCTGTTAAAATATTTTAAATATTAACATTAAAACTTTAATATTAATATTCACATTTTAAATATTAATTTTTGTTTCTTTGTTGGTGGTTGTGGGTTTTTTCCCTTTTGTTATGTTTCTTGAGGTCTCACCGTGTGACCCTGCATAATCCTGGAATTGCTGTACAGACCACCTGGCCTTGAACTCAGAGATCCACCTGTGTTTGCCTACAGGTGCTGGAGTGAATAACATCTAACACACTACATCTGGCCTCTGCAAAACATTTAATATGGAACAAGCAAACATATCTTTCTTACAGAAAAATAATTATGTATCAGTAATTAAAAGAAATCTCCAGTCTGGATAAAAACACTAATAAATCAAAATACAATCTACACCCACTGTGCCATTCATGAGTTCAGCTCCGCAGCATTCAGCTGCTTCTCCCAGTGTGCTCAGCCCTGCCCCTGCTGCTGCTTTGGGCTTCCTTGGCCTGCGTGCCGTGCCCCCCCACCCCCATCCCACTCTGCTCCCACCGTATCAGCTGCCACCAACATGGAGGGTTTTTAAAACTCAACGAGATAGACCATCCACTGGAGCAAGGGCACTGCTTCCAGGGCAGATTCCTAGAACTTGTGGGCTCCTTCTCCTCTGCTCTGTTCTGATCTAGATGGCTCTTACACCACTCACTCCAAAGTCATTAAAGCGAGCCTGAGAAGCCGGGCAGCGCCAGTGCCACACCTGTGCTCTCCAGTGTTGGCTTTCCTAAAGGGCCCAGCAGCTTCTCCAGGGCGACTATGGCCTTTTCTGTTTGAGTATTTCCTGTGGTTTGCACCGGAGTTTAACTGTGCCCCCAGTTATGTGAGTGAGTGACAGGAATGATGCATGAGTCCTCCTCAGGCAGACATCCAACAGTGGTTGGGTAAACCAAAAACCATTTGCTTATTCTATCTCAGTACCATCAATAGTCCAAAGCACGATTTTACAAAACTGATTCTTTACAGAAAACAGTTCTTAAGAAAAGCAAAACTTGCTGGGCGGTGGTGGTGCATGCCTGTAATTCCAGTACTCTGGGAGGCAGAGGCAGAGGCAGGCAGATTTCTGAGTTCAAGGCCAGCCTGGTCTACAGAGTGAGTTCCAGGACAGCCAGGACTACACAGAGAAAACCTGTCTCGAAAAAACCAAAACCAAAAAAAAAAAAAAAAAAAAAAAAAGAAAGAAAGAAAACTTGCATGCACCATGCAGATTGAGTTAAGAATGACAGTATGTTCTCAGTACCAATGATTCTCAAAAGAACCCAGCGCTTGCGAGATGGCTCAGCAGTTAAGAGCATGCTACTCTGGCAGGGGACCAGAGTCACTGTCTGACATCCATATGAGGTGGCTTAGTGTGATCCCGCATGCTCTTGTGGCTCCTGCAGACACTGCGCATACGCAGCAGCATATATTCACTCATACACATAATTATATTTTACAAAATAAAGACTCATGTATCCCATGACACAGCTTCGGCTGATGGTTACTAATATAATGTATATGTGTGTGCACAGGTGTGCATGTGTATTTAGACGTACTTACTGTGTGTACCTGAGCTGCTGTATCTCCTCAGGCACAGTCCACCTCACTGGACCTGATTAGATGGCCAGTAAACACCAGGAATCCTGTCTTTCCCCCAGTGCTGGGAGCTGCTCCTGGCCTGTACGAGGATACCAGGCATCAATTTCAGGTACACACGCTTGTACACCAAGCACTCACAGACAGTCAGACAGCATTTCAGTCAGACTGAACTATGTCTGCAGCCCTAGTTTTTGCTTTCCCTCCTTTCTGAGTGATACACGTGGTTCCCCGAAAGCACTACTTCAAAGGAGGACATTTGGTATGATACACTTATGAGACAAATTAGCATGTGACTGCTGAGTAAGACGGTCGGCACGTCACCTCATTCTTGTCCCTGTGCTAAGATGAGCTTAAGGAAAGCAACCTTTGTTAAGAGAACGGCCTCTAGTAGTCAGGTTGCATTCTTGCTGCCCAGCAAAGCTTCCCCTTTCTATTCAGTTCAGGACCCAGCCTGTAAAGTAATGCTACTTCCCAATTCTAGGGTGGGCCTTTCCAGCCTAACCTCTCAGTTAACCTAATCAAGGAGACAGGTACAGGCAAGGCCTAAAGCTGCTTTCCTGGGTGATTGTAGGTCCCGTTAATTTGACAGTATTAATACTTTGCAAATGCTAGTAGAATCTGATTTTCCAAGAGATCTCGTGATTAAGGCATAGTCTTTTGTACACTCTGTACACTGGTGTGTCTGTGCGTCTTTGTGTGCATATAGATGTGGAGGTCAGAGGTCAGCTTCTGATGTTATTCCTCAGGCACTGTCCCCCTTGTTTTGTTTTTGTGACAGTGAGCTCTGGGGATCTTTCTTCTGTCTCCTGCTGGGAGACCCTTACATTTCCAAATACATTTTAAGATTAGAAGCACTAATCCACTAATCCAGGACTTTGTTTCCACATGGGGTCTGGGTCACCTGTGTGGCAAGCACTTTACTGGTTGAACTGTCTCTCCAGCCCACTTAATAAGTTAGAAAAATCTTCTGTTTATTTACAAGCACAAATAGAAATGATTTTCTGACACCTTACAGTTTGAATTCCTATAGGCTCTCACAGTAGGCTCCCCTTCCCACTGGTTGAGTGGTGGATAAGGAGGTGTGTTAAGGCAAATTAACTGACTTGAAGATGAATGAGAAGCTTGTGCCAGGTAAACTCATTACGACAGACATCACACATCTAACAGTCGATATGCTCTATCAGTTTCTGTATCTCATTCTTAGCACTGGTAGCCGCTTCCCTCAGCTCTTGCCTGCCAGCTGAGGGAATTTCCGATGGGTTTACAGAAGAGCAGAGCAAGCACGGTTTATTACAGTAAAAGTCACTCCAGACAGATAGGAGAGGGCTAACAGGAGGGATAGCCCACAGCTCAGGCTGTGAGGCTTGTTTTTTCCATGTCTTCTTCTTCTGCTCCCTTCCTTCCTCTCCTTCCCCTCCTCCTGCCCCTCCCCATTGAGCCCTGGTTTTATAAAACAGGTTGTTTTTATCTTCTTCCAGTGTATGCCTTCATTGCTAACTTGCTTGTGATCTGGCATAGTAGCATCACAGGACCATTGTCAGCTCTGATCTTCTGATGCCACAGAGCTAAGCTTAGACACTGCAGCTTTACCCCTGACCTCTCCCTCCACTGCTGACTGTGACTTCTACTGACAACTTGGAATAAAAGTAACTCGAATAACATTGGGGTAGTCCTTATCAGACTGGCAGATCTCATCAGCATTTGCATTTAGCTGTCATCTTTTCTCGAGCAGTGGCTTTAAAGTGGTGACCAGGCAATGCTATTCCTGGGCAGCTTAGCTCAAGCAAATTTGACTTTCTTCAAAGCCATATAAATTCTACCAAAGACACAAAGAATTCTTATAAAGCTCCAAGAAAAAAATTCCAAGGGACAGTGAAGCTTCGACAGACATGTGAATTGAAGAAAATGATTATGAACTAGGGTGTCAAATCCCTGTTCTAGTATGCATCTCATTTGCCCTCCAAAAAGAAACAGAAGAATGGGGAAGAGTCTGCTATAAACTGTAGAAGTATTCATATGTAAAGCTCAGAGAAAACTCACTCTCAGATCCAGCACACAGTAACTGCAGAATAATCAGCCTAAAGAAAATATTTAAAATACAGCTGGAGAGCAGAAGTAATTTCTAATTACTTCTAAAATAATTCTAAAGTAATTCTAAAAGAATTCGGTACTTCACTCCATTGTGAGTAGAAGTAGCGTTAAGCCCGATGATGGTAACTTCAGTTTGCTGAGAAAAAGGTGGCCAAATGAAACCTGCCGTGAAGGCAGGGAGGCTGATGGGTAATGATTCCATCTATATTTCCCCTTACCTCTCTCGTGGCTGCTGCCTACTCTACCAGAGGTGTCAGAGGAGGAGTCTTCATGCTGGGTTACCTGAGCCAAAAGACGGCAGCACCTGCACAGACCAGTGTCTTTAGATAGCACTGCCCTTCACAGTATGTATGCCAGTCTAGTTTTGCAGCATTTGATGTTCAGTTATGAAGGGTCTGTGTCTAAGCAGAGAGAAGCAAAGGGAAGCAGTGGGAGTCAGGCACAACAACAGAACCCCCAAATTACACACGGTTACCTATAGTGGTCTTTCCTTTCACCTCCAACAGTGCTTACTGGTAGATCTTTGTCCACTGTAATAGGGGTCTGTAAAATTGGAGGAGCTCTTTCTACTGATAGACTACTAGTATCTGGAGCCAAATAGGTGCAGATCTAATGTGTGCTGAGACCACACCAGAAGGCTCCCTGATTTTGAACTTTATACTTTCATAGGAGAAACCTCTTGAAACTTTTAGAGCAAAAGCAAACAGGATGATGGAGTTTCCCATAGCCATTGATTATCCTAATTTACAGAACTGAAATCTGAAGTGCCCTAGAATCCAAAATTGTTGACTGTCATGTTGGCATACAGAAAGTTTCTGATTTGGAAACAGTTGGACTTCTTGAGATTTTGGAGTAAGGGATATGCAACATACAGCATAATAAATTCTGTGTGCCAAAATATCGGCCAACACTGTATATGTACAATCTCTTATTTAATCTCTACTACTTCTATGAGATACAGTACAATCATTTGAAGTCCTCGGTGCAGATTAGACAGTTGAGATTTAAAGACATTGGTTAATGTATCCAGTTTTATAGGTAGATGCTGGCACAGCCTGTGTTTGCAGCTGCTCTCTACCAGTCCAGGCCTCTTATCCACCAAGATCCATAACCTGGCTGTTATGTAGCTGTGTCTTTTCCTCTCCATTGCTTTGATATCATCCAGCAAGGGTTATATTTTTCAATGTCCCTTGTTCCTATTTATTTTTGCTTTATCATAAGACAGCTCTGCTGGAAGTGGAATGGCCTGTCTTTGGCCACAGTACTGTGTAGCTTCCACAGCCTTGTGAGCAGAGTCTAGAAGGGCAAGCATGTTGCAGCAGGTAGTCAGTGCTTAAGACTTTTGCTTTATTTTTTCACCTGGGATGCAGCATACCTATTAGAGATATACTGTAACAGTTACACATGCTTTATACCTGTACAGTGCCTGGCATGATGTAAGGTTCAGTTGGAGATAATAATTGTTATTTTACTTGTGTGGGGAATTAGAAAGCAGCAAACTAAGGAAGTTGGATGTGTTCTTTGTGTTAGAATTCAGAATTTTACTTTCATTATTTTGCTTTAAAAGTAATTTCAGATGTCAAAGTACTTATAACTAAATGTAAATACAGTGTTTGGGTGAAGAATGTGCTTTTCGCCATTGTCTGAGGAAACTGCCTAAGGTTAAGGTAAAGAGATTTATATTAATTGCATTGACAAAGGAAGTCTCAAAAAAGCCCAACGGAGACTTTGTTCTCTGGTTAAGTCTGATGAAGAGCATTTGAACAAATGTAGCCAGCTGAGAAAAAAAATACAAAATATATAGTTTGAGTATTAAAGGGGCACCAGGGAGTAAAATGGAGCCGAATCCTGTGTTCAAGGATATTAAATTGAATTAAGGGAGTAGTGGCCTTGGGTCAAGATCCCACCCAGCTAAATTTAGGTCTAGGCAAGGTAGAAGTATTCAGAAGGCTGCTAGCAGAATACTCACTTCTAGACAAAAAGCCCACACCCACAGTGACACACCTACTCTAACCAGGTCACACCTACTACAACAAGGTCGTACCTTCAAATAGTACCACTCCCTGGGCCAAACCTGCAAATCATGACAAGTTGTCACTGTCTTAATCTTAAGAGGGAGTTTTTCCACAAAAATAGTCTCAGATGGTACTATTTGCTGCTGTAAGTTATGTCTTGTTTGTGGTGGAAGACTATTGACTTATAAGAGTGACTTAGAAATAACCTGCACTGGCGAAGCCTCTGGACCAGCCGCTTCCTGTTCCACTGCCTGGAAAAGCAGATCTCAGAGTCTAGATTAGATGAACGTGCCCCCCCAGTGTTAGAATGGGCACTCTGACTGCTTGCTGATTAAATGGAAGCATCTTTACAAATTTACCAACTGTAACATAAAACTGGCTTTGTACCTGCTAACATTTTGTTTTTCATATCTTTAGTATCTTGGTAGATACTTTAGTTGGTAGAGTAGGGAATGGATCTACATCGTTTTCTATTCCATAGGTCCTTAATTGCTAGTGTAGGGAATGGATAATATTTTCTTTCTTTCCTTTTCTTAGTTTGAATTGATGCTTGGATTTTTATCTAGACAAAAGGAATAACTTGGAATGAAAAAAAAGATGGACTCAAACTTAAAGAGCTGCACACTAACCAATCCTTTGAACACACATGGAAACCAGTGTGTTTGGAGGGCAGCCACCACCCTTACTGTCCTCTTAGTCACACAAGTGGCTGAGGGTAATGATAAAATCCTTTACAGCCTCCACCAAATTCAAGCTGTGACCAACACAGCATTGTCTGTATGGAAGCTGGTGTCTCCAAGTTGGAGAGCACTTAAAAGTGCTGCCTTGTTAGGTTGATGCAGAAGTATTGTTCTGTAACCTGAACACTCTAAACATTTCTTGAGTAAATAATACAGATTATTACAAACAGGATCTATTTTAATGATTCATCATTAAGACACTGTTACTTTATCTCTACACAAATGGAACTCTTTGTAAGAGAATTACAGTATTACTTACCATCTAGAAAATAGTAGCTCATAGTCTCTATTAGAGAAAGAACAATTTAAGGGGATTTATGTTATATTTGGGAATTAACTGATTTCCCAAGTGGCTCTAGTTTAGAGGATTTTTATGGTGTTGATGGTTTGGCCACCACAGTGTTGAAGATACACAGATAAGAACCAGACTAGAATGAAGTGCAGATAACCTGGATTCTACATAGTTATATTGCCTTTCCAAATCTTTCATATTCATACTGCTGAGAGAAAGTCCAACTAATGAGAAAAATTTTTTTCTTCTTAATTTTAAGTCACTGTTGGTTGCTACTACACTGTTTATTTTGGATGTAGGACTTTGTACCTTTGGTCAGTATTCTATCCCCAGTGCTGACTCATGACACTTAGCTTTACTTTATTTCAAATATATGTTGTATGAAAACACTTGTGCAGGGCAATCAATCGGACAACATCTCCCTTCCCTTAGTATGTCCATGAAGCCTTCTTGGCAGGAATTTAAAGAGAGGAATAAATGATTGTTTCTTAGACACTTCGAATGCATAGTAACTGCCTGACATATTTATCTAAATACCTCATCTCTTTGCCTCAGAGAGTGTCTTAGTTAGTGTTCCTATTGTTGTAATGACCAGAAAAGCAAGTTGGGGAGGAAAGGGTTTGTTTGGCCTAGACTTCCAGATCATAGTCCATTGTTGAAGGAAGGCAGGACAGCAACTCAAGCAGGGCTGAAACCTAGAGGCAGGAGCTGAAGAAGAGGCCATGGAGGGGTGCTGTTTACTGGCTGACTTCCCCTGGCTTGCTCAGCTTGCTTTCTTAAAGAAAGCACCACCAGTCCAGGAATGACCCCACCCACAATAGGCTGGGCCCTCCCACATTGATCACTAAGAGAGAATGCCCTACACCTGGATCCATGATGACTCTAACTCTTGTTAAGTTAGACACACAAAACTAGCTGACCCCTTGTCAACCTGACACATACATCACTAGTAAGCCATAACCGTTCTTCTTTAAAAGTCCCACAGTCTCTACAAATTCAAACACATTAACATTTCAGTTCCTTTAAAATAGCCAGTCTCTTAAAAATCCAAAGTCTTTTAAAACAAAGTCTCAACTGTGGACTCCAGTAAAATACTTTTTTACATTAAGAGGAAAAATATCAGGGCACAGTCACAAATCAAAATCAAACGCCATCTGTCCAGTGTCTGGGATCTACTCACAATCTTCTGGGCTCCTCCATAGAGCTTGGGTCACTTCTTCAGTTCTGTCCTCTGCAGCACACACAGCTTTCTCATAGGCTCTGGTTGACTCCACTCCACTGCTACTGTTCTTGGTGGTCATCTCATGTTACTGGCATCTCCAAACTGCTAGGGTCCCGTACTCAACTGGACTGCACTTTGACCAATACCCTCTTATAGGTTGTCTTCATGGTGCCAAACTTCAGCTGCCACCGAGGCTGCACCCGCACCAATGTCCTCTTCTGGCCTCTTCCAGTGCCAAGCCTCAGCTGCTCTCCGTGACCCCTTTATATCTTCAAAACTAGTATTACCTGGGTGATTCTTACATGTTACCATGTCCAGCTGCCAGCATGTGGTACAACCTTTGCTGCCTCTGGAGCACAGCTTCTCTGTGCTCTCAGAAAACACTGCTTAGAAGGTTTTATCTCAGTGATGCTGGTCTTTTTTTTAATCGCCACCTATTTCTTATCTCCAGCTAACCAGCAACAAATGTTTGAGTAATGCAAAGGTTTTACTTTAAGTAGTTCTAGTATCTTGTTAATCACGCTACAGCTGATTTTTTAGCCCCAGTTAGTCAGAACCACAGAGTCTTAAAATAACAAATGGCCCTGATAGTCTTTAATCCTCCCTCTGAAACTTCACAAGCTAGGTCTCCATCTTCTCCACTGCTCTCAATATTCTTATCTTCCAGGTTTCTTCAGAACATCCCACTGAGGTGTCAACACTCAATGGTTCTTCTAGCCCAAAGTTCCTACATCCTTCCACAATCATTCCTAAAACATGGTCAGGTATGTTACAGCAGTAACCCACTATGCTGGTACTAACTTGTCTTAGGGTTTTTATTGCTGTGATGAAACACTATGACAGAAGCAAGTTGGGGAGGAAAGGGTTTATTTGACCTACACTTCTAGATCATAGTCTGTCATTGCAGGATGGGAACTGAAGCAAAGCAGGAACCTGGAGGCAGGAGCTGATGCAGAGGCCATGGAGGGATGCTGCTTACTGGCTTGCTTCCCATTGCTTGCTCAGCCGGCTTTCTCATAGAACTCTCGACCACCAGCCCAGGGATGGCACCGCCTATCATGGGCTGGGCCTTCCCCCATTGATCACTAATTGAAAAATACCCTACAGCTAGATATTGTATTTCTGCAGCTAAGGCTGCCTCCTCTCTGATGACTCTAACTCATGTCAGTTTGAACCAGTCAGTACAGAGAGTAAGGAGAGAAATCCAGACAGGAATTTTTAAAATGGGAAGTCGGTGAAGTAAGGGCAACCTGGAGTTATAAAGTATGAAGCTGCTTGTAGCTTCATACTTTACAAAGACGACTCAGGAGGTGACTTGAGAGGTAGGCTCTATAGAGGATACACTTCTCAGTTTCAAGATGCAAACTATACAAAGACAGTTTTCTTTTTATGCTTCACAACAAACAGTGTTAAATGATTAGCTAACGATTAAAATGATAGCTAAGTTGGGAGCTCCATTAAAGAAACAGACTCCTTGGTGATTCTCTGAAAATACTGTGTTTTCCATACTCTAGTGAAAGATTTATTTTGAAGTTCAAAATGTTCTTGCAAAATGGTAGTGAGGTGCAGTGGAGAGAAAAATCTAAAAGGCTTTGAATACATAGCAGTTACGTGTCAGTTACCTCGCTACGCTGCTGAGCAAGGCTGGCTGGCTCTTTCTCTCTCGCTCTCTCTCACTTTTTCTTTCTTGAGCAAGGCTTTTTTTTTTTTTTTTAAAGAAGCTGAGTTGTTTGTGATTTTGGTCTCTCTGGTCCTGTGGTCACTGGCTCTTCAGATAGAGGATTCAGATGCCTCCCCTAGGGCAGTGCTTACATGACCCTCTCATATTCTCTTTTACTAGTAGCGAGCTGTGGGTACACTCCTGCATTCCAGGAACTGTGCATTTGAGGAAATCTGTCACTTTGCCCATTGAATTGGAAAACCTTGAATTTTTATCCCAATTCCCTGATGAGATTTTATCTGATGGTACTATAGGAAAATCCTTACTACTGAGGGCAGGAGTTTCAAGGCCAACACCTCCCTTGAATTTAACAGCACACATAGTTGGAGAGTCAAAAGCAGATAGAGAAGTTTGTGTTATCTTCAGTTTTACAGACACATACATACATACCCCCACACATACTTATATAGATTTAAACTGAGGTTCTCTAACTGAATATTAAAAGCACAGTTGAGCTCTGAACAACACATACACTTAAATACCTAACACATCAATCAAGATAGAGATAATTGCTCCCGAAAACTCTTTAAGTATATATTTTATGTGTATGTGCGGGTCAGTATGTGAATTTGCATCCATGCATACAGTGTCTGAGTAGGAGAAGAGGGTGTTGGATCCTTTGGAGCTGGAGTTTCAGCTAGTGAACTGCCCAATGTGTGTGCTGGGAACTGAATTCTGATTCTCTGGAAGAGCAGCAAATGCTCTTAATGCCACTGAGTCAATCTTTCCAGGCAACTCCCAAATTCTCTTAAGCCCCATTTCAGTCACTTTCACACTTAGAAAAATTCTGTACTGTTTTATATCATTGTAAATAGTTTGAAATTTTAAAAAAAAAACATGTCAGTAGAATCTTGCAGTATTTCTTTTGCATCTGGATGTGCATGTATCTACATTCCTGTGCATGTACAAAGGCCATCCTACCATTTTCCTCTGATCTCCCTTGACATATGCTCTCTCATCCAATGTGGACCTGGACTAGAGGCCAGAAAACCCAGGTAAACTCTTTGTCTCTGCCCCTCCCTCCTTGAACTTGGTGAGTAGATTAGGCTGGCCAGCCTGAAAGCCCCAGGAATCCATCTGTCTTGGCTTTCATTTGTGGGGAAAAATTAAGCATGTAAATGTTTCTAATCTGCTACCAAGGTATTGGTGTTTCAGGTTCTTACAGTGAGTCAAAGGGTAGACTAGAGTGATAGAGATACATGGTAGGAATGACTAGTGACGTTATTTAAACTGAGTTCAGGTGTATGACTTGTCTGCGTTATTAAGCAGGGATAGAGATCTGAGAGTGATTGTGGCACTCAGAAGGAAACATTTAATTCTAGAGGCTTAGAGCCCATGACCATCATGGCAAGGAACATGGCGGCAAGCAGGCATGGCAGTGGAGCAGTAGCTGAACTTACATGTGCTCCAGGAGCATGAGGCACATAGGGAGAGAGAGAACTGGGAGTGCTGCAGGGCCCTTTTCCAAACGAGTCCACACTAACTGGGGACCAAGTACTCAGGCATAGGAGCACGTGGGACTGTTCTCATTCACACCACCACAAACACTAAGGACTTATTTTGCCCTGATCATTTGGCAATAAGTTACCAACATGATGCACTGTCTCATCCAAATCTTATGTATGCCGCTTGCTGCTGCTTTCCCTCTTCTCCCCTTTTCTTATTTCTTTTTCCACTCCCTTCCATTTTTTTTCCATTTCTTTGGTGTGTGTGTGTGGGGGGAGGGGTTGGTGTGGTTTGTGTGTGTATGCAGTTGTATGTGGGGGCAGAAGGCAGTTTTTGGGTTTCATTCTACCCTGTTTTTTTCCACACAATCTCTTACTGAGACCTGGGGCTAGCTTACAGATAAGCCTGTCTCACAAGCACCAGCATTACAAGTGCATGCCACCATGCCCAGCTTTTTACATGAATTCTGGGCACTAAATTCAGTGTCCTCATGTTTGATTGGCAACTACATTACCAACTGAGCTATCTCTGTCAGACCCAGGTTACATTTTTGTATAAATAGGACATTTTCATTCATAATGACAGTATAGACTTAAAAGCAAAGGTGTTGGCATCAATATGCCACTTCCCAGATCTCCTTCCAGTTAACCAGTTGTCTAGTTAATGTATCTTGTGATAGACTGACTGCAAGACTCTGTATTGCATTTGTTTGGCTTCTGGAATAGTTCTTTGATCTCGTGTTCCTTTCATTCCTTTAACCATTTGGAGATGCTTCTGATTCTGTATAGTAGTAACTCTTGCCTCATGTTCTTTTAGTGGTGGTTCTAATTGTTCAGTATCAGAAATGCCAGAGAAATGATGCTGCTGTTGCCTCATTGCTTAGGGATTAGGTCCATCAGCAGAGATGCACTTTAGTTATCGTCTTCTGCCTGCACAAGAGTGAAAACATTCACATCTCTAAAGCATCTGGGTAGCTCAGCTTTTCAGGTGTTTGCCTTGCAAATCTGACAGTTGGAGTTTGCACCTCAGAACCCATAGAAGAGTAGGGGGGCACTTACTCCACAAAGTTGTCCTCTGCCCCCCCCCCCCACATATCCTTTGCAGCATGCACATGCCCACATGCATATTATACAGTAACAACAAAAAGAATACCTGCATGGAAATGGTTATCCACAGCTCAAGGTAAATCAGCTTGGTTCCTGAGTTGTAGATATAGTACTTCTCTGTCAGTCTATGCTCTTATCAGAAGTTGCTCTGTCTCCCATGCTGTGTTTTGGGTTTTCATTAAAACCTTTTTCTCTGCTGCCCTCTCCCCACAAACAGTATCAGCTCTTACTAAAGTTATTAAGGTAAGTAGTGCCATTTTTTTTCTTTTTAAGCATTGTACATTGTCTTTATCAGATCTTACCATAGATTTCTGCTGGTATGGCATGTGCCAGAATAATTCTTACACCCTTCTTAGTAAGAATAAAAAGTGATATCTAGACCATTTTTTTTTAAGGAGGATGCAACTCCCTGATAATTAAATCGGTTTTTGGATTTTGAGATCAATCCCTTTTCTTTTCATAAAATTTGCAAACTCATTAGAAATTTAATAAAATAGCTTTAACTAGTTTGAGCCAAAATGAAGCCTAATTTTTCGGAATCTAGGCTTAGATGACTTAATTTAAATAAAGGCCATAAGTTGATTGATTAGTTTTATTTGTAGCATGACAGTTTATTGATAGTATTGCTTAGTTGCGTTTCATAGAGCAGTGTCCCAGGGACAGATAAGCAGTCTAGATGTAAGTATGCGACTGAGAAAACCATGCTGCCCTGTGCAGTTCTGCAGTGTCCCAGGGACAGATAAGTAGTCTAGATGTAAATATGCAACTGAGAAAACCCGTGCTGCCCTGTGCAGTTCTGCAGTGTCCCAGGGACAGATAAGCAGTCTAGATGTAAATATGCAACTGAGAAAACCCGTGCTGCCCTGTGCAGTTCTGCAGTGTCCCAGGGACAGATAAGCAGTCTAGATGTAAATATGCGACTGAGAAAACCCGTGCTGCCCTGTGCAGTTCTGCAGTGTCCCAGGGACAGATAAGCCGTCTAGATGTAAGTATGTGACTGAGAAAACCGTGCTGCCCTGTGCAGTTCTGCAGTGTCCCAGGGACAGATAAGCAGTCTAGATGTAAGTATGTGACTGAGAAAACCGTGCTGCCCTGTGCAGTTCTGCACTTACTGCACTTACACAGCTCCTCCTCCCTGAGTGCTGCCTTACTTTTCAGCCTCGTGAATAGAAACTATTTTACCTGTCCTTATTTCCTGCTGCACAAATAATCTGGATCATGGCACAGATGGTTTTAGTCAGGAGATCTCACCCTAAAGTAACAAGGCCCGAGCCGAGCTTGTCTGTCACAGCTGCTGAGTTAGAAAGGCTCCCATGTGCAAGTTGAAAACTTGGCATAATGTTTATATTTCCATATCAAGTTAGGTTTAGATTTGGCCAGGTCAGGAATAGGCTTTCTCAGTTACACCCTGACAGAGAAGCTTTTCTAGGAGATGCAGACTCCACACTTGCTGTTCTCCTTTGCTCTCAAGCCCTAGCAGTGGTGGTATCATCTATGACCTCTTAGAACACATTGCTTCTTGAAAGCTTATATTCCCATTGTATCCAAGAGCCTCAGCTGATGGGATAGAAACAGCCACCATGTTCTTTATGCTGTACAGAGACAGAAAATAAATACGTTATAGGCTAGTTTCTGCACCCTTCATCTTTCAAGTCTAGAATCTAGCCCATGGGATGGTGCCCATATGGTTCCTCTTTAGTTACATGTTTCTGGAAGCAAGCTCATAGACTTAGCTGGAGACATACTTCCATAGTGATTGGCCACTTGAATGTGACAGTGACAGCAATGAAGGTTAATTATCACACTCTTCTGGAATGCCCATTTTATTTTTTGTTAATATATTTCTTAGTCAGTGTTCTGTTGCTGTGAAGAGATGCCATGATGGCAACTCTTATAAAGGAAACATTTAACTGAGGATTGCCTACAGTTTCCAAGGCTTAGTCTGTTATCATGTTGGGAAGTATGACAGCAGGTAGGCAAGCATGGTGCTGGAGCTTTAGCTGAGAATTCTACATCTGGATTCTCAGGCAGCAGGGATAGGGATGGATGGACACACACACACACACACACACATGAGGGGGAGGATAGACAGACAAAAACAGATAGACAGAAAGACACTGATCCTGGCTTGGGCTTCTGGAACTTGTAAGCCACACCCCCTCCTCCACTGCACACTTCCTCCAGCAAGGACACACCTCCTAGTCCTTCTCAAGTAGTGCTACTCTGTGTTGGCCAAGCATTCACATATAGGAGCCTGTAGGGGCCATTCTTATTCGAATCACCACAACTATGTATTACTGAGGCTCTTTTCAGCTATTTTTGTGGTTCTTGATTTTCACCTTAAATTTTTTACTTCCCACCACAGGAGAGTAAAGAGCCAGAATTACCAAAAAGCAAAATAAGAACAATAATAACTTGAAATAATATTTTTTTTTTAGTTTTAGTATTAATAGTCTGTACTAAAGATGACATTTTTTTTTCTGTTTGTTTCGAGGCAGTATTATTATGAAGACTAGGCTGGTCTTAAATTCACAAGTTCCTTGCCTCATCCTTCTGAGTTCTAGGATTATAGGTGGGAGCTGTTTAACTATTAGCTAAGGAGCAAAAATATTTCATGACTTTATAATTTATAAATAAATGTAAGAATTTAGAAAGCATTTATCTTTGTGGTGCTGGGATGACATATTTCTGATATGGCCTCAGATCTAGTGGGGGAAGGACGTGTGTGTGTGTGTGTGTGTGTGTGTGTGTGTGTGTGTGTGTCTGTCTGTCTGTCTGTCTGTCTGTCTGTCTGTCTATAGGCACTTCCTATGCAGCAGGGCTTATTCTCATGCTTCTATGTATTTAGTGCTATGGGAAGAGGCAGGTCAAGGGGAGAGGGGAGCTTAGTGTAGGGCTTTCACTGGTTTTAGTGGACTAGTTGGAGTGTGTGCAGATGTGTGTAATATGCAGAGTCCTGAAGCTGATGATGGGTGTCTTCCTCTATTGCTCTTCAACTTATATTTTGCAGTAGGGTCTTTTAGAAAAACTGGAGCTTACGATTTCCTCTAGATTGGCAGACTAACACAAGTGCCTGGCACCTGCCCATTGCTCCCCTGCCCAGCACTGTGTTCATAGACTTGGATTGAAATGCCACAGTTTTACATGGGTGCTGGCGATCTGATCTGAGACCCTCAC
This sequence comes from Apodemus sylvaticus, assembly GCF_947179515.1. Classification (NCBI taxonomy): domain Eukaryota; kingdom Metazoa; phylum Chordata; class Mammalia; order Rodentia; family Muridae; genus Apodemus; species Apodemus sylvaticus. Next base: position 82,719,420 of record NC_067475.1, on the reverse strand, counting down.
GCTTGTGAAGAAGCATTTTACCCACTGAGCCATCTCATCAGCCTGCCTGTGGCCTTCTGGCAGGTATTTGTGGACATGTACAGGACTCCGGCCTCCAAAAAACCAAAACCCAAAACCCACAACTGGACGTAGTTGGCATGCATGTGTTAGTAAGCAATGCTTTGCCTTCTTGTTTCAGCCCCACACCATAAACCAGTGTCCTTTCCATGTCTGTCCTGAAATACTCTCTTGTTTTGTTCCTTTTGTTGTTGATTATGTTGTTTAGAATGATCCCCAGTCATACAACCACATTGCCCTCTGATGTCTGTAGGTTCTGAAAGGCTATGGCACTACCTTACAAAGAAAATGTATAGATAATTCTCATTCACACATTATATTATTTGGGCATGAGTTCAGTGTTGAGTCAATAATATACATTAAATAAGATGTCTTTAATCAGAAGCAGAGTTCTGAGTTGGCTGGTAATCAACAGTGTTGTGACCCAGACACTGATGGGAACCATTTTTCCCCAAGAGCAGTGGCTTGAGATTTACTAATTCAGAGGATGAACCAATTTCACTAAACATACTGACCACTACTAAGAGATTAACTATATTTAATTAACGGTGGTGACCTATAGAGATTTTAGGTATCATACGTGAATGTTTTATTATCCCCACTCCATCTGAAACTGTTGTTTCAGTTGTGCTTAATATTTCCTTGTAATGTGAAATCTTACTTTACTGTGAGTTCTGTTCAAAAAGACACAAGCAGAAACATGTCTTAGATTTGTTGTTGTTTGTTTATTTTGTTGTTTTGTTTTTTGGGGGGGATCTTTGAGACAGGGTTTCTCTGTGTAGCCTTTGCTGTCCTAGAACTCAACTTTGTAGACCAGGTTGGCCTCACACTCAAGAGATCCACCTGCCCCTGCCTCCCAAATGCTAGGCTTAAAGGCGCGTGCCACCACTGCCCAGCTAGAATTTGTTTTATAATTTATTCTTGGTAAGACTTGGGATTAGGTAAAGAAACAATTGTAAATATTTCTCTCCAGAATATTAGTATGCATTTGAAGTGCGTCCTTGTTTAAAATAATTATGTGTGAACACTGCTTTGATTCTAGTGTTAGAGCAGGCAATATACGTGTTAGCACATACTACTGTCAGGGTTTTATCACATGCTTCCTGGAGCCTGAGACACCAGAAGAAGATGCAGTTTCAAGTTCTTAAATCTGGGCCTGTTTTTGAAACCAGCATCCTTGACAAGTGTAGTTTGTTTTTTTGTTTTTTTTTTTTTTAATTTTTTTATTTTTGAGCCTCAGTGGTCTAGTGTTTAGGTAGAAATATTTCCAGTTTGGAAGTCGTATAGTTTGCCTGCCAGCACAATTTACATCCTCAGCACGTCCAGCTGTAGAAGAAATAGTTAAGCATTTTGAAAATTGTAGTGTAAAAAATATATTAGCTGTCAGATTTCACTTTTCTAAACTCTAGCTAAGTGTTGTTAGGTTATTGATAAAAACCTGAGTTCTGTATTTGATAACTACTGACATTATATATGTCTGCTATGAAGTGGTAGAATATTTAAAATTTTTAAAGTTGAAAATTTCAATTTCAAAACAATAGGATTCTGAATATTTGTGTTTTATTTAAGTGTTCTGATTTATATAAATCTTCCTCTAAAGGATTCAGAATTAGTTTGTAAAACAAAATGTGCATTCTTGGCAGACTAATTTATTAACCTTTTGTATCAAGTTTCAAGTTTTAGGTGCTTTTTTAAAAAATGTATGTAATGTGTTGTTATTACAATTATTTTAGGAAACCTTGAACGTGATCAAATATCAACAAAGAACATTCTATATAATACACACACTGAAAAATGTAACATGAAATATTAGAGCCTATGCTAGTATACTGAAAAAAAAAACATTCTCAGTGTATAAGTTTTGAGAAATAAGTTGAAAGCCTTCATAAACACCCAATCTTCATAATGCTTTTTAAAATGGAACAGCATGTCTTGGCTACAAATTCTAGCTCATGGACTCTTTTTTTTATAAGTTAATTAATTAGCTAATTAATTTATGTATGGGGTGTATTTGTTTTCATATATGCCTGTCTGTATATGCCTGGCCAGAAGATGGTGTCAGATCCTCTGTAACTGCAGTCACAGATGGTTGTGAGCCTCCATGCAGGGGTTAGGAACCGAACCTGTGTCCTTTGGAAGAACAGCTCTTAACTGCTGAGCCGTCTCTCCAGCCCCGCTCACGGACTCTTGTATCCTAAACATCTGGATTTCATTCTCATTCTCCCCCACCCCCTGTCCATCAGTGTGCATCTTCTGTATAATGTTCCCTTTCCTGTTTTAAGATTCCTTAGAGTAGGTTACCAGAAGTGGAATTACTGGGTCAGAGGGTATGGACTTTCTAACTAAGGCGATGTGTTTTTAACTACAATATTTAGATTTGTTGTTCAGTTGATTTATATTCATTGTAGAAGATAAAAATTGCAATGATTGTGCTTCTCATCAGAAGGTAAGGTTTTGTGAGTCAAGAAGCTTGGGAAATTGCCAGGGTAATAAAACTTCTGGATGAGGCTTTAAGTCAGCATTTCCTGAACCTTGCTGGGCACTTTATAGGTGGTTTGGTTTTTTTTTTATTTGTTTGCATATGTTTAATATTTAGTGAGTGATTTATATAGGAATTGTTTTATTGGCTAAGTTATATCTTTTTGATCCAAGCAACTAAACCACCAAACTTTTAGAGGTTTATGAAAAAATGTAATTAAAAGTCTTTAGTATGATTTTTTAAAAAAGTTTTGTAACTTACTTAATTTAAAACTTATTTATTACTAACTAGTGTGTGAATGCTTTCTACAATCTTTAGAGTATAGGCATATGACACAAAAGTAAACAAATATTGTACAAATCTTGTTTATCCCCCTTTCCTCCTACAGAATGTGAAAACCTTTGCATCTTCTGATAGTCTAGCCAAGGTCCAAGAAGTAGCAAGCTGGCTTTTGGAAATGAATCAGGAACTGCTCTCTGTGGGCAGCAAAAGACGACGAACTGGAGGCTCTCTGAGAGGGAATGCTTCCTCAAGCCAGGTTGATGAGGAGCAGATGAACCGCGTGGTTGAGGAGGACCCACAGCAGGCGAGGCATCGGGAGGAGGAACACACTGTGGGGAATGGTGAGCTTGTGGGTGCAGACCCCAGGCCTGGAGACCAGAGCGACGCCCAGCAAGGACACGTGGAAGAAAATAATAACCGCTTTATTTCAGTAGATGAGGACTCTTCAGGAAACCAGGAAGAGCAAGAGGAAGATGAAGAACATGCTGGGGAACAGGAGGAGGAGGAGGAGGAGGAAGAGGAGGAGGAGGAGATGGACCAGGAGAGTGATGATTTTGATCCATCTGATGACAGTAGCAGAGAGGATGAACATACGCACAATAGCAATGTCACAAACTGCAGTAGTATTGTGGACCTGCCCATTCACCAGCTCTCTTCCCCATTCTATACGAAGACAACAAAAGTGAGTATCTTCAGTTATCTAAAGTCATCTTACAGTCTGTAGTACTGCCAGCTAATCTTCACATGTAGGACAACTCTATTAAATAAGTTTTAGTTTGTTAAAGGCATCAGTGTGATAAATAGAGATACTACTAAAAAGGCAACCTGATTGCAAAATGAGGGGGGGAAATTGGTGTTTACCACCAAAAAATCAGCAGCTTCACATTTGCTGCCAAAGTGGTTTGGGTGAGTATGCAGGGTTGGTGTGAAACATGTGTGTAAATCACGTAATGAAGAATCATATTTGCAAAGTAGCTAATGTAGTCACTGGCTGTGTTTTCACCAGAGTTAACTCTCATGTGTAAGTTAATAGAAGGCACAGCAAATAGTTCTGCTTTGTTGTTCAGTAGTTAACTGTGACTCGTGGATGTCCCGTTGTAGGGTTGCATTTGAGTTATAGGTCACTTGTTTTACACACATAAAAACAAACAATGTTTATAGCACATATCCCTTTACTCATTTGCTGGTTTCTAAATTTAACAATGAGTCGTTGGATTTAGCCAACGATTAAATGTAAATTTAATACTATCTCTTTCAATATAATTTGACTTGAATCATAGTATCCAATACGATTGGCTTAAAATTCAATGTGCTGAATCAGTTGTGTTTTAGGTTGTAAAACAAACTGTCTTAGCGAACGTGTCTACCTCTAATTTCCATAGCCTGGTCACATGATTAGATTTACTTGTTGGCATGACCTAGGAAGGAAATGACTGACTTTTAGTGTTTTGCCCGTTTTATTTTTTTATTTCCATAATAGCAATTTAGGACGTCCTCTAGCATTCTGGACGGCAGGGCAGGAAGATCATGAATTCAAGGCAGCAAGACATTGTCTCAACAGCTTAAAAGACATTTTTAAAGTTAACTGTAGCTGTATTAAGAAGACTTCACATGTCTAAATATATGAATAAGGAGAAATTTGTTCTAATGCAGTACTTTATTTTGAAGACCTTTATATCCTTGATCATTATAGAAAACAAAGCGGTATCCTGGGCTGCATTGATTTCAGTCCATGATGTTGGGCTTTAGAGAAGAAAGAGTAGGGACGAGATGGAGACGCTCCTTCAGAGTCAGGTGTGGGAGCACACACAAACACCTGATGCAGGGGGATTGTAGATTTCAGGCTGGCTGGGCTCTGTAGTGAGTGTGAGTCTGGGGTGGGCTGTTCAGAAGGCTTTCATTTTTGAAAGGAAGCAAACATCTTCCACTTTCTCAATTCTTCCTCAGTGTGCTTTAAAAATATCCTTGGCAACTAGCCTTAGTGTGTCATTCCGCAGCACTTCTCCATTAATGAGAGACATCGTCGTGCTCTCTGTCGCATTGGTTTACTCTGTAGAACATAGTGGGAACTGTCAAGACTAAGGCCATTCCCTCCCCGTGGTCATTGAGCTTTCCTTCCGCCATTGTGAGTGTGGAGAGGATAGATAGCAGGTTTTGACCCGTGAGGTGGGCCCTGAAGTGGTGAGTGTGAACAGTGGCCAGTGTTAAGGTAGACTTGTATACTAGTTCATAAGTTTTCTGAGCACTTGAGAGGTTTTTGAGGTGCTTTCTGTCTAGGTGATTGACAGACCTGTTTGGATTAACTCTTAGTTGTAGGGAATAGTCTCTGTTCTGTCTAAGAAAGTCATGTTTCCTCTTGGGGCCAAAGACTCCCCCAGCCTCATTAAGTTGTGTTCTTAAGGGGACATACAGTAAACAGTGTAGATTATATTAGATACTAGATAAACAGATTGGAAATTCTAATATTAAAGGTCAAGGCTAATGGTAGTGGATAATTGCTCTTTATTAAATATAAAACATTTACATATTCCTCAAGTAGGTAAGTGAACAGGTTATAAAGAGGCAAACGGCCCACTCTACACCACACTTTCATGTTTAGATTTTTTCTATTTTTTTTTTCTTGAGAATAGGTTTTTTAATAGATTATATTCTGATTGTGCTTCCCCTCCCCCAACTTCTCCAAGCTCCTGTTCATCTCCCTTCCCATCTGAATCTATACCCTTTCTGGCATCGAAAGAAAAATAATAGATCTTGATAAAACAAATTCAAGTGAATCAGAATAGACATAACTGACAAGCAAACAGAAAAAAGGAACCAAAGCAAAGATGTACGTGTATGTAACATATACAGATGCAGAGACATACATGTTCATGCACATAGGAGTCTGTAAAAACTCAGAACCGGAGGCTTACGCATAGGATCTGTAGGGTTTCAAAGAAGAAGCTTTGACAAAACATTGTGAGACAGAGAACCTCCAAAGATGCCATTTAGTTTGTGTTGATCATCTCTTGCTGGGCACTGGACCAGTCCTCAAGAGAGGTTTGTTTCTCTGTTGGAGAAAACGCAAATTTCATTTGCAAGTAATTATGAATTGCAGACAGCTTCTAGGTTAGGGATGGGCTTATGTCCACGTTTCCTCTCAGTGCTGGGACCCCATCTGGCACAGACCTGTGCATGTTCTGAGTAACGAGCAATTTTCTTTTTGATCTGCCCAGTTTCTAAGAGTCCTTTCTCTTTCCGTGTGTTATGCTGCCCCCTATGGTTGGATGTAACAGACAGTACAGCAGAGTTTCTAAGTGTGATGGTTTAATAGTGAACCCCCCTGAGAACTCAGGTTGCTGCTTTTCCTGTGGTGTTAATTCAACATTATTGAAGATATGAGGCCATAAGACCTAAGTTGTAAGAGAAAGAAAGGATCATGAAAAAAGGAACCGGGGCTCTAGAGTCTATTCTACGCTAGCTGTGTGTCTCAGTGACAAGTCTTCCCCACGTTCTAGAGTCAGCTGCTTTGCCAGTTACAAGTGTTTGTCTCTGCAGGCTTAACTGTGCTAGCTTACTATATCTTTTTTGAAAATAATTTTCTTAAGAGATTCTCAGGTCATATTGATTCTTTGGCATGTAATAATTTAAAATGCAGATTATTTACCTTTGCTTCTGTTTTATCTTCATCAGCTCACTTTCAGCTAACCAGAAAGGCAAATGGGACTAACAGAGGTCAGGTCTTTATTCTCCTGATTTTTTCATGTACTTGTGAATGTTTGGAAAGTCATTTCTGTAGGAACTCCATTCTTTATCTCTAATTATTAGATTCTTTCTAGTGATGGTTTTTATCCATTTGCTTTGAGAAATAAATAAATATATACACATATATATGCATATATATGTATATATGTATATATATACACACACACACATACACACACATACAGGCATATACAAGTATACACATGAATACATATGCCAAGTAGATAGTGAATACATTCTGTCTTTAGGCTGTACAGTAGAGGATGAGCAGGGTCTAGTTGCATGTGCCTATGGTATTGGGGAAGAGAGAGAAGAGCTTTAGACAGAAGCTTTAGACAGAAGTAACAGGTTTGTGCCTCTACTAGAGCTGCAACAGCCAAAAAACTCTATCTAGTAATGCGGTCAACAGCTGAAACTTAAAGGGAAGCTAAGTTACATTACACTCTAGAGAATGATGTTTTCCTCAGAAAGTCCATGGCTTAGTTTTGTCCATAACTCTAAACTCCAAGTTGTGTTAAGTCTAGGCATGCCCAGAGAGCAGTTGTCTTAATGTAACATTTGCTAGTATGTACAGTCCTGTGAGTGGCTATGTCCTGGCCTGGTAAATGAGAAGAAATGGAAACACGGTGTGGTCTGGCTTAACTTGGTTCAGAATCTGCGGGAGATGATGCCACAGGGAAGGAAGGGGGCAGGCCTCGAGGGATGAGGTGGTTCCCAAAACGTGGGGAGCCATGCCCGAGCTTGGCCTCTGACTCTGATGACTATCCGACTGTGTTTGATAGCTTTCTCAGACTCTTCTTGATCTGTACAATGATGCTCTATTCTCAGAAGTTTTTCTAAGGATTAAGTAAAATCAAATATGTAAAGTGGGTAGCATAATGTCTGAGAAACGAGGCCAGTGTGCCTACATAGGCCTGTGACCTGGCTTTGTCTGTGTGTATCCCTTAAAATGCAATTCATTCTCTACAACACATAGACGGTTGTTTTTTTTTGTTTGTTTGTTTGTTTGTTTGGTTTTTTTTTTTTGTGATCTTTAGGGTTCAGTCATACAAAGGTTATGGAGAAATAAGCAGAAAATAGATTAATAATTTAGCAAAATGTATGCAAGAAGTTGAACTTAATAAATTGAGCTTCAATAAAAAGAAAATAAGCTCTAATCAAAGTGTTCCAGATCTCATTAGTTACTTGTAGTGGAACTTGTCAGTGCATCTGTACTTTTTCTAGACTTAAACTGTAAAGTTTCTGCTTAAATGCTCAATTAAATCTCTAATTTCTATTAATACAGTTTAAAAAATATTTAACATTGTTTATAGTTTGCTTATAGTTGCTCAAAATATATTTCAAATCTGTGTGAATCAGTTCTTTTTAATCTATATCTTATTCATTGGAAAATGAAAAGAATATTTTAATTAAGAGCTTTCTCTGTAAACTAAAGATATTTTCTCTATAGAACATGCTATCTTACTTCATATTTGAGAAGCAGAGGCATGCATCTCTCTAGGCCAGCCTTGGCTACTTGATGAGACCCTGTCTCAAAAACACAAACAGAATGGGGAATTTTAAAACTTGGAGTATAAATAATAAACTTCTGAAATATGTATTAGTACCAAGCAGAGTTATTCCAAGATATATTTGCGGCAGATTGCTTTATATGTATAGTTACAAGGGCAGTCTTTTAATGTTATTTTGTTGGTAAGGAAGATGGTATGTAGGATAAGCATGCAGGCTTCAGGATGAATTACATTTTAGTTTTGTTATATAACTTCATTATTCTTCTCAAATAGTATTGCAGCAAGCATTTGTTAGTATCAAAAAAAAAAATAGACATAACTGCTAGAAACTACTTACTTTACCTAGGCTTTTGTGTAACTCTTATAATGCATAATAGAGGGTTAGAGAAAAAGGTTTTCCTCCCCCAAACTGGCATATTTCCTTAAAGGAGGGAGAGAAGTGGGATTAGAAAGTGTCACTCGTGTGGTGGGAAGTGGGGCGCTTTGCTGTCTGGTTTTGATCTGGTCCCACATCTCAGACATACTTGGAGCTCTGGCGAATTCTGGCCAGGTCAGCTGAGTCCATTGGCTGGCATGGGCTATATTCTCATTTATGTTTGTGTGTGCTTCATGTATATGTGGGTACCCTAGAGCTTAGAGGAGGTACTAGGTCCTCTGAAGCCGGAGTTAAGCAGCACTGGTGCCTGATGGGGTTTCTGGGAATAGTAGTCAGGATCTTTGGTAGAACAGTAGATGCTTTAACTACTGAGCCATTTCTCCAGCTGAAACATTTCTTAGTATGTAGTTTCATGAACAAATTCTTTAGTGTGGCCCTGAAAACTTTTGGCTCTCCATGTGTCACTTTTCTACTGTTGTAAAGAGATACCATAATCAAGGCAACTTATAAATGGAAGCATTCCGTTGGGGACTTGATTACATCATTGTGGGAGTTTGGCGGCAGGCAGGCAGGCAGGCAGGCATGGCCCTGGACAGGTAGCTGAGAGCTCGCATCTGACCCCAAGCACCTAGGCTTTGGTGTAACTTTTATTCTGCATAAAGACTAGGTCTGGTGCTGTGTGCTTTGAAACCTCAACTCCTGCAAACTTTCTGTCCTGTCCCCCATGATTCATTTCTCCAACAAGGTTACACCTCCTCATCTTTCTCAAACAGGTTTACAAAACAGGACCAAGCACACAAATATATGAAATAGTGGGGCTCATCCTCATTCCAAGTATTAGACCATGAAACATAAATATTTTTCATGGGAGTGGGTTGGGGAGAGAGAGAGAGAGAGAGAGAGAGAGAGAGAGAGAGAGAGAGAGAGAGAGAGAGAGAGAGAGAGAGATTGAGATTCTGAAGTGTGCAATGCTTACAGGAAAGCAACAGTACTTTTCCTTTCCTGCTCCTGACTCTCCATTTCTAGACACCCGTGACTGTTCTGTAATGGAAACTGATGGAGACTGGGATCATCAGCTCCAAATGGAAGTCCTCACTCTGCTTTATAGTCAACAGTTCTTTATGTACTCTGGAGTGAGAATTTTGGTTTATTAAAAGAAATCTAGTTATGTTGTGAGACTTTGTCTTTGTTTTAATCCCATGTGTGGGATAAAAGGCTGCTTCACAGCAGGCAATTATGATTTGCCCTGCGTACTAGCTGGGGTGTGGGTTGTTTTCTTTTTGTTTGTTTGTTTGTTTGTCTGTTTTTTACCAGTTGCAGATAGTCTAATTCTGGGGACTCGGGAGAAGGAGTAATGCCAGAGCCCCGAAGAAGGCTGCTCCTCCCCCGGCTCCTGGTTGATATTGTTGTAGTTTGAAAAGAAGTTGGAGAAATCTTGCCTTTGAAAATTGGACTTGCCCCCCAAATTCAATGCCCCTAGACACCAGGAAGTAGCGTATTTTGTTGGCTAAAAGAGGTCTACACCCCTTTACCCTCTAACCTTTTCTCCTATATAGTGTTGGGGGGTTGGAAGGGATTAGGGTGGAATAAGGGTTGAAAGGGAGATAGAGATAAAAGAACCCAATAAAATAGTAAAAAACAAAGTAGCACCAACTGACCTCTTTCTTTCTGGTCATTGTATTTCCATCTAGAGTACTAAAGTACTGACAGTCTTTTCAGTAGAAGACTGCTGTTAGTGAATGTATTTGGTATATTCTCTGGATCAACCTCTTTTTTGTTTGCTTGATTTTGTTGTTGTTTTTCTGGATAACTTGCTCTTGAAATGTTATGCCCTTAAGTCAGCATGCTAATGCTGACCACACCATCTTTTGTCTTTATTCTGGTCCTCACCAGTACAATGGAAGATGGCATCTCTAATGGTGATAACCATAATAGTGATATGTAGCCACGCAGTACATTGCCTTAGTCTCAGCTACTTTGTATTTTCTTCCCAAGGATCAGTTGAGCTCATACATTCAATACCAGGCTGGGAGACAGGAAAAACCCTGTCTCAAGCAAACAAGCAAATAAGTCATTTATTGAACACTTTTCTGGAATATTAATAGATTCCTTATGTGTGATCTTTCTGGGTCTTGTAGTTTCCAGTCTTGTCTCTGAGATGACTTATGAGCAGGAATTCAGTTGGTCATCAGGTTGGTAGCAGAACTGGTATTGAGCTAAGATCTCACTTCAGTCCAGGTTGTTCTCCTTGAAAAGAGAAATACCCAGTGAAGCAGTATTTCCAATGTTGCGGTTCGCAGACTGGAATAACCATAAACCGTAACATCTGTTTTTAGGTCCCCAGTGTCACCCCAACTAAATCTCTGCCCCTTTGGCAGTTTAAAGGCATAGTTTTCATAGTGTAGGCTGGAAGATCCCTATAGATCCCTGAATTACTATGTTGGTGACATAGTTAATTTGATAGCCTGTTCAGACAATTAGCCTCTTCATTACACAACTGAAATTATGCCCATTAGCATAAATTGTTCCTACTTACTTTTACCACATGTTTCATCAGTGCAGTCGCCCTGGCCCTTCATTCCTCTAACCTTATAGGAAGAAATAGCGTACGCTCAAAAGGAAGTCTGTCCTCCAGTTAACTGCTGATTCTCCAGATTTGTGAAATGTTTTTTTTGGGGGGGCGGGTGGGATGGGGTTGGGTGAGAGGGGATGGGGTGGGCCTTTCCCACAATAGCCATTCTTTGTAACTTTTAAAAATTGCAACCTTCTTATTTTCAAAGTAATAACAAAACCGAGGGGGAACACAGAGGCTCCCATGTTTCCTGTCTCCACCCATACACCATGCTCTACAAGAAGCCCCTCACAGAATGGCAGATGTTTCCCAACTGATAAGGTAGAAGCCACATTTGTGTCGGGTTTCACTCCTGGTTTTTTGGTCTCTGTAGGTTTGAGCAAATGTGTAATGATGTATTTACCAGAGTGGTATTTTATAAACTAGTTTCCACTGTCCTAAAAGTCCTCAAGATCAGCCTCTTCAGTCTCTATCCACACAACCCCAGGCCCAATAGTCATGTTTCTAAAGTGCCGTATAATTGGAATCATATAGTATGTAGTCCCTTTAGCTTGCCTATTTAATACCATTCATTAAGTTTTAGTGTATTTCATGGCCTGAAAGTTCACTTTTTATTGTTGAATAATATTTTGTAGTCTGTTTATCCACCACCTAATGGGGAATGTGTTAGTTTTCCAGACTGTGGTGACCGTGAGCTGCAGACGAGGAGTAGTGTAGCTGTTATGTTTCCTTCTATAAGAACCCTGCCTGTGCCGTCGATGGTTCTCACTGTCAGCGAATGCTCTGTCCTCACTGGTGCTTGGCATCATCAGTGTTCTGGCCTTGGGCTGCCTGACTTCCGAGCAGAATCCTCGTTAAATTGTCACTTCTTGCCTCTGCTTGTGCTGCCATCCACCACTGTTTTCACACACATTCCTCGGGTTGGGTACATTAGTGGACATAGTTCCATGCCCATACTTAACCAGACCTGCATCTTCTTTGGTGAGGTATCCATGTCTTTTGCTCATTTTTAAATTAGACTGTTTTCTTAGCAATGCTATTTTTAGAGTTTTATGAATTTTTTTAAAATAAAGAGTTATTTGTTATGTTTTACAAGTATTTTTGGCTTGTTTGTGGTGTGTCTTTTTATTCTATCCATAGAGTCTTTTAGAGAAACTGCTTAATTTTAATGATATCTATCTTTGCTATTACTTCTTTCATAGATAATGCCTTTCATGTTGTAACTACAGCATCAAGGTTATATGCTTAGGTTTTTTTCTTGTGTCTTTACAGTCTACTTTAAGGTCTATGAGTGATGATGTTGATGCAGATGTAGAAGTCTAGGTGTTGTGGTACCATCTACAGGAGACTAATTTTTCACCACTTTATATTTTCTTTGCATCTCTGTCAAAGATCTGTTGACTGCATCAACACTGGTCCAAATCTGAGCCCTCAGTCCTGATGCACTGTCTGTTCCCTAACTGCTCTCGATTGCTGTAACTTGTGAAAAGACTCAAGGTGGGATAGTGCCAGTCTTTCAATATTACATGGGCCCTTTCAAGTCTTCTGCCTTTCCGTTTAAATGTTGGAGCATTTGTCAGTGTCTGCAAAGTACCTGCTGGGGTTTTGTTTGGAACTGTGCTGAGCATTTCGCTTCTGCCCTGCCTTCCCACTTTTCGGATTTTAGAATTCTTTTATTACATACTCAGCATATGGATAGTAATTCAAAGGAAGTGCAATAATGGGATAGGAATGTTCAGTTTTTAAGGCGTCTGCCATGAATAGATTTAGCAGTGTCCTTAGTAAATTGGAGAAAGTGATTTTGGCAGTTGAAACATATGTAGTCATTTAAGTTTCTTCATTGAACACTAGAGGGCCATATAATATCTTGTTAATGGTGCAGTTTTCATGTATTTAAATATATTAGTGTCTGTATATTATTTCTTGCCCCAATTTGGAATAAGTATTAAGGGAAGTTATATATATTGACATATAATATTTTTGTATTTTTTAAATCAAAAACTAGCATATTCTTATTTTAGCATTTAGTAACAAAAAGATACAGTGCATCTTGTACAAACTCACTTTCTTTGCAAGGATGAGTACATTTTTGAAAAATTCTTAAGAATTACCATATAATCTTCCATCCTAATGGAAGACCTCCTCTGACCAGTGATTGCCCTGGCTTCCTCAGCACACGTGCAGAACCAGTGCCTGGTGCCTTAGCACTAATGTGGGCTGAAGTCACCTCAAAATCAAGAGTGCTTGACTTCTCTTAGTTTGGTGGTGGTAGTGAACCATGACGTCTTGGCCCTAACAAAGCAGTATGAATGTATGAAGAGGAACATGAACAGTTTGTTCAGACTCCTAGAATATGGGTGTTTACTTGTTAAGGTTCAGAATCCGAGCAGGATACTGGTTAAATTGTCACTTCCTGCCTCTGTTTACTTGATAGGACGTTTTTCACTCTTAATTTTTGTGTTCTGTTTCTGAAGGACATAGGACATTCTCACTAGTCAGTGTCCACACTGTTTTTAAAAACTGGTCAAGAAGCGCCTTAGCTACGCCTGTGAACACGGGAAAGAGAGGGGTAGGACTCTGATACTACTAAAGGTGAACCACTGCTTCCCAGAGCTGTGGGTGAGTCACTTTTGCTTTGGCAATTTAAATGTTCTGGGCAGGTTAGTCCCTGTCCGTACAGGACTGTTAGAGGTGATATGGAGAAATGGTGTTGTCTACAGGCGTGGCGTGGCGTGGCCTTACATTACGGCTGGTGTGTTCTCACCGCACACTCGCTGCTTCTCTGCATTGCTGCCGTTGCTCTGCAGAATACACACACTCTTATGTTCTGGCGGGGTAATGTGAATTTAAGTCACTAAATACCTTTTGCTTGGGTAATGAAATTAGTTACAGTCATCTATTATGTTGGTGAAAGTTAAGTTCTTAAATGGCTAAAGCCAGAGTAGAGGGACTGGTATCTGCTGTGTGAGAAATGTGTATACGGCTCTTAGAGCAGGCTGTACTGCATGCTGCCTAGGTACTGGGGACGCCATGCTTGCCTTCTTAAGCACGTGCTTTTAGGTGGTATGTTGTGATTTCCTAATGGGCTGCATGCTCCATTTTCCATAAAGCCTTTCTGTGGCTTTGTTTTCCAGTGGACCACCTTTATTCTAGATCATATAAAAAAGTAGGTGTTCTCACTCATTGCAAAATCAAAATAGTTTTCATTCAACAAATAGGCATTAGTAGCAGTTGGATAGAAATACAGCATTGAGTGCCACAACTGTATCATATGTTATGATATAGTTCATATGTTCATATATTTTCATTTTGAATTAGATTATTTTCAGATGTTAAACTGCCAAGTGATCTAATTTCTTCATCAACACGATCATGCATATAATTTGAATTATGCTTATATATTTTTAAATTCACTTATTGGCATGGCTGCTATCCTCAAGATAGATTAATAATTTTTTTAGATATGCATGAGGCTGTATTTCCTAATATGATCTTTACAGCCGCTGCATAATGCTCTTGATTTTCATAGATGGCTCTTCTGAAGGAAGAGGTAGATATTTATAATCAACAGGTGGTTATAGAAACACCTGGGCTCAGTTCAGTTAGCAGAGCTGACAATGGTATTAAATGTTTTTCAGCCTATAAATAATGCTTTTAATCTTTTTACAATTAGCTTGTATGCTGCAGAATCTGTCCTTTTATTGGAAGCCTGTGGCACATTTAATTTTAATACGCCATCAGGATCTTGGCTTTCACTATTGCAAAACATCGTTTTTGCTAGAAGAAATCCCTTCTATATTGGCTAAATAAGAGCTCACTCCAGTCTTCCTGGAGCATTAGCTAAAGGCATTCATTGCATTCGCAGAGCTCTAATAAGAGAAGCTTTAGTGTTAGAACCTGTTAAACTGGCTAGACATGATCATAATGGGTTCTACCTTTCTAGCTATACATTAAGACTCTGATATGAAATCACAGAGGAGCAAGCAAAAATGATTATAAAACAATGCCCTAACTGCCTTTCCTTATCTCCAGCTCTCCACTTAGGGGTTGATCCACGTGGCCTTATGCCCAATCATTTTTAACAAATGGATGTAACTCACTATGCAAAATTGGAAAATTAAAATTTATACATGTTTACATTGATACTTGTTCAAGATTTCTGTTCACTTCTCTACATTTGGGAGAAGCCTCTAAATGTAATCAATCATTGTTCACAAGCTTTTTATACCATGGGATTACCCAAAGTCATCAAGACAGACAATGGGGCCAGTCTACACTGGCAATAACTTTATCTCATTTTGTAAAGAATTTGGTTTTAAACATAAACTGCAATTCCTTATAACCCAATGGGTCAAAGAGTTGTTGAATGTGCATATCGCACTCTTAAAAATTGACTTTTTAAAACAAAGAAGGTAGAAACTATACCCTTCTAGATCACCCAAAGCATGCCTTGCTTTTGTTTTGTTTGGTTTGAATTTCTTGCAAACTAATGCTAAAGGTCAGCCTGCAGTGGATTGCCATTGGCAACTTGCCACTTCTAATTCTTATGGCATGGTTAAATGGCGGGACACTTTAACTAATACATGGAACGGTTCAGACCCTGTTTTAATATGGAGAAGATGTTCTATTTATATTTTCTCTCAAAAAGAAGATGGAGCACAATGGCTGCCAGAAAGATTGATATGATAGGTAAATAGAGACCCTGAATCAGCTGGTAAGTATGACTAATTCAATAACGTTCTTAAAGCTGCTTCTCCCGTATTGGGAAGGTAGGCTGCTTTTCCCCTAGCCATTAATTTACAAGCCAGGTTTTATTCCTGAGCTACTGGTTTACAACCAAATTAAATACCCTGGGCCCTCCAGAGAAACAGTCCAGTCCAAGCAGATTTTTCTTTTAATCTCTTATTTTGAGTTTCAAACAGGTATCTTTCAGATACAGCACTCGAAGGTGGGCTGCTACAGCAATGGCTTCCAGGACTCGAAGGTGGGCTGCTATGAAAGCCAGCCAGCTCATATTCACAGTGCATTTACTTTACCAATGGATCTCCAAAAATGGAGCTGCATAAAACTCAGATCTATGCATGTTTGTTAATTAAACAAACATGGGCATCAGTTATGAGGTGTGAGGCGAGGCACTGCAAGGGAAAAAGGAAATGTCATGCTTCTGAGTTTCCCTGAAAGTAAGCCTGGCTGCATAGGGGTCCATGTTGAGAGGCTGTCCTTTAAAATAATAAGGCAGTCTATTTCCCCAACCCCTGAAAAGAACGTCAATTAATATTTAAGGGGGTCGAGGCCAATGCTTTCCCTCACTGATAAACGCCCATTGTCTTTTGACGAATATGTTTATCGACTGGTTTTTCTTAAAATTAACAAAAAGGGAGGAATTGTGACCTCCCCCTGCCCACTGCTCTCAAGAATAGCAGCCAGCAACCTGACCTACGGACTCCTGAAGAACAAGAAGAACCGGTTTCCAGCCTTCAGGGGAGGGGCTTGGTCTGCCTTTGTATCTTGGGAGAGAGACATTAAAGATGGAGACTTGAACCAGAAGCCATGTGTTTTTGTGTCTCTCCACGTGTTTTCTCTTGCCACCCTTTCCAATACCCATCTCTCCTTCCAGAGAACCCGCCGTTAGAATGTAGGAGCTGGACTCTACAATTATTGTTTTTATTTTTATGTGTGTGAATGTTTTGCTGTATTTATGTCTATGGACCATATGTGTGCCTGGTACCTGAAGAGGCCAGAATAGTGTTACATCTGAAACTAGAATTATAGATGATCATGATGCATCACGTGTATGTTGGGAATTGAACCTAGGTCCTCTAGAAGGGCAATTAGTGCTCTTAACCACTAAGTCATCTTTCTAGCCTGCAGGGTTAAATTTTAAAGGAAATATGTATCCCAAATTGTGCAAGGAATCTGAGGTGGTCTGTATTTAGGAGTAGCATGATAAAATAGAGTATATGTGAGAACCAGTGCCAGTGGACATGCTGCAGTACAAATGAGGCTGAGGACAGAGAGGACAGATGGAACAGTGAGTTGGGGTATGCTGATAATAGCATGTAGATTGGGAATTCCTAAAGTTGAGTCCCAGTATTCTTCAAAGTGTGACCCTGAACTAACACCACCACAAACATCTGGAATGCTAATTAGGAATGCAGGTGGGCAAAGTCTACCCCAGAACTACTTAGCCAAACTCTAGGGCTGGAATATGTATTTAAGTGAGCTGTCCTAACGTTTGTAGCACAGTGGTCATCCATAGAATAGTGCCATAAAACTGAGGACAGTGTACACAGTTCTCTCAACGAAGAACAAATATTCTGTCCTCTGCATATCATACCTACTGGGTTTCATGAGTACTTTAGCATATTGTACCCTTGAATGTATAACAATTACATTAAGGTGCACAAGTAACAGGAGACACTAATCTTTACAGTTAGATAGCTAGTCAAGGACAAAATGTTAACTCTCTAGTGATATTAAGAATGGTGGTAGTACCTATCACATAGTATTACTGAGGGTGTTTATTGAGGCCTGAAAGGTAGCCAGGACAAGTACTGGGAGTCTTCAGCAGCTATTAGCTGATTATATTTCATAATGTCAATTATTTCAAAGTTTCAGGTCTGTGCTAAAGCTAGCTTGTTGGCATGTTATGCAAAGCATTGTGGGTTTCTAAGAGATTGTCTGGTGAATTGAAACTATTCCATTGACTTTTGCCTAAAATGATTATGGCATTTAGCTTGGAGTTGAACTGTAGGCTGTTTAAGTTTTTTTAGTACTAACTGTGGAGTATTCTTTCTGCAATTAATTGCTTAATGCTGAAACTAGGAAGAATTTGGAACATAAAAGAAAATATTGATAAGCTTGGGGCCAATTGGAACTGTTGAGAAGAAATGAGAACCTAGGTTGTGCTTGTGATGAGTGAGTGCAGGAACTGGGAGGAGTCCATTGCTACACCTGCAGGTTCTGTTCTGCTGCATGCTTGCTGGAGAAGGCCTAAGTGTTCATACTAATTTTATTTTTGCCTGTCTACTACTGTGTGGTCAGTTAAGTATTCATGAAATAAAGTTGAAGTGTGATGATAGGAAATTTAAAAGTGAGCTCATTTTCTTATTCTTACATTAAAGTAACTCTGGTGAAATCCATGAGTTCATGGCATTTTCTATAGTTTTATATTTTATTTTGAAAATAGCTGAAGTCTTGCTAAATTGGCTCATTTTTAGTAGTTATCAAAGTGGGAAATTGTTACCAGTATTTTCCACCCTCAGAATAGCAACTAATCCTTTCATCTTAGATCACCTTTTGTCCTTCCCACTGTGTTTAAAAATTGAAATAAACACTCTTTGGAAAGACTCCATAGATGCCATAGTATAGTGAAGACCATGTAGGTGCCATTTCTCTGTGAAGGCTTTGTAGTTGCCATAGCACAATGAGGCTGCACACTCGGCGCCCTTTACTTTTATGCAGATTTTGTTATTTTATGTAGATTTTGTTATCCACCCGCACAGTGGACATTCTGCTTGTCCAAGTCAGAGTGCAGCATGAGGTGAAGCAGTGGGTCTGAGTCATCAGAGGCTGGTTAGTCACCTTCTCATCATTCAGTCTTTTACCTGAGCTGCCTTGAGCTTTAGTCCATGACCACAGGTCACTTGAAAACAGCACATAAGTGTGAAAAGCAAGCTGAGCTTTTTTCTCTCCTCTCCTCCTCTCCTCTCCTCTCCTCTCCTCTCCTCTCCTCTCCTCTCCTCTCCTCTCCTCTCCTCTCCTCTCCTCTCCCCTCCCCTCCCCTCCCCTCCCCTCCCCTCCCCTCCCCTCCCCTCCCCTCCCCTCCCCTCCCCTCCCCTCCCCTCCCCTCCCCTCCCCTCCCCTCCCCTCCCCTCCCCTCCCCCTCCCCTCCCCTCCCCTCCCCTCCCCTCCCCTCCCCTCCCCTCCCCTCCTCCCCTCCCCTCCCCTCCCCCTCCCCTTTCTTCTTCCTTCCCCTCCCTCCGCCCTCTCTTCTCCCCTCCCCTCTCCTACCCTTTCCCCCCTCCCTATTCTCTCCCTCTCCCGCTCCTATCCCCCTCCCTCACTCCCTCCCCTCCCTTTCTGACAGCCTAAGTAGTCACAGGATGTTCCTTTTAAACAGAAGTGTCTGCCCATTTTTTTTAAGTGAAGAGGATGTGGTCTACACCCTTCAGAGTAAGCAGTATTAGGGTCCTACTGCAAAAAGGAATTTTTTTTCCTGAAGACAGGAATACCATAGTGATCGTCTTTGAGAAAGTATATGCTATAGGATGTTGTGATATCTACTATGGTCTCCTTCCTGCTGGCCTTTTCTTATGTAGAGGCTAGAGATGGATAGCTGGTGTCTTAATTACTCTCCATCTCAGGCCACTCGCTGCACCTGAGGTTTGCTAGTCTGCCTTCTCCCTCCACTCGGACACACTAGGATTTTAGGTGCTTGGACCCACCAAGCATATGAATGTGAGCGTGGGAGTTGGGTGTTGAATTCAGGGTCCCCTTGTGTGCAGGGCAGGCACCCAGCTGAGCTGCTGGATCTCTATAGCCTCTCACTTCTTCCTTCTAACTTTCAAGGTCTTTCTATACAAGCACATTTGGGATTGTAGAAGTTGAGTTAATTTATCTTTTTTTAAATACAATAAGTATTTTACTTATTGAAGAATTGAAAACTCAGACATCTGCTATAAAATTAATGTTGAGATTTATGAGACTTGTCAGTTTATCTAGGAATGAAAGACTAAATTATTTTCTATAGTTTGACTGTATGTTTAAAGTATTTAGAGTAAAAATTTTATAATTAAATGATTTTATTTATATTTTAAAGGTGTGTACACACATATCTTCCACCCACCTCCCCAGAAGCACAGAGTAGCGTGATTTCCTGGCCTGCAAACAATCTTTAGGACTTTTGCAGGAGAAATAGCTGAAAGGTTGATGAGTTATTTGTGCTAAAGCTTGCTTATAAAAGCAATTTAAATGACAGACTTTACGTGTTTATTTTGAATACTGTGGAAGATGAAGTTGTTTGAGGCTCTTTGTTGTCACATGGGGTTGGAATTCTTGCATGATTGAAATACCTGTAATTACTATGCCATTTTTGTCATAGTTGACTTAAAGGTATAGCTATATTAATCACCAGCTGAATTCTTGGTGAGCAGCTGTGTAAGGCTAGTTTAACAGCTGGGATAGCCTGGCATGGAGCATGAGAGTTAAACTTAGTCATGAAGTAAAATATATTATAGACCCTGCAGAGGACTTAATACTGGGCACTACTGTGACTCAGAAAAGTTAATCTGAAAGTTGGATTTTGGTTTATAATCTCAAATATTTCTTTAAATGCCTGATAAAAGAATGAGAAGTTTATTTTGAAGTAAATAGTTCATAGACACAAAATTGGATTAAAATTCAAAGCTTACATTAGAAAAATTAAATCTATCATCTATCTATACACTTTGTATGTCATTGCCTAGGTCATTATAGTGGATAGGAGAAGAAAATATATAATTTATTGTAGTGTTAATGTCTTGAATTTTATCTTTTGGTCAATTTTTAAACCTTTTCATTACATCTATACTTTCTTTCCAGTTAAAACATTTTCCATTATTTACAGCTCAACAACACGACCTAAGATATTGTCATACTTGCCTGTTTTTAAAGAGAATACACTACTGAATTGAACTGAGTTTTGTTTAGATGTATTCTATTTTAAAGTTTCTATAAATCACATCTATCTATCTATCTATCTATCTATCTATCTATCTATCTATCTATCTACCTACCTACCTACCTACCTACCTACCTACGAGGGGGAGGGCATATACGTGAAGGTGAGCCTTTATCTTAAAGGACAGCCTTTAAGAGTTGGTTCTTTGCTACCATCTGGGTCCTAGGGATCAAACCTTGCTTGTCAGGTTTGGCAACAAGCACCTTTCTTTCTTCACTAACCTATGTTGCTGGCCCTTGGATATGTTATGTAAAGCTAACTTTACTAACTTGTGAAGGCTCACTTAATTGATAATACAGCTTTACGAGACGTGTACATGAGACTAATAAAGCTACAGTACTAATGCACCCCAGACTGTACAATTTCACTCTCAGTCTTCTGTCCCATTCTTCTCTTTAGGGAATCTGAAGTGTGTGGCAAGCGGTCAGCTTCATGTTCCCAGTTCAGGGTGGCACTGAACCTAAAGTTTAAAATCCACCTAATATTCTATGCGTGCTGTGCAGTTGCCTATCAGCTTTGAATAATTTAGCCTAGAGCAGTGGTTCCCAACTTTCCTAAATCTTGGACCCTTTAATATAGTTCATTGTGCTGTGGTGAGTCCCAACCATAAAATTATTCCCATTGCTACTTCACAACTATCATTTTACTACTGTTACAAAATGTAATGTAAATTTATGATGGTGTTAGGTGACCCCTGCGGGTTTGTGAATTTGTAGCTGCCAGGTCTATTTGTAGAATACCCATATACACTCTGTACTACTTCAGAATCCAAGCTTCTGTCTGCTTATGAGGTTAGTGCTTTAGCGTTTTCCTATGTGCTTAGATATTGAAACTTACCAGAGAAGTTCAGTACTGTAACATTGCTAGTACCCTAGTAATGCTGGGATGCCCTAGAAACTGTAACTGGAAATTGTATACTTCCCGACAAGCACTCTGAGCATTTAAATGTTGTGTCAAACTTTTCTAGAAATCATTTTGGATCGGACTTTAGCCCCCACACCCACCCTCATGTTTAGTTTTTTAAGATTGGATCTCACTGTGTAGCTCTGGCTATCCTGGACCACACTTTGTAGATCAGGCTGGCCTCCAACTCAAACAGATCCTCCTGCTTCTGCCTCCTATGTGCTGGAATTAAAGGTGTGTGCCATCACTGCCCGGCCTGGACTTTAAATTTCATAAACACAATTCTTCCATTTGATTTTGTTTCATGAATACTAAAGGTATAGGGGCCACACAGTATAGTTAAAATTTAGTCTTATGCTGATTTTTTTCCTACAGTTGAGATATTATTAATACAAGCAGACAATTTATTGGTTCGTGACTGCTCCCTGTTTGTTTTTTCCTCCATTTTCATGCATAAATTTCTTAATGGTCGATAGTAAGAGTCCTGTCTCTTTGGCACTAAGCTATGAAAGACTGAAAATTGATTCAGCACAGATTGACAATACTATGTTCTATATTGGAAGAATAGTTATTCTGACTTATTTCACTTTAGTAGTGCTGTTAATTTTAAATATCTAGAATTTTCTATTTCACCAAGAACAGAGTGATATTAACAAAAGTGGCTTAAGTTCACAGGAGCATTGACTAATACTGAGATCCAGAATTTTTCACATTGGGAAAAAATGTGAAAACTTACACAAAACCAGTTTCTTAAGGCTGGTGCAGTGGCCAGGACCACTGTGTGGTAGAGGCTGAGGCAAGAGGACCCTGGAGAGAAGATTGCTCGAGACCTGGAGTTTGAGGCTAGCCTGGGCAATATAAAGAAAGCAGCCTTCTGTGCTAATAGCTGAGGAGCCATGTACACTGTCCACAGTGCTCTTCATGGACTGTGCTTGTCTTGAATAGCTAATCACGTGACCCTGGCTCTCACCTTGTCAGTGGTTGTGATGCTCCACGTCGTTCAGGTTGCCCTTCGTTGATCGGGGTTTCTTGTACACTTGCAGTGTTTGATACCCTCTACATTTCCATTCTAGATTGGCAACGTGGCTTTAGAAATGAGAGTTTCTGAAAGCATGGACACTTGGAAGTTAGGAGCTCTCCTTGATCATCACTAAAGAGCTATCTTTAGTCTTTATCCTTAGAGTTGCAGTGCTCTGACCGTCCAGTTGAGGGCAGCTATTTACCAATTTAAAAAAGTTTAGAATGCTGCCGCTTGGTGCTTCAGAAAATATGGTTTCTAATATACAATAGTGTTCACTTTCTCTCCTGTGTTTTTCTATTGTCATAAATAATCACAGGGACATAGAAAGCTCCTTTTTCCTTCATAATAATTGTTAACTCCTTTAGGAACTAAGGAACTTTATGTTCACTTAAAGTTTCTCCCTGTCCCAGCTCCTTTAAATTCCCATCCTCCTTCACCACTTACAAGAGACTTAAGATCGAATAGATTGTCTGGATCTGGGAATCTAGATCTTAAAAGAACATCATGTAAACCATGTGGCATTACAGGTCTTTGAGGCTTTTCCGTGTAGATGTGAGTACAGACAGTGTTTATTGTGCTACCTAATTAATCAGTGGACTAAGGAAAAATTAAACTGCAACTGGCCTGTTTGATATGTTTTTTTATGCAAAATAAAGGTTAATCTCACAGAATATACCACCCTCTTTCATATTTGTTTTTGTTCAAGTATAGACATATCATTTAGTTTAAATGATATCTTCCCTGTAGTGCTGAAAAGAATTAGTACTCATTGTTTTTAGAGATTTTCACTGAAATAAATTGTTTTAAGAATAAATATCTCAATGTGTATAAAATTATATTGTAATATTATTAGCAAAATAGGTAGTGATTATATCTAGGGATAGATACATTAGCAAAAGGGCTATTCTAAGGAGACAGACAAAATATGAATGAAGGTTATAATTATATAAACAAAATGTCAGTCTTCCTCTAGAGAATAAAGTGAGCATCAAAGGACAGACACAGATGGGGAGATGGTGGCATTTCTTCTGGAGAGGCTGGTGGGACCATAGACACATTTCTCCTAAATATCAGTTATAGCCCCCACCTCAGCCTTACTAGTTTATAGATTTCCAGTGTCCTTATGCTGTCTTTCCTTTGCCCTAACCCAGGATCTTTGTTGGGGAATAATGTTGTGCATGTACTGCCATGTATTTCTTAGAGCATGTCCTTGTTTAGAAGTGACATGTGACTGTGATCATTGCCCTTCATAAGTTCTTTTGTAAGAAAATGAGCGTATGTGTACCTATATTTGGATGTATGTGGGTGTCTGTGCTGTGGACTCCCATGCAGAGGACAGAGGACGACCCTGGGTGTCCTGTGCAGTCACCCTTGCCTTATCTCCTTGAGATACAAGACAGTCTCTTGGAGCTAGGTAGAGGCTAACAGTCCCCAGGGGTCCTCCTGTCTCAGTCCTGTCTCCTGCAGAACAGTTACAGACTCACGGGACCCCAGCTTTTTTTTTTTTTTTTTTTGTGGGTGGCTACAAAGCTTCATACTCGGGTCCTCAGGTTTGAACAGCAAGAACTCTGAAATCCCCTGAGCCAAGTCTTTAGTCCCAGCGTTAAGGACTGTTGTTGTATTTTACTATCATTTACTTTTTAATCTTACTGCTGTAGTTGAACAGGTCTAGCATGAGAAGTAATGTTTTTACCCTGTTCATGTATCTTTCAGTGACATTAAGTACACTCAGAGTATGGCATAGCAGTTACCACCTTCCCTCTCTAGAACTCTCCCATTTTTCCCCCTGAAACTCTGTAGCAGTTAAACATACTTAACTCCACACCTTTGGGGACCACCCTTGTGCTTTCTGTCTCTGAACTGAACTCTTCCCACACCTTGCATAAGAATTTGAGTATAAGTAGAGTCATGCTACACCTGTCTCTTTTATATGCACTTCTTTTACTTAGTATGATAACCTCAACTTTCAATGATGTGTCAAGGCTGGAATTTTCTTTTTGAAGGCAAAACAGCATCCAATTGTGTGTGCATAGCACTTTGCTTACTTGGTTTATTTCCACATTGTGATTGTTGCGAATAAATGCTGCTACAATCAGTACTTCTAGCCAAGTTCTAAAGCGTGTGTGTGTGTGTGTGTGTGTGTGTGTGTGTCCGTCCGTCTGTCTGCCTGCCTGCCTGCCTGTCCGTCCGTCTCTGTTGAGAAGTGAAAATGCGGAGTGACCTGTTGACCCTGCATAAGGTTTGGGGAACTGACAAACCACTTTCCACAGCAGTATCAGTGTTTTTCATCATTGCAGTTCCCCTAGTGCTGCCAGTGAGTTTGCATTTTAAACTACATTTCAAATTTGATATTAGAGAGAAAGACCTCGTTTAAGAATATTACATCATAATCAGGCTAGGAATATTTCTCATTTACAAACTATCTTTTCTTTTCATTAGTCTACTTATAGAGTCAGATTGATCTTTTCAGGGTGAGATGGCTGGGGGAGAAGCCAGATAAGGTAGCTCACCCTGTACTTGTAGCACTTGGGAGTTAGAGGCAGGAGGATCACCCGCTCAAGGTCATTCCTGACTGCAGGGTTGAGGTCAGTCTGAGTGGTTAGTTTAAGGAAATATTTAAGATTATGCTGCAGCTAATAGTTTGGGAATACTTTCAGGTAGAGTCTTTGCCTCCCAGGTTTACCTTGGGCATTTGGAAGCAGTTGAAAGCTCTTTAAAAGTAATGTTATAGCCCAGTCCTTCTCTGTGGCTTAGGAATTAAGCGTATTTCTGATACGCTGAAAGAATTAAGCACTACGAATCCCCACCCACCATCCAACATCTCAGTTACCTCTGTGTCAGGGTACTTGATAATGTGCACACACTCCTTGGGTTTCTTAGAACATGTTCCTGTTAAGAAGTAACATCTGACTGTGATCATGCCTATCATGGTTTATTTTATAAATAATAAACAATTTACGTGCCCCCAGTCAGTTATGCAGCTATTATAATAGACTCAGGGACTATTTCAGAATTACAGAAGAATTGAGATTGGTAATCTCTAGTGATGATTCAAGGTTATTAATAGCTAGAGAGAGGTAGGGTTTATTTACTGTCTTGGGGAGCATGAGATAAAGAACCTATAAGGAAAGGGAAAAAAGCCCATGACAGACACTTGAGAAGATGAGGCTGATGCAGGCTGGAGGAAGAAGTCAAACAAGGCGGCTCACCCTGCACATCTAGCACTTGGGAGTGAGAGGAGGGGGTCCACCAGTTCAAGGTCATTCCTGAGGCAGAGGAGGCTGAACAAGCAGGGTTGTTTTTTTTTTTTTTCCTTTTTTCCTCCTTCGCCCCCCCCCCCACCCCCCCAGACAGGGTTTCTCTGTGTAGCCCTGGCTGTCCTGGAACTCACTCTGTAGACCAGGCCGGCCTTGAACTCAGAATCCGCCTGCCTCTGCCTCCCAAGTGCTGGGATTACAAGCATGCGCCACTACTGCCTGACAAGCATGTTGTTTTCAACATGCATAAACACTCTTTAAATTTGAATTGACTCGAAGCATTCTTCAGATACTTACGGTGGCATTTAAGAAAGGAAGACTTAAGAGAAGATAGAATTGTGTGTGTGTTGACTTTTGTAAAGGAATTCTTACTTTCCACGCTGTAGGGAGCGCCTTGGTTGTTTAGTTGGAGCCCTCCCAGGACCCTGCAGCCCAGCACTGCCCTGCTCTGCTCCTGTCTGCACTGCTCACTTGCTGTGGGAGCTCACCAGCTGTTTGACTGGCAGGAGCAGGAGCGCTCACTTCAGGAGTTTATAATTCCTGGCTATTCTAGGACAGTTTGCACTTCACCAAGCCTCAGGCAGGTCAGGACACTCCGAAGAGAAGGTTGGAAGACAAAAGCGGCAGCAGGCCCTGGGTTCTCAGCCTTTTAAAACCACTAGTCATTCTTTCGGTTTGGTGGTGACTGCTTTAGTAATGTGCTTGTAGTACATGTAGAGAGTGTTCGTCGAGCAAGGGGAGTTTAAAATGTCTAAACCTGGAAAAGCTCCTGTGGACCATGGCTTGGTTCCTGTTGATCTTAAAAGTGCAAAAGAGCCCCTGCCACATCAGACTGTGATGAAGATATTTAGCATTAGCATCATTGCCCAGGGCCTGCCCTTTTGTCGAAGACGGGTAAGTCTGTAACACTTGAAAGTGTGAACATTTATTTAAGTGCTATTTCTCTTCCTAAAGCACTGCTTCAGAATGCCTGTGTGTATTTGTGAGGAGAGCTAATAATGTGTTGTGTGGCCAGGGAAAACTTGCATAGCAAGCTGGCAGGGGTAGAATTCTATAAACTTATTTCAAATTGGTAAATGTGAAAACGATATGCCTTGGAATATGCTGATAAATATTAGAACCTTAATTTTGTAGCTTTTATTTATTTTTTTGATGAGAAGCCAAAATTATTGTTGGTATATTCCTTTCATGTGGGAAATGCAACATCTAGGGCAAAGAGCACTCCGGGCAGGTTCTTATGCTTCTTGGGCCTGTAAAGCTGGGTTAGTTTTACAAGCTGTTTCATGAATTAAAACTTCATAAGTTAAAGGAGATGTCACTTGTTTTGCTGAAACAGAAGTAGCACTCTTCTCTGATATAGTTTATATATAGCCATCCCGAACTAACTCAGATTTTGCCGAACTATTGTTAATGTATAATCAACCTAAAATCCAAGGATGTTTGTCAGTATGACCCACTGAAGCTGTAGTATTAGCAATATGCGTTTCTTCTGACTTTGCTAATATTGCCATTTTGAATTATTTACCAGAGTGATGTGTTTATAGATATGAAATACATTTATGATCCTGAACACAGTAGGCCCGAACACACAAGTGTGTCTGTGTGTCTTTGTCTGTCTGTCTGTTTCTTTGGAAGTAAATGAGAACTTGTTTAATCAGTGTTGTCTGTATCTTATATATCTTACAGTTACTTTTTCTCTTAACTGAAGGAGACAAGGAGAATAATCTATATCACTAGAAAACTAGTTTTGTCTATATAGAGATATTTACTGACACATAAGTAAGCTTTGTAATTTTTTTCTAATTAGCTTAGTTCCTTTTGAGTGATTGCAACTTCTTTCTGAATAAGTGGCAGCCATGTTGGAAAATGAAGTTAAAACAATGTCTTCTGAATTTTGAAACTAGAACCCAAAGTGCTCTCTTTTCCTGTTTCTTCTCTTCTCCCTTTTCTATTTGTTCTGTCTTCATGGTTTCCTTGTCTGTCACCTGTCAGTTTGAAAGCTGCTGTGTACTGAGGTCACTGCTCGCATTTGAGATTTTACAAGAGGCTTCTGACAGCTGTAATGTCATTCGTAAAATAAGTGATTAGTTTGCTCCTTCTGTAAAAGAAAATACCAACACAAATAAGTTTAAAAGACAACAATTAGCAAACATAAAAACCTGTTAAACAATTCAAGTGTTAATAACCAAGTTAGTGTTGTTCTCCTATCTGTTCTCATTCTGTAAGGAATGTAGGGAGCTTTGGTCTGCAGGAGACTTTGTGTCACAGTGCATTTTATCTGGAACTCCACAGAAGCTGACTCTGGAGGAAGAGTTATGGAGGACCTTGAGGGGTCCTGCAGATTTCTGAGGTCACTGCTCTGCCTTTTCTAGGTTACTATGCTAAGTTATAGCCATACAGCTGCAATGCCATGATACAACTAAGTATGGAAATAAAAGTTGTACTCGAAAATTAAAAGTTAGGAACATAGCTAAAGATTTGAAGTACTCTTTTAATCAGTATGTCCAGGTTTTTTTTTCTAAAAACAATGTTGACTATGGCATGGCTCATTGCCTCTGACTCCTGGAAACATCAAAATGTAGGGGACCTTCTCTTCCCACACAGGGGGCCTTCTCTTCCCACATTTCATTACTTGGATTTCTGTTATCTTTGTTAGTTTAGTATGACAGATTTTAAGTGTTTATGAGAGAATTTTTCTGAAATGCCATATAGTTTGATCATATTTTATGCCAGATATTTTGGAGAGCATCATGTCCCTTCCATAGGTGCTGACTCAGTTGGTGTTTGTGGGATAATGTTTGAACAGAATCGAAAGCATGACAGGATGGTAACTGTGGGAAATTCTTTGTAACAATAGTTATAGCTACAGTTTTAACTTTCATCTCTTACTCTTTTTTTTTTTTGTTAAAAGAAAATGCGTTTATCTTATCAAAGTATCACAACTATGTGGGTAGTCTAATTTATCAGTTTTTCTAGGCCTTCACCTAACATGTGTGAGCATTAAAGTTTGTTTTTTTTGTAACAGTAAATAAATAACAAATTAGCCGGGTGGTGGTGGCACACGCCTGTAATCCCAGGACTCTGGGAAGTAGAGGCAGGCGGATTTCTGAGTTCCAGGACAGCCTGGTCTACAGAGTGAGTTCCAGGACAGCCAGGGTTATATGGAAAAACCCTGTCTTGAAAAAAAAAATTAGTTGCTGATCAGTCACTATTGAGTTAAAGTACTTTAGCATTGAGGAAACCATTAGGTAGGATATTTTGTAAAAATCAGCTCTGTAGGGGACTGGAGTGGGGGGTGGGGGGGCTCTGTTAATGGTGCAGACTGCTCTCATAATAGTGGCTGCAACTTTGGTCCCCACACATCAGATGGCTTGCAGCCTACCTGTAGTTCCTGCCCCACTGGCACCCTCTACTGGTCTTCAAATTCTGAGATTCCCCCCCCCCCTCACACACACACACACACACACACACACACACACACACACACCTGTAAAAGTAATCTTAAAAGATAAACTCTATAGGTAATTCTTAATATCAATGAGGTTTGGGGGTTTAACTTGTAATTTTAAGAAGCTCTGATTATCCTTTGGAAGAACAAAAATGCTGTATGAGTTGCTTTACTTTTCCTTGAAACTGGAATGCTTTTAATTATGATAGTAACATCAGTAACATTCTAAAATTCCAGTTTCCTTATTTTTCTACATTTTTGGACACATCTAAAACAAGAATGCAGAATTGGTTTTTCTTTTTACTAAAAGAAATATTGGTGAATCTTATAGTTAGTACATTAGAAGAGAACCATTCTTACAGTTAATAGTAGAATGTATAAATCTCACTCATTTCAGCTTTGGAACACGCAAGTATCTAGACTAATGTAGAATTACTCTTAAGTGCTACTATTTTGAGATGCAGTTGTTGGTTTAGATCAGGTTCTTAAACATCTGGTGTGCTTGTTCGCCTTGGGAGACTGAGTGCGTTAGTGCTTGGGCACAGGCAGTTGAGTGTGGGAAAGGACTCACGGTCCTTTTCTGTTGTTCATTTGTGTTTATGTTTTGAGACGGTCTTACTGTGTATTTCAGGCTGGCTTTGAACTAGAAATTCTTCTGCCTCGCTCTTACTAGTACCAGGCTTTTGTTGTATGTACCACCATGTTTGATTTTAAAGAGCCCAATAGGTAGCCTAGCTACTGCACTACTGGATTTTTTTTTTAATTAATTTATTTATTTTGAACCATTTTGGTCCTTAACGACTTAAATGTGAACTGAATACTGTAGACCTGGGAACAGAGACTAAAACAGGTAAGCTCTCCCAGTTTTCATGGTGGTTCTGAGATGCGATCTTACCTGCTGTCCTTACTACCTTCTCTGTGCTCTACACACACCTTTTCCTGACATGCTTGACACTTCTCAGCTACTGTGATAAGTAGGTTTGGAAGAGAAGTGTGGGAGCATATTATGGTAAAATTTATTTCTCTGAGGGAAAATACTTAATATTTCAAAGCATCAACTAACATACATTTTTAAAGCACAATGCATTTGTAATCTTAAAATGTCTTGTTTAAATCACCTTCAAGATTTTAACTTAAGCTGCACATTATAAGACAGTTTTACTTATTAAAATCTTGAAATGTTTTTGTCACCAGCTGGATTGTTTTTTGTTGCCTTGTTAGCCAGGGATTATACCTAATCAGCTGAGTTCAGATGGCTGCCGTTGAAACAGGTCTCCCTCACGCTGGCGCACTGTCCTTCCCGTCCGCGGCCTCAATCAGTGCTTTGGACAAGGACAAAGTGACACAGCACCTCTTCAGCAACATTATTTAGGGTTTGGATTTTTTCTTAGTCATTGAGCCATTTTAATCTTGTTCTTTTAGTGGACTTGTTAATTTTTCAGAAAAGGTCTGCCACAATTATTAAGAAAATGTATTGGGTTTTTGTTTGTTTATTTTTTGTTTTGTTTTTAGGAAGGATGTCTCTAAAGATTCTGTTTGTAGTAAAATCTTCATATGTATAGAGATTTTTCGTGTTACTAAAAACTATACCACAATCATGAGGGCCTTTGTTGGTAAAGCAAAAGTATAAATCACTACCATTCTGAATTTAGAAATGTAATATCTTCCCAAATTATCTGAATTGAATAGCTTATGTAGTAAATTTTATTTTCTTTTAATAACTTACATCTCAAAAATAGGACATGCTTATTATATGCAAAATAAAAGATTTTCTTTACAATTTCCTAAATTGTTAGTAATTCTACTGCTCAGAAACAACCAAACCAATAATTTTAAATATTTAATTATTTTTACGCAAAATTGGCAGTTAGAATCATTCTTAATGTATTGCTGCTTGTGTTTCTCCAAGACTGTGAGTGCCACATGAATGTACCGTGATTCTTTTACGATTGTTAATTTAAATAGTGACAGGCTTTGGCCATGTATATACAAAAAATTTTTCATCATACTATTATGCACAGATTTGTAGATGTAGAATTACTTGGTAAAGAATTAACTTTATTCTGTTCTTAGTGGATAATAATGAATTATGTTCCAGAAAATTGTACCAATTTTAAAATACCACAGGGCCCATCTAACCTTATTATAAAACATACAGAGATAATCTCAAACCTATTTATTCTTACATTTTATGGACATTATACTTAGGTGATGTCTGTTCCATTAAGTCATATTATCGTACTCCATGAAGAAAACATGAAGATAAATCTAAAATTATTTGTTCATAGTGATCATCTTTGTTTGTGGAAAAGGACCTTTGCCAGAGACTTGTCACCTGTATTATTTCCAACTGTAAGGATTTTTTATTCTTCTCGTAGCTATGTTTCTGTGTCTTTGTCCAAATAGATTTTCCACATGTGTGATTTTAAAAAATGTCTTTCTGATTCAACATTGTCTGCTTATTGCTGGTCTTCTGATAGATGCCTTGGTTTTTATGTCACATTATACTCTTACACTCCTGGATTTTAGTGAGATATTTTTACAGTATTAATGGCGGCCTCTCCCAAAGTGTACTGCTATTAATAATCTCCACTAGGAGAGTCCTTCTCATGCCTGCAGCAGCAGCTGCCAGAGACATGTGCCTGCTTCTTACACAGTGTTACTTAGGTCACATCTGTCATAGTTTTGCCCAGTAGGCACTTTCTAGGCTTACCCTTCTTCCCTCTCTCTGTAAAGTTCCATTTCTGCCACGATTAACTTTTGATCATCATAGTTTTAGCAAGTCTTATTGTTTAAGATGCCTTGGTGGCCAACTGCAATTCAACCTGGTTTCCACACAGTTCAGTGTCTGTTTCCAGAACCTTCAGCTGCATATATAAATATACCTGAGTATATTTCAGCAGAGGTAAATATAAGGCATTTTAACACACATCAACCCCCTTGTGTTTCCTGTGGATCTTTGTCTCCAGGTTCTTCCAAGAGCTCACAGTAGAGCCTGCCTGCCTGGCTGCACCTCCTCTAGGTGCTGTGCTTCTTTGTGCCCTGGTCTCCTCATCCGTTATCCTTAACTCCAGTGCTCTGCCTTAACTCCAGCCGTTCTGCCGTTGCCCTTGGCCTGGTTTGGGCTGCTCAGTGCTGCCGTGACACTTTGTAGAAACACTTGGTGGCTTCAGTAGGGGTATTCACTTTTAGACCACAGAGGCTGACTCCAATACTTTGTATGCTGCAGGTGATATGCAGGAGAAAGTGTGCAGATTTGTAGAATTGGTTTGTTGAAATAGCTGTTAAAGTTGGAAATTTCTTCTAGTTTTTGTACTCTTAGAGCATGGCATGTTTTTGTTTACTGTGTTTTCAAATAACTATGCAGCTGTGATTTTGAATATTTCATTTTCTAAATTTAACCAAACTCAGATACAGTTTGACACTTAATTTTAAAAGTAATTACTACTTACCAATTTCGAAAGTGAAGGCGAAACAAATGCATAGTGTAGTCATTTAGGAGGCACGGAGGCTTGAAAATGTTAGAAAAGGCTAAAAGAGAAAAAAGCCTGATACTTGGAAGATGAGACGAAGGTCAGTGTGGTAGGAGCTGATCTAGAAACAGGTTTGTGTGAAGAGGTAGAAATGTTGCTCTTTGCAAGTTGCTTACCCTGTAACATCATGCAAATTAAAGTCCTACCAGTCTTTTTCTTCCTGAGCACTTTGCACAGACAAGAGTAAATAGAGTAGAAATCAGGAGTTTTTCTGGGGGAAACTATAGTCTCTAACATGCAAGGCAGTGGCAAAAATAGAAGCTCCTATGCAGGGTTATGGAAAAAGTTAAAACCAGAGAAGGAAATAAACAAATAAAACCCGCAACCTTTTAAGTATCTTCCATCTGTGGTAAAACTTAAAGCCATTGTTACACAAAAGGGGAAATGCCTAAATGGGCCACTGTACAAAGAGGGCCCCCCAACAGTTAAGAAAAGACTTCAGAATGAGGACATCCTGAGTTTTGCAGGCAAATGGATGGAACTAGGAAATATCATCCTGAGTGAGGTAACTCAGACCCAAAAGGACATGCATGGTATATACTCACTAATAAGTGGATATTAGCCAAAGAAAAGTACAGAATACCCAGGTTAGAGTCCACAGAATTCAAAAAGGTTAACAAGCCAAAGGACCCAAGTGAGGACTCTTCAATCCCACTTGGGGTGGAGAAGAAAGCAATCACAGGGGTCGAAGGGGAAGAGGGAGGGACATGGGTGGAAATGGGACATGGGTGGAAATGGGAACAGGGAGGGGGAGAGGGGAACATGATCAGGTATTGGGTGGTAGAAAGGGACTGAAGCCCTGAGGGCTAGCAGAAAGAATGGAAAGAAGCAACCTCATGTGGTAGGAGGTTGGGGGAACCCTCCAGAATGTACCAGAGATCTGGGAGGTGAGAGATTCTCAGGACTCAAAGGGAGGGGCCTTATATGAAATGTCCTACAGTAGGGAGAGGGAACTTGTAGAACACACCTCCTGCAGAAAGACATCAAGTGAGGGAGAGGGTTGCCATCCCACAGTTACAACTCTGACCCATAATTGTTGCTGTCTGAAAGAACTTCAGGGACAAAAATGGAGAGGAGCCTGAGGGAAAAGGAGGTCCAGTGACAGACCCAAAGTGGAATCCGGCTCAAGGGGAGGTCCCAGTGCCTGACACTATTACTGAGGCTATTACTGAGGCTATGGAGTGCTAACAAAAAGGGAACTAGCATGACTGCCCTTGGAAAGACCCAACAAGCAGCTGAACGAGTCAGATGCAGATATTTGCACCCATCCAATGGACAGAAGCTGCTGGCCCCTGTGGTTGAATTATGGAAAAGCTAGAAGAAACTGAGAAGGAGGGCAACTCTGTAGGAGGATCAGCAGTCTCAATTAACCTAGACCCCTGAGATCTCTCAGACACCGGACCACCAACCAAGCAGCATACACCAGCTGATATTAGACCCCCCGCCCCCCCAACACATATACAGCAGAGGACTTCCTGGTCTGGGTTCAGTCAGAAGATGCACCTAACCTTCAAGAATTTGGAGGCCCCAGGGAGTAGGGAGGTCTGATGGGGTGGGCGGTGGGGGAGGGACATCCTGGTGGAGATGGGGGGAGGAGGTACAGGATGTGGAAAAGAAGGAGGATAAAATTTGGAGTAAAAAAAGAGATTAAATAAAATCAAAAGACAGGGGGAGAGAGAGAGAGAGAGAGAGAGAGAGAGAGAGAGAGGGAGGGAGGGAGGGAGGGAGGGAGGGAGGGAGGGAGGGAGAGAGGGAGGGGGGGGAAGGGAGGGGAGGGAGGGAGGGAGGGAGGGAGGGAGGGAGGGAGGTTTTCCAACAGCTGGCCCGAGGATGGCAGGGGATGTGGACTGCTGCTTGTCTTTAGGTGTTGCTTCTTTGTGTTAGTGCTGCTGCCGCAGGTATCCAGCTACATTGTTCCAATCAACACAGACTACCCAGAACCAAGTTGAGAGCTTTCTCTAACCCTGAGTAAAGGACTAGAGAGAGTTGTGTGCTCTTCCGAATACCCTTACAGATGCTGCTGTGTTGATAATATAGAGACAGGCAGCGACAGCATCTAATTTGGTATGCAGATATGCAGGTGAGGTATTGCTTTATAAGTATTTCTAAAAAATACCCTCATATAGTCCGTAAGATAGCCTCATGAAGTAGATTGAGTTACATTATTCCTACTTACGTTTATGAGAGATCTGAGGCATAGGAGGGTTTAAGAACTTGTCTTACAACTAGGAAATAAGTAATTACCTCTGAATGAGGTATGTTAGTAACCTAATCACAGGATAGTGCACTTTCATTGCAATGCTGCTAGTATTACTTTGA
This sequence comes from Apodemus sylvaticus, assembly GCF_947179515.1. Taxonomy (NCBI): domain Eukaryota; kingdom Metazoa; phylum Chordata; class Mammalia; order Rodentia; family Muridae; genus Apodemus; species Apodemus sylvaticus. The sequence goes on along the minus strand of NC_067475.1, from coordinate 82,684,197 downwards.
TCTTGCCTTTGGTGTGATGCTAGTATGAATGGCCACCCAAAGATACTGAATACATGGAACAGAGTTGAGCCTTGAATGGACTGCCTCATAAACCTGTTGTCCTTACATTCTTCACATACAGTGATCTCAGTATGTAATTATTACATGGCTTTCTAGACATTTTGTCACCAGATCTTAGTACTATTGGGGTTTGCGTCCTTTGTTAAATCTAAGCATAAAGCAAATTAAATGAGCACATGCTATACAAATCTACAGCCACACTGAGAAACACTGAATCATGTCTTTTTACCCATAATAAGCTTACAGTTGGTTAAGTAGCCTTAATACCAACAGGCAGGGTACTCACACCTGTAACTTGTATTTAAGATAAATGGGTTGAACGTTAAGATTGGTAGAATGAGCTGCAAATTAAAAAAACAAACAAACAAACAAAAAAAAACCTCTAAAAATAAACTTGGAAGTAAGTTCCTGGCAGAGTAAATTGTTTGAAATAAGTCTGCACAGTCCCTTGCCTGAACACCAGAAATCTAACAAGTCCTAGAAACTAAGACTTGAAAGACTTAAAGTTGAGGTATGATTGCCTCCTTTAATACTTATCTTAGTGATTATTTTGCTGCAGAAATAAGGTAATATGTTAGAAGTTTTTGTAATATATAGTTTATATATAGAAGTTTTTATATATAAAAATTGAAGACACTTGGAGATTTCAGGACTGTTTAAACTCTTAAGTCTCTGTGTATATATGAATTAATAGCATGCATTGCATGAATAAACACCTAAATTCTATTACCTAGGTATAGATAGGTCAGTGTAATATAATGACAGTTTGCGGTTTAAATATTTTCATCAGCAATTAAAATATGGCAGCTCTATACTACCTTAAATGCTGGTAAAGAACTCCAACCACATTTGACGGTCTATGCACATTAAAATAAGGACAAAGCTAAATTAAATTTGACCTTCCATTACAGATGATGTCTCTTCTCTGTGCATTTTGCTAGTATTGTAGATGGATAAGATAGAGTGCCTTCCCATAAGGAGACCACTTTATGGTGGAAAGGAGTCCCTTTCTGTCTCTTGAGAGATGTATCTCTTGTTATCGTCAAAAAAGCCAGAAGAACAAGCTGGATACTATGTATATGCCTATAATGCCAACACTTGGAAGATTAAGACTAAAAGATGTACGGGCTCAACTCAGCCTGGGCTGCATAGTGGCACCCTGTCTCAAACAGAAACAAAACCATAGGTACATGATTTCATTCATTCATCAAGAAGGTATTAAATAAGCAAGACAGTGATTATAACTACAGGATACATTTGTATTTGGGTTGTGCCAAAATAAGGTGTGTCAGCAGACACTTTTATTTTTATTCTTTAGTGATTTATTTATTATGCACTTTAAAGTGTGTGTGTGTGTGGGGGGGGGGGGCTCCACAGAGGCCAGAGGTATTGGATCACCTAGAACTGGAGTTATAGTAGTTGTAAGCCACCTAATAATGAGTGCTTAGACCTGAACTCAGGTCTTCTACAAGACCAGACACACTCTTAGCTGCAGAGCCATCTCCCAGCCTCTTCTATTATACACATCTATTTTAAAGTTAGTTGGCAATCATTTATGTTAAAGTTTCTTCATAAGTATACACACATACATGGATAAACACACTTTGGATTGTTGTAGTCCTTACTAAAATATATAATCTGTTTTTTTTCTCAGAAATTGTAGTACAGAAAATACAGTTTAAATTGTCTTTAAAGAATATACGTAATTTCCCTTTACTCATGTTTTTATAACAAGACTTTTGTTCGAGAGTCTTTAATGTCTTTGTCAGTCACATCCCAGTGGTTTGCTTCGGAATCATTCCTGGGTAAGAATGGAGTTCTCTGCTCCCTCTCTCACTGATTGTGTGAAAAGTTACATAAGTTAACTGTCTCTAACACACCAACCAGTTAAATAATAGAAGAAATAATCTAGGTATACAATTTGAAATGTGGTATACAATTTTCTGCTGAGATAATAGTAACCACCTATCTAAGATAAATAATGTAATCCTAAAGACACCCAAGACAGAAAAGGTTAAATACTAATCCTAAAAGTACATGGACAGTTAACATATGTGTTAACTTGGGTTGTGATAACTTTCTATGACATTGAGTTCTGTTTTGAGAAGAAAAAATATAGAAATGTTGAGTAAACGCTCTGTTACCTTAAATTTCTTCCTTATTGGTCTTGGGTGTGGAAATTGAAGTCTGTTATACCTGTGCTTATTTACATTTTTGTGTGTGGGTGGTTCATAATAATAGTTCACTGGTGAGCAATATAAGCCCAAACAGCTTTTCAATCATCCATAGACATCTTTACCAGTTTAGATTTAAAATGTCATTGTTACTATTACAGTGAACATATAGGGGCAGTATTGCACCATTTTTGTAAATCTTGTCTGAATTTGAGGATTTTTAAATGGTTGCAGTTACAGGCTTGTTCTTGGACAAATGATAACAATATATCTCACTTTTAAATGCTCAGTTCCACCTGCTTTGTGAAGTCTAATTCAGGTTCTTATTTGGATTGTGCAAAACTCTTGTTTTACAGAAACTCATCTTTAATTTGTATTTGAAGTCAAGGGATATGTTGTTAATTAAAAGAGCAAAATTCATCTGTAGTTAGACAACAAAATGTAACTAATTCATGAAAATTTGCAAAGTACTAAAATCAGTGCAGTTTGTTTTTAACTGCTTTTTAAGAGCTTTTCAAGAATATGAGGGATTTTTTTGTCAACTTGTCAAGCAAACAAAACCTAGATTAATATATAGTCTTACTTTAAGATTCTTCAATTGATATACACTCTTTTTCAATATTAAAGTAGTGAGATTACAAACTTTGTTATAGATTTTTGTAGGTTTTTTCTTCTGACTCTCACTGAGAGAGGACTGAGCAGTTGTTTTCCATCTGTTTGTTGTTCTTGACGCTTCCTGTGATCCGAGGACTCCTTGACACCCTGAGAATCAACAGTGAACAAAGCCATCCCAGGCTTCACTGAGAGCTGAAGTGTGTGGATGATGTGCTGGCCACTTCTGGCTGTGAACTCGTCCTCTTTCCTTTACTAAGTGAACCTTAGTAAGTCAGCCTGCAAATGGAGAGAGGACTGCCACCTCAGAGGGCTGCTGTGATGGCCAAACCAAAGAAGCCATAGGAATGTGGCTCTGTCACAGAGCTCACTGTCCTCAAGCCTGGGTGGCTAAAGAGCAAGATCGGTTCTCGTTATCACTATATCTTACTTTTACTTCTGATATAAGTATCAGAAGTATAATAATTTTTACTAGTTTTGAATTACTGTTTTGAATAATTTTTAAATTGTGAAAGAAAATGCATAGCATCCATTTTGAATAGTCGGTTAGTTTTTAGTTTTCTGAATGACTGGTCATCATTGTCTATAGAAAGTTGATGTGGTTTGGTTCTACTCACATCATGCAGAGACTTTCAGTGTGACTACCCTGTGTAAAAATTAACCCCATTATGTCTATATCAATCACAAAATGATAGGTGACATCTTTGTATTTTGTTTATAGATTCCTGCATGTTTAGAATAAGTGTGTTGGCTTAGACTCCCATTAAGTAGAAGTTTTGCAAGTGCTAAATAAGAATTGAAAACAGTTTATTGGCTCATGTATTCTGTTGTTCCTTCATTATCTCTAGTTAGTCCCTTCCATTTATGATTTTAAATTCTGAAGCCCTTTCTCTTTCTTTAGCCCCTCAAATTCGGTAATTAAGAAGTGGAACGCACTTGATGGCATCTTTGAAAATGATCTGATCAAAGTGGTGCTCATTACTGTATAGGGAGAGATGCTAAAGCATTTGAAGAACTCAGCTTCATATGTTAGCAAATATACTTAAACATTTAGGCCTTTCTTTGCTATGCTGTGCTTTCTTCGTTCTTTTATATTTTAGTCATATAGGAAACATCCTTTAACATGCTTACAGGTATAAAGCCTTATACACACAGAGGCCTAAGTCTGCACCCTGTTTAATAGCTTATCAGCTATGTTCCTGCTGCAACTGCTTCCCGGGGGGGGGGGGTAGTGTTGTTCTGCTGGTTTCATATTAGCTTTGTTACCATGCAGTATTTCTCAGCTGCTCACACTCATTACCATACAGCTGGTGTGTAGACGGGAGGAAGCAGGCAGAAGTTGTACTGGCTACAAGAATAAGAAGCTCTTTTGCAGATGGGGTGCTGGCAGATGGGGCATGTGTTTGAGCAGGTTTTACCAATGACAGAGTGTGTTAAAAATCATACTGCGGAAGTTCAAGGTCATTGTCATGAATTTAGAGCTTTCAGGGTTGTTCAGCTTTGTGCAGAACAGACCTTTTTAGAGTCCTAATTAATAAAAATGTAATAAATGGCAAGCCACAACTCCTAGAAACATCTGATGAGTTTTTTCTTTATTTTAGTATATTTTGTCTTTCTCTTGCATGATCTAAGAAGCATTAATCCTATCAAATAGTGTCTCTTACTACTTTGTGCTGGCATAATTTTAAATTTATTAAAAATTTCAAACTATATAAAAGTATATGCTTTGAAAAATACAGTAGCATTCAGTTTTGCTGTATAATGTTAAACCATTAGAAGATCAAATGGCAGAAGAATTGGAAATCTGTGTGTCTGGTGTTGAGCATTGTGAAGATTAAGTTGAAATGTATGACACATACTTGTAACGTTAGACAGAAATGGTATTAACAGGGCTATGCCTTTTGTTAAAATATTTTGTGCTTAATTTTTCATACCCATAAAAACATATGAGGTCAAATTGAAATAGCTGCCAATTTTCAAAAATTTTCAGCTAGATGAAGGAGCACACAACTGTAGTATCAAGACTTGGGAGGCTGAAGCAGTTTGATTCACTCTGTGCCACATAGTGAATGCCAGGCTAGCCAAGATAGTGTACCAAGACTGAAGAAAAATAACAACAAAAAAAGTTTCAGTGGCTTCTTATTCCTTTTGACCCTTTTAATTAACTGTAGTTTTTTATATATCATATTTTTGTAGAAGATGATTAAAAAGAACAGCTAAAGCAAACTACAGCTGTGCAATTGTATGTAAAATGTGCAGGATCCCCTTTAATTTTAATGCAACTAGAACCCTTATCTTTTTGTTAATGGAGATTAAATAATATAAATGCACATTACATATAAAATATAGATAGCTAATTTCAGAGTTCATGGTCACAACATTTTTGCTTAAAAACTTTCATGCTTCTATTTTCTTTTTTTTTTATTTTCTTGATTAGTAGAGGCATAAAATTCTGTTATAGCGTTGAGTACTGTTTAATAGTTATACCCTTTTCCTTTAAACATGTTAGAATATGTTCTGTTTATAATGAAGGTTTGTTTTCAGTTGGCTTTTTTTTTAAAGCTTCATGGAGTTTCCTGCCATTCCATTGCATCTCATCAATACAGAAATACAACTCGGTATGTGATGTAACTCAGTATGAGATATAACTATTCTCTAGTGAGAAAATACATGAAAGATAAAATTATAAATAACATATGATAGAATACACTTAAATAGCCAACACCTTAAATTTATTTCTGTAGGTCTATATTTATTTGGTAGAGTATATCTTACCTTGCCAATAGTCTCTTGTTAGTATTTTTTGTTGATGTACTATTTGTACAAGAAGTTTGGGAAGAGCTAAGATAGCACAAGCATCAACTGTGGTCTCTACTGCCTGGGGCAACTTACATTCTCATTGGGAGAACGAACTGACAAATAATGTGTCATTGTACCTAGGTTCCAGCTTCATTGTGAGTGACAGCTTTGGAATAGGGAGAAGTAGCCTGTGTGCAGATGACTTAGACTATTTCCTCTTCAATCCAGATCTTCTGAGCTTCAGGGCCAGTTGGTGCACGGCACTTACTTGTTTGAATGTCTCGGAATTATCTCATGCTCCTCCTCTCCTGTCTTCTAGAAAGCAGAAACAATCAAACAGCAGCAACAAAACAATCCTTGCTATGTCATTTGTTTTCTGTCTGGTCAAGTAAATAAGAAATTTGATGCCATCTTTGATACTTCCCTCTCCTTTGTTTCTATCATCTGCCACCAATATGTCCTGTCAGTTTTGTGTCCAAATACCTCAACTGTTAATCCCTGTGTATCTGTTGCTACCCAGCTAGTCTAGGCTGCCATTGCTTCTTGCTTGTCAGTGACTAATCCTTCTTGGGGCCTGCCCCACATCCTCTTCCAGTCACTTCACCTGCTTCCAAACTTGCATTCAGAACCATTTTTCAGTAAAGGTTATCTGATTACATCTGCTTTACAGAAATCCAATATTAACTTTTCATTGCTTTTATGTTAAAATAAAAATTCTTTGCAAAGTTTTGCATAATCTAGTCCTTGCTTATTTTTCTACCCTTATTCTGTGCCACTAGTCATGCAGGCTGTCCCCTGACACATGATCCAGCTGAGTTCAGCCAGTAGCTGTCTCTGAACCCCGAGACTAGATGGAACCTTAGCATACACATTCTTCAAAACACTACAGCATACAGTGTAATAGTTTTAGGTGTTCTCCCTCCGTCCCTCCCTCCTTCCCTCCCTCTCTTCTTCCTGCTTTGTTGCTTTTTCACCCTCCTACAGTATAATATCACATCATGAAAGCCAATATTTAATTAGCTAATACAGAATAGGTAATAAAATTAATGCACACTGAATGAATGAAATGTTTGTTGGAAACTAAAATAGCCATATAAGTCTATTGGTGAAAGTTATACAGCCTAGGAGGATGGAGGTAGAGACCGGCAGGATAATAAAGTATTGATTTAACTTACAGAGACATATATTTACTAACAGTGATGTTTGCGGTCGTTGGAATGGGACAAATGTGCCTGGGTCAAATTGACATCTATTAAATATGGTTTGGCCCCTAGAAAAGGGATTTATGTGATTAAAATCAAGAAATGAGGCCAGAGCCAGGTGTGATGATGTGTAGTACTGGAGAGAGTGGGGCAGAGGTAGAAGGATTATGCGTTCCAAGCCACCTGGACTGCATAGCATGCTCCAGCCATAGGCTGCATAGTGAAACTTGGAGGTGGGTCAGTGCAGGGGAGGATGGAAACAAACACAGAGGAACCACATTATGTACTGTACCCGGACTTATAAGTCCCATGTGAGTCCATAGAGGAAATCCTGTGAATCTGGATATGCTGCTTTTAAGTCGAATATTGTTAGATTGTATCTGAAACTGAAAATATTTAGTATCAGATGAAGCTACAATCTCTAAGAGGTTTTGGATTAGTTGAGTCAATGACTAGTACTTAAAGCTATTTTCTTTGGTTCATTAGTAGGGTTTTGTCACTTCCATCAGTCGCTCTTGGGCTTCAGATCGTCTTAGTAATGATGAAAAACACCTTGCAGCTTCCTTGAAAGGGAATTTCACTGGAGATCTTCAGTGTGTCCAGGACCATGAAGGGACGAGGGGAGGACATAAGCTCTTCACAGGGCTGAAGGGACAGCTCAGCGGGGGAAGACCACCTGCTGCTCTCGTACAGGGTCCAGGTTCAGGTTTTAGCCTCCTCATCTGCTGGCTCACAACCACCTTAGCTGCAGCACTAGGGGATCCGACACCTTCTGCGTCATCCACAGATGCTTGCGTACACGTGATGCATGTAGAAATCAGGTGCAGACACACACATGAGCACACACACGGAAAATAATAACATTTTGAAAAATTTCAAGTTCTTAAAGGAATTAGAAAAAGGAAGCAAACTTACTGTGTTATACCTTCTTCCTCTGCCCACTAGTGACTGACTGCCCAGTCTTAATCTATGGAATAAATGGATAAAGGGAGTCGTTCTTAGCAAGGGGACATCAGCACTTGTATATCAACTCCTGCTTCTTTTGGTAAATTCATACCTGCAGTGTGTCAGTGAACATATTCAGCTCCTTTGTAGCTAGTTTGTCTTTTCTCTTTGTCTGCCTTGGCTTTGGTGCAAATTTCATCCACATATGACACCTTTACAAGCTGATACAGCTCAGAAAACATCCTAGAATATCGGAACTACCTCATTGTCTTGCCTCAATTTAGAGAACTCTGTTCCATTCTATAATTGGTGGCCAAGATCTGGTTCTACTACCATTTTTTTCTGGCCCTGGGAAAATTAGTGAACTCTTGGCCTCTTTCCTCATAAAATAGGAGCTGTCCTCATAGCACCGTCTTCATAAGGCTGTTGTACAGTCTTCATGACCTGCTGAACCAAAGCAGCTGGAAGAGGTGTGGCTTGGTGAACTCTCTTCCCAGTGTATATCATTTCCTAAAAGGGCATCTTTGGTTAAACTAGTTGCTTATTCAGACACAAAAAGAATAACATAAATATATAGCCTCTTTCATTGTGGCTACTGAAGGGACACTCAGTCCTATCAAAATCTAGTGACTATTTTTCCTTTATTGTTTTAGAGTAAAATATTATCACATGCCTAACTGTATTATTGTCATGAGATAAGGAATATTACTTAGTAGTTACGCCCATTTGTCTTCTGTGATTGACCAGCCTACTCTTCTCTGTGACTGGGGGAGGTCTCCTAGGAGAGACTGCTACATCTTGATCTGCCTTACATCTTGTTTTGCTTAATGTTTCGATATCTAGAATTTTGCTAACTCTAGCTCAATATTTTCTCAAATGTGGTAGATGTTTAAAAAAACAAACAAAAAACCTTAACCCCTAATAATTTTCTACCGTCTCCTTCATTGTTTAGAACAAAAGAATCCATTGTATGACTCAGAACGTATTTGACTGAAATTCAGCATATTGCAATGGAGTATAGGGATAAGGAATCACTATGTAAATTATTCCCAGTTTTCACCTTTTCCTGTGCTACCTATGTATAAACAATATAGTGATTTCACAAAATAAAAGTTTTGAAATGAGTAGATTAGTGGAGGTAAATTATAACTTGGCCTGGCAAAATCTGTTCACTGCAATTGTTGTTATGATCATGTAGATGATCAAGTCTTCATCTATTTTGAAATATCTTTAAGATGTTTTAATACATTGTTTTCTTTATATAGAATAATTTTTAAAGGAAAGGCTTAATATGAAGAAGAAATTATTTATCTGTGAGTGTGTGTCTTTATCTTAAGACCAGAAAGATACCTAAACAAATGATTTTAAGATATTAGAGTTTAATATATTTTTGATAGTTTTAAGTTTGAATTTTAACTCCATCTCATATATATGATTATTTTTCTTGTAAAATTCACACATACTATCTTGCAAACTTAAATTTGTGAAAATTTAAAATTTGGTTTTAAAAAGTTCCAGCCGTTCTTCTTGTCCAGATCCAGAATAGGTCTCAGTTCCTCCCCAGCGTCTGCCCTTCGCCTGCCCTTCCGTTCTCCACCTCTGTGTGGAAAACTCAATACCATTGCAGAAAAATAATCCTTTGAAGTTAGGTATAAAAACAACATTTGGGGTCCTCAAGGTCTTATTGTTAGATATCTTTAGATCATGTGCTCATTTTTTTAAAAGTGAATAAACAAAATGACTTTATAACAAAAGTTATAAACTCCACTATGTGTAACTCCACTAAAGGCTCATCTATTTCCAGCAATATACTTTTGTATTCAAATTGTCTTTAGAATCTCGTGAATAGGCAGGAGATCTTGTAAACATTATGTTACTCATAATTCTTGCAATTTGTTAAATTACATACCCAGTAACTGCTTTAAATGTAAATTGGTGCTTTTGATATGAATATGTAGCACCTTTCTTTTTAAACATAGTGGGGTGATCACTGGGCTCTTCCATGCTCACTGGACAGTACATTAGATGCTTGAATACTTTAAAAGAGCAAGTAAGAACATTAAGAAATCACTCTTAGGTACATTCATAAAGAAGCTTGTGGTGTTTTGTTTATTAGCCTACAACCAGTGCAGAATAGGTGTTCAGTGTTTCTAAGTAAGTAAAGTAAGCTTACATTCCCAGAATCAGAGTTTCCTAGTAAGACTGTCTCAAAAACAAGGGAAATTGAATAAAACTATTTATTGTTATTTTAAATTCTAGATAATTACTGAGCTGGTGAAAAGAAATGCCTGTTTCTAAAAGTTCAGCATTTGAATCTGACTTTATGTATCTTCCCACCAAATATTGTCACCTGAATACAGTTGTCAAAGTCAGTGGAGCCAGCCATCACAAACCGGAGAGTTCTGGGACAGATCTGATGACTGACTACTTGTTAGCCAGGCTGTAGTAAGCACACTTTGGCTGAAGGTCTCCTTTAACTTACTAGGAGGTTCTGCAGTTATACTCTGTGTTCTTTTATGGTCACAGAGAATAGTTTATGATGAAATGTCCTTTCAGCTTCAATAACTGAAACTGAGTACATCTTTTATTGTAGTAGACATTTGCTAAAAACAAATACTGGCAATACCATAATAGTCATTGGTTATCTAAGCCCAGTCGCTCTTCTAAAAAGTAAATTATCAAATGCAGACTCAGATGAGAATGGAGAAAACGAAAGGGTAGTGAGGTAAGGGCTATAATGTCGAAACAGAAGTGGGTTAGCAGAGCCTCAAATGGTGCTTTACAAGTGGTACACAGTACTTGGGAATTGGGGGGTTACCTGGTCTGCAGGTCTCTTATTGGTCCAAGTTTGGAGGACTCTGAATTAGGGGCTTGATTTGAGAGCTGGTTTCAGGGGGTGGTAAATTATGACAGAATGAAGGAGTAAATAATGTATGTGTGGGCATGTGCATGTGCCTGTAGGTGAACAGAGGCTGGGCGTTGACACTGGGCAGAGTGCCTTATATGAGACTCAGTCTCTCACTGAGTCTGATGCAAATTTGGCTAGGCACTCTGGGCAGCAAGCTCCAGGATCTTCCTGTCTTCACCCTCTTCCCCCATGCCAGAGTTGCAGATAGGCAGTCTCGCTTTGCCTTTTATGTAGGTGTTGGTAATCCAGTGCTTGCATAGCAGAGACCTAATTATATCTCTTACTTCAAAAAGTAATGTTCGCTTTGTGAGCGATCTTCACAAAAGAATATGGGCAGACAGTATACGGGGAGATCGTGTTATATCATTCCATTTTAGAAGCCTTTTAATGATTCACATTGCACAAACTCTTGATAGTGGTCTGCAAGAGCCTTAGTGTTCTCACCTTGACCTTTTACCATTGCTTCACCCTAGACAAACTGGTCCTATTCTTGCTGAACCTGAACCTGGGCTCCACCCTATCATTGTGGCTGAAAAGTTGTCTCCTTAGGTGCTACCATTCCAAATGACTCTATCCTTGCAACTGCTCACGTGTTTTATAACGCCATGCTCTGTGTCTTAGAGCTGATATGAACTTCCTGTGTTCATTTCCTAGTAGGTTTCTCTTCTTCCTCCCACCAAACATGCACACTACTTCCAAGTACAGTGCTCGTGCATACACAATAGGTGCCCCAAAATGCATCAGGTTTGTTTATTTATTTTGACAGGTAAGGAAAAAAGGGCAAAGCTTACAGAGTCATTTAGATCACCACCATTAACATTTTTATATTTAGGTCTTTCTTCCCTCTTCCTGAAGGGACCATTATTGAACTTCAAAGTAGCCCTCCTCCAGTTTGATGTAATGAACAGTAGTGAGGTATGTGTTTTAGAAAGAAACTTGAGTTCGGGAGTGTAGAAGGGAGGTTAAGGGCTGACGGTAGAAAGGATGAAACAATTCAAAACAAACTAGGCACTTATGAATAGTAAGGGTCCTGTTCATGGAAATCAACGAGTCATACCCCCCTCTGCCTCCCTTGAGATGCACTGAGGAGTATAGCATTTTAATAACGGTCGGGAACTTTCTCTGTACCATTCCCCACTACACAGTAGCCGAGAGCACGACTTGCTTGTGTCAGTTCGGGTATGAGTGTTTGCTGAAATACTAGTCAGTGTTTCCAATTAAAATGAAACAAACAAACGAAAAACCAATGTGGTCCTCATGCCTACTTATACATTCCTGTAAGTTTTCCTTGTACAGAAAGGCTCATGGGGTTTTTCCATGAGTTAAGGTAGATTGGCTAATGCACTAAAGAACACTGTAACTTCAGCATTAGGTAACTGAGTGAGGAGATGGCAGTGCATGGGTTACCTTGTAATGAACCCTTCAAGAGCAGAGAGGGGAAGTCTTACCATCATTAGTTCTACAGGTTAGTAATGGCTGTAAGTTTACATTTTGGTTCATAGAGGGAACCTTTTTCCTCCCCAGCATCTATAGAACCTTTATTTTCTCAGCTGGTTTTAAGAATCCCTGGGGAAGTAGGTTAATGTAATATCTTTGTCCTTAGAAGCATTTTATTTATAGAGATTGGGATGTACATATGTAGGTGCTCATTTCTTAATTGATTACTTAGTTATTTTGTCTTAGTTGCTGGGGTTCTAACCTAGCCTTACCCAGTGTCTGTCATCCTTCCTTCATTGTCGCTTGCCTCAGATTTCCTACCTACAGTAGAAGCATGCTTGTACCGACTAGGGCGGCCAGTCCTCTGAGGTGATCAGAGTTAACATGTAGTTCCTTTTCATCACCATTATCTGAAAACAGAGCACTTTTTTTTTTTTAAGCAGTATTTGGTTTTAGCTCAGCTTGTCCCACCACCTATGTAATGACTAGAAAGGAAGTCGAGCTTTGGAAACAGATCCCACATTCTGACAGGACCCGGACCCCCCCCCCCCCCCCCCCCCCGTTCTTACCTTTGTCACCGGCTAATGGCAGTTTCCATTTGCAGGGTACCTGTTAGACATTCAGAGAGTCCTCACAGTCCCTTAAAGTATGTAAGTATCTGAGTACTCCTGCTCATTCCTCACAGACTCATGTGCCAAGTGGCCAAGGGCACACTGGCCTTTGAGCCAAGGTCACTCTTCAGAGTCTGCGTCTCAGGTTCATAACAAGGAAAGGTTAGATTAGATGGTTTCCAGGTTCACTTCATGGCATATGGATGGCTTCCTGTTACTCAAGAGTTTCATTGGTTCAGTAGGTAAAACACTACTTTTACGTCGTAGCTTTTAGCTCTTTTAGATGTCCCAAACTCTTTGTCATGACTAATTGCTAATTTAAGAACTTAGCTCCAGGATGTTAAACACCTTATAAATGAATACAAGATTTGTATTCACACACAGAATTTCACATACATGTAAACTTTTCTCAAGTATGTTTGGACTTCATAGTCAGCTCCAATAAATATAGAAGTGGATGAAGAAAATAGATTAGTTGGAGTGTAAGCCTTACATTGAAGAAAAGCAAATCTCATCTTTACTGTATATTATTTACTATTTTGTTTTTTCTAAAGTCAACCTTTTATATTTTTTATGACATTTTCTTTACTAAAAATATAAGAATAAGTTTATAATATAGTTTTAAGGGGAAGCAAATAATGACACAATCACTTAACGTACTGGTCTTATAGTTTAGATCTGAAGTATGAGCTGGAGAAACGTACTACTTGTTAGTAAGTTGAGGGTAGCTTGCATGGATTGTGAGCCTAGGCACAGATGCTGACTGTATTGTGAAGGATGCTGACCTCATACCAAATCCCTGACACGTCTACAGAAATATAAAGCCTGGAAATAGAAAGTAAATAAAACATCCATCTTTGTTTTCTTCTGTGACTGTGCTAAGTGAAGCTCTAGCCTCATCCCTGTGTGAGCTCTGGACATGTGCACATTTATATTTTGTGCACTTGCACAGGTGCACATGATAGCCTTTGCATTGACCTTGTAATTGATTGTATGCATCTTTGTAAAGAGGATTTTCGATAGCTTGAACTTACAGAAAAATAATGAAATACTGTTTCTACGGTTATACTTAGTTAAATAGCACTTAAAGTCTGAGTTCTATGTACACTTACAGTTTGATTTACTATGGTTACAATGTTTGTATAAAATCTTTTTGTGTTTTTCAGATTTGTTTTAAATTGTGTATTGTGGGTAGTTATGCATTAATGCTATAGTGTTGGTTTAGTTGGAGAATATTTTGGAAAACTAGAGTTCAATTAAAAAAATTATTATGTATACATCATATCACTTTCTGCCTGCAGGCTAGAAGAAGGCATCAGACCCCTTTACAGATGGTTGTGAGCCACCATGTGGTTGCTGGGACTTGAACTCAGGACCTCTGGAAGAGCAGTCAGTGCTCTTAACCACTGAGCCATCTATCCAGCCCTGAGTTCAATGTTTTTTAAAACTAATTTTATTTTGGATTCTAAAAGCTCTGTCCGTGTGTGTGTGTGTGTGTGTGTGTGTGTCCGTCCGTCCGTCCGTCTGACCGTCCGTCCTTGTGTCCTTGTCCTTTCTTACTTTACATTTAGTAGAAGAGAAAGCCTTACATTATAAACTATCCTGCGCTTGACACATTGTAAGAGCTAGCCGATTTCCTAATGGATGTAGGAAATACCCTACTAGCCAGTTCCTACTGCAGTAGTACATGCTTGGTGCTGAGCTGCACACCCGCCTTCCTGTTGGATACCTGCAAGAGAACACTCCCATGGACTTTGCACTTTTAGTTAGGAACCTTTCCATATGAACCTACATCTTTGAAAGTTAATGACAGTGAGTTAGTAAAGTTTCAAAAAGTTTGTTACAGCCTCAACATGCTTGGCATTCTTTCCTTTGATGTAGAAAATTTGAACTGTCTCTATTCTAATTCTGCTCAGGGCAAGGCAGCTAGCTAACTGTGGTAGGCAGTTTCCTGTTTCTTCCCAGAGTAGAGCGTTGTCATGATAACAAGATCACTGACATCAAAACACAAACACATCTTCTTACTATTATAACTTAGAAATGTATTCTTAAATGTTAGCAAGGTAACTATGAAAATAATGTTCATGGTACAACCAATCCTATCACAATAAACTCAGAAATACTAAGTATACTAAGAAACATATACTTTATATATTCATATGCATGCGTTACCAAATTATGCTTATGGTTGCTACTGCTTACTTGTATGACTAATTGTTTAAAACTGTTATATATAAATGTTTTTCTGGATGTCCTACAAATAAACTTGAGTGAGGTACGAACTTTCCAGGAGTAATTATTAGAAAGTTGTACAAAGGTAGCATTAGGTTGTTGAGGCAGAAGAATACCAAGACTAGGTAGTACTGATATGGAGCAGTAATTGTGTTGTAGGGAAGCCAGGAGCCTGAAGGCCGCGCAGGCAGGGAGGAGAGGTGTCATTCTCTTGTTGACACTGCGTGCGCACATGTCACTTGCGTCACCCACAGTCAGAAGACTGCTGGTTTGTATGTATGTAACCAGGTGGGGTCAAGCCTTGACTAGAGTGAGTCCTTTGCTTAGACCAGCTGGGGTTAACCAGTCTAAGCCATCTTGGGCTCTGGGGAAAAACATCTTTGTGCTGCTTATTTCTGGAGCCAGCATCCACTTGTATACAGCCAACTCAAAAGCTTGCTTATAGATTTTAATTTAAATAATGCTTATAGATTGCTAGTACAAGGAATAGTTTTAAAGAATGGGAAAATTATTGTCTGGCTAGAATTACATGAAAATTTATTTTATTGTGATGAAAACATCACTGTAATGAGATATTCTAAAATTTTATACAACTGACATTAATATTTACTTAGCTATAGTAGAAACTCGCCAGCTAATCTTTTTGGTGAACTTAATACTTGATGTTATAGCATAAGACATAAAATACAAGATAAGCTTAGAGTTACATAGATCATAGGTAAAGCCCCCATGTTTCTGTCCATCCAGTTGTAATATAGATAGAAAAAGGTATTTAAAACACCTAAATATGATTTATGCTTGGGAGCATCTGTAAGCTAAGACGGCCAGAAATCAGATCATGTGCATGCGTTGCTTTGCTTGGTTCATCTATAGAGTCTGGTAGTAAGAAGAGATAGCATGATCTTCACTGAAGGTACTTAAGAGTGCTGGAAAAATCTTTATTTTTACTTTGTTACTTTGAAATCTGATTAGAAAATTGGTTAACTAGTTTTGCTTGGCTAGTTCTTCACAGTTAAATTAGCATTGTAAATTAAGTATTGGGAGAATTGTATTTGGTAAATGGTTAGTCATGATTGGTAATTATAACCATACATATTTTTCACTTAAAGGGCTAGGTTAATAGAAGCCACTGATTACCTTGATAGATGAAGGAAATGGGAAGGTGTGGACTTCCCAATGTATCCTTTTGATAAAGCTTTATGAGCAAGTTTTCTTATAACTTCATTTGCATAAGTAGCATGTAACCACAAGAACTCCTTTAAATATGTAGAATAAAGGTATTTCTAACCCTGGCCCCACTAAGCTTGCCCAATACAAATTCTGCCGAGATTCCAGCTATTTGTTAATATTCTTCAGTAGCCTGGAACAAACAAGAACTCCATATTTGCTGGCTTCTCCCCCCCAAATCAGGAAGCAACTAGTTAATAAGGGTCTATATATTTTCCCAAATATTGGACACCCCTTTCCCCCTAAGCAAGAAATTTCAATTTAAAACGAAATTCCCTTTGCAGTGAAGGAATTGGTTGGTAGGAATATAACTTTTGTTGTGTATGTATGTACATCTATGTATGTGCATATTGAACCTGATGGGGAATGACGTAAGAACTAGGTAAGTGTTTGGGAGGATAATAGACAGTAGAACATAATTTCTAGGAGAGAATGCAAAACATGCATCTTCATAAAATTTACATGTGAGGGTAAACAGTATTGCATTGAATGTCATGTTTATAATGGTGCACATTTTAAAAATTGATATTTCATGTAATATTCTATTACCATGCAGAACTATTAAAATATTGTTCAAATAGTAGGAATCTTTTTCTGAAGAAACTAAGTACTCTAACTATAGGCACATAGCTTACTTGCAATAAAGAACATTAGTGAGGAGGATAGGAGTTAATTAACTGGGCACTTGATAATAGCTTTCTTATCCAAGGAGTCTTATCACCACTTCCAAGGGCAGTTGTGTAGCAAGCTGCAAGATGAATACCTAAATTTGTACATAATCATTCTATGAAAAAGGTTGCCTTTAGGCAAAGTTAGTTTTTTATTATTATATAAAATTCCTTTTTAATGCTAAGCAATGTACATTGTCACAATCTTTTTTTTTTTTTTTTTTTTTTTTTTTTTTTTTTTTTTTTTTTTGAGACAGGGTTTCTCTGCATAGCCCTGGCTGTCCTGGAACTCACTGTGTAGACCAGACTGCCTCTGCCTCCCAGAGTGCTGGGATTACAGGCGTGCGTCACCACCACCCAGCTGTCACAATCATTTTTGAGATAAAAATCCACTACCTCTTGTAGACCCAGGGTGGATGAATGTCAGGATTCCCAAGTGAGCACGGAACACATGGAGAAGTAGTCTTTAGACAAACAGACATTAGGTAGAAGTGGTTCATCTTTAAGGGTAACCCTCCTTGTTCCCAAGAATCACTGGCAGTAATCTTGAAAACTGTATTTTAAAAGAATGTGTGGTAAAACATAAGAAATAAGTTCATTAAATCTTAATTTAAGAGACATGCAGGTGAAATATATCTCTTATTACATAATTTCTGTAAAAGAACCTTTATGCTCCAAACTGGTTTACTTTGTTACACTTCCCCAAGAATATTTAATTTTTCCCTTTGGAATTGCCCATATCACACTGCCCAAGCTACTTGAAGAATATAGTCAGCCTCTGCCAAGTCTGTCCAGTAGGATGGCAGTTAATGAAAGTAGCCTGTTCTGCCTCTGCTAGGGGTGGGGGTGGGGGCCGGGGGCGGGGGTTATCTAAATACATTTCATTTCCAAAATGTTTCTTTCTGGAAGGACTTATTTGTGGTAATGCTGATTGCTATTTAAATCTCGTCAAAAATGTGGGTTTTACAAAACACAAAAATAATCTCCTGAAAGTTTGGAAGGGGAGAGGGGCTGTGGTGTGGGGCGGTCCCTGCTGCCCACGTCCGCCCTCTGTGCTGTGCGTTGTGTGCTCACGGGCTCCCTGGAGCAGATCACCATATAATTGATGTGCAGTCTGCATTGCTGAACCCTGGACTGCACCATTCTGTGTTCAAGGGAAGATGTAATCTGATCCCTCTGCTGCTGAGGGAGGAATCTGTTCAGTCAAGGCTTTGACAGGGCAGAGTCTCCTCCAATAATCTTGTGGGTTCTCGCTCATTATTCCCCGAGTTCTCCTCAGTGGAGCTGCATGCGTGTGTGCGTCCCGAGCAGCGTTCTGGTTCTGAGCTGCGTCTGCTGGTGCTGGGGAGTTTTGCTGCCGGTTCCGCTGCCTAATCTTCCTTTTCTGGCGTGCCTGAGCATGTCCACGTTAGAATCTGTGACATACCTACCTGAAAAGGGGTTATATTGTCAGAGATTGCCAAGCAGCCGGACACACGGGGGCACAGAATCCCTGAAGGGGAAAAATACAGAAAATATGGGTTTCTACGGCACATTAAAAATGATTTTTTACAAAGTAAGTAATCTGTTTTCTTCCTGTGCTGTGTGGTTGTGTGTGTGTGCCTGCCTGAGAAGGAAAATCTGTATCATCAGAGATGGCTGCAGTATCCTCTAATTTTGGTGGGTGGTTGGATGTCTGGTATTCTGTTTTATTTCATGACTGTTGTAATCAAGTCTGGAACGATGGTGTGAGCTGGGAGAAGCTTTAAGATAAAATGTATATTTCCATCTGAGAATTTTTCACTGAAAGCCTATTTGAGACTTCAGAAATGTAGCTTCGTTACATGCTGACCTGGAAATACTCAGCCTCACTTGGCTGTCCGTGAGCCTTGCTGTTCAGTTTCCCTGTACCATAGGCAGACATGTGTGTTCATTAGTTAACTCTTGGAGTGTAGTCCCTGAAATGTGTGGGGGTTATGTTTGAAGAGATTGAACTACTTGTGGTATCTTAAAAAAAATTACCCAATTAATTTTTGGTTATAAAGTCAGTATTTTCAGTTAATAGTACAGTATTCAAAAGATTTCCATAGTCATTCAGAAGATTTTTTTTTATAAAATAATTTAAACATAAGCCCTTCTCAGTGAATTCCTTGATATATGTTTTAAATATTTTATTCATTGAAAGATTCTAGATGGAAATAAAGTTTGGTTTTAGTGGCAAATAGATGACATTTGTACCAGCATATTTACAAGGCGTTCTGGGAAGTTCTGAAAGCCAGCATTACTGACTTAATTCAGATGAGTATGCGAGATTCTCATAACGATCATGAAAATCATCTGTGAAAGTTATCAAGTTCTGTACTGACTGACCTTCCTGGTGGACTCATTTGTGCCTATGTCCGTATCTGTGTATCTGAATTCTACACGTGGAAGCACATGGCTCACTATGTATTATAGCTCTTATATTATTTGTTTTCTGATAAGATTATTTATAAAGAGAAAGAAATAATATATTTTAGAGATTGCCTTTTGAAAATGAAGTGAGTATAGAAACTTCCAGAGAGAAGAAAGCGTCC
Source organism: Apodemus sylvaticus (assembly GCF_947179515.1). Lineage (NCBI taxonomy): Eukaryota > Metazoa > Chordata > Mammalia > Rodentia > Muridae > Apodemus > Apodemus sylvaticus. The sequence goes on along the minus strand of NC_067475.1, from coordinate 82,664,767 downwards.
AATTCCTTTCCCCAGTAGGTATCTCACTAAGGCATACATTGTGCATAAGCTTCTTGAAGCTTCGCAGCCACAGATGATCCAATGTTGGGAGACGTTCTTCATAAGAACAACCCTTGCTATCCCATCCCAGAGTTTGAGGCTTTTTAATGCTTTTTATATGTACGGTATCTATGCTATGTTTTGTGTGTTCCTGTGTGGAACAGTAGGTAGGAAAATGAATCCACTGCAAAATAGGGGTTCCAGCTTACTATGAAAACGAAGATAGCAGTACCCCCATACATGCAGGGATGCAGTACTTAGTACATGCAAAGCCAAGAGAAGCTGTGGAAATAGGAAAAGTTAAACCTTAACAGATTTTATTTTGTAGTTTTGAAATAAACATATACTCAGATGACCTATGTTAGTTGATAGTGAAATACAAAAATAAAATTTTCAATATTGACATTGACAAATGCAATTTTGAATGTATTGCTAGCACAACATGGCATAGCGAGGAGCCTCTAATGTGCATGTTAGACATGTCTTACATATCACACATCTTAATCTAACTCAGTCTCTTAAAAGCTTTTCTTTTTCAAGGTATTTTGTCCTAAGTATGGGCTGCTGCGTGTCCTGTGTGTAGCAGCTGATGGTTTCTCCCTCGGCTTGATTGTAGCAGATCCAGACTGTCTGTTCTGAGGGATTTACTCTTTTTAACTGTCTCTGCTGCCCTTGCTAATTGCTTTCTTCCTTATTTTAATCACTATTCAAGATTAGCTTATTTTGCTCTCTACCTTTGTATAATGATATGAATGTTTAAAATTCAGTTATTCATATTTTTGGTTGTAAAATTATTAATTTTTTATCTTAAAATATTTTTAAAGAAAAATGAAGATTAGTAAGGGAGACATACTAAATATGGTTCTTTTCTATGTGTGCTAATAAATTTTTTCTTGTTATTAAATGGAAAAATGAAAAGTATATGACACGATAAATATTAGTTTCTCACCAAACACTGTTCTTCCCAGCAGAATACTAAGGGAACATTACCTATCTAGTCCGTAAGAGTAAAGCAAATATGTAATATATTTTCTGATTAACCTGCCAATAATCATCATTGTAGACACATGAAAATTTAACAGTTTTTAAATATTAGCATGCAAACTCAAAGTCTGATAATGGACCAAGTGATTTTTTTTTTTTCATTTTATCTGTTTTACTTTATAGATGAAAAGAAAGTTGGACCATGGTTCTGAGGTCCGGTCCTTTTCTTTGGGAAAGAAACCATGCAAAGTCTCAGATTATACCAGGTAACGTTGAATAGAAGGGGCAGGTGGGCATGGCATCTGAAATCATTTCTTTCAATTTGTTTTTGAAGAATAACAGTGTTACTGTTTTCAGTGTTGTTGGTTGTTCTAATGCGTTTTAACGTTACAGAAATGGGGAAGGGCATTGGTCTGAACCCAAGAAGAAGGGCTGGCACTGTCCATTTTGGACTTTCTTACTAATACTCTGATGGGAGACACATGCTGGATCTTTAAACAGTATTTCAAAGTCACAATTTTAGGGTCTTCTAAACAGTAAACCATGAGATCTGAATGTGAGGAAATGTTTCTAGTTACTATAGCAACTGCTGTTTTAGGGTAGATACTTTCATATATCAAATCGAAGATAAATGTATTAGCAGTGAGGTAAATCTCCCGGTTACTAACTAAATCTTACTTCATGGAATGAATGTGTTAGAAGTCCCCATTTATTGGCGTGATGGGTTTTATGTTTTACCACATACATTTCTACGCTTGTAGAATAGTTTCCATAACAACTAAATACAATTGTGGTCTTGTTTCCTGCTTCACTCCATCATTTTTGGATTTTTCATCAATAAAACTTTGCCCACTCTCACGCTAATTAGGCTAACTTAAGCACAATATCTCATTTCCCAGCCAATTAAACCTGGCTTTGGATGTCACTTGAAATGCTGAATTTTAACATTTAAATAACAAAAGTATCTAAGAACTCTGTGGTCCCCTCCCCCACTTTTGTATAACTGTCACTTTTATTAAATAACTGGTCAGAGTGAACAGTAGAAATTCCAAGGACATTATGGTTAGGATTTTTTTTTTCTTAAAGCATTTTGATGTAGTTATTTTTATTCTATGAAACAGAAAAAAATTTACATTGCCTAGATACAAGATTTTCTAAAACATCATTACAGATTGTTGCCCCCCTCCCCACCCCACATACATACATATACAGTTTGTTTTTATTTCATTCAGTTGTGGAAATGTGTTTAATGCTCCTGTGTAATATTAAGGATTCATACTGCTTAGAATAATTTTACATACAGGAAACTCTGGCGAGATGATGCCAAGGAGATGAAGAAAGCCTCGTTCTCCGCACAGCCCTCTCCCTTCCTCTCTCCTGTGTTGACAGTCACTGTTGGGTGCTTCCGCCAGAGGGTGTGGAGGGATAGACAGACACCGGAATGTTCATGTCATTTTGGTTTTCCTTCCAACCTTGATATATTTCTCAGATGAGAAAGTTGAGTTTAATGTTAAACTAATTGTAAATGTAATTTTTTTAATTGCACAGATTTTAGTCTGTCCTCATTATTTTGGTCTTTTATTAAAGATAATACGGAAACAAGAGTATTAAACAATCAGTTGTTTTAGAATGGAATTTTTGAGAATACAGAACACATTCTCATAAAATTTTAGTTGCCTATTTTTATATTGAGACAGCAACAGCCTTTTAACAAGGAATCATACTAAAGGAGAATTAGAGCTAGTATATATTTATTTCCATGTCTTTGAAACAATTTTGTCAGCTACTAACATATATGTTTGATATTCAGTAATGATTTTGACAGGTTTTTGACAGGTAATAAGATGAAACTCATTCCCCCACCTCCTTAGGAGATTTTTAACTATTAACACAGCCTGTTTTATTTTGGAGAAAAAGAAACTGAATTTGCTTTTGAATTTGAACAAAGGAAAGATTGATTTACTAGTTGAATATTAGGATTATCATAAATAAATATTAAAAGATTCAAAGGTTACAGGCATAAAGATTTTTCTATAAAATAGAAATTTGGGTACTGCTTTAAAAAATTAAGACTTGCTTTAATCTGTCAGAGGTTGAAAATCAGTTGTTCTGGTACAGTTTACATGTGCCGTCTCTTTTTTCTTTTCTTTTTTTTCTTTTTTGAAACAAATTAACTGTAACCCAGCCTGGCCTAGAATTCACTTTGCAGCTTGCTTCAAACTTGGAATGATCTTTCTCCCTCATCCTCAAGTGCTCTGATAACAGATGTGAGCTGGCTGCTCTTTGGATTTAAAACACTTTATTATCATAGTTCAGTGAGCTGAGGATTCTTCCACAGATGTAATTTTGTTGAACATTAATACCATCTGTAAGGCAGACATGCTTGCATTACCTGGCTTGAGGAGCTGGAGCCGGCATAGAGGAGCCACCAGCGTGTGCGTGCGTGTGCGTGTGCGTGTGCGTGTGGTGTGTGTGTGTGTGTGTGTGTGTGTGTGTGTGTGTGGTCTTCCTGCTCTTAGCAGAGGTACAGTCTCAGGGCTAGAGCAGAAGTACTATACTCGGTTCTGAGTTTATTTGTTTAGTGTTTTTTCATTATCTCAGAGTTCAATTATTGGATAAGAATGTTTCAGTTATATCTTCTAATTTTGTCTGAAAGTTCTCCACACTTTTTTGAAAAACTATGTCTATGAAAAACCAGATACCTAGGCTCAGCTTAATAAATGACAAATTAAAATTAGCAATGGGAAAAATATTGTAAATAATTTTAATGCATCTGGGGCAAGCTTAAGGACTTATGTATAAGCAGTGAAATCCAAAATATTTTGTCCCTGAAATATTAGTAACATTAATACTTTCATACTTATTTTTACTAAGAAAATCTAATCTTAAACTGGGTGCTTGAAGACCAACCATGGAGGTAGGAGTTATATGTTCTAAGGCCATGTGTGTTTGCTTGCATGCTTAGTCATGCTTATGGTCAGGGCTAGACTTGGCCTATGTCCACTCAGCCTGTTCACTATTACTGATTGCACCTGCAGCCCTAAGCAAATGCACCAACAACTTAGAGGTTTCTCATAGAACCTTTCATTTGGTTGCCAATAGCATTGCTGGGATGGCGAAAAGGAAGGAACTTTAATGATGAGGAAGAGGAGGAAGAAGAAGAAGAAATAAGTACCAAATGTGTTGGCACAGGCCTGTATTTCCAACACTGAAGAGTTTAAAACAGGAGGATTATTATGAGTTTAAAGCTAGCCTGGGTGCCATAGTAAGACCATCTACAGAGCAGGAGATAAAGAAGAATAGCAAAGTCAGCTTTGTGTCCCTGCCTTCTGAGAGCTCCCTGCAAAAGGGATTGCTCTGATGATGTTTGAAGAACACCAGATCATTATTCCAACTAAATTAGAGTTCATAGTTTTTAATTAAGACCTTTGTTCCACTCTTATACCTAGGCTCAGCTTAATAAATAACAAATTAAAATGAGCAATGGATAAAATATTGTAAATAATTGTAAATGCATCTGGGGCAAGCTTATGGACTTAAGTGTAATCAGAAAATCCAAAATATTTTTATCTCTGAAATATTGGTAATATTATTTCATACTTTTTTTTTTTTTTTTTTTTTTAGTACCACTGGGCTTGTACCATGTTCAGCAACACCAACAACTTTTGGGGACCTGAGAGCAGCCAATGGGCAAGGGCAGCAACGGCGGAGGATTACGTCTGTCCAACCGCCCACGGGCCTCCAAGAGTGGCTGAAAATGTTTCAGGTGACTATGTGAACACATTGTTGGTCAGGGTAGAAGTACAGAAGAATTTGGCCATTAACAAAATAGTAGTGTATCTGATACTGTACCACTTAAGAACATTGGAAACATCGGACTTAGTAAATGAAGCCAGATGTAAGAGGAAACATTTATTAATAAAAAAAGACAGATAGTAGGTTAGTGGTCGCTAGGTAGGAAGCAGAGGCCTGGGGCTACCTGCTAAGAGATGTAGGGTTCCTTTTGGGGAAAGTGATAGAAGTTTTCTAGAACTGGGTAGGGTAGTGGTCATCCAGAAAGAAATGCATCCTGGGAATCCCCTAAGTGTACACTTGAATAGTACACATGTTATATGGCAGTCATCTTCTAAAACAAAAGTACAGTGCTTATTTTGTGCAAGTGTATATTTGCATGCCTTTATTGCTTTTCTAAATAAGACCTTTATTGTTTGTGTTTCTATGTTGTTGAATGTAGTCTTGTTTTCTGAACACATTTCTCATATTAGGAATGTGAGGTCAATTTAGGAACTGCATCAGTGAGTCATTGGCATTGGTAACTTAGCATTCACTGCTTCCCTCGTAGAGGTGACTGACTGTTTTCTTTCATTGCCTTGCTTGCAGATTCCTTGAGTTTGCTCAACTTCCAACCACTGTCTTTTACTAGGATTTAAGTTCTTTGAACATTTACTGGGAGGATTGCCTTGAATACTGTGGATTTTATAATTTAAGTTAGTTAAATTGTCTTATCTCCTCTTATTTTGAGTGATAGACTAAATTAAGAGCATACCAACACAGCTGTCATAGATGAAGTAGTCAACAGTTCTTTCCAGACAGTAATTAATAAAAATATAAGCATGCCTGATGCTAACTAGCCACCACACTCATACAAAATGAACACATTTGACTACTTCTTGACCACTTGAGTTGTTGGCTACGTAATGCACACATAAAGGAAATTACAAATTTAAAAGATACATTGGCTTTGTCATTTCAAATATTTAAGAAGTCCTATTGTATAAATACTAATATTTTAAATACTTAGGTGCTGGGTGTGGGTATGTTTGCCTTCATCTGTAGCTAGAAAATTTACTTGACATGATGTCTTTTTAGGTGAGTTTTAAGACTATTTTGTGGGATGGGGCAGATCTAGCTACTGTGACTGACAGGTGTGGAACCCTGATTCTTAGTAGCGTTTGTTTTTTATCCACAAACAGTACTGGAGGGTGGGGGTGGGGGGGTGGGAGGGGAATCCTTTTGATGTTTACTTTGTAAAGGCAACATGAAGGATATCCTCCAAAACCAAGTAATTATCCAACCCAAAATATCATAGTACTAAGTTTAAGAGTCTTGGGATTAAACAAATGGAAGTTGCATTTTACTTAAGAAAATGTGAGCACTACAATCACAAAAAATGTTTTTAATGTTTATAGACATGTGTTGATTAAACTAACCTTTCCCATAAGGATTACTACTCCCCCATTCTTTTACCTCAAATGTATGACATTTTTTCCCTACATATGCTTTGCGAATTCTGAACTTTTTATTTTGTCCAGTCCTTTAGAAATAAATAAGGCTTAAAATAGAAATCTAGACATCTGTTTATATATTCTTAAAGGAATATTTAAAATACTAATATCTGATCAAGCCAGGGAAATGGGAGGAATGGCAGTGTGTTCTCCTGCACATGGGTATGTGTACACGCCAGCACCAGAGCACAGTGCTGGGGTCTTAACTGGGTGCTGGAACCAGATGGTGTCTCTAGTGCCCATCTAGACAGCTCTCAAAACTGTGACTGGAAAAGAAGCTTGCAGCAGGCTAGTCCAAGTAAGGTTTTCTGTATATGGTTAGGCCCATTTTCCCACAGCATTTTAATGTACCAAAATATTTTTTGTAAGCCATTTATGATGCTCATTAAGAGAACTTTTTCTAATATTGATCTGCAGTGGGGGTATTAATGCTTTCTTTTCATGAGGCTATTTTAGAGAGCCCTTTATATACAGTGCTTGTTTAATAAAATTTCCAAAATGTTATACTTGCTACAGCCCAGCTTTAGAAATGTTAACTTTAAAATCAAATCAGAACCCCCAACTGTGAGTCTCTAAACCCGTTTGGTCCTATGCAAGTGTGCAGTTGCAGTGAGAGAGCTCATTCCTTTATTTTATTTATTCACTTTATATCCTGATTGCTGTCCCCCTCCCATCCCTCCCACAGTCTCTCCCCACCTCCCTCTCGTTTTCTTCTGAGAAAAAGGAGCCTCCACCCACACCCACACCCTACCTGCCCTAGCATATCAGATCTCTGCAGGGCTAGGTGCTTCTTCTCCTACTGAGACCAGGCAAGACTACTGAGTTGGGAACAGATTCCACAGACGGGCAACAGCTTTAGGGGTTGAAGACTGAGGACCCCAATGGGAATAGGAACTCCACAGGGAGACCAACAGAGTTAACTAACCTAGACTCTAACTAACCTGACCACCAACCAAAGAGCATACATGGGCTGGACCTACACCCCCACCACACACATGTAGCAGAAGTCAGCTTGATCTTCATGTGGGCCCTGAACAACTGCAGAGAGCTCATTATTAGTTCATAGAAATAATATAGAATTATCTCTGCAAGTAAAATACTTAATCCCTCTACCCCAAAGACATTCTGTAGCAACTAAAGGTCAATCTGACAAGGTAGATCCAACCTTTATCTTCTGAGCTTCAGGTCTGTCTCTGGCATAATCCAGGACTCATTGCCATACACTGCTCTTGTCTTAGCTAGAGTTTTATTGCTGTGGAGAGACACCATGACCACGATAAAGGAGAACATTTAATTGGGACTGGCTTACAGTTTCAGAGGTTTACTTTATTATCATCATGGTGGGAAGCATGACAACGTGCAGGCGGACATGGTGCTGGAGAAGGAGCTGAGAGTTATACATCTTGATCTTCAGCCAGCAGAAAGAAACTATATGCAACACCAAGCATAGCTTCAATAGATAAAACCTCAGCGCCCCCACAGTGACACTTCCTCCAACAGACCACTCCCTGTAGCTAAGCATTGAAACACATGAATCTATAGGAGTCATTTCCCACATTGTTGTACTGGCTGGTTTTGTTTCAACTTGATATAAGCTGGGAGAAATGAGCCTCAACTGAGGAAATGCTCCAGTGAAATCCAGTTTTAAGGCATTTTTCTCTATTGGTGAGCAATGGGGGAGAGCCCAACCCATTGTGGGCGGTGCCATCCCTGGGCAAGTAGTTCTCGGTTCTGTAAGAAAGCAGGCTGAGTAAGCCTGGGGAAGCAAGCCAGTAAGCAGCACCACTCCATGGCCTCTGTCAGCTCCCACATTCAGGATTCTCCTTTGGGTTCTTGTCCTGCCTTCCTTCAATAATGAACAGTAATATGGAGGTGTATGCTAAATAAACCCTGCTCTCCCCAGTTTGCTTCTCGGTCTTGCTGGTTTGTCACAGCAATAGAAACCCTAAGACAACCCTGTTTTTGTTGTTGTTTTTGTTTTGTTTCAAGGCTGGTGCCCAAATAACTAGAACTGAATCGCTTGCCTGGAGGCTTGTGATGCTCCAGTGCCAATCTTATAGACAGCCTCACTCCATAGCAAAGTAGGGTGCTGTGCACTGACCTGTGAGGGATAATTAAACTGGCAGTCTTCCTACAAATCTGCGGTTGGGGCATTTAATGGTGACTTCGCTGTTGTGTAAGAGCATAAGAGGAACTCATGCCCCCTTCCTGCCCTCCTGTTGCTCCTGAGGCAGTGCTACAGCTCTTGGTCCAGCTCACCTGTCCTCACAGAGTGCTCTGTACTCTATTTACAGACTGAATAAGAACAAATGATACTCCACTGTAGATAAAACAGCCTATTAATGAAAAATGAAAAGCAGAAATGTAAGCTAAAGATAGAAGCAAAATACCCAAACTTTGCAGGGTTTAAATTGATTCAACTTTTCAATGGCCAAAGTTCCTTGTTTCCCAAAGCCAGAGGGACAGGGTTTGTTTGTTTATTTATGTAACTTGGGAATTAGCATATGGTTTTTCACTTTAAAAATTTAGAACAGGTAAAGACACTAATAGGATTGGCCTTTTGTGGTTCAGAGATCTCATGGAAGGGAAGTGTGTATGGACTAGATGAGAAGCTCCTCAACTTTTGGATTTGTCTCTTAAGTAGTGGGCAGTTTTATTAGGAGACCATTCCTCCCTTTAACTTTATATTGCCTAAAACAAATATTATACTGAAAAGTATCCAAAGAGGAAAGTATATAGATGTGTGAACAACTTTCCATAGAAGTCCACCAGAGTCAATATCAGTCTCCTCCAGTGGTCAAGACAAGGTTTGGAGCCTCGGTTGTCTCAGGTCCAGAAGGGCCTATCAGCACTAGCTTCATGTAGGATTCTGAGGGTCAAAGGTGAAGTGTGTGCAAGAGCTTTAGTGTCATAGAAATGTTTGTACACTTTATCAATGCAGATTTGTATTGAAACTGGGTGTGGTGGCTCAAGCCTGTGATCTCCAGTGCAAGACTGTGTCTCAAAACAGCAGTCAGGTAGACTGACTGCCCTGCTTAGGTTCTAAAGAAGTGAGTTCTCTATCATGTGAGTTCAGGCTCAGTGCTGCCCAAGGTCTTAAAACCTAGTGCCTGATTGGAATAGTAAGCACACGCTATTAGTGTCCCTCATGCTGAGTCATAATCACCTGCATCAACAATGGATGGATTGCTTATACAAAAAAGTAATCAGCTGGGCATGTTGATACATGCCTTTAATCCCAGAACTGCGGAAGTTGAGGCAGGCAGATCTCTAGGAGTTGGAGACCAGCCTTGTCTACAGAGTAAGTTCCAGGACAGCCAGAGCTACACAGAGAAACACTACCTTTGTGTGTGTGTGTGTGTGTGTGTGTGTGTGTGTGTGTGTGTGTGTGTCAGGGGGAGGGGGTATCCCCTTCAAGTAAATTGTGGGATCCTACCAGTTTTGGGGAATCACTGTGCAAGAACCAAGTCTCTTATTATGGAGTCTTAAGGCTGTAAGTAGAAGGACTCTGCCTGGGAAATAGAAGAATACAATAGGAAGCTTGAGAGACCATTTGGAGATCTGAATATCATAATCTAGAGGAAATGCTGGTCGCTTAGCTGGTACAGTAGTGACTAAGCCTTAAATATGTTTTGAACTTCTTAGACTTGTTTGACTCTGAGCCTCCTGCATCTGCATTTTGCTTTCAAATGCTTAATTAAAATTGCACTTTTGTTGAGTCAGCATAATTGTCCATCTATCAAAATGCCTTGGCCATGATCTTGTCAACAGATTTCTTATAATGTAGGACAAATGAAAATAACCAATATATTATTTAAAAAATTTTCAAATTTTGTGAGGAATTCAGTCAATAAATTGAAATCTTAAGTTATTTATACTTTATGGTTAGTGATGACTCAAATTTGACCACATTGTCAAATGGGCAAAATCTGAGGCAATGCTTGAAGTTCTGTGGGATCAGACAACCAATCCCGTCCGTTGACTCCTGTGTGGGGCGTTCTGCGTGTTGCATTTCAAAGCTGTGTGTGTAGATCCTGCCTGAGCAGAGTCCTTGAGAACAGGTGAATGCTTTAAACATTGTATGTGCGAGTGAAAGGAGAGCACATGGCTTACTGGAGCCCCGGTGTCTCACACTGGCGAAGTGGGGTGGATCACGGACATGGCTCAGTGCGGACTGGCGGTCCATATACTCACATCACCGGAGGCTAAGGGAGTAAATACCTCTTGAAGAATCCATCTGAGTGCCACTTCCTGCAAGCCTTAGCACAGCTCAGTCTTTGTGCATCTTACGGTCAGACTTGCCCATTATTCTTCATTCATCCCTGTCCAAATAGCCCGGTACCCCCCCTCAGGGGTTCTCATCTGAGCCTGTGTTGATGTGCTGTCACTAACAGTCATGAAGTTATTTAAATGTTTTACATGGTTAGTACAAAATTCCAACATTTTAAATTATTCATATGGCCTTAAATTTGTTCCTTTAAAGAGCCATGGCTTTTGTAAGCAGTCATGCTCATTGAGGGAAAATATTAAAAACAAACAAACAAAATAATTTTTTAAAGGAACCAATACTTTTGAAGTATAATAAATGTGTTTTCATTTTTCATAAGTACAGCATTTTAAAATTCATTTTGGCCTTTGTTTATATTCTAATTTTTCAGTATTAACTCAGATAATCTTTTCTATTGCTTACTGTTTCTTATCTATAATTTTTATAAAGTAAAGCATTTTTTGTAGAAGTAAAGCAAAGTTTGTAGAAGATACTTGTCAGATATGTAGAATAACCAGTTATTAATTTTTTATGTTGCAAATCTCTTAGCTCTTAGATGAAAGCCTTATTCAACCTGTAAAATTTTATGGCTTTGCACTAAAAAGAATATATAGAGAAAAATGATCTATCAAAATTCCCTATTTATTCAGTAACCCAGATGGATGTTTCTGGAACAAGATTTTCATGTCTCCCTGTGTCTCAGTGTTAAAAGAATGCACAACTCTTATCATTAAAAATAAATGCAACTTTGTTTTTTGGTTTTGTGTGTGTGTGTGTGTGTGTGTGTGTGTGTGTGTTTTCTGCCAGTCATGACTTTTAATGCTTTGTGGTAAAGGTGCTGAGTAAACTTGCTGAAACTAAAATCTGGAGGCAAGGCCTCTGTCCGTGGTTCTGCTGCTGAAACACAGCCATGCAGGTGCTTGCGTGTGTCTTCTTATGAATTTGTAATTGTCCAATTCCTCCTTCGTAGAGCTGGAGTGGACCAGAGAAGCTGCTGGCTTTAGATGAGCTCATTGATAGCTGTGAGCCAACACAGGTGAAGCACATGATGCAAGTGATAGAGCCCCAGTTCCAGCGAGACTTCATCTCCTTGCTCCCTAAGGAGGTAAGGCCCTCAGCTGCGTCCCGCCCCGCCCCGCCCCGCCCCCTCGGGCGCTGTCCAGTGGGTATGGGTACATCACCACCACCTGTAAGCAGAGGCCTGCTCATCATGCTTTGACACTTTGACAAGCTGCTATGGCTTTTTGGTACAGTTGTCACTTAAAGTGTGTTTATACCAAAATACTGCATTCTTCCACTTGGATAAAGTAAGGCTTCGTGTGAGAGTCACTGATTTCTTCAAGGATTTTCTCTAGGTTATCTAAAGGCTGGCTTTAGCTATTTGGGTATGTTTATTATTATTTATAGTGGATGTTTTCAAAATTCTGGATTCATTAAGCAGCAATACTATTGTCATTTTTAATTTTTTTATTATTTAATGTCCCTTCAAGACCAGTAATTTTATAATTGTATTTCTCTGGTTATTACATTATGTAATTTTTTTAATATATAGAATTTTACCTATGTCTTTGTAGCATTTCTACTAACCATCCTTCATCAGAGAGAGAGAGAACATAAGAATTGGATTCAGCACTTAATCATACAGCCATGTGTGGCTTATAGTCTAAATATAATGCGTGTATTGACATCAGACTTCATAACTTGATTTTCATCAAAAGAAAGGAATAATGTGATATTAAATAGTATCCGCATGGTCTATATTTTCTCAAAGTACTATATACATATTATAAATAACAATTAAAAAGACAGCGCAAAAAACCTAACACATTATTCATGCAGGTGATCATGGAACCTCAGATTTGAACAGAACAATACTTGCTTTCTCTTTTCTTAGGCAATCACTCTGAATTCCTAGTGGCATTAAATATAGTCTTAGTTGTAATCTGGCATTAGATTTGAGTAAAATCATTGAAATGAAGTATAACTCTGGGGAAAAGAAAATTTGATAAAACATTTTTTTTCCTGGTACTTTTCCCCCTTTGCAGTACTTTTAAAAAATGACATTGTCCCAGAAGAAAAGTGTTTATTCGTGTGAGCTTTTTCTACAACAGAACTCTAAGTAAACTTAGGAAAGTAACAAGAGATCTCCTTTGCATCCATCAAGGAATAACATAATAGGGAACCTTTTTGTAAGTGAAGTGAATGTTCATCTTGATTATTTTACATGCCTGATACCCTCCTTTAGAATATGTACATGTGTAGTGTGTTCAAATCGGTGTACATATATACATGCAGACGTGCTTTGTCACTGAATCTAGAGCTTACCTAGTCAGCTAGAGTGATAGCTGTCCAGTGAGGAGTGGCTATAGCTAGGACTGCCATGCTTAGCTCTTTACAAGACTGCTGGGATCCAAGCCCTATCTTCATGATTACACATGAAACGTTACTGACTGAGCCATCACCAAGCCCCTAAATTTGAAAGTGTTTTAGAATTTAAAAAGTAAGCACAGATGATTAAAAAAACGTAAAGCCCCAAAAGATTCTCTTGGCTTCCATGTTCTTTCATGGAAAGAACTTGGGAAGTGCTTTATGTCTATGTGGAAGAATAGTGGCATAGACTTAACGCTGTAGGAAAGTATGTTATTTAAAACATTATTGCCATATTGACATGAAATGTTTTTTGATAATTGGTGTGAACAATCTCAAGTCTCTTTATCAACATTTATTTATCTAAGAGCTTGAGCACTAGGCTCACATAAGAAACTTGTGATAAGTGGCATTGTTCTCACTTTGTAAGTAAATCCTAATAAAATCACAGGTCACCCAGAGTAAAGCCTCAGATCCCTAATATGAGATTAATGAGCATTTTCTTTGCTCTTAAAATAATGCTTTTCTTGATTCATTCAGCCCACTGAAACACATCAGTCTTAGCAAGATTCTCGTCCTGTGTAGAGTAACCTTTTTTCTATATTTTTTTTTTGAAGTGTGAGTATGCCTTCCCTATTTCCTTTTCCATAGTTGGCACTCTATGTACTTTCATTCCTGGAACCCAAAGACCTGCTGCAAGCGGCTCAGACGTGTCGATACTGGAGAATTTTGGCTGAGGATAACCTTCTCTGGAGAGAGAAATGTAAAGAAGAGGGTAAGTTCAGAATCACATAGATGATGTGTTTCAACTCTGTGGAAGTAAAGGTTTCTGGAAACAAGTTAACAAAATAACTTTGCTGTGCAGTGAGACTAAATGGCTGGCTCAGTGTTGCCTGCCAGAGTGAATCTTCGACTGTTTACTCCCTTCATCCCAACAGGAAAGGAGGCCGCCTGATTTAAAGAAACCTCGAATCAGCAGTTAAATACCCAGATAATTGAGTATTGTATCCACTCCTCCCATAAACACTGTGCACCTCCTGTGGGCTGAACATTATGGGAATGCTGGGAAGATGGTACTGTTCCATCATGGTCTTCCTGTCGTGGACCTTGTATTCTCCAAGTATGGTTTCAAAGGGAGGATCTTCTGTTTGTAAACTGGTATCTAGAAAAGTTATCATTTAAAAAAAAAGAGTTGTTTCTGAAGAGCAAAATGCTTGAGGGGGGAAATGTGGTAACACTCTATACTCTAAATTAGGTTCCCTTCGCAACTAGGTGACCGACCAGGGGGAGAGCATTGACTAGTGAGGATTAGTAAAGACTTGAAGTTAGGAAGGATCTCAGGGGCTTCTTGCTAAGCCTGGTTCTGCAGTCAACATCTTGCTGCTCCTGGATTAATTGATAAAATCCTCTGCTTAAGTATCTTTTTATGTAAACCAGGGTTAACCAACTCTGCCTTACCTTCTTTTTCAGAATCTTTTTCCCCTTTGAGACAGGGTATTCAGGAGTTCAGGCTGGCCTTGAACTCATGAAGATCTGCCTTCCCTGCCTCCTGGAATTAAAGGGATGTGCCACCATGTGGCACCTTTTAAATGTCCTTTTTAAATGTGGGACCTTTTAAAATGTCCTCTTAAAAAACTATATTCCATAAAAATGATTCTGAACAGCTTGGTTTATATAGCAAGTTCCAGGGCAGCCCAGACTGTGATAACAGCCTGAGGTAATGGTATTCGTTGTACTCACAACACTTGGGAGACAGAGACAGGATTGCTGAAAGCTAGAGGCCATCTTGGTCTACTAGTGAGTCATTTTATTGAGTATATTGCAGTGACATTCTCCCCATTCTTCCACTCCTGTTGCCCACGTGCTTTATAAGTTTACTATTCTAGGAAACTGTGATAAGTAAAATTATACAGCATTTGTCCTTTTGTAATTGCCGTATTCACTCAGCAAAATGCCTTCAGGGTTCATGTCACAGCACGTATCCACATGCCCTGTGTTCAGGCCGAGCAGCATTCCTGTGTGTGCCGCTGCATTTGGTGTTCATCCGTGGAAGGGCACTGTCACTGTTCCCTGCTTTCACTGTAAACACGGGGGTGTGGATAGCTGTTCACATCTCTGCTTTTCATCCTTTGCATATACATGCAGAAGTGAAAGTGCTACATCCTGCACTGTGCGGTTTTTAGGATTCACTGTACTAATTTCCATAGCAGTGCATAAACATTCCCACCTTTGGGTGTGTCCATACTAGCACCTCCCACAGTCACTGTGAGAGAGAAAGGAGGTAGTGAGACCAAATCGCCGTACCAAATGGAGGCTTACTACCCCACAGCGCAGTGTTGGTGCCAGGATTGAGAGTCTATTTCACTGGTGCTAAACAGAGAAAACAAGACCTTTATAAGATGTGTAATTTTTATTCTCTCGAACTCTTTGATACTTTAGGGATTGATGAACCGTTGCACATCAAGAGAAGAAAAATAATAAAACCAGGTTTCATACATAGCCCATGGAAGAGTGCATACATCAGACAGCACAGAATTGATACAAATTGGAGACGAGGAGAACTCAGATCTCCTAAGGTAACAGACTCTTGACATGGTAACAGAAACCTTTCATCAGTAGTAATGCGTGCTTTCTTCACTAGTTGGCTGCAGTGCAACTCAGTGCCTACCTTCTATGGAAAGGAAGTGGCTATATCTCAAAATCAACTCAAAGTGCAATTATCAGCCTTCTTTTATTTCTCATTTCTTTAACCTGATAATTTTATTGGAATCAAGGATAATTGATTGAGGCATAGTGTCTCATGCTTGTAGTCCTTGTATTTAAGAGGCCAAGGCAGGGGGTGACTTGAAGACCAATCTGAACAATATACTGAGTTCTAGGCCAACCTGAGCTATAGTCTCAAAAATATTTCTCCCGGAAAAGGTGAGTTGAGACAAACTAAATCTCTACTAGGCCACGCTGCATGATTCTGTGTTCCCATGATTCCCACTAGAGTTTGCAGCCCTCTAGCCTCATGGGCCAAATGAGTTTTTCTGTGTTTGTTTGTTTGTTTTTAATGATTTGATGCAGAAGTCTCATTTTTCTGTTTTGGAATATTATTTCAGGTGTATAAATGGTAGAAATACTAAATATATACTTTAGTAACAAAAAAAAGTAGCCATTTACTGGAGGCATTGGTTTGTTAGCCAGCATACCCTGGGATAATATTTAGGTTGGGAAAAAAAAAAAAAAAACAACCTGTTATTTGCTATTCCTCTGTGTCTGGGTGCTTTATCTCTCTTCTTTTTTCCAGTGCTAAAAGTTGAATCTAAAACCCACTCCTCCTCCTCCTCCTCCTCCTCCTCCTCCTCCTCCTCCTCCTCCTCCCCTCTTTTCCTCTTGCTCCTCTTTCTCTTCCTTTTCTTCTTTACTATTGAGGTGAGGTTTGGCTCAGTATCCAGGCTGCTCTGGCGCTCACCTATGTATCCCAGGCAGGCCCTAACCTTGTGGTCTTCTGTGTTGTCCTCTCTGAGAGCTGCAGTCAGAGGCCTATGTAATCAGGCCTGGTTTTCTGCTGTTTTTGTCAATAGTATTTACTAAAATAAAGTAACTTTTGTTTTAACTTAAACAGATTAGACATTTGTGTTGGAACCATCTTTATGAAGTTTTGGCTTAGTAATGCTAATAGTGGACAGTAGAATGTGGAAATCATATATTTTATTTATGGTCAATGTTTAATTTATTTTCCTTATCCAGGAAAAAGATGTGTTATATCTTTTATATAAATTTCATTCTAAAAAGTAGATTATGGATTACTATTCTGACACATGACTCATTCTTGTTTGCATTGGTGTGTGTGTGTGTGTGTGTGTGTGTGTGTGTGTGATGTATGCACATGTATGTGCACACACACATATAGGCCAGAGGAGGTGATTAGTTTTCTCCTTCTCATTCTCTGTCTGACTTACTTTTTAGATAGTCTGTCTCACTGATCCTGGTGCTAGACTGGCAGTTACAAGCCCCATCAACTCTTCTGTCTCCACACCCCTCTGTCAGGGTTATTGTGTGACCATACCCAGTTTTTATATGAGTTGTAGGGATTTGGCCCCAGGTTCTGTATACCTGAGCCATCCCTGCAGCCCTTCACTGTATTGTAAAGAATGTGCTATAGTAACATCCCTGGGATGTATATATGCTATAGTAACACCCCTGGGATGTATACATTTCTCTTACAGGTGCTGAAAGGGCATGATGATCATGTGATCACGTGCCTACAGTTTTGTGGCAACCGCATAGTTAGTGGTTCTGATGACAACACTTTAAAAGTTTGGTCAGCGGTCACGGGCAAGGTAAGTTCACTTGTTTCCATATGTCAGGGAGTCACCATTTTGTGTGTGCAGTACAGTAAAGGAGGTGTTTTGATCCCAACTGTTTTAATAATGAGTATCAGGCCTCCTTTAGAAATGTGTGCCCTCTCCTTATGGCTATGAATGTCACCGTGGCATGCTGGTGGCAATAGTGTGGTCTTTATCTAAATAGTTTACGTCTTTGTCACTTAGAGAGTCTAAGGTGTCTCTAAGGTGTCTCTGGTGCACATCCTCATTTCTTTACCTCAGTTCCTTTCACCTTGCCCATGTGAGTTAGACTCCCTACTTCCTGATGCCTTCCAAAACATGACTGAGAGATTTGTAATTTTCCTTATAAACTGCTTTGTTGCTGAGCTCTCTGTAATTTAGAAATCAAGTGAATCCTGTTACAGTTACCTCAGGCATTAGTGATAAGGAGCTGAAGCAGGGCTGGAGAGCTGAGCAGTTCAAGCAGCGGCTGTACTTTACACACCTTCTACCCTTCCTTAGCCAGTTCAAGCAGTGGCTGTACTTCACACACCTTCTACCCTTCCTTAGCCAGTCTCTAGTCAACATTGACTTTATATGTCCAAAAGAGAACATTTCATGAATTAAGTAATTGACCATTTAAAAAATGAACAGAAAAAAGTATGTGAAAGCTTATGTTTTTAAAAATTTTTTGCTGTGTTGATCCTTGAACAAGAATCTTACAAATACTCAACTCGGATGTTAAAATGTTCAGAGCAGCTACACGTTTCCAGGGCATAATATTAGATTGGGTTTATCTCTGAGTCTCAGCGTCTGTCTTGACATGTCTAGAAGTAGCACGGGCAGCCCTAACTGCCACCTTCGGGCAGATGGGGAGAGCTGTGGTATGTGGCCACACCCAGCTCTCCCTGCATTCTTGCCTAGGTTTTCCCGCAGAAGACACTGGCAGCTTGAGCAGTATTTAATCCGAGGCCAGGCTAGGGCTGTTGAACTTGCCTGCCCTCGTGATACTTGCTTTCTGGCTGTCTTATTCCTTGTATCATAGAATTCTTTTTAAAAAATTTTACTTCATTTTATTATATGCATAAGTGTTTACTTGTATGTATGTCTGTACACCACATGCATGCCAGTTACCCTCCAAGACCAGAACAGGGTGTCAGATCCCTGGGCACTAGAGTTACAGGCAGTTGTGAGGTGCCATATGGGTGCTGAAACTCAAACCCAGGTCCCTGAAAGAGCAGGCAGTGCTCTAAACCACTGAGCCATTTCTCTAGCCCCTTCATATTCACCTTATGTTTTATACTGTTTCCTTTCTGCATTCTTGTTCCTCAGTCATGTATCCCTGTATAAGCATATTCTGCTACCAACAAGCAAATGGTGGTGATGGTGTCATGTAGCATTGGTGTGCAAAAATGCTTTCCTAGTGCTCCAATAAAGTTGAATAAGTGCAATTTATTCCAGATTTTAAGGAGGTGTTAGTGTAGTCTTTGACTTGGTTGCATTTCTACCTCAAGTTAATCATCTGAAGTGTTTTTCCAGTGTCTGAGGACGTTAGTGGGACATACAGGTGGAGTGTGGTCATCACAGATGAGAGACAATATCATCATCAGTGGATCAACCGACCGGACTCTCAAAGTGTGGAACGCTGAGACTGGAGAGTGTATACATACTTTATATGGGCACACTTCCACTGTGCGGTGTATGCATCTCCACGAAAAAAGGTAAAGGACCTGCGGTTAGAGTGGGGCTCGCTCTACTGTTCCTTGTGACTCTGGGATTCATAGAGTGCTAATGAGCTCTTCAAGTAGACCCTAAGGATAGAGTGCAGATGTCCTAAACTAAGAAAGTTAGGCTTAAAAGTGGAGGATTGTCTAAATTTCTTTCATTTGATATATGGCTGTTTTTCTTCAAACTCTGCTCTCTAATGTGTTTTGATGATTCATCATCTTTAAACAAAAGTCATTTTCTTTCTTGATTTTCATATGTATGCTGTGTAAGAACAGCAAATTCAGTCACTGGAACTTGTAGCCTGAGTCCTTGAGTGACACACCCACTTTGCCCCCACTCCAATACATACCTGAATGTAGACACGCTGAGGACCAGGGGCCTTAACTTACTGTCAGTACTAGTCATCCAGACTGTTCAGAGCGCTCAGACAGGGGGTTCGCTTGCCTTCTCCCCAGCTGTCAGAGAGCCCTCATATTAGGAGGGGACTGCCGCCCTTCTGCCCACCAAACAAAGTCCCGGCTTCAAAGTAGTCTCAGGCGAGCCTGGCCTATTTGTCCTTTCCTTCCTAGTTCCTCTGCCTGGTGCTTTTCCTCTCAGGCTTCTGCTAACCTCAGGTCCTTCTGTTGACACAGCTTCATTGCACTCGGCTAAGAAGTTGTGTTTTCTACTCCATTGTCACTTTTGGTCTGATGTATCACATGTTGCTAGTCCTTGCACTGAAAAGGCAGAGACAGGAGGGCCCTTGAGTTCTCAGCTTTTGGGGGGACCCTTTCCCTGACAGAATGTATCCTAGAAGGGCCCTGTGTGGGATCCACAACATTCATGACCTACACTTCTGTCCAGACTGCTTGCTATTAAGAACCATTGCTGTAAATAGACTTTCCCTGCAGCCTCCAGAGTACAGGGACTCCTCTCACTCATAAATTTGAAACTGCTTTGCACAGTATGTTCTGTGATTAAAATTTAGGGATGGGTTTGGAAGGACATCACATTTCCACTTTTGTTGTGCTCATTCTCCCACACGTCAGCACACCACTCTGTCTAATGTAGAGTGGCTTTTATCTCTTGGGAATGACGTAAAGGTGCTTGGTTAGTAATCCAGAGGTTACTGCATGATTGTCTCACTCTGGTTGTTAGAAGAGTATAATTTTTGTAGCACTGAGACAGTTTCCTCAGGCATTTCTGTTACTGCTATAGGAATATCTTTAAGAATCTCTAAGTCACCAGCTGTGAGCACGTGTCTGAAACTGACTTTCCCTGAATGTGAAGCTTAAGGAAACAGCCATGGCTCTCTGAGTCCCAGATTCATTTTAAAATTCCATTTTGTTGAGAAATAATTGTATTGAAATTTTTACTTACTCAAATAGGTAATAGGAGTTCCTAACTGCAGTGTAATGAAATGACAAAGATCATAAAGAGGGAAAGTTCTGGATTGTT
The DNA here is from genome assembly GCF_947179515.1 of Apodemus sylvaticus. NCBI lineage: Eukaryota > Metazoa > Chordata > Mammalia > Rodentia > Muridae > Apodemus > Apodemus sylvaticus. Next base: position 82,644,347 of record NC_067475.1, on the reverse strand, counting down.
GTAAGTTCATTCCAGCTGGAGGTGCATTGAGGACTTTTGCATGTTACTGCTCATCAAGATCTTGTTGTATGTATGGAGGGCTGCTCGCTTCCTGGGTGCAGTACAGTGCCTTCCACACTGGGCCATGGAACCTTGATGTGGAGCCAAGGTCCATAAGTCAGGGAACCAACCAGACGACCAGCTGAGCTTCAAGTCTTCCTCACTTCCCATTCCAGGCAGAGGAGTTGGAATTTGCATTTGAAGGCATTAGGTGGAATTTCTCCTGAAAGGATTTCTGTTTAAGAAAAAGAGGAGAAAGCAAGTTTTACCTGTCCTGTGCATTCATTTCCTAACCCTTGTGTTTTGTTCTGTTCTGCTCTGCAGGGTTGTGAGCGGTTCTCGAGATGCCACTCTCAGGGTTTGGGACATTGAGACCGGCCAGTGTTTACACGTCTTGATGGGCCATGTAGCAGCAGTCCGCTGCGTTCAGTATGATGGCAGGAGGGTTGTCAGTGGAGCGTATGATTTCATGGTGAAGGTGTGGGATCCAGAGACTGAGACCTGTCTACACACGTTACAGGGGCACACTAACAGAGTCTATTCATTACAGGTAAGACCGGGGCTCCCCACCCTTCCTTCGATTCTCTGCAGTGACTCATAAGTGTTCTCCTCAGACACTTACTGTCAAGTTGCTGTTTATATGAATCTTAAAATTAGCATGAAGAAACACAGATTTCAATTTCTGTGATCCATTTTCTCTTTAAAGTGCAAATACTTGTCTTGGAACCTGATACTTCAGGATTATAAATTTTGCTACATTAATACTTAGTCTCCTAGGAGAATAACTTGGATTTTAATAAACTCCTTAGCTGAGGATTAATTTGGCTAAAAGCTGCCCCTTTGCCTTGATAGCTAAAAGTTGATAGAGCATGTGATTGTGACTTCATCCCATTGAAGTCGCGGCGCCTCTCTGTGGGATGTTCTGTGCTTGCTTGGCCAGGGCCAATGACTGGGAGCCACAGAGATGAATTTGACCAACCTGTTGTTTTCCTTTAAATTTGAACTCGATATTTATTGATAGATTGTAATATTTCAAGAGCTTCAGTAACTAGACATAAAACGTGGGTTACTTTTATTTCTGGAAATGCAGCGTTTTCCATTTTAAAATATTTCCTGTTACATAATTTCCTTCCCAGTTACTACTGCCTGTTAGTGACGAGCAGGGTAGAAGAGAACCCCAGTGCTGACGCAGTTCTTCTTAGGGCATTGGATTCTTAGTTGATGATACTGCCCAAGTAATGAAGTATTGATATATGATAAAGATGTTGATTACTTCAGAAAAGATGCTGGCTTCCAAGGGGATGGAATTGGTTGCTAATGTTGCTGCTTGTGATGTGCTCAGAACCGCAGAGAATGAAATGACCTCAGAGTAGAGAGCTGCATGTTAGATTTACCTACTGGGATCAGTAGGTGCTTAGTGACTTTAGTGTCCTTGGGAAGCTGAAGAAGAGAGACTACATAGCTTGCTTTTGTTACTAAAATGCCTCCTCTTCTAATTTCTGATACATTTTTCTTTTGGAATATTTGCTAATTAACATTAATTTCTTGTAAACAACTTCATTTTACAAACACTTTCTAATGGAATTTATTACTGAGCATCATAAAAGTTATCTGTGGCTATTCTCTTGCCTTTAACAAAGGCAAGAGCCTGCTGATAAGCATGTCTTTGTCTTAGGCTCTGGCTTTGGCTTTCTAACAGACTCCACAGTCTTACTAAATACTGGGCTGTAGCTTCCAGCTGGGACCAGGTAATTTGAAAGTAATGTTGTTTATTTCAGGAGCTTTGATGCCTTCCTGAAGTTTGAACTATTGGGCTGGTTTGTTTCTTTTCTTTCTTTTTTTTTTTTTTTAACTTTAAGAGAAATTCTGAAAGAAGTATTTTGAAGGCATGATCTACAGACTCACATGGCATGCACTTCAGCTCACCTAAAAGTTTATCCCAATATGCTCTCTATTCTGGCCTACATGTTGCCTGTACCCCTCTTCCCATTGTGAGTCAGGTCAGCAGCTGATAGGACAGGAATCCATGTTTCTGTTCTAATACTCTTGTCTGTTGTAGTTTGATGGCATCCATGTGGTGAGCGGATCTCTTGATACATCAATCCGAGTCTGGGATGTGGAGACAGGGAATTGTATTCACACGCTAACAGGACACCAGTCGTTAACAAGTGGAATGGAACTCAAAGACAATATTCTTGTCTCTGGGAATGCAGATTCTACAGTTAAAATCTGGGATATCAAAACAGGACAGTGTTTACAAACATTGCAAGGTAAGTTCTGGCCATCTGTTAGCCATGTCTTTAAAAAATGTCATTGTTACTCAAGAGAGAACCTGTGGAGAACAGAGATTTAACCTTATACAGAGTACTTACTCCTGATGAGTTTGTGAATATTTGGTTTTCAAAAGTAGGCCACCTTGAGAAATGGTTTTCAATTGTGTCTTTAATGTGAAAATTCTTAATCATTTCCTACGTGTTCAGTTGACTCTGTTTAACCTTAACAATGAGAAGAAAGACTTGGCTGTCTCACAGAGCAGAGCTTTTTTTGAGTGATCATTTTATTTTGAATTGAAGCATCTCTGATAGGAAATTACTTTGGCCTCACTTAGTCAACTCCTTTGGTCAGAATGGAAGGAATAATGGTGCTTTCTGAGGCAGAGGGTCAAGTGAGGAGCATTGGCATTAGGAGGAATAGCACCATTGGGTTCTCCATGAATAACTTTCTTCTCTTAGTCACGGCCCTTAGAAGATGTTACTGTTGCTTGTTTGTTTGTTTGTTTGTTTGTTTGTTTGGAGTGAGGCCATCAGGAGGCAGCACAGGGCAGCCTTTGCTCATTAATTGTTACTGTTCCTAGGAGTTTGGGGTAGTCACAGATGCAGTTTCCTTCTTTGACTGGTCAGTTCAGAATGGGGGAGTGACAGAGTGACAAACCCAGCAGTGGACCGTGTGTGCTGGCTGACCAGGGCTCCTGGGAGCCAGAGCTCTTGAGACTTTTACCGTAGTTACAAATAGCTACCAGATTTTCTTACATCCAAGCTGGTCCTAAACTACAGCAAGGTTTCTAAATGTGCACCCTTTTAAATGTTGCGTTTCTTGTATGTTCTAAGTAGAAGAGCCAAGTCCCACGCAAAACCCCTTAGCATCGCTCCTAAGCAGTAACCACCCTTTGCCTTTGCCTAGGTCCCAGCAAGCATCAGAGTGCTGTGACCTGCTTACAGTTCAACAAGAACTTCGTAATTACCAGCTCAGACGATGGAACGGTGAAACTCTGGGACTTGAAAACGGGTGAATTTATCCGAAACCTCGTCACATTGGAGAGTGGGGGGAGCGGGGGAGTTGTGTGGCGGATCAGGGCCTCAAACACAAAGCTGGTGTGTGCAGTTGGAAGTCGGAATGGGACTGAAGAAACCAAGCTGCTGGTGCTGGACTTTGATGTGGACATGAAATGAAAAGCAGACAAGATGAATTTTGTCCAACTGTGTAGACAATATACTCCCTATCCTTCCCCCCCGCGCAAAAAGACAAAAACAAACCAACAAAAAATGAAAAAACAAAAAAAACAAAAAAAAAAAGAGAGAAAAAAGAAAAGGAAAAAACTCCCTTGTACTCAGTGGTGCAGGATGCTGGCTTGGGACAACAGACTGAAAAGACCTACAGACTAAGAAGGTAAGAAGAGACAAGAGACCGTAACTGACAGGAGGCGGCAGCTGTGGCAGGATGGAAGGCCTCACTCAGACTGAGGGGCAGCTTGGCGAAGCGAGGCTCTAAATCCAACCAGGTGCAATTATTCTTTATTTTCTTCTCCAGCGGTCATTGGGCAGAGCTACATCGGCGTTCCCGTCACCTAGAGAGGAGCGGCGATAATATCCAAACATGGGCTGCTTATCTTCTGATCAGAAAGATCTACAACAAAAAGTCATTTTTTCTGATGTGGAAAGGCTTAAAAAAATTACTGTGAATTGTTTTTGTACAGTTATCATGAAACTTTTTCTTTTTTTTCTTTTTTCTGTTTTTGTTTTGTTTTGGTTTTTTGTTTTTGCCAACCATTGCCAATGTCAATCAATCACAGTATTAGCCTCTGTTAATCTATTTGCTGTTGCTTCTATATACACTCTTCAATGCATATATTACTCAAAGGTAGCAAGTTGTCCTGGGTTCTGAGAGTCCTGAGATGGATTAACTCTTAATCAGCTGGTGCTAGAAGTAGGTCTTCAAATACGGGGTCGTTGTCCCACCCTGTACTGTACTCCCAGTGGCCAAACTTATTTATGCTGCTAAATGAAAGAAAGAAAAAGCAAATTATTTTTTTTTTTATTTTTTTTCTGCTGTGACGTTTTAGTCCCAGACTGAATTCCAAATTTGCTCTAGTTTGGTTACAGAAAAAAAAGACTTTTTTGCCACTGAAACTTGAGCCATCTGTGCCTCTAAGAGGCTGAGAATGGAAAGGTTTCAGATAATAAAGAGTGAAGTTTGCCTGCAAATAAAGAATCGAGAGTGTGTGCAAAGCTTATTTTCTTTTATCTGGGCAAAAATTAAAACACATTCCTTGGGACAGAGCCTGAGGCGCCTGTTCTGTGGAGAAACTTCTTTTTGAGGGCTGTGGTGAATGGAAGAACATACACAGTAAAACTGACAAGATATTTTAAAGATCTATATAACACAAAGGAAAAGGAAGTTGCTGGTCAGTCGTAGCATCTTACAGTATTTGGGAAAACAACTGTTACAGTTTCATTGCTCTGAGTGACTGACGTGAGAGGAATTCGCTCTGCAGTGACGCTGTCTGTCACTCCAGCAGGACGAGCGAGCAAGCAGGAGTCAGATGGTCCGCCTCATTCACCAGGAGCCGTAACTCAAGCTGAACTGTGAAAGTGGTTAACACTGTATCCTAGGCCGTCTTTTTTTTCCTCCTCCTGTTTATTTTTTGTTTGTTTTATTTATAGTCTGATTTAAAACAATCAGATTCAAGTTGGTTAATTTTAGTTATGTAACAACCTGACGTGATGGAGGAAAACAACCTGTAAAGGGATTGTGTCTATGGTTTGATTCACTTAGAAATTTTATTTTCTTATAACTTAAGTGCAATAAAATGTGTTTTTTCATGTTATTATGCCTGCTTCTTCCACTAGATAATACTGTTTCATTATAAATATATTGTATTTATGTCCGATATTTAAATAGTCAGGTTTTGGGTTTCTTACATCCCCTGCATTGTGACAGAGAAACAAGTGCTTCCAAGGTCAACCAAAACAGACACTGCAGATGTCACCCTGAACTATCAGGGAGGCCACTCTTGTATTTGCATTGGGTATATGAACATGAGAGCTGGTTTCTTCTGGTCATAAAACTTGTGGTAATTACAACTAGAAGCCTTGTAATGAGTTTACCTTCAGATCCCATGGACCAAGTGCTCGCCGATGCAGTCTCATCCTTCCTTCTCTCAGGCTGTCTCTGGCCCTGAGACATGGCCTCTGTCACCTTTGCCTCAGGTGGACCTGAGAGCTGTGCTCAAGCCTTGGTGACGCCTCAGAGAAAGCAGCGGGATGGCAGGACTGAACCCGCTTCCAAAGGCTGAGTGCAGGCCTCCACTGGCAAAATTCTAGCAAACTAAAACAAGAGGGAAATGCCTTGTCTCGTTTTTGTTTTTTGTAGTATTTACTCTTCTGCTGCTGTTAAAAAGGCTGGAAAGACATATATCTCTAATAATTTCAACAACCCAGACCATAGGGAATAAATCTCAAATAAACATGAAGTCTTCCCTGTAGAGAATGAGGCTTTCCTAGCCATTGCCCCTGTCCTCTTTCTTCACAGAGCCACTGTCTTAGTTAGGGTTTCACTGCTGTGAGCAGACACCATGACCAGGGCAACTCTTATAAGGACAGCATTTAACTGGGCTGGCTTTCAGGTTCAGAGGTTCAGTCCATTATCATCAAGGAGGGAGCATGGCAGCGTCCAGGCAGGCATGGTGCAGGAGGCGCTGAGAGTTCTACATCTTCATCTGAAGCTACTAGGAGAAGACTGACATCCAGGCAGCTAGGATGAGGGTCTTAAAGCCCATGCCCACAGTGATACCCTACTCCAACAAGGCCACACCTCCTAATGGTGCCACTCTATGGGCCACACTGCTCAAAGGCTAAGTCAGATCCCAGAGTCTGTCTTAAAGTGGATGCTGAGCATAAAGAGGCACTGCCTTACACACTGTTCAAGGAAATCTTTTTGGTTCATTGGGCCTCAGCAGGCACACAATAAGATAGATAGGGCACACAACAGTGAACACTGGAGTATTACATGACAGAAAGCAAGGCACAATGTAGATTAAGTGGGCTGTGGCAGCTCTGGGAGGACCAGAGCACAGCCCAGAGCCACTTATGCTGTTCACTTTGGTGACATTGGTCAACAAAAAATAATTGGCTGATAGAGTTCTTGGAATTGATATTTGTAAAGGGTCACATATATGATGCTACACTGTGGTATAATTCAAGACAACACCCACCTTTAAAACATGGCAAAAATGAGAGTTCACTGGATTCGCAGATAACCCAGCATCCCATTTCTAATAGTTACTAGATCTCTGACCTTTCAACCTCATCTGTCCTCACATTCAGATTTGGAAGAGAGCATCTCCAAGGTTAACGTGAGGGTTGGGTGGAATGTTACAAAGCTCTCACAGAGTTAGCAAGATGGCCTGGTGCACAGGCTTGCTGCCCTTGGGTCTGTCCCCAGGATCCGTGGTGGAAGGAGAGACCCAACTCCCAGAAGCTGTGCTTCGGCTTCTATACGTGCACCACAGCATATGAACGCCACAGCTGCCCCCATCATGCACGCACACAAACAACTTCAGTTTCGGAGAAAATAGACCAGGTCATTGTAATGTTCTGTATTTGACAATTATTTTTACGGTTCATTCAAGTATAATGAAATATACCTGAAAATATATGATGAAATATATGATTTTCATATAATGAAAATGGCATAGGTATATATATAATTTTTATTTATATGTGTGTTTTTATTTTTAAGTCAGGTTACATAGATTCTGCAATTTTAGAAAAATATAATACAAACTAATATTGAGCACCTAACGGTGATACTATGTCTACTCAGGTGTTAAGTGTTCTAGGAACACATAACGTTTGCGGATATACAGTGGCTCTGTTGCTAGAGTGCTTGCACAGCATGCACAAAGCCCTGGGTTCCATCCCTAGCACCACATAAACCAGATACTGTGATTCCTGTAATCCCAACGTTCAGAGAGTTGAGACAGCAGTTATCCCTGGCAAGATCTATTTCAGATCAGAATACAAAAGACCCTGTGTTCAAAAAAAAAAAAAAAAAAGAAAGAAAAGTGAGTCTGTCCCTGAAAGAGAACATGTGAGTCTTCTTCTAGAGAAAGTAAGGAATTACTATAGTTTGCAAAAACAAAAGTCACAGTTTCACTCTTGCTGAAGGAATTTGCTGTTTTATGTAGCTACATTTGTAACAAAGCCTAATGCTCGGATTAGGGCAGAGCAGTGACCAGGGCAGATGTTCAGCAGGTGCTCTCAGTCATGGCAAAGCACTGGGCCTTCATTTCTTAATGAAATTGTTGATAATTTTGACTCCCAAGCCTCCTGACAGATTCAGTTATTTCGGTTCTTTCATTAATCTGCAATAGCTCCTGCCTACCTAAAAGCTACGGGAATGCTCCAACCTATTTGTTTAGTTTCAAAAAGAAAAAGAAAAGAAAAAAAGCAATTGACATCTAATTATTTGTATCAGCTGTTGTAGGGCCATTTCCTCAATCCTCCACCAGGTTTATTATAATGTCTTTCCTTGAATGGATTAGAGGATACAGTCAAACAGAAACAAGAGAAATCTCCTTGGAACCTGTCTCCAGTGAATGAGAAGTTGCAGGTAACTTCCGAGAGACCCAGACCTTCTAGACCCTTCTTCCTAAGGTACCCACCGTACCTCAGGAGATAAGGGTTCCAGAAGAGCAGAGCCTTCAGCCTGCCTTGCTGCCTTGCCTTGGGCTTGTGTTCCAGAAACACGAAGCCCTGCTGCCTGCTCATTGGGACAGACTTCTGCTGCATTCCCTGCCCCTCTGGTTCCTTCCCTAGGAAAATGAAAAAGTTTGAAGTCTTCTCAGGCAGTCCGCCCCCTCACACAGCTTTATGTGTTTTCCTTCTGTTAGGCCTGCCTCATCCCCAGTAAAGGTCTAGACTGCAGCCTGTATTCTCTCAGGTTCAGCAGCCAAGGAAGGCTTTAACCTGCCCTACCTTAGGGCGAGTTCGGGAGAGCATCCTGGCATCCTGTTTGTTCTGTAGAGCTGTGTAACGCTTATGGGTGAGTTAGCTCTGTGCTGCCAAAACATGAATGAGTTAGAATAAATGCTGCTGAGGCAGGTTCTTCTGGCCTTTGCCTCATCTTGAAGATTGTGCGTACAAGGATCTCTACATGCACAGAGACTGCTGGATACAGTTTTATTCTGTGTTGATATCCTATCATTTCCTTGTTCCTTTTCCTCCTTCACCCGCCAAGAGGGGGAAAAAAAAAAGGAAAGGAAAAAAAACAAAAGAACAGAAAACAAAACGCCAGGCTAGATGGCTCCTCTCTGTAATCCCAGCCCTCAGGAGGTATGAGGATCAGGAGATTGAGGCCTCATGAGACCTGCCTCCAAAGGGAAACAAACAGTTGAAAAGGGGCTTAGTGACTAAAGAGACCCCAGTGTCTTCCTCAGTGGACCACCAGCCACTGGACATGAGGGGTGGTTATGTATGTTCACACAGTGTTCCTGGACTCCTGTGTTAGGTAACCATGTGGCAATCTGAAGAGTTGGTACATTCATTTTGGCACTTTCTGCCACTCACAAGCTAGATCCTGTTAGATCCAAAGTGGCTGCACTTGGCTCTCTTAGTCATTGCTTTGAATTTTAAACAAACATAGCATGATCTGGCATTGTAACTGTCCAGCACATCTCGCTAGCCACCCAATTAATACTAGTGAGGCCCAGATGAGTCCTCTTTCTAGGTAGATGAAGCAAAGCAACAACAGAAAACTATCAAAAGGAAATCTGAAAGTTTCTTGAGGGAAAGGGATGGCACCTGGCTGAAAGCGCCAGAGTGTTCATACCTCTCCCCAGTGAGGAAAAGTATAAAGGAATTCTAGATCCACCTCCTAGGAAGACTCGTTGCTGCAAAAGCCTGGCCACTTCCCAATTTACAATTGAGTATAAAAATAGCGGTGTTGCTATTTCAGATCTGATTCTTCCCAGGATTCTGGAGGACAAGGAACCACTGAGTGGACAATTTGATGGCTCTCTCCTGAACATCTTGGGCCAAAACCTATTTCTGCTGTTTGTCTTTGGACTTTGTTTCACTTGGACAGCTGTGGTCTGCAAGGAAAAAAAATTACTTTGAAGTGATCCTTGCAAACCAAAGGTTCCACTATAATGAACCACAGAAACATTTTACCAATTTACTCTTTTTTCCTCAAGAGGTTCACAGCTTACAAAAGAAACCACAAAGCACTCTTTCAGTACGAGGTTGCTAACTAGACTTAGATTCACATTGCAGTCCAGAAGACTTCATCAAACCCTCCTTACACCATACTAAGTAATAATCAGAAAAGGTGAGCTTGTCAATCTGACGACACTCCTGATAAAGTAAGGCCATTAGTTTAACACACCAAAAGGATCCCAAAAGGGATAGAGAGTACCTGTGGTAAACACTGGATGCAGATGTGGGAGAGCTGAAACTTACTAACTTAAGAAAGACTTGTCAAAACTTAATCCAAAGTGAGTAGTTAGAATCAGAACCATACAACAAAGTGAGAAATGTGGATCCATTCCTTCTGAGATGTCTAGGGGGTCATTACATTTGTGTGTTAGAAGTGCATTGTAGCATGGCTCTGGCCATCAGGAAGACTACAACTCCCAGCAACCCTTGCCCATCTAGGGTACTACAACTCCCAGCAACTCATTGCCTTTTTGTTGTTTCTTCAGTTTCAAGGTGAATTGGCCAGTCTCTCAACTTGTCCCCTTATGGTAGGTGAGGTAATATGAGGACAACATGATACAATGTAGGTCAAGTTAGTGTAGGGCTTAACATATAGTCATTAAGGATCTATAGTTATTACTGAATGAAAAAGCAAAAGGAAGACATGGTATACTAGGTATGGTAAAGGAGAAGGCAGGCTTATTGTAGATATGAGGGAAAGTGCAGACAGAGGCATCGGAGAGAGAGTCCATAGTGGACATGACCAGCAGACTGAGGTGGATCATGTGAGGAGAAACAAGAGGGAAGAAGACAGATAGAGAGGAGGGAATTTGGAGCAAGAGGCCAAAAGGGCTGGTCTAGCCAAAATGGCTGGAGTATATAGGGAAGAGCAACTGGGGGGAAGGGCACCCCAGCTTGGGCCGAAGAAGTTTAGTGTATGTGGCAGAGTATGCCAGCTAAGAGGACCCTGTATCCCTAGTAGGAACTGAGGGATGCTGGGACAACCTGGCAGCCAGGTCCAATTTGATATGTTAAATTGGCACCTCAGCCTTTTATTCTAGGTTTGAAACCTAACAACTACCATAACCTCAGCAGCCTTGTACACTTCCAACTCCAAGTAATTTTAATTAGCCTGTGTAATGAAACACTGTTATTACAGGCGATCTCATTTTATGGTCAAGCACACACAGAAAAGAGATACTTGTATTAGGGTTCCAGAGGACCCCACCCTTCTTTTTTTAAAGAAAAGGTCTCATGATGCAGCCCTAAATGTCATGGGATGCTCTACGTAGACCAGGCTAGCCTCAGACTTACAAAGCTATGTCTGTTTACATTGCTCATGTGCTGGGATCAAAGGTATGCAGTACTATGCACTGTGTATAGCTCATTCAGAACTGTCTTACAAATCTGAGAGAGGTGTGTGCATGTGTGTATGTATGTATGTATACATGAACATACACATGCACATACACACAGGTGTATGTGTGCATGCCATACCAGCTGTCCTCATTCTTGACCTATTAACTTGGAAAATATAAAAACAACCAGGAACCTTAACTGTGGAGAACTGTAGAAAACATGAGTTTTCTAGTGTTGTATGCTGGGAACCCCTCAATTTTTCCAACTGCAAAAACAAAGGAGTTGCCAAAGAAGAATTTGTTCTCTGAGATCCGCACAGCAGAGAAAATACAGGAGGAGTAGGGAAATTGTGTTGGTAAAGTCATAAGCCACCTCTTTTAGAGCGGGCGAGATGACTCAGCTGGAAGGGCGCCTGTCAGCAAGCCTGACAGCCTGCGTTCAATCCCTGAGACCCACACGGAGGAAGATGGAGACTAACTCCCACAAGTTGTCCTTTGACCTCAACGTGCCTGCTCCCTCCCCCTACAGGAATAATACATGCAATTATAATCTTTTAAAGAATGTCTGTTTTTAGGTCCTTGGGCATGGGGGCAGGGTATTGCTACAGAAGTAAAATACTTCAGTTACATAAGAATTTTTAAAAATAAATGTTACTGGTCTACTTGTGTGCCAAAAACAGCTATCCAAAGAGAGGAGCAGCAAGCCTTTGCATTCTGAGGCTTGAAAGGAGGACGGACCATGCAGAAGGTAAAGTGAATCCTCAACACATGTCAGCAGCCAAATGCTATTATCATCACCAGGAAGGAGAGAAAACCGGATTCAAATTCCATCTCAGCTACTTGTGTGACTCTCCAAGTTTTATTTTTTTAACACGTATTATTTACTGGGAGACATGCACATGGCACCCTACATGTGAGGAGGCCAGAGTGTGTGATGAACTATGTGACCGTCGTTGTCACTGCCACTATCACTGACAGTATCTTGATGACCATTTCCAGACTTACTCATCGGTAAGACTTCCAGGACACAATGTGCCAGGGATCTGAAAGCAGTCTCCCTATGGGAATGTTGTGTGCAGTGAGCCTCATTTCCTGTGAGGTGAAAGAGAGAGAGAAAATGACTGCACAATCAGATAGGAGTGTCTGCGTTTTGCTGAAGGGCTTGCCTCAGACAATCACAGTGGTGTGCACAAGGGTCCTCCAGCAGAGCTACTGGCCTACTCACTCAACACAGTTCCCTGTTGGCCTATATTTATTGCTTTATGCTTATTATTTTGCTTGAGACAGAGTAGCCCAGGCTGTCCTTGAACTTTCGATACTTCTTTCTTAGTCCATTCTTGGGAGTCAAAAGCATGCACCATCATGCCCAGCTTTCTTGGTCTTTTACTGTCTGTCTCCTAAATATGATAGGAGCGCTGAGCATTTGAAAAAAAGGTTGAAATTTCAGAGTAACCCTTCCCCCTCCAAAAAACAAACACCATAAGAAACTGTGATAAGGGACTATAATATGGAACTTTAGAGAAGTCTCAGTGGTTAAGAGCACATACTGCTCTTGGGAAGGACCACCTTTGGCTCCCAGCACCCATATTGACTTACAACTGCCTGCATCTCCAGCTCTAAGGGATCTGATGCCTCTAGCATCTATAGGCACCTATACTTTTGAACACACACACACAAAGAATATAAAATCTTATAAAGAATCATGTTATCTTTGCAGGAGGAAACACTGCATTGTGTAAAAAGAGCTTGTGGAAACTAAAATATGGGAAAAAAACCTATTCAAAATCAAAATTTAAAAAAAGCAAAATTAAACGGAAAGCTAAAGTAGGGGTAAATATAAAAGATTAGAAGATTGGTCTGAGATACCTACTGTCTGAATAACAAGATGTTAGGAAAGAGATTATAGAATGAATTATTAAAAAAATAATACAAGAAAATGAACAGAGTTGAAAGGTGATTAGAAGGACCACTGAGGTGCCTTTGAGAAAAACAAACAAGAAATTTGCCATACCATGGGGTTGAGGAGAAGATTCTAAACCCAGAGAGAAAGAGAAAATCAGGGATTAAAAGCTGGAAGGGCTGGGCTCTGACTGCGTTGGCAGACATGTACAAGGCTCTGGGTTCCCGCTGAAGCAGGTAGTTTACAGGGACAACTTAGTAACCTGGGACCCTCCCACCCAACACCTGCATCAAGTAACACACAAACCTGTCTCCAAATAAAGTAACTGGTCACTACAACCTGTTCTGCCATAGCAACCCCTAGCAACTTCCTTTTTGTGACCAAACACATCCTGGAACATAGTGTGAGATTTGAGGTAATGTTCAAAGCCTACACGGTTAGGTCCGAGTGCAGTAAGGCCAACTGTGTCTTCTAAGGTTTTCCAGATAAAACTGAATTTACATCTAATTCTTATGCACGATTGGATGTGCATATGATTAAGAGCAGGCACATCATGGGAAAGAACACGTGCAATGAATAGAGGTTTGCATAACCTAAGCCTATCAATCAAAACAGAAAACTACCCATACACTGACCCTAGCAACCAGGCCCTTCCTCCTGGAAACCAGGGAGGCACTGGAGCTTTGTGCTTGCTCGGGACAGGCAGCTCCCTTGTCATGTGCATCCACTCTGTGCTTTTCTCTTTGCTTCTGAGTGAAACTCGTTATTACTTCGCTATCTCCGTGGGCAGTTTCAATTCTTTGAACAAGACACCAAGTTCCATCTGATCTCTGAACCCCCTGGTTATACATTCCCGACACTGGAAAAAGAAGAGAAAGGGGAAAACTGAAACTTTAGTCTCCTCAATAGCAATGGAAGATGCCAGGGACCTTTAGACTTACATAGGTGGTTTGTTTTTAATTTAGGATTCAACATCTACCCATGATGATAATGAAACATAAGCCAGCCCCAATTAAATGCTTTCCTTTGTAAGAGTTGCCATGGTCATGGTGTCTCCTCATAGCAATAGAACACTGACTAAGATGGTGTGTCATGCAGAAAATAGAGTGTCAACCCAGGAGCTGAGCACAGGGCACTCTGAGATGATAGATGGTCAGCTGTACTTAAGCAGTTGAAGTGGGGGCCTGGAGGGCCCCTGAAGAAAAGTCCCAAAAGTTCAGAAGAGAGCAACAAATCATCTGCCAAGATAGGAAGGAAACTCTTCCAAGTTGAGAAGTTCAAACAATATTTTTAGAAAACAGAAAGATTTCATACATGGAAAGCTACGCAATAGATAAAATGAGGCAACTGGTAAGTTCAAAAAGATGGAAAAACAGCCACAGGACACTACTTAGCCTAAAATATACAATATTCACAAAGCCATAAATGTAAGTATGTAAAAATGTAAATACTAATGACTTTGATAAAATGGGGGAGGAAGAAATGGAAGAGAGTTGGTTCCTCATTGACCGCGATTAGACATTATTCATCTCTGAAGAGGAAGCTCTGGCTGTGTCCTTTCTCTAAGGCAGTAGTGAGATGCTCACCTCCATGGGCTGGGAGCTTGGGCTCCAGGTTCTGCATTAAGTGCATGGAGATGGGTAAACAGCCTGGTGCACTTCCTGGAGAGGAGGACTATGCCTGGACCCTTGAGGACGGTGACCCCTCTCTCCTCATCAGCCTGTTTCCCCATTATGTCTTCTTAACTCATAGTGGGATATATTTTGCAGTTTTCTTACCAAGAGTTTTAAGTTTTGTTTTTTTGTATTAGGAAGTTCTCTTTGGGAAAGTGTAAATAACTGATTTTTCTGGAAACCTAAGTTTAGAGTATCCATTTTTATAATTCTGTTGTTCCCTTTAAAATGTCTAGAGCAAAATTTCAACAAGGCCAGAGTAAAGGCAGTCACTTGGAAGGAGTTCTCTGGTAACTACTTGGCCTCCTTAAAGCAAATACACAAGTTCCTGACAGCAAAAGCATTTTGGCCCCAGGAAACGGCAAGGGAAATGAGTGGGTGGACATTGGTACCATGGGCTACTGCTGGCCTTCTATTTGCAAGGGCAGAGTCACAGCTGTTCTTTGAGTAAATTCATGTGCCCTGGCTTGGTCTCCTTGAAAATTCTAGAACCAGTGAGCCATTGTGGCCCAGGGCGTGGTGGCCAGTGCAGAAGGCTAACTGGTGTCAGCCCATCTGTGCAGGCCAAATCCCAAAGTCTAAATAACAGGCAAATAGTTGTCACCTGATCCTTCTGAATACACCCTAGCCTGCTCCAAAGTCCCTAAACCACAGACACGGCCTGTCTGCACTCTGTGGGTTTATGAGTCCTATAGTCAGAGGCTAACCATTTGTGTTTGCCTCACTGTGGCTTTCTGGGCAGTGGCCTAGACTTTTATACAGCAAGATGACTTCAGGTCTCACAACAAAGACAGATCGTGAGCAATTTTATCTGTCTTGTAGACCCTTGTAACCATCACTTATCAAATGAAATTGGCTGTTTGCTGAAACAGGCAGCTTCTTAATTTTCTGAAGTATCAGTGATGGCTCACTCAAGCCTTCAAACTAAAGTATCTGTGAATAGATTAAGGCTCAAGCTACTTACTACCCTAGCACACACACACCCTTATAAGTTAAAGCAGCTCTTAGAGGCTCGGGGTCTAACGTAACTAAATGACTAGGTTCCTCACTTAGGGTTTCAATGAAAGAGTCCCTTAAGTGTTGTTTGCCACCGCTGGACAACCTTGGCCCGACTTCCTGCATGGGCGTGCCTTGTAGAAAAGGAGAGAGTGCTGTGACATGTCTCCTATTAGAACTTGTATCTCCTGTTTTGTTGAATAGGACTATTTCCTTTTTCTTGTCTTGTCTTCCCCATCTGTCCCTCTGTCTCCCTTCCTTCTCTTTTTTGAGTGCTTGCTGTAACTCCCAAGTTGGCCTTGAACTCTGGCCTCTGCATCTTGGGCGTTGAGCTTACAAGTGTCTACCACCACACTTGGGCCATGCACACTTCTTTAAAATTCGCAGGGACTATGGGCCTGGAGAGATGGCTCAGTGGTTAGGAGCATTTGCACTGCATCATGAGGACTGGAGTGCTCATCCCAGAACCTAGGTCAAGTGAATCCCAAATGCCTATAATTCCAGCTCCAAGGGATCAGACTCCCCTTTCTGGCCTCCAATGGTACTGGTATACACATATATGTAGTCACACATATTCTCTCACACACACACACACCAATAAAAATTTTAAAAATCTTTAGAAAACAAAAACAAAAAGCAAAAAAATGGAAGCTTCGTGTTGATTCTTGTGCTGGACTCCCCAAAGCTCATCGCTTTCGTAATCACACAGATGCACACATGCATGTGAATAGGCCTGCAGGTCCCAAAGATGCGCATCCCCCACTATTTCTATTCCCACTCAGTCAAGGAACTGTTGCAGTGGTGCAAATAAATCACTGCTAAATGAGACTGAGATTCCAAGTCTGGGCAGCATGGCTGCGCATGAGCTTTCCTGGCTGTTTTATGTTTCTGCTGCCTAGGGGTCTGGTCTCCTGCATCCGGAACCCACGGCTAGTGAGTGCACAGAAGGGCAGACTAGAGCCAGATCCAAATATACCCAGTGGTCTCTTCCTCCAGGAAAAACAAATAGCTCTTACCTGCGAAATATTCCCAGACCATTGGAAATGCCATGCCTTCCTCTTTGCCCTCTTGGTTGTGCTGGAGAAATCCAAATGAGAAAACTTGCTGTTTAAAATACTCAACGGAGGAGAAACAACAGATCAACTTGGGCTAATATTGGTAGCGGGGAAGACCAATTAACAGCTTCATGAATTGTGCTGTTTACACTTCTATTCCTAAGGTTAATTATGCGATCAAGTAATAGCTTTTGCCTTGATTAGAGGGCCCTCAGGAAATAAAAAGTGTGTTTCCATTTGAAAGGCGTGTTTGCCTTCTGTCCTGTGATGGTAGAGAGGAGCTAGGCTCAGCATGCATTAGTCTATCCCCAGCTAGCCCATCCTCAGCTAGCCCACCCACAGCTAGCCCACCCACAGCTAGGCCATCCACAGCTAGCCCATCCACAGCTAGCCCACCCACAGCTAGTCCATCCACAGCTAGCCCATCCACAGCTAGCCCACCCACAGCTAGCCCATCCACAGCTAGCCCATCCACAGCTAGCCCACCCACAGCTAGTCCATCCACAGCTAGCCCACCCACAGCTAGCCCACCCACAGCTAGCCTATCCACAGCTAGCCCATCCACAGCTAGCCCATCCACAGCTAGTCCACCCACAGCTAGCCTATCCACAGCTAGCCCATCCACAGCTAGTCCATCCACAGCTAGCCCATCCACAGCTAGCCCACCCACAGCTAGCCCACCCACAGCTAGCCTATCCACAGCTAGCCCATCCACAGCTAGCCTATCCACAGCTAGCCCGCCCACAGCTAGCCCATCCTCAGCTAGCCTATCCACAGCTAGCCCACCCACAGCTAGCCCATCCTCAGCTAGCCTATCCACAGCTAGCATCCAAGAAGTAGCAGCAGAGTCAAGCTCACTACATACTGTCACCACCACAACAATTAGTCAAGATATTCTTCATTTAAACAGCACCAAGACTGGAGATATACATGAAGCACTGAGGTGGGCTCTAACTCTCATTCTTTCTCTCTCTCTGCGGTGTTAGTATTAGTCACTTTTTTTTAATATGACAAAATAAAATATAAAATAAAGCAAAAAATACAATAAAATCAAAGTTGGATACAGCAACCCAATGGAGGAAAAAGAGCCCAAGAGCAGGCACCAGAGTCAGAGACAAGCTTGTTCTCACAGTAGGAGTCCCATTAAATACTAAGCTAATGGCTACACTATGTATATAGGCAGAGGACCTGGTGTAGACCTGGTGTTGACTCATAAGTCCTGTGCTTGCTGCGTCAGTCTTCGTGAGCTCATATGAGCCTTGCTTAGTTGATTCAGAGGGCCATATTCTCCTGGTGTCCCCTGTTGCCTCTGACCCGTACACTTTTCCCACCGCCTCTACTGTGGAGTTCTCTGAGTTCTGAAGGGAGGGTGATGGACAGCTCCAATTTAGAATCTCTCCATGCATAAAGGCTGCAGGCCTTTGCATCTCTTCCCGTCTACTGCTGGAGAAAGCCTCACTGATGATAACTGGATAAGGCACTGGTCCAGTGTAGTGGAATATCATTAGAAATCATTTGGTTGATTTCTTTTATTTGTTTTAGACCAGTATCATTTGGTTTTACAGTAGATATCTGGGTTATTTAGACTCTAGTTCTTGGTTACCCAAGCAGGGTATGGTGTGGGTTTCTTCTTATGAAATGGGCCTTAGGTCAAATCAGACATTGGCTGGTTACTCCTGCAAGTCCTGTGCCACCATTGCCCTTGTATATTTTGCAGGCAGAACAGATAGTAGGTCAAATGTTTTATGGCTGGTTTTGTGTCCATGTTTCCCCTTTGGAGGCTTGCTGATTAGCATCCTGCACAGAAGAGACTAGAACATACGAGTCAGGCTCCGTGTGGACACCAGTTCCACTTCTCCATGCTCAATGAGTTGTGTGGGTGATGTCCTCAGCAGTGGGGCCCCAATGTCAGTTTTCAGAGAGAAACCTGTTGTCTTGGCAACAGCAGGGTTTTGGGGGGGATGTCCCTTTGGCCATCAATTCAATTGAATGCAATCTAATCTCACCACTAAAAGCCTTGCCTGACTACTAGAGATATCTAGCTAAGACTCCAAATCCTTCCCCCACTCCCGATTACTAGGAGTACCCACTAGGATTACCTTTGTAAGATTATGTAAGATTATAAGATATCTAAGTTTCCACTCTGCTAGGTTTCCATACCCCCCATTCCAGCTGTCTCTCCCCACTTTCTCTCCTTCTACCCCACTTCTTCCTCACCTGATTCCCTCCTATCATCCCACCCCCAGGGTGCCCATGAAATCCTATTTCCCCTTCCCAGGAAAATCTATGCATTTCACAGGCTACTCCTCTTTACCTAACCTCCTCTGGGCCTCTAGATTATAAAACAATTATCATTTACTTAATGGCTAATATCGCCTTATAAGTAAATACATACTATATTTATCTTTTTGGGTGGGTTACCTCATTCAGGATGATTATTTTTTCTAGTCCCATTCATTTGCCTGCAAATTTCATGATGCCATTAAAAAACAAAAACAAAAACAAAAAAACAAAAGCAAGAACAGCTGAGTAATACTCCATTGTGTAAATGGACCACATTTTCTTTATCCATTTTTCTGCGGAAGGACATCAAGGTTGTTTCCAGTTTCTGGCTGTTATTAATAAAGCCACTATGACCATAGTGTCCTTGAGCAAGCATCCTTATGGCATGGTGGAGCATCCTTTGGGTATACACCCAAGCGTGATATGGGTCTTGAGGTAGATCAATTCCCAGCTTTCCGAGGAACCATCATATTGATTTCCATAGTGGTTGTACATGTTTGCACTCCCACTAGCCATGGAGAAGTGTTCCCTTGTTCCACATCCTCGCCCGCATGAGCTGTCCTTGTGTTATTGATCTTAGTCATTCTGACAGGTGTAAGATGGAATCTCAGAGTCGTTTTGATTTACATTTCCCTGGTGGCTAAGGATGTTAAAATTTTCTGCAAGTGTTTCTCCGCCATTTGAGATACTTCTATTGAGAATTCTCTGTTAAAATCTGTTCCTCCATTTAAAAAATTGGATTTATTTTTGGGGTTTTAATATGTATAAAAAGTCACATTTTCTTAAAATTAAAATATTTTATCTGTGTGCATGTGTGCCCACATATGGTATACGTGAGTATGTGCAAGCAGCTATGCGCACATGTGGGAGACAGATGAGACAGACAGGTGCCCTACTTTATTGCTCCCCACTTTGTTCTCTGAGGCAGGGTCTCTCGCTGAACCTGTAGCTCACTGTTCGTCAGACAGGCTGGCGGTCTAGCAGGCTGAAGAATCTCTATCTCTGCCACCCTCAGCCTCGGGGTTACAGGCACAGGCAGCCATGCCTGCTTTTGGTTTTTTCATTTCATTTGTATTGTGTGTGTGTGTGTGTGTGTGTGTGTGTGTGTGTGTGTGTGTGCATATGAGTGCAGGAGCCTGCAGACACTAGAGGGATCAGATCTCCCTGGAGGGAGTAACTGTGAGCTGACCGACTTGGATGCTGGGACTTGAACTCTGCTCTTCTGGAAGAACAATATGTGCTATTAACCACTGAGTTATCCCTGTAGCCTCATACTTGGCTTTTTATATGGGTGGTAGGGCTCCAAATTCAGGTCATGCTGGTAAA
The DNA here is from genome assembly GCF_947179515.1 of Apodemus sylvaticus. Lineage (NCBI taxonomy): Eukaryota > Metazoa > Chordata > Mammalia > Rodentia > Muridae > Apodemus > Apodemus sylvaticus. Next base: position 82,624,244 of record NC_067475.1, on the reverse strand, counting down.
GCAAGAATTTTTACTCACTGGGTTATCTCTCCATCCAATTTTGTTTTTGAGAGATTGTTCCATGGCAAGGTTCCTCACATGAACTCATGCATGCACACCGTGACCAACTGCCCTGTTCTTTACAGCTGAGGAGACTAAGGCACAGGCAGTTTCAAGCTAGGGTTTGACACATTTAACCTTGTGGGCCTTAGGCCTAGACTGTGGGAGAAGAGTGGATTCTTCCAACGCAATGGAGAGGGACACTTAGAAAGAGCATTGTGCCAAAGTGCATTGTGCCATTTGCAATCTTCAAGGGAGGTACAAACGTACCTCTCCAGTCACTTCAAAGTCAAGAGACCCAAAATGATCAAAGAGAAACTGATTTCTGTAGAGGCTCTCTGTGTCTTGCTGGGAGCTCTTGTTGACCTGTATTAGGAACTCAAAGGGGTGTTTGCTGAATCTGGGCTCTCCTTATGGTCACATGGCAATGCCCATCCGGCCAATGACCTTGACAGGCAATGTAGCAGATTCTGAGATGGCATGTTGTTTTGAACAAAGGCTCACTATAAAAAAAAGAGTCTGAACTGAGAGCCGTGTACCACTCTTCTTACCCTACTGCTGAATGCAGAACAACCCTGAACATAGTTCATGTGTTTGAACACTTGATCCCCAAGTGGTGATACAATTGGGTGAGGTGGAACTTTTAGGAGGCGGAGCTTTGCGGGAGGAAGTGAGTCACTGGGCATGTGCCTTGGTAGGTCGCTGGGGGTTGGGGGGGGGAGTGCTTTGACTGTATTAGAGGCTAGCCTCACCTTCTGTTCTCTCTCCGTTTCCTGACTGTTGATGCAATGTCACCAACTGAACTTCTTGCTCCTGCTCTCGTGCCTTCTCAACCATTATAGAATGTATAAAATTTCTCTTTGGGGTGTGGAGAGATAGGTAAGCAGTTAATGTCTGTTTGGGGGCAGTGAGGAGATAGGTAGCCAGTTAAAGCACTTGCTGTTCTTGTATTGGACCAGAATTCAGTTCCCAGCACCCATGTCAGGTTGTTTACAACCATCTGTAATTCCAACACCAGGGTGTCCCAATATCTTCTTCTTGTCTCCTTTGGCAGCTACATGTATGTGCTTGTATAAACACACACACACACACACACACACACACACACACACACACACACACCATTCTCACACAAATACATAAAATAAAAAATCATAATTATCCCCTCAAACTGTAAGCCAAAATAAACCTTTCTTCCCTAAACATCAGGTTTTTAATCACACAGATGAGAAATGCAACTGACACACAAGGGCACCTGCTAGAGACAGGAGGAGGGGGCATGCGCAGTAGTGCTCTGTTTAGGCAGTACCATCAGACACAGAGAAATCAAATTCCCACTTCACATCTCAGCTCATCTCCGTGGCCAGGTAAATGAGTCTCTTTGCACCTCCGAAGTCTTCCTTACCTCACGGGTTGTAAGGAAGATGAATTTGGATCACCCAGGTCAAGGGCTTCAGGACTACTGCAAGAGCGGTCCTTGGACCAGTGCCGCAGAAGATTCACCCGGGAGTTCCCCACAAACATGGCATCGCAGGGCTGATCCCAGCCTTGCTGCCGTAAGACCGCTCCTCAACTCTGGGTCCTCCCTATGGATTTTGCTTTACCTAAAACACTGAGCTTTGAGAAGTCAGGGTAAGTGAAGTGTATCGTGACTGCTGAAGATAATAATGTACAATTAGACGACCCTATCAAATAACCTCAGCGCGTTCCAGGGGCAACGTGGTGAAGTGAAGAGACCTCAGAAATGAGCAACAGGGGCTGCTCTGGAAACCTCTTCCATTACCCCTGCTGTCATCATCTCCTTTGTCCAAATTCTCAGAGATGAAGAGAATACCTGAAGAAGGGAACTGCTGGGGGTAATGGTTGAGCAAACCAAAGTCAGGGAAGGAAACAGCCATGAAGCGACCCCTGGCAATGACTACAGCCAGAAATTCACTACCGCCTGCGGAAGAGAAGCCCTTTCCTTTCCTGTAGCACAACCCAAGTCTCCGTCCAGATCATGGCTTTTAATTCGAGTGTACTGTTACTCTTCAGAAGTGCCTCACAAGGCTTGAAAGAGCCACTCTCCTTTAGAAGTCTTTTTAGAATGCAGAGCTTGAAGATTAGTGTGGGAGCGGGACCATTTGACTGCCTAAGTGTTCCGTCTCCCAGGTACTTAGACACTTCACAGCAAGAACTGATGTTCATTAAACTGTAAGCAAATTAGTGTTCAAGCCAAAGATATAAAGGAAGACATCATCGGTGCACGGGAGCCATCCACCACCTTCAGTCTTCTCGTAGGTAAGAAATCCTGCACCTCCGGATCCATCTCTCGCACAAAAGAAAATCACACCTCGGCTTGCAGCCAAGGCTGGGCTCTATCGCCCTCCATTTACAATGAAACAGAGCAGAAGGCTGCAAGGCTGCGTTGAAGCTTTGGTTTTCCTTTCGGGTTTCGCCTCTATGTTATCTTTAGAGGGCCTCAGAATGGTCTGATAAATAAAGCATTTTGTCAGCCAATAAATTAAAAAGTTATTTTTATCAAGGGAATATTCAATGGCTGCTTCACAAGGCAGAAGAAGCTTCGTGGGTGCCCAGGGCATGGGAGGGCGTACCACCATCTCTCAGCAAAAAGCATTGCTCTCCGCTGTCGGAATCCAAGGCATGCGTTCCTCTGTGGCTGGACCCACCCTTCCCTGGGCCTGCAGTACAGCCTTAAAGGAACCGAACTGGCAGAGGAAGGTGGACCTCACCTGATTCCTGCAGACTGACCTCACAGCCCATTTCCCAAAGGTTAAATCCCCGGGTGTCCCCCCAGTGCTGTAAAACTAGTTGTAGGCAGCTGAACCAGAAACCCCAAGTTGTAGGCATATTCTCCATGGTCTACCTTTGTGGGATGGCACCTCTGTATGCAAGCGTCTGGACGCACTGTTTAGACACTGGCAGTGCCTCCATCACAGACACCTTTTGTCAAGCTGACTTTGATGCAACAGTGAACCTAAAAAGACTAGGTTGACTTGAGCTGTATTTCACCAGTGACCCTTAATGGCTTGTGTGTACCTTTCCATCTGCTACTCAAATACACGATGGCAGAAACAGGCCTCCAGCCCTTGTCTAGATTTAGAAAGCCTTTTGACTGGGAACCATGTCACAGGGACAGACTGGGGACATGATTTCTGTGGGAGGGTGGAAGTAGAACATTCAGAAAGATGGAGAAAGCAGGGATTCAGGAGAACATGGAAAGAATCGATCAAACAAACAAAACAGTGGGTTTCTAAGAGGGAGCTGGGGAGGAGGCAGGTACCTGTGAAGGAACAAAGCTAGTGGCCAGTGAGTTCTCGACATCAGAAGGTGGCACGCCATTCCATTCCCAGCTTCATTTGAGGTAAGACCCCTCCAAGCCCTCGTAGGATCACAGCCAGGATAGAATGGCAGGAATGTGGCCCAAGCCACTCCAGGGCCATCTGCAAAGTGGCGATCAGCCATGGAGGTCCTAGGGCTGGGGTAGTAGCCTGCCTGGGACAAACCTCCAGCTGGAGCCTGTGGCTCGTTCACTAGAAATCCCCAAGGCAGTTTCAATGCCACGCCAGTCTAGGTGATGCCATGTTTCAAAGGGGACTCGTGGCAGTGTCCCACGGGCCTTTGGAGTTGGGGCGAAGCCACCGTAATGGAAAGGCACAGTGTCAGAACTTTCCAGACAGGGTTCACCCAGCACTTCTAAGTGCACAGAAAGGGAATTTTGTTTGTTTCCTTTTATAAGATGTACATTTAAATGTATTGAATTTATATCAATGCAATTTCCCTAAATCTGGCTGGATTTCTTTTCTTTCTTTGAGTTGGGGTATCGTCTAACTCAGACTGGCCTCAAACTTACTGTGTACTCAAGGACGACCTTAAACTCCTGATCCCTCTGACTACCACCAAGCCTGGTTTATTTGAAGCTGGGACTCAACCCCAGGTCCCCATGCATGCTACCTGAGTACTCTACCAACCCAGCCCATCAGTTTTTAGTCTCTTGTTGCAAAGTGACTAAGGGTCAGGATGAGGTGTGAAAGAGAAACAGCAGACATGAAAGGTCTTCTCCTGGTGCTATGAAGAAACTACTTAATGTAGTCAGTCCCTCAGCAGTGGCAGACGGGCTGCCTTACCTGGGAGTGGAGGCCTAGCATGCCAGCATGTCCTGGCCTTGACCTGTTCATGTCCGTACTCATCACTAAACAACATCTCTCTCTGTATGTGGCAGATGAGAGACTTCAGTTTGCTATCCCAAGAACAGTCAGGCCACTGATGCCCGAGAGTCTATCAAAGAAAGCATATTATCTTCTTGGTGGAAGGTTGGGAGCTCTGAGTACAAACCAAGCATTGCTGAAGGGGCCAGAGAGGCTGGAGATGCAGGCGGGGACCTGTGCAGCAGGAGCGAGCTAAGTCTCCAGCCTGGACCCCTCTGTGAGGACACTGAAGTGGACCTGGAATTGCAATAGGAAGGGCCTGCGAACTAAATAAAGACACTGGATATTCTGAAATCTCCAGGACTGTCTGAATTCTCAACTTTTTTTTTTTTTTAATGAAAATGTATCAACATTTCTGACCTAATGTCACATATATTTTGCTAAAAATGGCATGTTGAAAAATAATAGAGCTTATGGTGAAAATAGAGTTTTTGTACCAGCAAAAACTAATCACAATCCTTATAACACATCCGGACCCAGTTGCCTCTTTCCTGGCGTTTCCATATGTCAGCGAGGGGGACAGGAGTGACTTCCTGCTTTAAAGGCTAGGCTTAGAACTCTGTCTTTCTCCTTGTGAACGTGGACCAGAGGACAGCCACTTCCTGGACGGAGACAACCCATCAGAATTAAAAGTCGGAGTCAGGATGTGGGCTTCCATGTTAACGTTGTTACCTTTGGAGGTCATGAACTTCGAAATCTAATTGTAGTTCAGAAGGAATATTGACAGGAGAGCACACAACAGCACAATGAGGTCACAGTGAGTCAAATCCAGGGCAGCCCTGATCTGAGCAACCCAAATGTAATTAAATGAATGAATGAATGAATGAATGAATGAACAAACAAGGAAATGAAAGAACATTCTGATAGTAAGAAAAATTCAGCAGCAGCTTATAACATATACTATTTGGGAATAATTTTTGTGACTTTTATACAGCCTGATAGTGATATTATGGTTAATTAAAATAGTTATTCATTACAGATGAAAATGAAAATATAGGTAGATATGTCCAAAAAAGTGTTAGCAGATATTAGACCAAAGGGATAGGTATGTGACAAGTCTTCACGCTATGACTGAAATTTTTTTGTGTGTAATTAAAACCAACCAAACAAAAAACAGGACTTAACACTTTCATCAAGCAAGGCAACCCCAACAGCAACACAGCAACAAATGACCAAGCCCATTCTAGTGATTGACAGAAAGAGCTTACAGTGGAAAAATTTGAACAAACAACAAAAATGAGAATTAGCTTATAGCTGAACAGCTAAGACAAATATGTGTGTTCATGATGAGATAAACAAGGGCATTGCTTAAATAACGGGGGTTGGGGGTAGGGGGTGGGGGGGGAAGGGAGAATTTTTCTGGGTGAAGAATTCCAGATAATTGGTGTAAATATTCCTCCTTCAAGGAAGTAAGTTCTGTTTGTTGGCTGTTCTGAAACAATTGTTAACCTAAGAGAAAGGGTTATTCTTGGTTTGCTGTCTTCGGGCAGGTGGGAAGGTGCTTCATGATAGCAAGGTGGGAAGGCCAAACAACTCATTTCATGAACCACAAAGCCAAGAAGAAAGATGAAGACTTGGGGTCCCACAGTCCCATTCAAGGCCACACCTCAATGACCTAAAAGACCTCTCACTAGTCCCTACCTCCTGAGGTTTCTACCACCTCCCAGAAGCAAGCCTTTTACCCATTGGTCTTTGGAGAGCATTCTAGATCTAAATTCTAGCTTTGACATTGCTGCTTGCCTCTGTGGGGTGTTCATACAGACATTCTTCTGGAATCAAATATGAAAAAACAGAAGCGAAAACAACAGAAACAAGGAACTTCATAAATAAAGAAACCTAATCCCATCTCAGCCCCGTGGTCAAGGTTGCCATCCCCAGCAGGAAGGTATTTTGCTGAAACGTGCCCTTGACATGTAACCGAAATGGCATTTACTATTACGATCTTTCTCCAACATTTGCACACCACCAGTCTAATGGTGAGAAGCTCTTCAGGTACATCTAAACAGAGGGGGCTTGTAGAGCATCTGGCAAGTATGTCTCAAAGCTGCCAAGGTCACCGGAGATAAGGAAAGTCCTAGAAACTGTCGAAGCCAATAGGAGCTTATGCACACCAAACAACTGTACATAATGTGGTATCTTGCATAGAATCCTGTGGTGGGAAACACATTAGATTTAAAAAAAAAAGACAACCACTAAGGAGATCTGAATGAAGCATGGATTTTTGTTAATTATAATGCATCATTTTGGGGTCATCCGTTGTGACTAATGTACTATACTAATGGAGGTTATTACTAATAGCAGGCACTGGTGAATTGGGGCATATGAAGAAGCTGTTATATAATTTTTCTATAAATCTAAATTTACATTAAAAATGTAATAAATTGAAAACTGTCCTATACTCGACCATAGCCAGGAGTGGTGAAAACTATTCTAAAATTTTATTTATATATATATTCTAAACTTTATAAAATATATAAAATATAAATAGATAAAATAATAAGAACAGGTGGACAGGTGGGTTAGAAGAATTACTTACCTTCTTTATCTCCTGATTAATATTGCAGTAAGAAAAAAAGTCTAGGACTCTCTGATAACAAAAAGAATTCGAACAGTTTGGTGACTCAATGAGCGGGCTGTGGCCAGAGGAGGCGGGACCTCTCATCCCTGTACTCCTCACTATCTCACCTCAGCATGGTTGGGCATGCCCTCACACTCCTCACACACGACTTTGCTTGTTGCTTAATAATTCACATACCCCAAAGCTCAGTCCTAAAAGTAATGACCCAGCTGTCTTTCATGAGATCTCACAACATCACCATGGTTGTGTCTTAGCGCATGACCATCAGCCTAAGCAGGAGTACCACGCCTTTCAGCAGCTATGCCCTCTAGCCCGGATCCCCTGGCAACTGCTACTCTGCTTGTTTCTATTGCCATGGTTTCAATGTCGCCATCAAAACACATGTTGGAATTTAATCTTCATAGTGATGTATTAAGAGGTGGGACTAGGTTGGGCTTTGAAGAGACCGCTAGGCACCAAGTATGGAACACACACAATCTTGGGACGTGGGGAGCAGAGGCATGGGGATTACGATAAATTTGAGACCAGCCTGGTCTATATAGTGAGTTCCAAGCCAGCTCATGTAAATAGACTAATTCATTCATAGATTAACAAATTAATTATCAATGGAATGGCCTTGATATCAAAGTAACTCCTTGTCCTGCTGAGTCTGCCTCACCCTGTGATACCCGCTGCTATGGCTAACACACAACCCTTCTGGATATACATTCTTTATCAGGCATGCAACTTGAAAATACTTTTCCCACTCTGTGCATAGCCTTTTCATTTTTATATACCACACCCTTTGAAGCACAATAGCTTAAAGTTTTTTTAATGTTGGTGAACACATACATATATATGTGCTTTCTAACCCCCTCCACTCCTCCATCTCTCCTCCCTCTCTCCCTCTTTCCCAATTCCCTCCTTCTTTTTCCTGTTCTTTTGCTGTCACATCTAAGAAAGCATTTTGGAACTCAGAATCGTGAATATTTACACTCAGGATTTCTTCTGAGAGCCCTGTTACCTGTAGGTCTATGATCTTTTTTGAATTGGTTTTGTGTGTGGAGTGACATAGGGATTTAACTTCAGTTTCTTGCTTGTGTATGTATAATCATGTCAACATACTTGTTGAATGATTCCTGTTTTTCCTTTGGAATCAGCTGGTCATGGTTGACAACTCACCAGGCATATAAGGAATTATTTCTACTTCCTGGTGCATGGCTATTTTTTTCATATTACAAAATATCATTACAGTTATTTTTGGAAAGTATGGCAAGGAACAAAGGAGATGATATTAAAGCATATTTAATCTCATCATCTAGATGAGCAAATCACATTTTGAAGCTACAAGTTTGAAATAATATTTTTCCTTGTAAACAAATCTGGGGTGAGGGGGTAAGGTAGCACAGCCCTATGATTCTGACAACTTGTGAGTGGGGGGTGGGTAAAGGATTAGGAGATCAAGGTCATTCTCAGATACATAAAGGGTTCAAGTTCAGCCCCAGCTAAGGAAATCCTGTCAGTGTACGCTACATTCTTTTTTTAATGTAATTTTTATTGGATATATTCATATTTCATGTTTTATCCCTTTTCCCATTTTCTCCCCTCCCAGAAAGCCCCTATCCCAGCCTCCCTTCCCCTGATTCTATGAGGGTGTTCCTCCACCCACCCCACTCCCACCTCCCCATCCTCTATTCCCCTACACTGGGGCATCTATGGAGCCTTCATAGGGCCAAGGGCCTCTCCTCCCATCGATGACTGAGAAGGCAATCCTCTGCTACATGTGCAGCCATATGTACCCCTTGGCTGATGGCTTAGTCCCTGGGAGCTCTGGGGAGATTTTGGTTGGTTGATATTGTTCTTCTTATGAGGTTGCAAACCCCTTCAGCTCTGTTAGTCCTTTCTCTAACTCCTCCACTAGGGACTCCGTGCTCAGTCCAGTGGTTGGCTGCGAGCATCTGCCTTTGTATTTGTAAGGCTCTGGCAGGGAAAGCTACATTCATTGCTATGAAAGGAATGAGCGGTTTGTTTTAGCACACAGTTTAAAGACACAGTCCACAATAGGGGCTGGGCATTTCAGTTGCAGTATGAGGTAGCTGATCACACTGCTTCTGCAGTCAGGAATCCCAGACAGATGAATGCTTGCACCCAGCTCAATTTCTCTTTTTTTGATTCAGTACAGGACCTAAGACCATGGAGTGGCATTTAGGGTAAGTCTCACAGACATTCTCAAGGGTTTGCCTGCAAGGTGATTCTTGAACCTATCAAGTTGACAATCAGTATTAACCGTTACAGCATCACAAACAAACGCAACACGGTGTCTTAGAACATCTAACAGTGATTCCCACATGCAGCCACAGTGGAGAGCCACACTGAGAAAGGCAGTCTTAGGCAACACAGACGTGCTCAAATGAAGTCTGGGAGTCAAGACTGAGCAAGTATCCTAGGCAGTAAGATGACATTGTGGGTATCCACAGTGAATTAACAATAGGAAATGGGGTACATGGGATGATGGGTGATCTCCCTCCCTATTCTGGGGAAGCACCCCATGTGGCACCTAGTCCAACCTGCCCACAAAGCTCTAAGTCCAACCCATCTTTCTCTTTCAGGCACGGGAGTCTAGCTCTTCTGTTTCAATTGTCCTGTGTTCCCCTTTTCCTAAGTCTCAGATCCCTAGCCCTCAAAGAGAAGGGTCCATGACTCACTATTTAACGTGGAGTTCTCCATTCCAGTCACCAGAAGTGACCAGATAATTTGTCATTTAAATTAGGGGATGGAAGGGCTAATAATAGACTGGAGAAAGAGATAAATTGAGGCTAGAAAGATGGGGGTGGATGGTCCCTTTGCATATATGGCTTCCCTCTTTCTTAGTATACTGTTTTATCAAAGTGTGCTTTATGTGAAATACTGTAATTTAAGTCCTTTCTCCCTCTCCTGTTTTTCTTGTTGGTTTACTGTGTGTATATCAGCATAACAGTGGTCAGAGAAAGAAATCGGAATCATTATTTGTATTAATTTGTCTGTCGCTCTGTATTACTTGTCTGAGAGGCTCTTCTGTCCTGTGAGAACTTCGCAGGTTCCCTGGCTCTAACCAATTAAGAAATCCCCTCCCTTGGTTCGGGGCTAGGGGAAGCATTTGGGCATATGCGAGCATGTATTTCAGAATGTGCACAAGAGTACCCACCCTTTCCCTCTTCTTGGAGATGTGAAAGAGTTATTGCAGCCATAGAGCGAAAGAGCCTAACTGGGTCATCAGTTTGCTAGAGGGCAGAGAAGCCTTAGTCGGTGCATGCTCCACCCAACAGGGACAGGAGGAAGTGCGGGCTCCTGAGGCTCTCCTGCCATTCAACAGATTGTCTCTGTCCTTTAATGCTCAGAGACTACTCTTAAGGAAAAGTGTGGGGAGGAGGGGTCTCTCTCTCCCCAGAAGGAAACCAAGGCCTTGGTGACAAAGTGCCACTACCAGATGGCTTCTCAACTGTGGCCAGCCCTGCCTTTGGAGTCTTAGCCAGTTAGATGCCTTTGATTCCTAAGCCCCTTTCATTTGACTGCAATTAAAAAAATTCTGCTTTGAGGAACGCTGATTTTTGTCTTGTTTTCTAAAGCACAGAACAAAGCACTGGGTGAAGGGCAGTGTCAATCCCACCCCAACACACACACACACACACACACACACACACACACACACACACACACAAGCTGCCACTGGTGAACAGCTGTCCAGGGAAGGGCTGTGCTTGCAGTAGGCTGGATGTTCTTGTCAGCATTTTGATTCACACTAAAGCCCAAATGGTATCATCACCCCTATACAAGAATATGCACGGCTGCTTCGCAGCATTCTGCTGTCTCCATTACCTGCATCCTGCATCAACCTCCCTTGCTATTTCTTTATACGAATACACTGCTTGCTGTGCTAGCCCATGTCTGGAACCCCACCACCCCAAAGGCTGAATCGGGGAAGGGGGCTTCAAAAACAAAAACAGGACCCTCTTATCTCAAAAGCAGCCCCATTCTGTCTGGAACCACCTTCTCTGTCCAGTGACTAAGACTTTAAGCTTCCTGAAGTCAAAACAGCAAACATCATTCCTGCCCCTTCCAGAAAACCTCTGCCCCAAGACTAACTTCTCAAGCCCTACAGAAACCCTAGCCTATGAGAGAGGTCTGCACTCTTGCTCAATGCGCTCTTGCCTTCTCATGATGAGAGCCCTTCTTGGGTTTATCCCCAGATAAACCTGTCCCCTCTGATGAATTTACTATCTGCCCTTTCTTCCCACGGTTTCAATCCCTGGGGCCAACATGGACTATTGAGGGAGACCCTGTCTAAAAAGAACAAAATAAATATTTACTGTAAAGAATGTCTCAATGAACACTCTTGCATAAAAAATTGTAGGTATCTCTCTTTCTTTAAAACTCATTACTCAATGTGCAATTGCTAGCTCTAGTGTTAAAATGTCACCGGAAAGCTCCTCTATCATTGGCAAGATGTCAGTCACTATCTCATCAACTTCCACTCTCTTGTCCAGTGGTTATCAACCTTTCTATTGCTGTGCCCCTTTAATACAATTCCTCATGTTGTGGTGACTCCCAACCATAGAAATATTTCATTGCTACTTCGTAACTGTAGTTTTGCTATGGTTATGAATTGTAAATATCTGATATGCAGGATATCTGATATGTGACCCCAAAGGGGCTTGTGTCCCACAGGCTGAGAATCACTGTTCTAGTCCTTCACAGTAGAGTATCTGTGCCTGTGGTGCCACACAAGGTCACTTCAACATCTTGGTTCAAAGGAAGCAAATGAGACCAGTTTCAACGTGTGGTCATTTCATTCTTAACTGCTTATTTCTGGTTAGTGTGAGAATCAGAGAAAGGTTCCTTAAAGGCTCCTCAAACAAGCGCATTGGAAGGAAGCCCAGCGCCTGCTGAGCAGGACACCCTCAGGCAGCTGCATGGAGTAGTCAGGGGAAAGGAGGGAGACTCAGGCAGAGGAGACTGGGGAATGCTGGGGAAGAGTGCTTCCCTGGACCTGAGGGATGGCAGAGCTTCTGCAGAGGCAGAAGGCGGTGAGGCTATAGGGCCTCTTGTATTGACATGGGAGGGAGGAAAGGCAGAGAAAAGGAAAATGAAGAAAGATCCAGGTCCTCTCCACGGTGGGATGCCGTGCACAGCTTGGTTCAGCAAAGCCATGAAGACCCAGACCTTATTGCTCAGAGAAAGCTGTGTTCCTGTGAGGAATATATGGCTTGCTTCCCCTCTTGAGAAGCAAGCCACAAATATGTAAATCTGACCTGCCAAGAGGTCCTCAGAGGTGAGCCCTGAGCCCTGAATACAAGACACACCTGCCTTTGGGGGAGCCCTGACTCCCCCTAAACTGAAACTTAGGGCCTTTCTCTTTTTTAATCTTTCATCAGTGGAAGGCCAGTTTCCATTTGTGGAAATAATACTAACGTTTTTCATTTCTGGTCTGAGTCGCAGATCCACAGAATCCTACCACAACCCTATTCCTTAGACCTTTCTCTCCTGGTCCAAGGACACCCGCCCACTTGAGCCTCTGCCCACGGTTCCCCCCCCCCACCCCACATCCATACTCTGAAGGCCATGGGAGTTAAGATTGATGATTAAGATATGGGATGTCTTTCTGACCACAAAACACAAAAGCCAAGAATAAACAAAAACTGCACAAAATCTACCTCCTCCGATAGCTATTATTACCACAATGTTCTACGTATCCCATGGTGTCCTTGGCAAAGATAAATGAATACTTCTTTTAAAATGTGATGTGGAAAAGAACCTTCCCCAGTCTTCCTCCTCCCTATCCTGGAATGCTTTGCTCTAGATAAGATATGTACTGCAGACTAACGGGCTTCCTGAGAAAAGGGAGCACAAAAGAATTGCTTTAGAAAATTCTGTGATAAACCAAAAGCAAATTGCTACCGTAACATGCATTTTACATATATATATAAATATGACCTGCCAAGAGACCCCATGCTTCCCAAAACTTCTAGGACATGATTGTCTAAGAGATTCTTTTCTTTCTTTTCTTTTTTTTTTTTTGAACAATCATAAATGGAAAAGAAGATTCAGAAGCTAAATGATTGGGTAGTTCAAACAGCAGCAATAGTGACAGTGAGGGGCATCCCCTCTTGAGAAGCAAGCCTGAAGCTCCCAGGCATACACAGGAGGCCTCTGTCACCACAAAGCTCCAGGGGGATCCTTGGAGTCTGGTTGCTGAACTCATTCAGGTGACTTCATGGGCATCATCTGCCTGGGTGCCAGGGGAAAAGGAGTGCCCAGGACAGGCATACCATCCTGGGGATTGTGGCTGATGTAAACCTGTAAACTAGGCATTTCATCTCCTGGCCTTCTCTGTCTCAGATGGTCCACCCAGGGCATTTCCCTAATTTCCCTAGCAGAAACTGTACCCACTAAGGCTGTTATCTGAAGCCTGGGAACATTTTAGGGGGCACTTAACTGTAGATGTGTGTGGGTGTGTGATGTGAGGAGAGAGAGAGAGAGAGAGAGAGAGAGAGAGAGAGAGAGAGAGAGAGAGAGAGGAGAAGATATCATTGGGTTTCATTCCTCAGGTGTTTCTGGCCTGGAACTCACCAATTACCAATTAGGCTGGGCTGACCAGCAAACTCTAGGGACTCACTTGTCTTTGTATCTCCAGCACTGAGATTTCAAGCATGAGCACCACACATGGTTTTTTTTTGTTGTTTTTTTTTAACATGGGCTCTGACAATGGAACTCAGGTCCTTGTGCTTGCCTTGCATCAAGCCGTCGCCCTGGCTCCAATGACATTTGCTTATAAAGAAGCATCCAGTTGTTACCCAGATCCAAACAGATGGGGGTGAGATGTACTCAGCTTCTCGCTCTGTCCTTTAACTGTCTTCAGCCAACAGCATCTGCTTGTCAGAAATGGAAATGAGAGCTGGGAAAAATTGATAGCTTCGGGCTGGGGAGATACTTGCTCAGAATACACAAGGCTCTGAGTTCAGTTCCGAGCGTCGCAAAACTGTGTTGACTTTTAAAATCAATTGACAGCATGTACGAGCAGGGAAGCGGTTTTGAGAGTAATTCAGGGCTCCTCTAGCATTCCACCAGCATCAGGACAATAAGACCCCACAAGCACACTGATTGCATGAAGAGTCCCACTGCCAGGAGACGTCTGGAAAGGAGAAAGAAAACCCAGACGGATAAACTAACATCCCGAGGGTGACAGGATAGACTGGCCCCAAAGTCTCCAGTTTAAAGATGAATTCTCACAGCACTATTAACTGTTGTTCAAATGAGCCTGCATCTTCTCAGTGGGTTTCCGGCAGGTGCCCCCAGTAGGCAGAGAGTCAGGCGGGAAGAACAAAGGCTTGGTGGATACGGACATTGCTGGGGTAAAGCCAACAGCATTGTAAGACATTCTAAAGCTCATTTCCCTTGTCCAAAGACAGGCATCCAGTTTTTCTTTTGACTCCCCATACCAGTCGCTCCTCTGTGTCAACAGCCAACAGATGGCTCTTTAGTGTCCCACCCCTTGACCACGCTTCTTCATTCAGCAAGATTCACCTTCTGTCCCCAGCCTCCTCTGGCAACTGCAGCCTCTGTTCTGGCATTGTAATTGCTGAAAGGCAACCTCTCAGGAGCGACACCCTGGAACAACCTTCCTGGTTCCAGCCTCCACCTAGGGCCCTGTTTGCTGCTGAACTTGGCTCTATTCTGGGACATCCACAGCATCTTACAGTGACTGTAGGTGGAAGGTGGCGGCCTCAAGATTCAAGTCCCTCGACATTCTACAGTTACCAGCATGCCCGAGTCCATCCTGCCAGCCAGGGCTGCTGTAGGTGCCACTGCTGTAGTATGTTCAGAATCAGAACCAGCTGTGCTTCTAGGTGCCCATGAACCTCACCCAGGCAGAAACAAGAGTCGCCGGAGTTTGGGGAGTAGCAATGGGAGTCTTGCTGTTCTGAGTTGCTCCTTGTCCTTATATTTGTCTGATAGCTCTGACTTATTACCTCATCCCATCCCATCCTGTGGGCTGGTGTCTCTGCCTGCAAAGTATCTGCCCCTGAAGGCTTTTTGTAGGAATTTAATGAGGAAAATTTAGAAGAGCAATTGATGTGATGTCTAGTGTGTATTAAGTACTCAATAAAAGTCTTATTAGTTAATACTTAGCAAGTAGTAGAAGACACCTATAATGGTAACCAGCCGGCCAAACTGATACCCTGCCTGGGTCCCCACTGATACCCTGCCTGGGTCCCCACTGATACAAGTGCCTGGGTCCCCACTGACACCCTGCCTGGGTCTCTGTTACCTGTCCTGTTGTTATTTGCTGTGGGTCTCCTCTAACTAGCTCCTGGACTCCATGCAGGAACCAACTCCCTGCTCCTCCGACATGCTGCACATTAGAGATGGGCAAATTCGAGATGGCTAGACTTCTTTTAAGCACCTCCATACCACTCTACAGGACCATCTGTCGGCTCTAGGCCCTGTATCCATTTGAAAACAGGGACTGAGTCTTAAAGACTTGTGTCTCCACCTCAAATAAATCTTTGGCTGAAAGAATGATGAACGAATGAGTGAATGTATAAACTACCCTCCCCCCATTCCAGCTCTGGTTGTGTCTTCATGCTCTCCAATTCCCTGCTTAACCTGGGTCCTCTGCTGTTGGCTCCCCTTGGGAACAGTCTCCCTTCCCCTACTCTGGGCCTGCTGGACCAGTTGGGGTAGGGGTGGGAGTTAGAAACAGAAGGGCAGAAGGGAAGTAAAATTCAATTTCTGAGAAAGAAGCTCCAGTAATGGGATCCAGCCACCCTACTTAGGAGGGCACCTGCAGCCTTTCTTTCTCAATAAAACTTCACACAGCAGCAAACTTTCCTTAAACAGCCTTTGATTTGAAAAGTTACCGGTCAATATGCTCTTAGGAGTCCCAGGGATGTGGTTAGTGATTACTGATTGCTGAGGGCACTATGCTGTTCTGAATGTAAACTAGGCTTCCTTAAAAATGATAAAACATTCCTGTGGATGTATTCCTGGTGACCTTAGCTCCCTCATATGCACAGGTTTTTTTCCTAGGAGCAGAGGTGGGTGTGAATATCAAGAGATATTGGAGTGGGTGGGTGGAGTATAGCATCTGTGATTTTTACATCATAGTTAATCGATATTTCCATAGCAACACTAACCAATCAGTAAGCATGATATGGCATCTTGCTAAGATAAATACATAGGTGTAAATGAAAATTTAAATATAAATTTAAACTGGAATCAACCAATATTTAGCTCTTTTTTTACTTATTCATTAAAAACAAATTTCTCCAGCCAAGGTGGGTGATTGGGGTGGAGTCTAGACCTTTCAGATTCCCATTCATCGAGAGTCGAAGACAGACTCATGGGAGCTTAGGGGAACCTTGAAGATAGGAACAAATGTACAGGAACTAGTAGCGGTAGAGCAGAGCACACAACAGAATCCAAAAAAAGCAAAACAAAACAAACAAACAAAAAAACAACAGGAAGGCTCCAACACAGTGGTTACACCGGCCTTCCCTGCTCTCTTCAGCAAGAGTCTGTGGCTCTCCTGACATTACTGACAGAGACTCAAGCATCTGCCTTGCTTCTGCGTCCCTGCCTTCCCAGTTGGTCTCTCGTCCTTCAGCAGATTATTGCTCCTGTTCCCCTCCTCCTTGTTGTATCTGATCACACTGAGCTTGAGCTCTCTTGTGGTCCTTGGTAGCTCCCGACTCTGATACTCAGATGAGCGCTCTACGTTTCTCCATCCACTGGCTTATCCTTCCTCTCATACACCCCATCTCAGCTCTGAGAGAGGATCAAGTGTTGGCAGCCACTATTGTCTCAATTTGGGCCAAGTTGTGCTTAATTACCAACTCAGAAACCACTGACTTGGCAAATGGGTTTAGCCCACTAACATCTAGGATGAAGGCAGAAACCTTACAAAGACAGACAGCAAGACTGTCTTCAGCACCTCCATCCCAGGGCTACTCAGATGTCTGCTATTGCAACAAATATCTAATTTAATAGACTTAATAGATGGGGGGAAAGGGTTATTTTGGCTCGAAGTTTTTGAAAATTCAATCCATGTCAGGCAGGTTGGTCCGCTGCTTTTGAGTTCGAGGCCGGGTGTCATATCAAGGTAAGAGCTTGTAACGGAGGCAACTGTGTTTCAAAGCTCCAGGCATCTAACTGTCAGCAAGCCTCACCTCCTACAGCTCCTGCCAGCCCCCAACCCAACAGTCTTTCAGAGAGAGGAACAGGCCTGTGAGCAGCCCTTGTCTAAGCCATGGCACTCTGGGTTCCATATTGGCTATCAATGGCCCTCTGGCAAATTCTTATAGCTCTTCTACTGCTACTCCAAACTTCTAGGCTCATCAAGGTGAAAGATGGGTCTTTTAGTTCACAACCGTGTCCTGTATGTATGATAGGAAACCTGTGGGGTCCTAAACTGATTTTAATGTTTAGAATGATTTCTTCCTGCAAACCTTTGCTTCTGCAGCCTCTACATAGCCAAGGTCAAGAGGAAGAGATCAATTAATACCACACCTCTGTCATGCTAAGCTATGAAAGCAGTCTCTGGGATCGATCCCACAGCATGACACACCAGTCGCACTTGATGTAGTAGCTGCCTACTTAACCGTTGAAGGGACAGTGGTCCTTCCTAACCCCCAGAATTCTTAGCACTTTCTCCACGTTGTGATAGCTCCCTATGGTAAACACCTCAAGTTCCTACAGAACTCCCACATCCCCCACCTCCTCTGTGGGGGCTGTTAATTGTGACTTATAGTTTGACAGCCAGATACACTCATGAGGTACTTGGATTTGGATCTAAGTTTCATGGGAAAAGAAGAAGGTCATGGGACATTCATTCTGCTGGCTTGGATAACGGCAAAAGTGACGGGTGATGGAGCCAGCGGTGGTGGCAATGGCTTCCTGCTTCAGAGGCTCCTGTCTGTGGCAGAGACAGCATGTCTTTGGCAGGCTATTTTGGCAGCATTGTGGAAGTTCAGGCAAGAGCCTGTTTCTTCCCAGTGATTTTCTGAGATATTTATAAACCTCCATTAATCCCTTCAGTTTAAACGAGCTAGGGTAGAGTGCATTGTCTGCAAGCAAGAACCTTGACCAAAGCTGGGTTCATTCCCTGAGATGACACTGGGCGTGCCCAGGGGTTGCGGCTGCAGACCTGGCTTCTTTCCCATCAGACTGTCTCCCGGGAAGGGGATGCTCGTGTTTTGTTTCTCTAGCCTTTACCACAGGGTGGTCCACATAATAGATTCTCAATTTGTGCTTTAGTAGTATATGTTTGCCTTACTGTGTACAGCTGCTTCCAACCAGTTGATATTTATGCTGTATGGAAAGCTGTCTTATAGATTAGCTTGTTATTGTTATTGAGTGTGTGTATGATGTGTGAAGCAGTGTGTGCAAGCCACAGCACACATATGGAGGTCAGAGGACAACTTTGTAGAGTGGCGTCTCTCCTTCCATCTTTACAAAAGCATCAGACTCAGGTTGTCAGGGCTGCACTATAAAGGCTTTCTTTACCTGGGAAGCCATCTTGCAGGTCTGCAAAGCCATTTGGGGGGGGGGAGAGAAGAATCTAAAATGTATCTGTTTATATGGAATACTGTTAGTTTAGGCACTGTGCTGGGCACGATGCACGGAAAGTTAACAAGCTATGGTATCATCAGTCCCTCCTTCAGAGCAGCATCATTTACTCCTGAAGTGATTGCAGCCATGCTATAGTGAGAAAGCAAGCCAGGGAGATGTTGCTGAGGCAGCGCACGGATCAGATCCCAGGAGCAGTTGTGAGGGCTCCCAAATACCCCCATTTAACCCGGTTGGCACTCTCATTTCTGTTGCTGTGATAAAAATGTCCCAACAAAAACAACTTTAAGGTTGAAAGGATTAATTCTACTCGTCATTCCATGCTACAGTGCATCACTGTGGGGAAGTCAAATCAGGGACTGGAAGCAGCCAGACGCATCCACAGTCAATGGCAGAGAGCGCATGCGCGCTCACACTCAGTTCATCTTCTAGGGAATGGTGCTGCCCACTGTTTTAGGCTGGGCCATCGCACTTCAATTAATGTACAATTAATCAATGCAATCCACAAGGCCTGCAGGCCAACTTGATCTGAATAATCCTTCACTAAACCTCTTTCCTATGTGCTTCTAAAATATATAAAGCTGACAATTAAAACAAACCATCACTCCCAGAGTCAGCTCTTAGTTTTTGGTACTGATGCTGAGGGAAACAGCTTCGACTACATCCAATAAGCAAAAACAGCTTCTGAGGCAGAAGTAGAAAGACATGACTCAGTGGAGCTGAGCATTCTTCCAACCTCCTGGCTTGCCCTTTTGTGCGAACCAACCCCCTCATAGCCTGGGCACCGGCATAGATGCCCCAGTTCTCTGTTTAATGCAGAGCCACCGGCACTGAAATTCTCCAAGTTGGAAACAGAGTTTAAGGTCTTATTTATGAGGGGTCTCCCTGCTGAGATGCAGGCTTTCTGTAGATCCAGAGCACTGTGCTGTTGAGGCGGCAATGAAGAAAAGAGAGGTGTCCCTAAACTCGAAAGCAGAAAGGATGTAGCGTAATCTGTTGACAGGCTGTGGATGGTTTTTATGTGTCTATTTTCTCTGTTGCCTTGTAAAAACTGTTTTCCCTTAGCTCACCTGGAATCCAAATTTCTCCAGATAATAGCAGTTCTTGGCATTTGTTTCTCGCCAGGAACAGGGAGGGAGGCTTTCCCCTATGTGTCTCAGTTGATGCCACACTAACCCTGCCTGAAGACCATTCTGGCTTTGCTCAGAGGCAGGAAGTGGTGGCTCATGCCAGCAAGGGGTCAGCGGCCAGCTCTGGCCCAGGTAATCTATTCTCCCTCCCAACTGCCTGCTCTACAGCTGCCCTCACCCAGGGCCATCAGGTAACGTTCAGAAAGTTCCTCTTGTCCTTCCCATGCTAGCAGAGACTCGATCCTATTCCAGAGTCAATCCTTCCTGCTGCTCCTTTTCAGTCCTAAGCCACGAAGTGTAGAAGTCTATCCATTAAGCTATTGCTCTAATAGAGAGAGAGAGAGAGAGAGAGAGAGAGAGAGAGAGAGAGAGAATCGCTGTGTGATTTCTAGACACAAACTTAAGGGTATACAGTGAAGTCCATAGCTTATTTCTGTTTGTGAAGAGATCATGAGTCTATGTCTTTCCTCCTTCCCTCCCTCCCTCCCTCCCTCCCTCCCTCCCTCCCTCCCTCCCTCCCTCCCTCCTTCCCTCCCTCCCTCCTTCCCTCCTTCCCTCCCTCCCTCCCTCCCTCCCTCCCTCCCTCCCTCCCTCCTTTTCTCCCTTTCTTTTCTTTCTTCATAGGATTTTACTAGACAGCCACAAACTGACCTTGAAATCATAATTCTCCTGCCTCAGCTTCCTGACCACAGAATTACAGAAGTATGCCACCACTCATGGAGCCTTTTAGCTTTTAGAAGTTTCTTGTTGTTTGCTTTGTTTTGTTTTTTAAAGACAGTCTCACTATGCAGCCCTGAGTGGTCTAGAACTGGCTATACAGAGTAGGCTGGACTTGAACACAAAGAGACTCAGCTGCCTCAGTTTCCAGAATGCTGGGGTTAAAGGTATGCAGCACCGTGCCTGGCCTTTTAGCTGGTTTTGAATGCGCACCACCGAGCTTTAGAGCAGGTGTTTCTATTACAGCTTATATATAAGGAAACCAAGGCTCAGCCGCCTCCACAGCGACAAGCTGTCAGTGGTGAAGTCAGCCAGGGCTGCTGGGATTCCAAGGCTGCTGCTCTGCTGGCTCTTCCTCAGCCCAGCCAGGCCCCGAAGCAGCAGCCTGTCAGAAGCAGGGCTTAGAAGCTCAACTGTGCTCTCCCACAGAAAGAGACATCTTCCAAACAGGCCACAAGGAAGCTTCCAGTACTGCAAATGCTTCTTTCAGTGTCTCTCCGAACTGCATTGGCTGCCACAAAGGACTAAGTGCGGTTTGATAATTTCATCCTCACGTTGGTGACTTTAAGCCGCTTCTGGGAGGAGTCAGGCCCTTTGGGAATACTGCACCTACTGCATTGTGGGCAAGGGTCTTGCTGGCTTCTGGATAATTCTCTCCTCTGCTCACTGCTTCCTAACTCTCCCTCCCCCTCTACAAATGGCAGAAGACAAAAACTCCCAAAGAAACTTCTCATGGCTGCATTTGTCTGTATCAAGGGAAATTAAAATATCCACATTTACATGCTCTGAAGGTTGATGCCTTATTTGCATATTTTATTGATTCCCCCCCCCCCTCCTCTCTGTGAGGAAAATGTACCTGTGTGTCAGCACTTACCTGAATTAGCTGTGCCAATGTTTGGCCCTGTTTGGAAGCTGCCCCCCCAACCCCCCCAGAGCCCTGGAGAATGTTGTTTGTTTTGTGACTTTCCCTATAGCCTTCGTTGTTTGTGGTTTCAAATTTTGCCAAGTAAAATCAGTCTTACAGTCATAAGCATTCAGCTATGACGAGTCCCTCTGCACACTTTAATTTTATTTTCAAGATCTGTAACTTCCTTTGCAAACATGGGGGTGGGGACGAGCCAACAGAAAGTGAGGGGGAGAGAAGTCTTCCCATTTTCTGGTGCTGTCTACCTACATTTTTTGAAAGTAGAGAGTTTAGAAACAGGTTCCAGGTATGAGCAGAGAAAATACACATACGTTACTCTTGTGCACATGTGTGTGCGTATGTTTATGTTGGTTGGTGTGTACCTGTCTTCATTTACACACTCGGAGGTGAACAGACACCCTCTTTTCAGCACTCTGACTAGAGGAATTCCCTGCTTGGGCAGTTAGCATTTGACTCTTAGAAACAAGGAATAAGAAATCCATTTTGTAAAAATAATTTAAGCAAGAATAAAAAGAAAATGTTTGAATTCTTTAGCTCATTTAGTTAGAAAAGCTAAAAGGGAGGAAGTATCAGGCATGGCTGGAACCAGGTAGCATACAGTGTTACCTAGGCTTGATGTCTTTATTAGTGCTAATGCTGTTGTCCAGGAACGCATGCGTTATCTCACTGCCTATAGAAGATCCAACACTGTAATGTATCAGTTTGGCCGAACCAACAACCAGTAAAAAGAGCATGGTATGGTTCCTACGGGTCCAGTTTGGTTCATGCGTTCATCTCTTAACTAGTGACTGTGGTCACAGGACAAGGCCTGAGTTAGAATGAAGCTGGCCCCACCTGTACTTGGAGCCTGAGAGTAGAAAAAGATGTTTTTCCAAATCAAAATACAAACTCTTGTTTCCAGAAGAAAAAAATAGATGGTGTAGTGTGGCAATTCCTGCCCTCATGGATCATAGGCTGATATTAGTTCATATGGGTAAAGAGAGCAGAGACAACAGACGGCGGGGGTGGGGGGGGGGGGCGAGGTGGGGCTGTTGGGAGCCCTGCGACTGTATGTACAAGGAAGAAAACACACCAGGACTGCTGGGCATGAGGCACACACACACTCACACACACACACACATAACTTCATGTTCCTCCTTTGGGAAATAGTTTCCCTCCCAAGGTTATTGGGAGAATGTCCTGTCTGCCAAGGTTAATGACTCCATGACATTCAGAGATAGCATTAATCTGGGAGCAGAGGCTATGTCTATGTCTCAGAAAAATGGTAAACACTGAGACCTTCAGGATAGCCCTTGAGTTGGGAAAGAACTCTAAAAACATGAGTTCAAAAATATATAATTTTGCAACTATGCAAAATATAAGGATGCAATATGAATTATATGAGATACAAAGGCAGGCAGATTCCTGAATTCAAGGTTAGCCTGGGACAGAGCTAGTTTGGGTCCAGGAGTGGTGGGAATTGTGATCTCAGGACAGGATCCTACCCAGCTAGCTCATTGTGCTTACAAAGGCAGGCAGATCTCTGAATTAATTTACAATGTCAAAAAAAAATGTGTTTGCTGTTTTTTTTTAAGAATCAAGGGGCTAGGTCGTGGGCTATTGATTAATGGAATAATCAAAAGGGAATCTGGGGTAATGACTGAATTGATATGTAAATAAAAGACTGGGCTTTTGATCTGCTAGAGATGAGCTATTCACAGAATTTTTAGAATTATGTATATGAGAGAGAGAGACAGAGAGAGAGAGAGAGAGAGAGAGAGAGAGAGAGAGAGAGCAATCTGGAAAACTATCTCAAGCAGAACACAGACCATCAGCTTGTAACCCATGATTTGACTTCAAGATTTTTTTTCTGCTGCTCTCAAACATCCCTTCTCTTAGGAACCACCCCTCCAAGCTAAGGTTGGTCCTTGGCACAGGACCAGCTGCAGGGAGGCAAATTAACTTTACTTGGGGGGGGGGTAATTCAAGGTTATACAATTTCAGGGGACAGGGGTATAGGTGGGGTAGAAACATCCAGGATGGGCAAAGTTCATTGGCTAGGGTCTTAGAGTAGCAATGCCTCATTAGCATGGGGAAGCATTTCAGGAATCTCAGGTGCTAGCTGAATGGGTTCTTACTGGGAGAAAGGAAGTTGGACCTGTAATCTTAATCAAAGTTAGGTGACATTCTGCAGGTAGAGGTATAGGGGGAGTTGAACTCCCCAGATAAGGTCAGAGAAGAAGAAGCTATACCAATGAAAGGAGTTCTCCATATTGCACCAAGTCTCAGAATGCTATCTGGACAATGGTAGACTTTGGCCTTAATTAGCAGAGTTTTCCCACAGTGCAGTGGTGTCAGCTCTTCTAGAAGTTGGTCAACAGTTACAATGGTTGTCCTGGTGGAGGCATGAAGCCACAAAAATAGAACAACAAAATGTAGCAAAGGGAATGCATGTTACTAAAGACCAGGTGCTTGATGAAAGGATGTCTTGCTAAAGCAGACATGTGAAGTATGTTTTTCTGAAGCAAACACAGGTTTTGCTGTTTTCCTATAGCAGACACATGAAGGGACGTGTGAAGGAATATAGATATGACCCCATCAACAGTGTGAGATGAGCATTGAGCTTTGGTTTGGTTTGCTCCACCTTACTGATCTTTGCTAAGGACACAAAGGTATGGGTTCACTTTACAAGGCATTGTTGAGCTCTATTCGTGGTAATACCACCACTGAGAGAAACTCACCAAAGAACTGCTCATGATGTTCCTGCAGCTGCTTGCCTCTTCAGGGTCCTTAGGCCAGATTGTGAAGCCTTGCAGTTTCTTCAGGACTGAATTACAGTTGCTGGTTTGTGCATGGTGTCTCATTGCTGAGAGGAGTGGACTGTAGCTGCTAGTTTGTGTGTGGTGTTTGCTACAGGACTGAACTTTTGACAAAGAAGATTGAGCTTGCCCCCAAAGAACTATTGCCAAACAGGTCCACTTCTCCCCTATCCTAATAACTTTTCTCTTCTACTACCTCTGCTGGATGGTGAGCTAAAGGAGAGGTGAACCCTTGTGAAAGCAGGTTGTAAAACAGTGTAGTAGTTAATCTTGTCAACTTGACAGGATGTAGGACAAAACTTTGGTTATATCTGTAAGGGATTATCTTGATTAGGTTAGTTAAGATGGAAGACCTGTCCTAAATGTGAGAGAAAAGTCTATGCTTGGCCACAATCCTTCTGTGTGGGTGAAGGAGTCTCCACACCTTCCATGGTCAGCATGAGTAGACTGTGGTTAAACCCTCAGCTTCCAGCGCTCAGTGTCATTCCTCATCATTTGAACTCTGCATCCTTACAAGTCACGTTTCTGTTTCCTCATCTGTGTGAGAAAGCTCAATATCCAGATGTGACAACACGTTGAAATAGGAGGATGTTCAAGGCCAGCCTGGTCATGGGGTCCTATCTCTCTCTCCCCACAGCAGCCCCATGCAAAAGCAAACATGCAAACAAACAAACAAATGAGAACAATAAAAAATTATTATAAAAGGGTCAGAGTGTAGATCAGTGGTAAACACTAGCCTGATATATATATATATATATATATATATATATATATATATATATATATATACATACACACACACACACACACACACACACACACACACACCTGGGTTTAATTGTCAGAATTGCAAAATGGAACTAAAACAGAGAGGGAGGGATGGCAAAAACAGTACTCACATCACACAGCTTGTTAAAGATCAAACGAGAAACACAAAGTGTCTTGAGGAGTCTGGGACCCTTGGAAAGGCCCACTGTGTGCTAGCTATCACAATAACCAAGAGTCCTATCCTACCTCAAAGAGATCTCTGCAGATCAGAAGAAGCCCTACATCCACAGGGTGGGAAGAGATGTTCTAAACCTCTCATCCCCAGAAGTGACACAAACTGAAAATAGAAATAGCTTAATTAAGGTCTGTATCATGAGTGGGGCTCCATCGTGAGTGGGTAACCTTTTCTCTACCATAAGCTCATGACACACAGAGGGAGGAAAATCCATTTCTGGCCCCACCTAAGTCACAGAAGCCATCATGGGCTGTGAAGAATTCAATTAGTCACTGGTTGCCATGCCAATGCAAGCATCACCCTTCCACCTACTCCACCATCAACACATTTGAATAAGTAGCAATGATAATAGCATGCACTAAAAAAACGCTATTTTTAAAAAACTTAAATGTACTTCTGTCAAAAGTCTGGTTTTTAGAAATAATTGCTGTAGGCCAGATAAAGATTTGCATAGGATTCCTAAAATGGGCTGAATATCATCACAGAAGAGAAATGTCTGTGGATGATAAAGGAAGTCCTT
The DNA here is from genome assembly GCF_947179515.1 of Apodemus sylvaticus. Taxonomy (NCBI): domain Eukaryota; kingdom Metazoa; phylum Chordata; class Mammalia; order Rodentia; family Muridae; genus Apodemus; species Apodemus sylvaticus. The sequence goes on along the minus strand of NC_067475.1, from coordinate 82,598,743 downwards.
GAGATTGGGGGACTTGGGATGGAAAGCAAGGTTCCTCTAATATTCAGAGGTGATAGAGATGAAGTTGGGATAGACAGCTCTCAGATCAGCACCGCCCTCCTCACACCCTGCAGCCTGACCCAGGTCCCCAGTCTTCACCATACCCTACTCAAGAGTTAATTGATATTTATAATTTGATGCTTTGTAGCTAAAACTTTAAACAGTATATTTTAAGGACCTCAGAATTAGTGTCTCAGAATCAATTCTGAGAAAAACCATTACTGACATATAATAAGATTTATGATAGAAAAAGCAAAAATAAAACAAAAACAAAAAATAATAGTCTAAAATATTCCAACCATTGTGTATCCTTATGCTAGGATGTGGCTGTTAAAAATGAGGTTGTCAGAGAACAGCTGATGATGCAGGAAAATGGTATGTACTGTTAAGTGGAGCAAGCAGGTTACAGAACTGGGAATTTGATGAAATCCAGGTTTGATGTATGCAATTTTATGCAAATATATGCATAGGAAAAGCTAGTAGTGTGTTACTCTAAAATGATAATAATGGTTATTTCTGGATAGCAGGATCACAGGTGACTTTTGTTTTTCTTTTGTGCCTTCCTATATCTTCAAAAACCACTTAAGATAATTTTATATTTCTTCTATAACCATATAATATCCAGTCAGTGTTCTTCACACACTGAGACTCTTCTGGGTTTGTTGCAGGAGAGCAGGTGAATGCAAGAAGGGCTGTACTTGGGTCTTCTGTGGTCACTCTTACTGCTTGGATCCCAGCAGTCGTGTCTGAGGGGATCAAGTCACGCCTGAGATGACCTGGGCTCTCAAGGGATTAACTATCTCCCTGAGGAGGCACTTTACATGCGTGATTTAGGCCAACCTAGTGCCACTATTAATAGTGGCTCATATCAGTATGCACTTTTTGGTAATTGAGATGAACACAGATGCTGCCCAAGGGGCCTCTGGTATTCTAACAGGAGGTCATCACTGGGCGTGAGATTCTCCACATTAAATTTCAAGACCAAACAACTCCACTATAGTGTTCTGTCTTGTGGATCCCATCCCATCTTCTGGCTCCTTGGAAAACCAAGAAGAGCAGAATGAAAACCTCTGTAAGCAAAGGCTTGATGGTTGTATTTAGAAGTGACCTAGGATATGACTATTACTTCTATGCTATTTCTCAGAGTACAGCTCTTTACTTATGGGCGCCACATTTCCTGGCACAGAAAAGCAGGTCCCTGGGTTCGACCCCAGGCAAAACAGGATCAGAATTTTTAGGAGTGGAAGATGGAAAGAAGTGCTTCTGCAAGAGCTGGAGGTGGCAGAGGAAGGGTAGCCAAGAGTCTGGACTGAGTAGCATGCAGAGCCGACTCACCTGCATTGGCCACGCCTCCTTTGGCTGCTCAAGTCTAACAACTGAACTCCTCCCATGACAGAAAGCTGGTTCTGTGTGAGACACATGCTTCAGCTCACCATCTCTACCTCCCACAGGAAGTTGTTATGTACCTAAGGAGAAGGAAGCTGTGGTATGTAGTACCAGGTGAGATATGGAGTCACAGGGTGGTGTGAACCAGGTGAGTTTTGTCCACACAGTTGCTTGAGGTAGTCCCTCCTGCCACCATAGCTATAGATAGCTGGCCTACTTGTGCCAGAGACAATAGATGGCCAGTTGTCTACTGAACAAGGATGTAATTTTCTGTGCTTCTTTCAAACGAGGCTTAGTCCCATGAATAAATTCTAGTCATGGGAATGGAGATTATGGTAATAATGATCATAATAAAAATGGAGTAATATTGATTCTGGACACCTCAAATGGAGTCAGGAGCCATTGCTAAGCATTTCTTACATCTGTCTTCTGTTGAACCTTTGAGCCAAGCCATTCTTTTGGACAGACCAAAGTACAGTTTGCTTAAATGTTGTTTGCTGCCTTCTACTGTCCAGTACAATGAATGAACCCTGGATATATCTGGAGGCAGAGACTGCTGGATTCGATTTTCCTCTGATAAGACTGTCTAAGGCTTACAGCACCTTTGTCAATTCTTAGCTAATAATAGGTTTAACATCAGAATTTCAGCTTGTTTCCAGGATTCCGTGAGTCTGTGCTCTCCCAGATTGCAATCCTAATTAACTACAAATAAATGTAATTTGTTCTTGACTGGGTTGATTTCATTCCTGCTCAGTGCCTCTGTCTGCCTCTGCAGTGTGGATGTGGTGTGAGCTGTGTGGGCGAAGTCCAGGAGAGTGACTCGATGAGGCTTGGAAAGAGCTCTGGTGCTAAATGCCCTCACAGAACACAAGGCTTGGCAGGAGGAAAGGAACGTTGGTTACGATTGAGCCAGTGGTTTCTCGGGTGCCTCCTTATCACCGTAAGTCACTTGATATCTGGACACTCATTGAACAAATTGAAACAAACCCTGCAATTTAGAAGCAGAAACCTGGTAGTTAGCTGCAAGGAAACTGACTTGTCATGGTGAAGATCAGGGGCAGGGGCAGCCTTACAGAAGGCGTGGTGGAGTAATCTGGCTAGTGGAAAGAAGTGTGAAGTTACTGTGAAGAGAAGAAGAGAAGAGAAGAGAAGAGAAGAGAAGAGAAGAGAAGAGAAGAGAAGAGAAGAGAAGAGAAGAGAAGAGAAGAGACCACGTGAGAGTGTCTGCCATCATTCTCAGTGCCAGTCTGGTCCTTCTGAGATCAGATGCCTATCTCCCTCTTGAATGGCATAAACTGCCTTGTGTTCTTTTACTTCAGATCCTGTGAGCTGTGGGGAATTGTAATTAACATAAATACCCTTTATTATTACTCAACTGTATTACATATTCAATTTCTATTATTATGCTACAATAAATAATCTTATTATAGCCTTCCAGACCTCAGGTTCCCCTTTCCCTCACATTTTAATATTTCTGAAAATGGGATTTACTTTATCTATTTAATTTTATTCCTATGAATACACTGTAGCTGTCTTCAGACACACCAGAAGAGGGCATCAGACCCCATTACAGATGGTTGTGAGTCACCATGTGGTTGCTGGGAATTGAACTCAGGTCCTCTGGAAGAGCAGTCAATGCTCTTAACCACTGAGACATCTCTCCAGCCCAGGATTTACTTTTAAATCCCACAAGTTACCTCTTATCGAAGTTGACCATTGCCAACACCTTATTTCTTTTCCTCGTAAGTTTTGGATCCACCTCTGGAAGAGCGTCTTCCTTGGGTCTTGAAGCCCAAGGTAAAGGTTTTGTTACCATGCCCACAACAGTGCTAGACATGTGACGAATGTTCATGACATACTCATGGAATGAACCTACAGTTAAAATTGTGGACTTGTCATATAGAACTAGTCAGTGGAGGCCCCTGAGGAAGCTGTATCTGTGAATTCACCTTCCAGATGCAGGGCCAGCTCCAGTCTCAGCTCTCTCTTCTTCCTCCATTTAAAATGATGGCCCCTTAGACCTTAGCTCAAGCTCCCACCTTCAGACAACCACCTTTTTCTTCTTCTTCTTCTTCTTCTTCTTCTTCTTCTTCTTCTTCTTCTTCTTCTTCTTCTTCTTCTTCTTCTTCTTCTTCTTCTTCTTCTTCTTCTCCTCCTCCTCCTCCTCCTCCTCCTCCTCCTCCTCCTTCTTCTTCTTCTTCTTCTACTTCTTCTTCTTCTTCTACTTCTTCTTCTTCTTCTTCTCCTCTTCTGAGACAGGGTTTCTCTGTGTAGCCCTGGCTGTCCTGGAACTTACTTTGTAGACCAGGCTGGCCTCGAACTCAGAAATGTGCCTGCCTCTGCCTCCCAAGTGGTGTGATTAAAGGCATGTGCCACCACTGCCTGGCTTCTTACAGAGTCACCTTTATACACAAGCTCTCCACTGCCCCACTACCCACCTCCAACCCCTGCCCTGTACCAAGGCACCCACCCATGTTTCTTACTCTCATGATCCTCAGTTTTTTGTGGGGCAACCTCAGAACTTAGAAGTCTTTCAGGACACTGAAGCAGGACTGTTCCTGCTCTCCATCAACCCTTCCCACCTGATCTAGACAAGGTGGTGACATGACCTTGTGTGGCTCTTCTCTTCCCATATGTATCCCTAGGCGTGGGGACTACAGATAGTGTCTATGCACAAACTCTTTGGATCTTGGGGCAGTTGTTATCAAGGAGGCCGATTTCCACTGAGGCAATGCTGACCAGGCCAGCCGTGCTGACCTCTGCAGAGTCTCCTCTGTGTATCTTCCATCGCAGTGGATGCTGGGTGCACAGAAGCGCTGAGTGAAGGCTGCTTCAGGATGAACAGGCATCAGCACCGACGCTTCCTGCCCCAGGGACTACGGCGGCTCCTTGGATTTGTTGCTTACTCTTGTATCACAGATGCAGCTAATGTAGATGCTGAGTCAGTCCAGGCATGGTGGGAAGTTTGGGCCTGCAAGCAGCTTCCTTCCAAGGAGTTCCCAATTCTGAAGAAGAGAAAAGCCATCTGAATTCAACTCTGTCTTCAGCTGGAGGGCTCTGGCCTGGACTGTGGGATCTGAGTTCCCAGTTCCTCTTGACTTGGGGGATAACCTGGGAAGAACTGGGGAACTGAATTGTTTTCCTGCCACAGACAGAACAAAGGGAAGCCCAGGCAGGGCAGGGCTTGTTCTCATCTTCCAGAAAGATCCATGTTTCTGTCCAGTGTGCATATAGCAAGGCTGATGTTGTCCCAGACAGGCTATACCTGACTGGACAGGAGGGTAGGGCAGGAAACCCAGTAGACAGAGCAGTACAGGTCAGCAGTAGAAGCTCTGGCTACCTTAGGGTGGTGCAGAGACGTGAGCTTCGAGCTTTGTCATCAGGAGGCCAAGGGCCACCCTCAGGCAGGACTTCTGGGGAGGGGCAAGGGAGCAAGGATGTGGGTTTAGGAGCACTGTGTCAGGCAGAAGACACGTGACCTTGAGAATTAGAAGGGATTATCTGATGTGAGGATTTGGGGGCCGGCTGGTATCCCCTGGATGATCTCATCTGGAGCCCTGCCCAGTTCTGTTTTGGGGTCCTGTGCACCTGCAGCAGGTTTAGGGTGTTGAGGACTCTCCAGCTGCCCTCAGAGCTACCCAGTAGGTTTATAGAATAACAACAGGGCCAGTGTGGAGAACACTTGCATATTATTTGCATGCAATTTGCACATGAATAGCCTACACTATCTGTTCCCAGGAAATTTCAAGTTAAATATTAATTGTTACTGCCCTCAGGAGTTTTTAGTTTTTGATTTTGCTTTCTCTGTTTCTTCTCACCCACTTGCTGTCAGTGACTCAGATCCCTGTATGGAAGGGGAGGAGGAGGAGGACGCCCCCGCCAGGCTGGAGAAGGGCAGCTGAGGACCAGAAACTGGGGACTTAGGGAGTGGGTGGCTGGTATAACTCTGCCAAGTGAGAGGCTGGGTATACCTAGAGGTGGGTATACACGGCTGGATATTCATGGGAGGTGCTGTTGGCAGGTGCTACACAGAAAGCAAGAGACAGGTAAAGAACCCAGCCATCTGGGATAGCCTGAGGCACTTCCAGTCAGCATCTAATGGATGCCATGGTTAAGGGACTGTGCTCTGCTCCTCAGCCTGCCACCCTGCCTGTCCCATTGACTTCTCAGGTCCCCATGCTCCCATCCTTGTCACCAGAGCCAGGACCGTTAGGTTCATGAAGGCAGGACGAGGGTTAAAGATTGGCTAGAGGGTGCAAAACAGTGGTTAGCTCACAGGTTCAGGGGCAGTGCTGGAATTGGGATTCTAATGACTGAGTAACTCTGGGTGAGGGACCGTTGTGGGTTGGGTACAGTTTGAATGTGTCCCTTAAAGGTTCATATGCAAGAACCTTGGTCCCCATTGTAGTGGTAGGACTAATCGTTGCATCCCAGCGTGGTCTAGGTCTCTGCATATGTGGATTAGTGACTCTGAGAACAAATTCTGCAGAACATGCCATCTGCCTTCCTTTCACATACATTCTCTCACTGTGTGATGCTGTCTGTCATTCTGGGACAAGGTCCTCACTAGAGGTGACCAGTTGACGTCCTCACCTTTGGACTTTCGGTCTCCAACCTATGAGTTAAATTAACCTCCTTTCTTTATAAAGAACTTAGCACCAGGCATTTTGTTACATCATCATGGAAAGGAGCGAGGCCATGTCTGGTTGCCTGTCGATGAGCCTCAGTTTTCTTTTCTGTAAAATGGGGTTGTAAGCAGTGTCTGCCTTGTGTCAGGACCAGGGGTTGAAGTCAGTTGGTGTATGTTAAATCCTGAACAGCTGAGCGGTAAACATTTACACTCTAGGTTCAGGCTTCCTGGTCTTCCTAGCCTTGTCTAGTGCTAGTGCCTCTCATCAGCATTTGATCATCGGGCTCGGGCTTGAATCTTTCCATAAGGCAGAAGCTTAATAGCCCTCTCCTGAGGGTGTGTCCTCCCACCACACACACACACATCATAACTGCACAAAAGGACCTTTGAGAAGGGAGTGCAGATCCTTTCTGGGAAGCACCTTCTACTCCTGACCTACTTTCTTTAGGGAGGTGGACTTCCTGGGGCCACTCCAGCTCCCTACTTAGATGGGCTCAAGGCCACACTCCGGGACATCTGAGGCCCCCTCTTCTCTCTGAGACCCAGTCATGATTTCTGCGTGATGCTCCCTTCCCAGATCTTTTGTTTCCACGCTGCTCAGACCAAACCTTATTCTTGCCCCAGAACCTCTGGGGCCACCAAAGTTGTGTCTACTAAGACACTGATGAGATGGTAGGATGTCCCTTTGGGGCTTCCTATTCCAGCCCCTGGCAGGTCCAGAGCACACTTAGAGGTCTGAAGAACAAATCAATGGTGATAATAGCTACCATTTGTTTAATTTGCCACACACAACATGAACGCCTTACATACAGGCTTCCTTCCACGCCAACGGGGAAGGCCTGCTGTGGTTAGCCCATCTCACAGCTGTGAGAACTGATGTCTGGGAAGGAGAATGAACAGTTTCTTCCAGACAGCTTAGTTTCCATGTGTATGAGCAAGGATGAGAAGGGTTACTTCTCTAAAATGATTTTCCACCCTACAACTGGTTTTCTTTTTTTTCTCTTCTGTTATAGCTGAGAGCTCACTTGTAACCTGAGAATTGGCCTGTTTCTGTATCTTCATGGTAAAAATGATTTACCATATTCATATCACATACCATGCTTATTTCAAAATAGCAGTAAAATACTACGTTAGTCAGCTCTCAGCTACCTTAACAAAATACCTGAGATAATTAACATGTAAATGGACAAGGCTTGATGGACCCACAGTTTTGGAGACTTAAGGCTTTGGATGACAGGTCCTATTGCTTCAGGCTTGTGGGGACACAGAACATTGAGGTAAGGAGTGTGTGGTTGACAAGCAGTACTGGTTTTTTTCAGAATGTTCTTCCTGCTCCTCTGGAGAACAGTGGGTGGTAGAGATGGAACTCAGCCTAGCCTTGACCCCAGGAAGGAGTGAGAAGCTGTAAGGAGGGTGTGGGACTGGAAAAAAGCCCTTTGGGTCCCTCAAACAACCTAGGACAGTGGAAAGGGGTTTTCAGGGTGAATGGAAAATCAAGGGCTAGAGTTTAAAGTACTGCAAATGCCTTGCTTTTATGGAGATGCATTCCAGAAATCCCAGGTACTAGTTGGATTTCTTCTTCTTCTTCTTCTTCTTCTTCTTCTTCTTCTTCTTCTTCTTCTTCTTCTTCTTCTTCTTCTTCTTCATTTATTTATTTATGTATATGAGTACACTATTTTTCTCTTCAGACGCACCAGAAGAGGTCATATGATCCCATTACAGATGGTTGCTTAGAATTGAACTCAGGACCTTTGGAAAAACAGCCAATGTTCTTAACCACTGAGCCATCTCTCTAGCTCATTAGACTGATTCTTACTGGGAAGGGGGAGGGAGAAGGGGGGAGGAGAGAAGAGGAAGTTGAACTTTTAGTTTTGCCAAGGACTATGTGACATTCCTCAAGTAGAAGATCAGGAGTCAGGCTCCCCAGATTAGGCAGAGAAAAAGAAACCTCACTAAGAAAAGAGAGTCCTCCATTTTGCTCCAAGCTCAGAGGAACAATCGGAACACATTAGATGGCAACCTTAGTATCGAGGTGCAACAGAGCTCTTCCACACAAACTCAGAGGTCTCCTTGCCTGGTTTCTTCACCCTTTCTCCAAAGTTCCCATTCTTCTTCTCTTTTTTTCTGTGTATCTCAGACAATGCTTCACACCTTAGCTGGTGCCCACTGGAGAGATTGTAAGCTGCTGAGAGTCCCTGATTAGAAGGATCTCCCTGGACTGGGAGGAGGACAGAACGTCATGCCTTTACCTCCCCACCCAACTTCCCACACTCCGTGAAGAGGATACAGGATGGAGTCTTCCTTTGAGGGTCAGAAGGAAAGAGGAGGGAAACCCAGTCCATTATTTTTTGAATTATTACCTCTATACCCGAGGTACAGTGTCAGTATTGCTGTGATGATGTCTTTTAATGCCCTGGATCATTAAAACCCAATAATCTCTTTGAAATAGCTTAACTGCTTCCTGCAAGGAGATAAAGCAAATAAAACTGTCATCTCAGTGTTCGCTGTCACCATATTGATGCAGCTTTTCTTCTCTTTCTCTTTTAAAATAACCACATTCATTTTATTTTAGGCCAATGCATTTATGTCATGCTGGTGGTATATAAATTTGGTAATTAAATCCTGTTATCTTGGCACTGTGGGCAGAATAAGAATCACTTGTGATGTTTCAGAGAGGAAAAATACTGAAGGGAAAGAAGATTGTTCTGTATTCTTTAAAAACTGTTATTGGGGAGGGTTTTTTGTTTTTTTATTTGTTTGTTTTTTTGTACAAGGTAGTTGACAGCTGCCTAATGGAGAGGTCCTTCTGTGAGGAAGGTGCCCATGGAGCCTGTGAAGTTGCTCTCTCTTTGTGATCCACCCCAGTCAAAGAGTGTAAAATCAAATTAATCCCACAGAACTTGAATTTTGTTTTTGTTTCTTGAGACAGTTTTTCCTCCCTGTGTAGTCTTGGCTGTTCTGTAGCTCTCTCTGTACACCAGAATGTCCACAAATTCAGAGATTTGCCTGTCTCTGCCTCCTAAATGCTGGGATTAACAGTGTGTGCCACCACCTGACTAGAACTTGAATTTCTAAGCTATCTGTATCTAGGAATATATATTGTACATATCTATACTCACCACTTCCCCCGGGTCAACCTCAGGCAAGTGAACTTCCTCTTCTACCTATCTGGGTGTTTGAGGCTGCAATAAAGAGAAATACAGCCCAGTCACCAAATAAACAAGATTATATTTTATAACCCTTATTAAAAAGCTTGGGGTTTAAAATAACTCTAGAGACACTGAGCAGATCACCAATGTATGAGAGATCCTGTTCTTCCAAGTGCTTCTGTCTGCCTTCCTCAATGGGTTGTCTGCACTTGTAACCCAGTAACCTCATGATTTAAAACTGCCTGCCTGGACTTCCAGAAATCCCGAGCAGACTTAACATTCCATCAGAAGTAGAGGATTTCTTTCTTTTATCAGAAAAAATATATTTTCTGGAAACTCTTGATGAAATTATGATATTTACCATTTTCTAGAAATCTATCACTTGTTTATTTCTTAACCAGTCTGGCCAAGGACATCAAGCTTGGCTGACATGTAGCATAGTATTCCCCTCCTCCCTGCTGGGCTGGTCATAGGACTCTTGACATGCACAATCATACAGAGAAGTCTAGATACCAAGTGAAACCTGGGTTTTATTAGAAAGATAGACAGAGCATAGTTGAATCGTTGGACTGGTAACTGACAGATTCTGATACAATCATCTTGAAGCTCTGTCTTTTCTTTGGTAACAATGGAACGCCCAAATTTATAATATTGTGAGTACCCAAAGAGATTAACAATCTGTTACTTCCCAACCTCTCTGTCCCAGACTTGAGGATGGCTGGCTTCTCTGTAATAGGTTGATTATTGAGTGTGGGTGTTGTGATTTTTAACTTGACATGGTCTAGAATCATCTGGGAGGCAAGCTTTCAAGTACACATGTGATGGATTATTTAGATTAAGTTAGCATCTGATCGTGTTCATGAGCCATTATCCACATGAGATTAGTTGAGGTAGGAAAACCCATCCAAAAGGATGGTGATGCTGTTCTCTGGATTTAGGTCCTAGATTACATAAGAGGGAGGGAGCTAGCTGAGTTCTTTTCTTCCTAGCTTCAGGGACCATCTGCTCCCAGCTCCTGCTCCCTTGACTTCCTCCCTGTGGTGGACTGTGTACCCTCCAACTGTGAGCCAAAGTGATCCTTTCCTTTCTGAAGTTGATTTTTGTCAGGATAATTTATCATAGCAACAGAAAAAGGCCTTTTCCCTATCCAGGGGCCAGGGTGCCATTAAACATGGTATGTAGCTGGCCTCTGTCATGCTTCTGGTTGCTTATGGGGACCCTCTTGTGTCTGTTTTATTTCTCATGGCTCATATGGGTGGATTACAGTAGGGACCTATATTTCTCTGCCACAAAGGGTGTCTCCAGCAAGGAATGGTGCAACCAGGGTTCATGAGTAGAGCCCCCATGCTTGATCACCCCTCAGACAAGACAAGGAGCACCAAGGTGGTAAGTGAAGGCTTCCCTTGAAGGGTCAGCCAGCCCTCAGAAATTAAACAGCATGGGAGTCCAGAGACTGGTACTTTATAAACTTGGTCATCTTCCCTATCTTTCTTGAGGGAAGGCCCTTCAAAACCTGAGCCCTGGAAAAGGGAATTTGGCACAGATGTTTCTTCTTGTCTACCCTTTCTATCCTTGATACTTTCCTACATAGACATCACCTTTCCAAGTCCTTTGTCCCATATCGCCACCATTCCTGGGAAGATCTCATACTTTTTTACAAGAGGTGAAGTGCTCACCCTGTTCCCATATGTGCTTTACTGCCTACATTAGGAAAGGGACTATATAGATGCCAGTAGAAACTCTGAGGGGGCTGGTGAGGAACAGATTGGCATTCTCTGCAGTAGTTGCTTACTGGGTGTTGTCATCTCAGAGGGAAAGGAAGATAATGATCATGTGGGAAGGTTTCCCTCACCTCACAGACTCTACATTCTTGGAAAAAGGAAAGATCATCCTTCTTATTAGGAATGCATTGTTCTTGCCTTTTACATAACATTCGCTCCAACCCTTACTGTGCTAAGAATCATGTGACTTTTTTGTGAATCTGCTATTGAATTACATTTTACAGGCCACAGTTGTCAATTAAATGGCTTTTCCTGTGGTACTTGGGAGGATGCCCCCCATTTGGATTGTGCTGTCATTGATTCCCTCCAAAAAAGAAGAGGGAAGACTCCAGTTTATTTTATTCCCATAATTTTGCAATTGTGAATGTGTGTGTGTGTGAAAGCTAGAAGTATGGAGAACATATCATGGTATACTAGAACTTGTGGGTAATATGTGAGCTTTGACTGAGGTTCACTAGTGCACAAAGAAGGATATATCAGATTATGTAGTAGAGAATAAAATGTGTGTGTGCGTGCGTGTGTGCGTGCGTGCGGGTGTGTGTGTGTGTGTGTGTGCACATGCCACAACATGCTTGCCGGTAGTGGATAACTTGGAGTTCTTTCCTTCTATCTTGCAGATTCTGGAGATCTAACACAGGCCATCAGGCTTGGCAGCAAGCATTCTTATCTACTGTGCCATCTATGTTTTTCTTATTTTATTGTTTTTTCAACACAGGGTTTCTTTGTGTAGCCCTGGCTGTCCTTGAACTTGCTTTGTAGACCAGGCTGTCTCTGGCTCCGGCTTGCTGGGAGTAAAAGCATATGCCGCCACTGCCTGGCATGCGCCATCTATTTTACCCACTGGTAAGATATGTTTTTGAGGCAGGGCTGCTCAGTGGGACCAGAGGTTTGCTGATTTGGCTAGACTGGCTGGCTGGGAAGCCCTAGGGGTCTCTCTGTGTCTGCCTCTCCTGTGCCACGATTGTAGGCCTTGCAACCATGCCCTGCTTTTTGTTCAACAACTTGATTCCAAATGCCCATCCTCATGCTTGCACAGTAAGTGTTTTACTAATCTAGCCACCGCTTTCTTCCTAACTCTCCCAATGTTTTTTGTCTCAAGATATTAGACAAAATTGAAACTTACATGTACGATTTAAAAATATTAGATGTGCATATAGCATGCTAACCTGTAAAACCCTGCGATATTCAGCAAAACTTATTAGAATTAAAGCATTCATTCCACACAAGGTCCATATAAAAGGAAGTTTTATAAAAATTCAACATTCCTATACGCTTGGGTTGCTTAGCCAGAACAGTTCAAGTGATGAGTGAACATCAGTGTCTCGCTTGAAGACCGTCCTGCTCCCACTTATGACACGTTCTGCCAGCGGTGAGACTTCACAGACCCTTAGACTGCTGGACTGTGGCTGCCTGTTGGCTCTGCTAACACCCCACACTTATCTTGTTTACTGGAATTACCAAGTACCACATAGCAATAAGCTTAGACTGTGAGCTTCCCCGAGTCACGGATGCAGGACACCTGGCTCACAACCAAGTACTTAGCATCCTGAGTGCTGTCTTTGGATGAATTAAACAATTCATGAAACAGAATATCACTTGGAAAAACTTCAGGTTGGAGAAATACATGTGACACACCCCCCCTCCCCCATGAAGAAAACTTTGCAAACTTCATAAAAGATAGGACTGGCTAGTTCATGCATGGCTCAGTGTCTCGTTCTTATTCTTCAAAGAATAATTCAGACATCAGATACAATGGACTAACGCCCCTCAGAAATATTTAGAAAAATAAAATGATCCTAGAAAGAAAATGTCATAAGGCAGAATCCCAGAATACTAAAATCTGAGCTCCCTGACTGATATCTTTGCTTCCTTTATAATAGTCTTTCTCACACAGCACAGTGGGCCTCTCCTTCCTGTAGGGTTCAGGGAGGCAAGCTCTTGTAAGGGGATAAGAACGATCTAAGCAGGAAGTCACGGGGCAAGTGATTTTCCCAGGGTTCACCCCCCCCCCATTTTCCTTCCAGAAAGCAACAAGAATTCACTGTAGCTGGAGAGAGGCAGGTTCCCAAAGGTTCTAAGGATTTGGCATTTTGATGAGAAATGTCCCCATAGGCTAATATATCTGAGTGCTGGTCCTTAGTTAGCAGTGCTATTTGAGGGAGGTTAAGGGACCTTTAGGAGGTGGAGCCTTGCTGTTAGAAACATGCCATGGGAGGTGGGCTTTGAGGCTTTGTAACTTTGCTCTACTTCTGGTTCTCCTTCTGTGTTCCATATGTAGATAAACTGTTTTCTCTGCTTCTGGCTTCTGTCCCCATGCATTCCACACCCCATCCCACTGGAACCCTTTGGAACCCACTGGAAGCCCAAATCAACCCTTTCTTCCTTAAGCTGATTTTGGCCATGATGCTTTATCACAACAACAGTAAGGTAAGAATGCCTCTGGAGCTCACAGGACTCACCACGTCCTCCCCCAGGAGGCTCCTCCTCTAGTGTCTCAGTCCCCCTGTCATCCTCTGCCCATTAGCTCCATAATTATTGCCTTGTTGTAGACTATATATCACCAGGAAGGTTGATTCTGCTCTTTGGATCTCTGGAATCTTCTAGGAGTGTCTTACTGGCCTCTACAGCTCTTCTAGACATCCAGTAAACTCTGAAATCCAAGAACATCTCACTGTGAATCAGACTCCATCTTCTGGAGAAGTATCTGCTCTTTTGACCTAGCTGGAATCCTCAGTGGAATGACCTGAGAAGAGTAAAAAACAAGAGAAATATTTGAATATCTTGCTTTGAACTGAAACAAATCAGTGAGCCCATAATTTGCATGCTCTGTGAGCTCCAGTGGCAGTCCCTCACCTCAAATTCTATCTCCATTCAACTCTCCCATATAAATATGGCCACCACGCCACCTCGTTTTGTCCTTGAGGCTGGTAAGTGTGTCTTAAGATACAACAGCAAACTCCAGCCTGTGTGACATTTAAGCCCATTAGGAAGGTTCCTTGAGTTACTATGAAGTCTTATCAGGAAACCTTCATGAGTTTCTCACTGGACACAGAGTCATAGATATTCGTACTGACTACAGTTTCAGTGATATTTTTAAGTCAGGCCAGGAAGATAATTTCCCCCTTTGCTATTTTTGCTTCAAAAAGACTCCAGCTTAAAATGGTAGATGACACCAGGAGGTGAAAGCCTGACTTTGCAGAACAAGAATCTAATGAGGGTGTCCAAGGTCCAGGAGGATTGTCTCTCCCCATCTCTCCTAAGGAAGCTGACACCCTCCCATCTTATTCCCACACACTCCTTTGCCCACACATGGGAGACTTCTGTTTCCCTTGTGTTTATCTCAAGCAGACCTTCTTATAGAGACTTGATGACTTCTTGTTTGCAGAGAACTATGACTCTTCTGGGTCCAGATCTGGGCATGGATACAAAAGGGAGCTGAACTGAGATCAGCATAGGGTACCACTGGCTGATTCCTTTCCTGTTTTGTGTTCTCCAGCCATCTTTGTGTGATAGTCCCAACCTACATATCAGTAGGTTGCTCCTTCTCACCAACAAATGCTTCAGAAGTATTGTGTGACTGGGACTGTGCATAGGACATAATAGCAAGAATAGGATTTGAAATGCCAGGCTTAGATTCTTGCAATCACATCTACTCTCTGGGTAACTTTGATCAAGGCGTGTTGTCACTCCTTCCTCACCCAGGGTTAGGTTTCTCCCATCTGAACAAATGGAAACAGAAGCACCTGCCTCCTTGGATGTCTTCATGAGGAAGGAGACACTGTAAGGAATACACTTAGCCTTGGGTCCGTGTTTGCTATCCTCGGAAGACGTATGTTCCATGGGCAGATGAGCTACCTGCAGCTGAGAACTGATGGATCTATATATTCCACAGAGGCCCAGCATCTAAAGCTCGAGGGACAGTCACTCAAACAGTCGTGTGGAACAGACCACAGGACATAGATCATATCCTTCCTTCATGCTTGTGCTCACAGAATCACACGGCTGGCAGGCTCATCTTGGAGTGAGAAAAGACTGCACTGCTATGATCTATACACAACCCTATACGGATTTAGAACCCAGCCAACAGTTCCTTGCCAAAGAAAGAGCTGAACCATTTTCTTTAAGGCTATATTTAGACCTGACACAGAACTTCAGTCTCTGTAGAACTGAGGGACCCAGGTCTGACATCACAGCCTTCCTACCAGTGAAAGGCTGTGCTTCATAGCTACAGTTTTGACAGGTGAGTGGAGGAAACTTTCAGAAAGCCTTAATTTCGAGGTGGAATAGCGGGACTGACACTTGTGGTGATACTCCACAGTAAAGCCATTGAAATGACTTTCATGAGGGTGTAGGTGGAAATGGAGTCTGATGTCTTTTGTACATGTTGCCAATGGATCACATTTAAAACTTGTTTTGTGACCATCTCTCTGCCTCATTTTGTGCCTTATTCTTTGGATACCAAGACATGACATTTATTAATCCCGTGGACAGGGAAGATGGAATTAAGGGAGACTCAACCACTAAAGGAAAAACTTTCCATGGATCCAAAGGCTGGCTCAAGAGTTTCCTAGGAGCAAGTATTACCCAAAAGATGTTGAGTACAGTTGTTAATCCACACTCTCCAATCTCTTTAGCTTTCCATGTATAACACTAAATATCTGGAGGCGAATTTCATGGAAAGTGAAAACAGAAAAACCAATTCTATAGCTAGCATTTTTACAAGAAGACAAACAACTAGATATTTCTTGCAGTTTGGGGAGCAGGTAACTTTTCTTTTTTTAAAATTTTATCCTTGGCACTGACAGCAGGTTGGAGCAGGACCACACTCAGAGTCAGATTTGTTCTCAGTTACCGGGCTTGTTTCATTATGAACCATGCTGGCCATGTAGCCCAGAGATGCTGGACCAGGTCCTTGCTCTGTCTTCTCTTTGTTTACCTATTCGCAGGGCAGGTGGTAGCTTCTTCTTCACTCCAGCGTCCTTTGGAAAACTACAGCCCCTGAGGGGAAGAACATAGGCAGTTCTCCACCTTTCAAGTCTCTGTACTCCAAACCTTTCTTGCAAGAACCTCAGGTTTCCAGCTTCCAGAAGGAGTTGACTTGCTTGATTTCTGCAGGAGTCCTATATATCTACAATAACATTACTGTTGTTGCATACACTTAAGACACACCCAGAGATGGAACTCAGTGGAAATTCGTGACCCATGCCACCTGTCAGCTGTGTCTGTGACTTGAATCTCTGTGTATATGGGCATATGTCTACATTTGCCTTAGCCAAAAGCACTTGCGAACCGTGCAACCTTCATTAGCCTCTCTTGTCACAAGCACAAAAAAAAAAAAAAAAAAAAAAAAAAAGGCCTGGTGAGATGGCTCAGTGAGTGACATTTGCTCCCAAGCCTGATGCCCTCCTGTAGATTCCTTGAACCAACATGGTGGAAGGAGGGATAATGATTCTAGCCAAGTTTCCATCTGACCCTTACATATCCACTGTGGCATCCAAGCACACACATAGACATACAGCATAGACAAATAAATAAACAAATGTAATACAATTCTTTTAAGTTTTAAGTGATTATGAAATTAATAATTAAAGAAACAACAACAAAACCAAAACCTGTTCAGCCCTGCCAACACCTAAGGAAAGTGCTGATGCCCGAATCCCCTGATGCCTCTCCCCTCCGGGTATCCCTTCATGCATCTGTTCTTTGAGCTATAATCAGTCTTGCTTTTCCATCCTTCATCTCTTCACCATGATACATGGTGTTTCACGCCAGTTTTCACTTCCTCTATCATCCATCCATCTCCATCTTCTGGCTTATCTATATATTTCCATCTGTCTGTCTTTATATATCTCCATACCTGCCAGGAGATTCACAAGAAGAAAAGAGCCCTTCTGAGCTTAATGCACTGCCTGAACACTGCAGTGCCCACCTAACACCTGAGGTGACACATCCTATCCTTCCCCAGACCTCCTGAGGAGAGTTTTATTAGATTTTCTGACCTTCTGGGGAGGGATTTGGGAGAGAAAACAATGCCAATTTCTAGAGAGTTCCAGAGACGAGGGGCCTCTTCTGAGAGGCTGAAATCTTTCACCGGCTGCTGCTGAACACTGCACACGTTTCGAGAACCCTGGAGGTGCCCAGAAGGTTCAGAGATGAAAAGATCATAGCTGTGACTTCTAAAACTGACCAGTAAATCTAATGGATGAAGAATCAAGCTGAAGACACCTGCAGACTAGTGAAATTTGACCAGTAATGTTGTAGACTGGCCTAAAAAAAAAAAGTGTCAGGAAGGCTTTGTGTCATTGTGACAGATGGTTTGAGTCTACCAACTTATAAGAAAGAGGAGTTTATTTTGGCTCAGGGTTTCAGAGGTTTCTGTTCTTTGTTGGTTGGCTCACTTGCTTTGGGGCCTGTGGTGAGAACCACATGGTGGAGTAAAGCAAAGAGAGGCAGACCTGGGCTTCAACCTGCCCCTCAAGAAGCCCCCAACAACTTCCTCCTGTTGGGGTCCAACATGCCCTTCAAGGACACGCCCCCAGTTGTGGGACCTTGTAAGGCAGTCTTCGGCCGGGTTGAGCAAGGCTTACTCCAGAGACCCAGTAGAACATTTATTTTACAAGGGACGGAACTAGTGAGCCATGCTCCCAGACTCCTGACTCCTTAACTCCATAATCCTTTGGCCATCAGTCACGTATGGCCATGCCCCAGGCCCCCAGTGTTCTAGCTGGACTCCACCCCTACAGTCACCTGGCTATAGCCAGGTTCCCCCCTCCCACGGTTACCTGGCAACAGCAAGGTAACCCAGTCCACTATAAAAGGAGGCTTCTTGCCCCTCCTCTCTCTCTCTCTTTTGCCCCTCTCTGGCGTCTCCCTTGCCTCTCTCTCATCTTCTGTTTCTCCTCTTTCCACGTGATCATGACCATCACTCATACCCTCTATCTTCTCTTTATTTCTCTTAGTTTCTCTTCCTACTTTTCTATAATAAAGCATTGAAACTAGGAACTGTCTCTTCTTATCATAACCCACTACATAAAAGCATGGAGCAGGCCTCAGGGTTTACAGGAACCAGCCTCTTCTCAGTCAAGCTTCCTTAACAGATACCTGGGAGGCCCATGCCAGAATGGCACTGCCTTCTGAACAAGGACCTTCCTCCCTGCTAGCAGGTAGCCTGTCGCTCTACAGGTACTCGGACACCCGCTGTTCCTACCCCAGTGTGGTGTGTGGGCCTAGCCAGTGTTCCCCCTATGTGGGCCTTGCCTGCCAGTTTTCTTCTATGTGGGGCCCCGCCAGTGCCCCCCGCCTTCCCTCCGCCACACCCAGTGATTTAACTTCCTTCTACTGGGTCCAAGTACCCTTCAAGGACACACCTCCAGTGACGTAACTTCCTCCCACTGGATCGCTCCGCTACTTCTTACTCCTACTGCACACTTTTGATACTTGGGCCTTTGAGAACACTTAACTCAAGCCCCAGTATAGTGAAAGACAGGCCATTTTTTTTCTGAGCAATGTGACTATGAGACAGAGAAAAGCCAGAGGTCGGGAAGAAAAAAAACTGGCAAAATGGGAAGGGAAATTAATAGCTGCCTCTAGATCATGAACTCAGGACCCTGTCTTTCATCTTTATGACTGGATTCCTGGGTTCCAGAGCAGTGTCTGGAACATGTCAAATGTTCAAGAAACTGTGACTGGATTTTCTTATCTTTTCTTTTATTCTTTCCTTTTTTTTTTTCCTTTTTGGACTGGCCATTTGCTGAAAGAAATCCTACCCCAGTCCCCCTGCACTGCTCCCCCAGTGGCATTAGGCAGGTATATCTTGGGAATTTGGACCATCTGTTTGAGGCTCCATGGAAAGGGTGCACCAGATGGATCCCAGGTCTATTTTGGTCTTTACTTTGCATGTTTTCTCCTTCCCTGCATCCCATGCAGATGGATACTGTCAGGTTATTTATAGCAGGATTGCATACAATAATGGAACAGTTGTTCTAATCCCAATGCCAATCGAATCACTTTGGTTTTGCATTCTTCAGAGGACCTGCATCATGCACAGTATTAGCACTTGGTACTAAGACTGCTTCCCTGTAGGATCTAATGCCATTGGTTTGGATCACCTTCCCCAAGACTGCTTTCCCCTTGATGTGGAACTCAGTCATTTTGTGTGCAGCATTCCTCGTGGGCTTTAGGAACAGCCTATCAACAGATGTAGACACTGTAAATAAAATATAGTGCTGGAAAATTGAACTCAATAGTATGTTAAATAATTAAAACACATAGCCAAGAATGCAAAGTTGGTTCTTCATACAAAGGCAATTATGGTTTTGGGATTTATACTAATGGATAATTTGAGACATTTCATTTATTCCTTGTGGGTTGGTCCTATTGCTTTTGGGTCTGTGGAGAGGGAGGTCATTGTGGTAGGAGTATGTAACAGACTAACATGTATTTAGGGTCTATCTTAAACATTAATGTGTATTCATATGCTATAATAGTATCATATGATACTATGTGCATTTGATAGCTATGAAAAGGTGAATTTCAGGCAATATGAAAATGGCTATAATACACAAAATGAAAAATTTTAGGTTGTTTCATATGCACAAATGCATATATATGATTTAATCTTTATTGTTGATGCCCAGATAAGAAGACAGGAATAGAAAGATTGTGGTTGGCATATTTACTGTTCCTATTTTTCTGTTTTCAACAATATTTTTATAATAAACATTTAGTACTTTTATTTTTGTTTAATCTAGAAAGAAATCCTGTCATGGATGCTGTTTTAAAGAGTAGTCCTCCTGGTTTCTTCCAGGATTAAGGTTTTATATCTGAATTTAGCACTAGAGACTAGTTAGAGGCAATCCACTGTTAAAAATGACCAAAGGGAAAATACAAAGTGGGCAGTGCCAGTCTATAAAGCAGGTATTTTAAAGGCTGCTCTTAATTTAATCTCAAAAAGAAAAGGCAGATAGTGTTTTCTCTTCAGAGATTTATCAGTGTAGGTTTGTGCATGATCCAAGCATCTTGTATGTGCCCTAAACCACAACTATAAAAAGCCACACATGTGGATAGAACATGCACTTTCCAGATTATAAATTGTTAGTGTTTTAAGGTTGGTCATCTAGTAAGTTCCCGCAGGAACTGAGCCCAACTAATGGAGCCTTGGCTGTGAAGGAATAACAGAGCAGCTTTGGGGAGAGGCGGGCCCTGGAACGAGCGGGGGCCCTGCTTTGCCCAGATTCCTGCTTTCTGAGCTCCTCACAATTCAGGTGCTTGCAGCTGCCTCGGCACGGTGCACAACCTCGGGTGCGAATCCTTGGTTAAACACACTCATTTTCTGAAGCCCAAGGGAGACCATGTGACTGTCTTGACTTGAGCAGTGCAGCTATAAGGGTTGTACAGTGGGCTGCAATGATCAGCAGATGTATTTCTTTTTCCTGGTTCATCTCTCCCCGACAGTGTCATCTGCCCAGATGCAGCATCTCTGAAGCCGGCCGCACTGCACACACTATTTTTAACCAGAAGAAGAGCCACATCTAACATAGTCTATGATAGCACTGTAATTAAAATGTCTTACATAGTCAGGAAGTCCAATAAATAAAGGACAGCAAGTGTTATATTTCAGGATAAAGAAGTGCCAGGATGTAGATCCGATTTAAAATCCACCTACTGATCCATGTCCTCAAAACTCAACCCTGCAATTGAGAAATAACTAGCAGTTTTCCTTTGCAAAGAAATAGGGGTGGGAGGGTTAGATAACCCGGAGGTGAGAAATATAGAATGGAACTTACCTGACATCAACTGCTGACCTGGGGCATCCAGGTATTAAAGACAGAACCTATCTGGAATCACCTGACCCCCACCCCTTTGTGTGTGTGTGTGTGTGTGTGTGTGTGTGTGTGTGTGTGATATCACCAACAAAGAGAACATACTTTTCTTAGCTCTTCACAATCTGCTTCCTGCCAGCCTGCATTATACCGCAGTGTTCTGTCACTGTGAATCTGGGGACATTGGGGACATTCTAGAGCTCTTGGCTTTATAGTGCTGTTTAAAACTGGCCCCAGGGAATGTTTTTTTTTGTTTGTTTCCTCAAAATTATTTGATATAGCTGTTAGAAATATATGTATCTTTTTGGCCCTATGCAGTGCCTCACTTTCTAGTGGACAGAATGGGGTAGGAACCTTTCCCATAGAAAGAGATGAGAAATTCCAATTTCAGGCAGAATTCCAAGAAGACAAGAAGACACCCAGTGATGCTGTGCCCTGCTTTGATCTGAAGGACTCCTGTACTGCTATCTCTACGCACAGGTAACAACTGTCTGCACCTCTGACCATGGTGCTGTAGTGTCCTGACAGCAAGAGAGGCCAAGTTCTAGGCAGCTCTCACCCATAAGCAGTTGCAAACAGACCGAAGGGCTCAGGATTCCTACTCTGGAACTCTCTAACCATAGTCCTCCATAGTGCTGGAGAGCCTCACAACCTCCATTCACTGCTTTATGCAATAAATGCTTACTGAGCAAATATGTAAATCAATGAACTACATAAAGGAGAAAGGAAGCCAAGTGACAACAAAGCCACATCTCCAGAACTGCCTCTGTGTACCTCTCTTCGCATGATATAGTCATTTTTGGAAATTTTTATTTATTTTATTATGTATATGTGTGAGTGCCTGCATCTTGTATGGACACCCTGACACCCACAGAGATTAAAGAATGTGTCAATCTCCTGGACGTAGAGTTACCCACAGTTGCAGCCTCTTGATGAGTGTGGGTGCTGTGAATCGAACTAGGGCCCTTTGGAAAAGCACATGCTCTGAACCACTGAGCTGCCTCTCCAGCCCTTACTTGGTTGTAAGCTTATTGCGTATAGTAATAGAACATTGCACAGAAGTACATGGATTCTTTGAAACATGTCCAAGCTTGTTTATTAGTCTCTATTTCAAGGCCAGTTTCACAACACCACTTCACATATTCTTTAAAACACATTTCACATGTGCATTGTTTTCTCTCCTCAATCCAGAGCTCCTGCGTCCACTAAAATAAGTTGATGCTGGATGCCCTGGCATACACTTACTTGTATCGCTTGGGAGGCTTGAGAGTTGGGTAAGAATCTGGGGTACACAGTGAGTTCCAGGTCAGCCTGGGATACACAGAGACGCCCTGTCTAAAAACAGAGGCAAAAACCGCCAAGGTGTCATCGTGCTGTCAGATTTTCTATGTCCTTTGTAAGTTTTAATCTCTTTGATGTGCAAGTTTCACATAAACATGTCAAACCTTCTACTACTCTGAGGAAAACAAAACAAGTTGTCAATCCTTCCTTGTAATTCTGCCAGATTTGGTTTATGTATTTGAGGCTTCTTTACGAGTTCATACAAGATCAAAGTTACTTTCCCCTAGTCAATACAAAGCTTCATGATTATTACAAACTAATGATAGTAATAATTAACATTACTATTCACGTTAAATATGAACATTATTAAACATCAGCTCCCTGATAGTAAAGAAGGCCTCGTGCATGAAGTCCGTGCAGGGTTTGTTTGGTTTTGCAGCCTGCTTACCTAACACGTTGCCTGGCATATAGATGTGTTTGTTGATTCAAAAACAATTCCCAACTCAAAGAGACAGTTTATTCTAAAGCTAAATATGAGGAACCATGACCCAGGAAGACAATTTAGACTACTCCAAATTTCCTGGTCTATCACGGTAAGTAAGCATCTGATGAAGGGTTCACGGTGACATAATGAGAAGGCCGTAAAGGCAGTTTTAAAATACAGTGGCAGAAACATCAGGCAGGAGGGTTACAAACAAGTGCCCCGTGACCAACAGCTCTAAGGGTCCCCAGCTCTGCAGCACTTATAACTACTCTTCTCTATGCATTTCTGTGAGTTCATTTGCTTTAGATGCTGCATGGATGGGAAGCAGGTAATGTTTCTGCTTTGGAGACTGGCTTTTATCACATAATGCTACTGAGCCCTTCAATCTTGTTCATATTTTCAGGAATTCCAAGGACTTCATACACACACACACACACACACACACACACACACACACACACAATCTTAATGTATGTGTGTTTGTAGAATGTGGGTATCCATCCGATACACTCAGGCGTTGGCTTTGCCTGACCCTGCTCCTCATTTGACAGGGTCTTTCACTGTTGTGCTGTATAGGCCAGGCTAGTTGACCCGAGGGCCCCAGCATCTGTTTGTTTGCACATCTCATCTTGACAAAGCAGCGGGAAGAGTCCACACGTGTACTTCCGCGCCAGGCTTTGAGTGAGTTGTCGGGATTGGCATTCATGCCATCATGCTTGCAGACAATTGTTTCAGTCACGGAACCACCTCCCCAGCCTCTGCATTCCTCAAATGTCTGTCTTCCTGGCATAAAAGTGCATGCATAGTGTGGTTCCACTTTCTGCCACCTCGATGTTGGGTGTGCGACCACCTCTCGGGCAGACGAAAGGGAACAGCTCTAGGCTACATTCCATCCTCAATGTCATCAGGATGAGAGGTGATGGAACACAGCCTAAGATAGGGTCCCAGCCCTGGTGAGAAACAGCGCAGGCTGAGGCTGATGAAGCAGGGGTTCCCAAACCCCGTGGTTCCCAAACCCGTTTAGCTCAGGGATGAACAGTGTTCTTGTTCAGAGGGTAGAGAGGCCTTTTATGGGAGACTTAGGCAACTGCTCTGAATGACGAAGTCTTCCCCTCATGGAAGTCCTTGATGAGAGAGACAGTCTTTGCTTGTCCAAACTGTTTATTCATTGTTTGTCATGGAAAATGGGTGCTTACGACTTACTCAGGGTGGACCAGAGATCAAATATCTTTTATAGGAAGGAATGTCTGAGAAGGGAGGCTTATTGGATGTCCTCAGGTTGGATACCCATCTGGAGATCTCATTAGCATGGAGATCCCCGTGCTCTCTGCTTTGTGACTAGATGTCACGATCCTCATATAGGGTGCTGTGGTCACATGCTCCAGGTTGGAGCACCTACCCTTCTCAGTTGAGGATTAGGCGGGGTTTCTGAGTCAGTTCAACCTTGCCAGCTTTTGTCTGGTGATACGGTTCCACTGCCCCACAGCCTAGGCCAATACAGCTCTGCTTGTATTATTTATCCTTTGCTGAACACTTACGATTGTTCATTGACTGGATCATCCTGCAGTGGACCAGGGAGGAACTATCCTTAAGCTGTGTACTTAGTAGTGGGGTGGCTGGATCACATGACAATCTTGTTTTTCAGATTTTGAGGCAGCTCCATAAAGTTTCCACAGTGGCTGTATTAGCTGACACTACCACCACTGGTGAAGAACACCTTCCACTTCCTCTGTGCTCACTGAGCCCTGCTGTCTTTTGGTTGTTCTGATCACAGTCATTTTTATAGGACTAAGGTGATGGCGCACCATGATGCTGCCTGGACCATTTATAGATCGGTATTGGAAAATGCCTGTCCCAATCCTTGCCCACAGACAATAAGGACATTTTCCATTGAGTTGTATGTGCCCTTCATATAGTCTTAGTTTTTAATAAGGTTACTGAGTGTTTCCTCACATTCCATGGGCTGGCTTTTTGTTTTATTCATTGATCCATTTTCTGCACAGTCCTATTTTGATACAATCCTATTTGTTTATTGTTACCTACATATATTTGGTCATATTAGAGGAAATCATCAATCCATAAAAGAAATGTTAATAAAGTTCTACTGTTCTAGGTCTTAAATTTAAATTTTTAAAACACTTTGAGGTCATCTGTACGCATGATGCAATGTAAGGATTTAATATTTTTTTAACAGGATATCTAGTTTTTCCAGCACTATTTATGGAAGAATTTCCAACTTCTGTAATTTAGTGACTTTAGTGAAAACTAGTTTATTGTATATGAATAGTTTGCTTTTGGCATTTCTAGTCTGTTCCAATGGCTCATTTTTCTATGATAGTAACATATCATTTTGATTACTATAGCTTTGCAGTGTATTTTGAAGAGAAGAATTGTGATACCTTCAGCTTTTTATCTTCTGCACAGTTGTCACTTCCAACTACTAGGCCTCTTTTTCCTTCCAAGTGAATTCTTTTGCCTTTTTGGCTTTTTTTTTTCTATCTTGCAGAACTTCATTGGGATTTTGATAGGGCCCACCCTGAATCTGCAGTGATGCAGGCATTTTGACAGCATTACTCCTTCCAGTCTCAGCATCTGCAATAGTTTCCTGTTTATATCTTCAGTTGCTCTCATCAATGTTTTATAGTTTTCAGCACGAAGGGCTTCATTTCCTTGGTAAAATTTATTCCTAGAACTTCATTCTTTTTGATGCTGTCGTTTGTTTCTTTATCATATTAATTTTTTTCTCTCTGAGACAGTTCTCTCTTCCTCCCCAAAGTATATCCTTTACATTTTTAAAAAAATTTTTTTGGGAAAGGGTCTGTCTTAGGTACTATTCTAATGCTGTGAAGAGACACCATGACCAAGGCAACTGACAGAGGAAACATCTAATTGGAAGTTTACTTACCGTTTCAGAGGGTTAGCCCACAGCCGCCATGATGGGTACATGACTGTAGGCAGGCAGGCATAGCGCTAGAGCAGTAGCTGAGAGAGAGAGCTTACATCGTGAACTATAGGCAGGAGACAGAGAGACAGAGGAGATGGGGCCTGGTATGGCCTTTTGAAACCTCAAACCCACCCTCAATGGCATATCTCCTCTAATAAGGCCAACCTCCTTATCCTTACTAAATAGTCTACGAACCAGGAACCAAACATTCAAATATATTAACCCATAGGAGCTATTCTCATTCAGTCCACCTCAGAGTGCAGCCAGCCTCAAACGGTAGCCAAGAAAGATCTTAAACTTCTGATCCGCCTGCATCTATTTCCCACAAGCTGGGACTATAGGTGTGAACCACCACCACACCTGTTTTATTTGGTGCTGGGGATGAAACCCAGGGTGTTGTGCATGCTAGGCAAACACTACCAATTAAGCTGTTATCAGTCTCCAAAGTATATCTTTTAAAGTTCCCTTTTTAATAATTTGTTGGTGACAAACTATCAGATTTTATGTATCTGATAGAATTTAATGTCTTGGAAAGAGGTAAACAGGGTTTGCTGGTAATAGAAATAAAGGGATACAATGGGATAAGGAAGCAGGGTGGGGGGCTGTCCAGGAGAGTTTCCAGCAGTGTCACGCTTGGTGGGGGCAGGCGTGGATGAGATAACAGGAAGCAACATGAAGTGGTGCAGCCAAGTACTGCTCACCTGGAGCGCATGCTCCCTAGTGCATAAAGAAGTCTGAGAGCTGGGTCCCGGGTCCCGCGGCCTTCCTGAACCAATAGCAGCTGGGTCCTGGGTCGGTTCATAGCCTTCCTGAACCAATGGCAGTTGAGTCCTGGTCCTGTGGTCTTCCTGAACCAATGGCAGCTGAGTCCTGGTCCTGTGGTCTTCCTGAACCAATGGCAGCTGGGTCCTGGGTCCTGTGGTCTTCCTGAACCAATGGCAGCTGAGTCCTGGTCCCGTGGTCTTCCTGAACCAATGGCAGCTGGGTCCTGGGTCCTGTGGCTTTCCTGAACCAATGGCATCTGGGTCCTGGGTCCCACAGCCTTCCTGAGCCAATGGCAGCTGGGTCCTGGGTCGGTTCATAGCCTTCCTGAACCAATGGCAGATGGGTCATGGGTGCTGTAGCCTTCCTGAACCAATGGCAGCTGGGTTCATTTATTCACCAGTTCTTCATTGAAATTCTCCAAATCATCAGGTTTATTCATTATCTAGTTTATCAGTTAAACATTTTTCTGTTAAACCCTGAACAAAAGTTTCTGGAAAGAAGAACCACACCTTCCTCTGAGCCTTCTGCAAGGCTTATTGACTGGTGAAACCTTCAATATTGAGTAGAGGTGGGAATGTTGCTAGTGTGGGGTCAAACTATCTTGAACTACTCTTTATCCTCCACTATAGCCATGTATCGCTCAGCTCTGAATATGACCTAACATCTTGGTGACTATTCATTAGGTAAATCATTTGGAACATTGAAACAGAATCCTGGATTCTACCAGCTAAAAGGCTAAACATGCCACCAGACATCATCCAAAGCCTAGGGATGAAATTCCGTTCCTTTATTTTAAAAGCTGCCTACCTGATGTTTAAAAAAATGGTTTTTTAAAATATGACCTTACTGTTTTGTTAGCCCTTCACTGGCCTGTTATGATAGACGGTGGAATCTGGATTAGTCTAAATTGTCTTCCTGGGTCATGGTCCCTCATATTTGGCTGCAGAAGACATTGACTTTTTTAAATTGATAATTGTGTTTTTGAGTCAACAAAAGCATCAGCTACACTCCAGGCGGCGTGTCTAATGAGGAGGCTGTGAAGATGAGCCAACCCCTGTGGACTCCACCCACAAGGCTCAGGCAGCCATGTGTGAGGGAGGGGTGTGTACCACAAAGGTTTGCATAAAAGTGAGTCTTTGATTTTGATGATTGTGAGGGAACATGTGGGGCTCTGAGAACCTATAACCGAACTATCGGCCCTCAGGAGATCAAAGCTGAGAAATGGTTAGGACCTCCGTGGCTCGGGTGGGCGGAGGGATTAGAGGGGAGCAGGTGGAGTCTAGAATGATAAAGTTGGGGCAGATGGAGCTCCTAATCTTCCTTGCAGGGAGATGTTTTTATCCTGGGAACAATTGTAGCTGCCAACAGATTTTAGGCAGGGGGAATGCCCACATCAGGTTTGTTTTGAAGACAGACTACAAGCTTCTTAGTCATTCTTACTGCAGTGGCCTGGCTCAAGGGACTGCAGAATGACTTTGGCTTTTTCCAAACAGCAGCTCTCTGCCTTGTGGGAGGGAAGTCTGGGTATGTCCACTCGGGCTGGGGGTGGTGCTGCTGCAGGCACAGATGATGGACAGGCACTGGAGGCTTTTCTAGGACAGGGCAGGATTGTTGGTTCCTCTGCTCTGCTGCAGGCAGACCTTGGGAAGATCTTGAGTGCTTTCAGGAGGCAAAGACATAATTAATGAAGAGCATCCCTGAAAGCCCTCATAACCCTTAGTGTGGGTCTGAGGCTGCCAGGGGCCAGTCCTCACTAGCAGGAGCCAAGATGCTTCAGCACAGAGCCTAGCAAGCAGGCTGTGCCCTGCTCTCATTCATATGACTTTCTGTCCCAGTGTAGGCTCCCTTCCCTCAGTCCCCTCTGCTCTGAGCTCTTGGATCTCGGATGGGAAGAATAGGGAAGCCAGGACAGGACAGTGTCACTTGAATCAGGGTACCAGAGAAGATAAGAATCATCAAGAAAGAAGGCATTTGCAGTGCCAGATGGAGGCAGAGGACCAAGGGGTGGTGGGAGACTGGGTCTGGGCACTGACAGTGCTGAGACTCAGGGTCCAGGGAGGAGTATGGCCTCAGGTATACGCAGAGCCCAACACTGGGCCCAGGAAGAGCTGCAGCCCAAGTCCAGGTTTCTCTGTACCTCCCTAGCTATAACCTGGGCAGATATCACCTCTCATTGGCCCCCTGGGTCCTCATCTGTTTGTAAGGGGGCTCCCAGAGGTCCTGTCATGCCTGAGGGTGTGGCATGGGTAAGGTGACAGGGAACAGAGATGATGCAGCTTCCTGTGGAAGAGCAACATTACAGAAAATTTTTGAAGAAAAACTGGTTTTTACATTAAAACAAATGCTGGTATTTTTGCTCAGAATGCAAATGTACGCTTTAAAAAAAGGATATAAAGGGCAGTGTCAAAAAAATTGTTCATGCTTTCTCTCCTCCTGCTGAGGATATTTGAGAAGGGAGTCAAAAGGCAGATTGGACACACTCAAAGATGCCCTCGAGCTTTTCTCTGACTCCACAAAGGAGATCAAGAAGAAGGAGGACTCTGCAAGATGGAGTAGCAAAAGGATCTGGGTGGCCCTTTCAGGGTTCAGGACTGAGTATTAGTGTGGGCAGAGGGAACTCAGCTGTGCCCGGCATCTTCTCACACCCTGACTTTGAAACCTCTTGTTCCTCTCTCAGGAAAGCCTCATCCTTCCTGTCTGCCTGGCTCTCTGGTTTGTGTCCCAAGGGATGCTGTGTCACTTCCTGATTCCTTTCTGCCACCAGCTCAAAACAAGGAGCGTGGGCGCTGCTTCTGCTTCCAGACTGGACAGGACCCCACACAGGTCTACTCCCACTCAAGGGTCTACATGGCATCCCTTTCCTGCCCTCTTAATCTACTTAATCCTTATGTTGTTTGAGAACATGCTCATGCCTGTTAGCCTGGTAGACAAGCCTTGGCTAGCCTCCCTTGCTGGCATCTCTAGCTTTGTGTCTCTGAGCTAACTCTGACTTTTGTTCTGGACTCTGGATGTGTCAGTGTCTGGAAGTTCTTCAGAAGTGCACTGCTGTCTCTGTCTCCCTATTCTGTTTCCTCAGATTCTGTTTTATCTTTGCCACCATGAGGATTTCTTTTTATCCTTCGAGGACCAATCTCATTTGCAACTCTGCAGACAAAACCTTCTTGGTCTCTCGTGGCTTTCCCACCTTTTCATGGTGCTCAGAAACACTTCAGCCTCTGTCCCTGTCCTGGTTAGTTTTATGTCAACTTATACAACTTGACACCGTCCTTGGAATCCAGGGACCCACAGTTGAGAAAATGATTCCATAAGCTAGGGCCTGATAGACAGGCCTATAAGGCATGTTCTTAATTAGTGATTGATGTGGGAGGTCCCAGCCCACTGTGGGTGGGCCACCTCTCAGCTGGTGTTCCTGGGTTCCCAGGGAAACGAAGTTGAGCAAATCAATAAGGAGCAAGTTGGTAAGCAACTCTCCTCTGTGCTTCTGCATCAGTGACTACTTCTGAGTTTCTGCTCTGCTTGAGTTCCTGTCCTGACTCCTTCAGTGATGAACAGTGGAAGTGTGAACCAAATAAGCCCTTTCCACCTCAAGTTGCTTTGGCCATGTCTTTTATCACAGCAATAGCCATCCTAACTAAGATAACCCCTATTCATCTCTAACGTCTTATATCAGCATGAATTCTGGGTAGACTATGGGAGATTATGAGTGTGTGCTCTGGGCCTAGCATGTGAATCAGTAAGTAGGACTAAATGTAGACGTGCACAGGCAAGAGAAGGAGGGTAAACATTAAACCATTCTTTCATTAATGCCTCCTCTCCTTCAAGTTAGTCCAAGCAAGGAGGTTAAATCCTGAATTCCTAAGGTTGAAAGTAGAACGCCATGCAAGCATGTGTCGTGTGTTAATTGATTTCATCACTCACTTGTCCTTGGTCCTTGTCCTTTGACTCATATTACAGAACACCTGCTACTCGTTAATTTATCAGAATTGTTGCACCATTCTAACTGCTGAGAAATGACATTGAACCAAAGAACCAGCTTCTACCTTCAAGACCCTTATGTTCTAGATGAAGGAAGTACAAGGTTAAAGGAGATAATTTGTCATGCCAAGTCTGTTAGGTATTGTACTGGCTAGTTTTGTGTGTCAACTTGACACAGGCTGGAGTTATCACAGAGAAAGGAGCTTCAGTTGGGGAAATGCCTCCATGAGATCCAGCTGTGGGGCATTTTCTCATTAGTGATCAAGTGGTGAGGGCCCCTTGTGGGTGGTACCACCTTTGGGCTGGTGCTCTTGGGTTCTATAAGAGAGCAGGCTGAGCAAGCCAGGGGAAGCAAGCCAGTAAGAAACATCCCTCCATGGCCTCTGCATCAGCTCCTGCTT
Source organism: Apodemus sylvaticus (assembly GCF_947179515.1). Classification (NCBI taxonomy): domain Eukaryota; kingdom Metazoa; phylum Chordata; class Mammalia; order Rodentia; family Muridae; genus Apodemus; species Apodemus sylvaticus. Next base: position 82,568,087 of record NC_067475.1, on the reverse strand, counting down.
CCAACCCTGCTTGAGTTCCAGTCCTGACTGACTTCCTTTAGTGATGAACTGCAATGTGGAAGTGTAAGCTCAATAAACCCTTTCCTCCCCAACTTGTTTCTTGGTCATGATGTTTGTGCAGGAATAGAAACCCTGACTAAGACAGGTATTTTGTAAAGAAAAAGCAAAATGAAATAGCAGGCCAGAGGTCAGGTCCTGGCAGGACATTTAGGTTAAAGTCAGGGATCTCTATAAGAGAGCAGAGAAACGAACTCGCCCGTTGGATGGTTGGAGGTGGAATCAGGAGAGCATACAAGAGTTCATTATGCACTAAAATGGTGGCAGTGGAGGATGACAGTGGTGAGGGTCTTTCTCTGTAGGAGGGACAGCCAGCAGGCTCTGCTAATGGGTGGGCTGGGGTCCAGAAGAAGGAGGCACAGATGAAAAAGATATTGGCCTGAACAATAGCAATGGTACAGCTCTAAAGAACAGAAGGGAAGCTTCTGGAGGGGCAAGTCAGTAGTTGAGAGCATCAGGGGTTCAGTTTGAGATGTTCACTAGACAAGGTAACAGATAGATGGAGAGTTACATTGTGTTCAGAGGAAGGGCCACACTGGGATGAGGATTTTGTGTGTCACTTATACACAGGCAAGGCTTTGAGTGGATGACATAGAGACACAGAAGAGAAGCCAGGTCGTGGGTGGATACTGGGTAGGATGTTGGGGAAGAACAAGGGAAGTGGCAGGAGATGCCACCAGAGAATGGAGGGGTGTAGTTAGCGCCAGGGTCCAGAGGAGGGGAAGGGCCAAGATCAGTGAGGCTGACCAGGATCTAGAAATAATAAGCAAAGAAAAAGGAGAAACCAAGGTGATTGTGGAGATCATACGTGGTCTATGAAATGGATGTTTGTTTCAGGCTGGTAGAGAATAGTACGGCTAGTTGAGAGTAAATATTTTGGAACATTTGGTTTTGCCACCACAAAAGACAAAAGAAAAAAAATTTTCATTGTTGGTAAATAAAAAACCAACAAACCCCAAAGTGAGTCCTTTTACTCAAATATCATCTCCAATTAACGTTTTCATGGGAATAAAATTTACTTTAAAAACACAGTGCCAGGAATATCAAAGTGCCCAGGAAACAATCAGCATCTATAGACTGGCCAGGAAAGATCTATCAGAAGCCCCAGGGATGGGAAATGGAAGCCTTGAGAAAGATTCTTAAGTGACTCAGCATTGCTAGAATTTGTTTTGGAAGGTGTTTGAGGCGGTGCCATGGCCCACTTCTGTAGAGCTCTTCTCCCTGCTGCTTCTCCCTCTGGTGGGTGGGACTTCCTGCTGGAAGCTGGCCGGCTCTGGCCAGAGGTCAAAGCCTTGAGCCCAAACCAATTCAACTAACTCCTCTTGTCTAAAAATTGCACAGCATGTCAATGCTTGTTTACAGGTCATGTAAGCAATAATTGTAAGACATAATCAAATGATACTGGTCCTAAGAATATAAGACTGGTCAACTTAACAGGTCAATAGCTACAATCTATTATATCCGAAGGCTGAAGAACTCATACGATCCTACCATCAGAGGTAGGAGAAGAATCTAACAAAATGAAATATTTATTCATGTTTTTTTCTTTAAAAAAAATCTCTTGGGGCTGGTGAGATGACTCAGCGGTTTCTTCTGGAGGTCATGAGTTCAAATCCCAGCAACCATCACAACCATCTGTAATGAGAAACAAATAAAGAACCTATGGGCTAGAGCGAACGGGGCAGAGAAAGTAGGGCTGGAGCAAGAGCAAGAAAGGGAAGGGGGAAAAAATAAAGGAGAAAAGTGTAACAAAACAAAACAAAACAACAATCTCTTAGTAATCTAGGAATGGAGGGGGGCTGCCTCTAATAAAGAAGATGGGCAAAAGCCAATAGGTAACATCTTAGTCTATAATAAGAAACTTGAGTCTTTTTCGCCAAGGCTAGGAACAAGGATGTTCCCTCTTGCTCAGTGTTCCTTTTTAAATGTCCCTAAGCTCTAACTAATGCCATACAACCAAAGTAAAAAATACTAGATGACAAAAACACAGATTAGAAAGGAAGGAAAAACACTGTCTTTGTTTATAGATGACATATTCATTTATGTAGAAAACCTAGCAAATCAACAAACACTTCTAGAGCTGAAGTGAGAGTCCGACAAGGTTGATCTGTAAAACTAACCACTTTAAAAAAAGATATACCTAAAACCATCTGGTCCTGTGCTTTTTTTGGTTGGAAGACTTTCTATGACCCCTTCTATTTCTTTAGGGGAAATAAATTTCTTATGGGACTGTTTAGATGATCTATTTGATCATGATTTAATTTTGGTATTTGGTATCTGTCTAGGAAATTGTCCATTTCCTCCAGATTCTCCAGTTGTGTTGAGTATAGGCTTTTGTAGTAGGATCTGATGATTTTTTTTTTTTGAATTTCCTCAGATTCTGTTGTTATATCTCCCTTTTCATTTCTAATTTTGTTAATTTGGATACTGTCTCTGTGCCCTTTGGTTAGTCTGGCTAATTTCCCAAGAAGAAGGAAGGAGAGGGCCTGGACCTGGAAAGTCTTGATGCAGCATTGTAGGGGATTGCCAGGACAGAGAGGTGGGAGGGGGTTGATTGGGGAAAGGGTGGAGGGAAGAGGGCTTATGGGACTTACGGGGAGGGGGGAACCGGGATAGGGAAAATCATTTGGAATGTAAACAAAGAACATAGAAAATAAAAAATACCATCATCAATTACAAATTACAATTTTAAATGGAATTTAAAATTAAATATTTACTGTTGTTTACAGCAGCATCCTAAGTGAAATGCTTATCTATAAAGCTAACAAAATATGCAAGATTAGTTGAGTCAAGCAAAAACCATGTAAAAGCAGAGACTATCCTTGAACATAAATAGTCAATATTGCCAAGAACTGTGTTCTTTCCACAGTCCTCTCTGGGCTCAATATAATCTCAATCAAAACCCTAGAAAGTTGCCTGTGGTTACCAAGACACCGATTTTAGAGTTTCTATGGAGAATGGAAAGACTCAGAACTGTCAACATGCTATTGGAGAAGAACAAAGCTGGAAAACAAACATTTTCTGTTGTCAAGACTATAAAGCTTCCATTCTTCTGTTGAGGGATACCTGGGTTCTTTCCAGTTTCTGGCTATTATAAATAGGGATGCTATGAACATAGTGGAGCATGTATCCTTATTACCTGCTGGGGAATCCTCTGGGTATATGCCCAGGAGTGGTATAGCAGGATCCTCCGGAAGTTACGTGCCCAGTTTTCTGAGGAACTGCCAGACTTATTTCCAGAGTGGTTGTATCAATTTGCAACCCCACCAGCAGTGGAGGAGTGTTCCTCTTTCTCCACATCCTCACCAACACCTGCTGTCTCCTGAGTTTTTAATCTTAGCCATTCTGACTGGTGTAAGATGAAATCTCGGGGTTGTTTTGATTTGCATTTCCCTAATGACTAATGAAGTTGAGTATTTTTTAAGATGTTTCTCGGCCATCCGAAGTTCTTCAGGTGAAAATTCTTTGTTTAGCTCTGTACCCCATTTTTTAATAGGGTTATTTGGCTTTCTGTGGTATATAAACACAATGGAGTACTATTCAGCCATTAGAAACAATGAATTCATGAAATTCTTAGACAAATGGATGGAGAACATCATACTAAATGAGGTAACCCAGTCTCAAAAGATTGATCATGGTATGCACTCACTAATAAGTGGATATTAGCCTAGAAAATTGGAATACCCAAAACATAATCCACACATCAAATGAGGTACAAGAAGAACGGAGGAGTGGCCTGGTTCTGGAAAGACTCAGTGTAGCAGTATAGGGCAAAACCAGAACAGGGAAGTGGGAAGGGGTGGATGGGAGAACAGGGGGAGGGAAGAGGGCTTATGGGACTTTCGGGGAGTGGGGGGCCGGAAAAGGGGAAATCATTTGAAATGTAAATAAAAAGTATATCGAATAAAATAAAGACTATAAAGCTACAATAACAAGGCTAGCATTGCACTGGGTAAAGAATAGAGAAATAGATCTTACAGAGTCTAGGTACCTGGGAGAAAGGTGTGAGTCTTTGGCTTCCCATTTCCCATCAAAGCTTACACACAATGCTGGGAGGAGTTACCTGAATGAATGAGAAATGACTGAGGTGTTATTCACAGACTCCCTGACTGAATGAGTGACCGGATGTCTGTGGACATATTAGCAGACTACAAGTAGTTCTCCTGGGTGATGTCTGGAAGGAGTAAGGGCCAACCAACCTCTGCCTGGAGCCTTCTCTTAGTTTAAATCCCGAAATGACTCTGGCACCTGGAGAATAAAGTCTGGGTGTGATGGGAAGGAAGACATGGACGGGCTGAACTAGTTTGTGGTTCTCTTACTGAATTCTTAGGCTAGGCTACTTTAACTTTTGTTGTTGTTACTGCTGCTGGGTGTTGAACTCAGACCCTTGAGTGTGCTAAATGTTAGCAATCAGACAGCATCTGCAGTCAATCCTGCGTGGTGACAAGGGAACCATCAGGCAGCCTCCGAGGCTAGCCCTGCCTTGCATCGATGGGGCCATCAGGTCACCATTGACAACAAAACACATCATCATTAGCTGCGCAGAGGCAACACACCCTATGGTCGCCCCTGAAGAAATGTCCTCTTATGCACGTGCCGTGGTCCCTATAGACGAGCCATGGTTTTCCTCCACTTCTCTTCTTTCCCTTTCTCTCCAGAAGCAGCCTCTGCCTCCCTTCTAATAAACCTCCCATGTGAGACTGATTTTGTTGGAACCCAAAGACTAGTTCCATTACTAAGAATACACTCTCCAAATGAACTGTATTTGGAGCCTTGTTTTGAAATATTCCATATTGTACGTCGCTTATTTTCCTTCCTATCTCACCATCTCCATCACCTCCACTGCCTTTGTCATCGTTACCTCTTCATTGTCATTATTCTCCACCGCTCTGGCACCACCTCTAGCACCATCTTTTTAATTGCTCTTTGTTAAGTGTTTTTTTTTTCTGACCCATTCCCTTCCATATGGAGATTCCCCTGAATGTTCTCTCTGTATTCATCATAGTAAAGTGGGTGGTCTGGGGTTGGGAGATAGTATCTGCAAGAGTTGAGTGTAATATATGATACCCCCCCTAAGATCTTATTTTATTTTTGTCAATAAAATAAAACGATGGTTGGCAGTTTTATGCCTATACCTCAGATATCTATAAAATTAGTTAATATTCTTTATGGTTAACAGCACTACTGCATTATAAAGGTTCCCTCATCTATCAGAAACACTGAATCGTGAAATCCCTTCCTTTAAAATTCTAGAATCCATCACACACCTCCTCTTTTCTTACAGTGGTGTGAGTTACCTTCTTTGTACAGGCCCTAGCTTGGAGGAAACTCTGTCTCTGCCCTGTAGGGTCCAGGGCATGAGGAACTGCACGGAGGAACCTGAGCTGAGCTGAGCTGAGCAGGCTTTCTAGCACTGGGAAGGGACTGGGGGAACTTCCATGACGCTTCTGAGCCTCCAGATTGGCACAAATCATTCCTTTGTCTAATCGTGGCCATTGTGACCTTTGCAGGAGATGCTGACCGTTCACAAGGAAGCCTGGATGGATTTTGTCCACTAGAGACTGGAAGGCAGTTGCTATGGGAACAACAATTACAAACTATCCTAGAGATGGCCACATTGATGAGGTCTGTGCAATGAGCCCTAGTTGGTGCAGTGTGACCCAGGGACAATTAGAACAGGACCTGGCACATGAAGTTCAATAGGCATTGTTGAGGAAGAAAAGGAATCTGCCAAACGTACACTTTACCTTTCACACTGACTTACTGTAGCTGAATGTTTGTGAAGGTTTATATGAAGTTGCAGTTTTTTTCCCTCCTTTTGATTTTCTTCTGCTTCTCTCTGTCTCTGTTTTCCTGTGAAATCTCTGGTCCTCATAGCTGAAAGGATGTGAGCTAGATACAGTAAGCTCCCAGACACAAGAATGTGGAAGAGACAAAGTCCTCACTTCAACCCTCTGAGTAGCCCCACAAGTGGAATCAGAGTGAGTTCTTGCAGGCAGCACAAAGATCAGGATATCCTGGACACATCTGAGAGGTGATTGCTTTGCGCACTGTGGTGGGTGGCATAGGCCTGTTTGATAGCTCCTCCTCATTCAGAAAGAAGGGAAAAATGGGCTGTGGAATGTGAAGGCCCTGGCTCCCCTCCTCTGCTGAGGCTACAGATTCCAGCTGCTGGCAGCTGTACCTAGAAGGGCACTTTACTATCTTGGCAAAGGGGCTCTGGCTCCAGGCATTGGTGTAGTAAGATCTACTTTGAGATGAGTTGATCTCACTGAGAAGCACGTGTCCCCAGGCTGCCGTGTCCCAGCTGGCAGATGAGGAATTTGTTCCTGTGCACTGACCTGGGAGACATCACTCCTTTGGAATGTTACATTTGGGGATGGGGAGAGCTCTGTGAACTAAGGGGAAGCAGTAATGAGAGCACACCTGGAGCCACATCCCCGAGACTCTGATGTCTTAAGGAGGGCCACATGTCCTTTGCCCTCCATACCCTTGGGAGGGTGGCCTGACTGCTCTGGTCACCTTGACTGCTGTATTAGTTACTCTTCTGGTGATAAAACACTGACTAAAAGCATCTTCTGAGAGAGACAGTTTATTCTGGCTGGCTTAGAGTCCATAATGGTAGGAGTGTGGGAGGCAGGTGTAGCAGCCAGTACAGGAAGCTGAGAGCTCACATCCTCAGCAGCAAGCAAGAAGCAGAGTCAACTCGAAGTAGGCAAGGCTTTTCCTCTCAAATTCCTCCACTAACAATACTTCCCTCAGCGAGGCCACACCTCCAAAGCCTCCTCAAACAGTGCCACCAACTAGGGACCAAGTACGTTCATTCTGCAATCGATAAGGTTCAAGACATAACCTCTAAGGGCTGCTTAGCTTCAGGACAGCTTAGGACTTGGTGGTACACCATTGCCAGGGCCCTGTCTCATGTGAGAGGCTGATGCACCTTTAAAAAGGCCACCTGAGTGGTCACATAAGGGATGTCAAGACCCCTAAAGAAGTCGCAGTGTAGGGACTATACGGATGACCCCCACAGAGGCACACTCAGTCCTTGTCCTTCTTCCCCAAATTTCACACTTCTCTTCTGATTGACAGGACCAGGTGAGCATGGCAGGAAATTTTGGGTAAAATGGTAGAGCTGGGACTGGAGTTTTAGTCTAGGCTTGGTCACTGGCCCCGGTGTGCTAATTAGAGAGATGAGTATGGGTGACAAACAGAGGAGACCAAATCAATGTGGCCACCTAAGAGGAACAGATGAAGGGAGTCAGATGGTCCGATGCTGACATGAGCTTTCAGCAGCGGAAGAATAGGGGTAGGGGATGGGTGAGATGGAAATAGTTAAACTGCCCTGGTCAGCTTGCCCTGGTATTGCCTGGCTGACTATTGCCTCACTTCCGGTTCTGTGAGGTCACTGTCCCTTGAGTCCTGTCATCGCTTGGCCAGATCATCTGGCTCATTACAGATTTCATGTCTGCCATGTGTACTCACTCGTCCCCATCTGGTGAAGGTCTGTCCTGTGAGGTTTTGTGCCTCAGGAATCCAAGGTGACTGAAGATGATAACTCATTTCTGTTCTCGAGCCTCGGAGGGGGGTGAGATAGGTTAGACGCATTCCTTTAGTGATTAATATGCCTTTGTGCAGTTAGGTGCCTCAGAGGAGAGGGGACATGGGCACAACAAGGACAGAGCTATTGTCTGTGGTGCTTTGGCAGCACCTAAGAGTCTGTTCGAGAGCTGCTCCTGGCCACTGTTTGCTCCTGGCTCTGCACCAGCCTGCCAGCCAGAAACACCTCCTTTGCCTTGGTAGACACAGGGGGGTTGGCCAAGCTTCTGGCCTTTAAAGCAACCCAGCTGTTCTCAACAAAGGTGAAGGGTGCTTCCTGGAGGTGTGCTTCTGGGGTCCTCTGCCCTTCTCTAGCAACCATTCCCCTTCTTCAAAGAGACCAGTACAACAACCTCCAGAAATGATGTCAACAAGGACTCCTGGATGGGCTGGCTGGATGTGTGTTTATTTATTTACTGTGTCATGTCTAATGCATGGAAGCACTTCCGAGACTCCCTGGAAGGCCCATCCCCATCTTGCTGCCATTACTGTCACAGACAGTGGTGGGAGTGTTTTGACCTGGAAACAACTAAGCCTGAGAGGTTGTTTTGTAGCAGAGCCTCTGGATCTGCACGTGTTAACAGTTCACTTTGGGAGTGTTTTTATTTGGCTATGCAATGTCTCTCCTCAGGCCTTATGTGTCCAAAGACTTGGTTCCCAGGCAGTGCTGCTGTTTTGAGAGGTTGTGGTACTTTGGGGAAGAGGGCCTTGGCTGGAGGAAGTGGGTCACTGCACGGGTGGGGTGAAGTCTAAAGCTCAGTCTGTGCCCCTTGCTTTGCTTCCTAATGTATTGAGATGTGAACATGCATGTTCAGGTTTTCACTGCCACAGCTGGGAACTACCCCTGCCATGTGCCTCCCCCATGCACTGGTTAGGTTTTGTCAACTTGACCCAAGCCTAGACATTCCTGGGAAGAGGGAATCTTAACTCCTCCATCAGACTGGACCGTGGGCATGCCAGTAGGGCATGTTCTTAATTAATGATTGTTGTGAGAGGACCCAGCCCATTGCAGGTAGTGTCACCCATGGACAACTGGTCCTGGTTGGTATAAGACAGTAGGAGTTGGGGGGAGAGGGTAACCTGATCAGGAATTGGGTGATTCAAAAGGATTGAAGCCCTGAGGGCCAGCAGAAAGAATGGAAACAGGCAACCTCGGGAGATAGGAGGTTGGGACCCTCCAGGATGTACCAGAGACCTAGGAGGTGAGGGACTCTCAGGACTCAAAGGGAGGTACCTTAGATGAAATGCCCAATAGTAGGGAGAAGGAACTTATAGAGCCCACCTCCAGCAGGAAGACAGGGCATCAAATGAGGGAGGGGACCATCCCACAGTTACAACTCTGGCTCATAAGTGTTCCTATCTGAAAGAATTACAGGGATGGAAATGGAGAGGAGCCTGAGGTAAAGAAGGCCCAGGGACAGGCCCAAAGTGGGATCCAGCTCAAGGGGAGGCCCAAAGTGGGATCCAGCCCAAGGCCTGACACTATTACTGAGGCTATGGAGTGCTCACAAAAAGGGACCTATCATGACTACACCCTGGAAGACCCAACAAGCAGCTAAAGAGTCAGATGCAGATATTGCACTCAGCCAATAATGAGAAGCAGCTGGCCCCTGTTGTTGAATTAGGGAAAGCTAAAAGAAGTTGAGTAGAAGGGTGACCCTGTATAAAGGAGAACCAGCAATCTCAATTAATCTGGACCCCTGGGTTGTCTCAAATACTGGACCACCAAATAGGCAGCATATAGCAGTAGATATGAGGTCCCTAGCACACATACAATAGAGGATTCCTGGCTCTGTGTTCATTAAGAAATGATGCACCTAACCCTCAAGAGACTGGAAGCTCCAAGGAGTTAAGAGGTCAGGTGGGGAAAGGAGTGGGGACACTCCACAGGGGGTGGAGAGGGTATATGAGATGTAGAACAGTTGGAGGGTATACGGGGGTGGGGGGGGGAGTGGATAAAATATGGAGTGTTGAGTTGCCTTTTCTAAGATATTTGGTGATAGAAAGAAGAGAAATGATTGGCTCTCTAACCCAGCATGTGTCTCCCATCTTGTGTAAAACTGATGTCATTCAGGTACTATCATGGGTGGGTGACCCCCTTGGACAACGAAGAGCCTTCCATACCTCAGGCTTGCTTTGTTACTGCCTGTTTACTGCTGGGGTCCTGTGGGGAAATTATGAAACTGGGGACTCCCAAGAGTCTCACAACATAGAAGTTACCTGTGTAACCTCCCCGTTTCTACACAAAGTACAGAAGGGTAAAACACAATCAAACTAGGATACCCCTTGATTCCCAACCCAACCAGAAGGGCACTGAAGTCACAAAGATAAAAAAAAAAATCTTGGGCATCTGGGGATACTTGTCATGGCCTCATACCATGGATGTGGGTATATTTCTAGTGATTGTTCTGATCTTCCTGGTCATGATCTTGGATCAAATTCCAGATTCAAATTCCCTTAAGAATAGTAAATCAGGCTCTGTGTGTAAGGGGGCAGCTTCTGAGGGTGATTTACAAAGCTGTGGAAAGTGGTGGTCACGCTAGGCAAGAGGTGTATGTGGTGGTAGTGGAGTCCCAGGAGGAAGCATCAAGATGATCCTAGGTTATTGGTTTAGATATTTACACCAGAAAGTGCCTCTGTTTTTCTCTCCCACAGTTCTGTGTCTCACGTGGAAACATGAGCTTGGAAAGTTTTAACAGATGAAATACCTTTGGGCAGAGTTTACTTTGTTAATACAATTTGGATGTGTTCTGCTCTCAGTGAGCAGCTGGGCGTTGATCCCATTAGCTGTGAGTTAGGAAAGTTTAGAGTCCCTCTCTTCTGTCTCCTGAGCGGGGAGAATCATCTGTGATTTCTACAAACTAAATTAACCTTGCCTTGATGAGAGAGGTTGCCTTTTCGAGTTTTGCTTTTGAACAAGTTCAAACTTATTCCTGCGAGCCATTTTAATCCATTCATTCAGTTGACAATATGTCATGAGTACGTTAGGCACGACGACGATGATGACGGGAATAGAAAGAATGAGATGAGGCCATTATCTAAGTCCACTGTGGTTTAATTGAAAATATCTCATGTATCCAAGAATCCAAGATAGAAAACAAAAATATCTGAGCAATTTGATGGGAGGTCATTCAAAAGGCTGTAAGGGATGGAAGGGGCGGGGACTGGAGACTGGGGGGGGGGTTGCGGCGGGGATAGCTGTTAGCTGGAATTTCTTCTTGTCCTGAGGAGAAGCAAGGTGGAATTGTGACCCAGTTCCTCAGGAATGGTGTGGTGTGGTGTGGTATGGTGTGGTGTAGTGTGGTATGGTGTGGTATGGTGTGGTGTGGTGTTGAGGGCTTATAGGTGTGCTTCTGTAGAAGCCAACCACAGAGGCCATTTCACCCACCCTTGTTCCTGGCAAGCCTCTTACCTTCTATGTCTTTTTACCTGAGAAGGAGGTAAATGGAGGAGAAAGAGAAAACTTTCTGTAGCTGCTTAGATGGGGGCTGTCAGATCAGGGGTGGAATGTGCTATCAACTGGGCTGTCCGCAGCTGGAGCTGCTTGACACAGGATATACCACAGACATGGTGGGTGAGGCTTGGTAGGTTCTGCATACCCTGAAGACTCAAATCCAGAATAGATGAGGTAAGGTGGGAACATAGAGGCTAGGATCTCTGTCAGGGAACTGGGCTTTGAATATCCTGCTTTCTTTTTTCGCCAGGGCCACTTCCTTGGGTTCCTTAGAGTCAATTACCATGACACCTTTAACCCACAGGGCAGCTGCTAAGAGAGCCCATATTTGTGTCTCCCCCAGTGCAATCCTCCCAGGCGAGCCTCCCAGGAGCCTGCTAGCTCCCCTAGTCCACCCTGTTGGCCCTCACTGTTCCACAACAAAGCTATACTTAGGCTTTGTGCTCATGAATATATGAAAGGGTGTCAAGTAAATGTCAGCCCGTGATGGATGCCACTGGAAGAGCAGATGTATCAATTCTTTCCCGGAGAAAAGAAATTCCTACCGCAAGGCCTTGTAAAGCGTCACGTGTTTGGGAGCTGGGCCTGTCATCTCTTGCACAGTGTTCTTAGTAATCATTGACCCCAAGGGGCTGCAAGTGCACCAGCCACCTGTGCTAGGGCTTTGTAGGCTCTTAGTTGGATTGCTTCTTCACAGTTTGCAACCTGAAGTCTTCTGGTTGTGAACAGAAATCCTTAGACTCCCCGAGTCAAACCACTTTGTCCCAGGACACGACTTCCCATCGATGGGTCTGGTGGACGTCTCCATAGTGTATTAAATTAAAAAGCACACACAGTGTGGCCTACACTCCCCTCTCCTGTGACCTCAACCCTGTGACTGGGAAAGTGTGACTCAGCCTCTGGGGAAAAAACACCGCTGGTGTCACCATCAGAAAAGAAGGCACCTCCGGGGCTGGCCCTGGGGATATTAATAAATCCATCAGATCCCATCATCTGCGCCACCCGCTCTCTTTTCTTTAGGGAATGAGAATGTTCCAGTGCTTTAAAGTGGAGATAAAACGGCCCATGATTCATGTCCCCGTCTTTCTGAAGAGTTTCCTTGAATAAGCTGCAATAACCTCTGCAGTTACTTGAAGGTTAAAACTATTCTTTACCCCGAAGGAGGAGGAGGCTTCTCGCCTCTGTTCACTGCTTCCTTTCGCCCCTGAAAGGAAGCAAAGATTTGCTGCCCTTCTCATTCTTAGCAAGGGAATCTCTTCCTTACTCTCGTCTTCCTGGCGACTAGAGAGGGGAGGAGGAGAGGAAGAGAGGGGGGAAGAGAGAGAAGGAGAAAGAGAGAAAAGGAGGAGAGGGAGAGGAGGCAGAGGAAGGGAGGAAGAGGGGAGAGGGAGAGGGAGGGATCAGCTCACTTTATCCTGTAAGAACTTCAGGACCCCACCGATTCCACCCCGTTTTGATTGTATTTATTGGATTATCATATCTGAGCAGTTTGGATCCCAGGCTAGCACACTGTCCTCATTATGCAAAGCACGTTCCTGAGAGAAAATACCATGGATGATTGGACTACTGGGCTGCCTGTCTCAGCACAGAGAGTTGAGGGTTTGTTGTTGCTGCTTTATTTTGCTTGCTTGCTTGTTTTGTTTTGTTTTGTTTTGTTTTGTTTTTTTGTTTTATAAAATGGTGCTTCTGTTTTCTTACATAAGCCTTCTGTAGCTCTGAAATGGAAGATGCCAGTGGGCATCTGGTCATTGTGGATTGGGATAAGAGCATCTGAAACCTTGAGGAGGCTCGGAAAGCTAAGAGAGACTCAACCCTGGTACCTGGGAAGCAAGAAAAACAAAACAAAACAAAAAATCAGCAACTGGGGTGTACCCATCTGGAGTGGAGAAATGAATAATAATGACTTCCCTTCTATCAATGACAAAATGTCCAAGGAAAGTGGTTTAGGAAAGGTTGACTTTGGCTCAGAGGTCAAGGGTCAAGCCCATCATGGTGGGCAGGATCTGGAGGTGGCTGGCTGGTCACACTGAATGTTGAGGTGGTAAGCAGAGAGGTGAGGAAGCAGAGATGGTGGAAGAGCGCTCAGTCACTGCCAAGTGAACTTTCTCCCTTCTTAATGTAGTTTAGGCTCCAGAGCATAGGATGCCCTTGATCACAATTAAGATGGCTTTTCTCACCTCAATTAACCCAGTCTAATCTAGATAATACTGCACAGAAAAGCCAAGAGGCTTGTCCCTCTGATGATCCTAGATACTGTCACAATGGCATCTGTTAAACATCACAGTGGTCTTTTGGGGGCATTGCAAGATATGGGGGCTGTGGAATGGATACCTGTGGCTTCCAAGCAGGTCTCAGGGTGGGCTAATAATGCTAAGCTTTGTGCTGGAGGAGCACAAATATCCTTTGAAGCCTAAGGCAAAGGGAAGAGAATTCTAGGTTTTGGAACCACCTGTAAGAGAAAGTCTTGGGGTTTTGCAGGAAGCAGTTTTCCCTGTAGGCTTTTGACTTGCATTCATTCCTTGGGAAGACCATTCGGAAACAGGTTTTTTTTTTTTTTTTCCTGAAGCATTCGTTGTTAGCTCTCTGAAGGAGATCCTTGTCCATCAACTGTCTAAGAGAAGACATTAAGAAGCACTTCGTAGTGAGGTTCCTTTATCTTTAACGCATCACCTGGTTGTGGTGAAGAGGATGCTGCTCTCAGCCGTTACGATAAGTACTTGAGATGATAAACTAGCTCAGTTTTGGGATCTCAAGCTGTAACCAGTTGGCCACATTGCTTTGGGCTGGCATTGGCATATCGTGGTAGGAGCCCAAAGGAGAATAAAACTGCTTCTCTCAAGGCTGGATGTGCACGTGAGGATTGTGCCATTCCCTTCAAGGCATTTGAGATTGTAATGTTAGAATCCAGCTGCCTCTCTGCCTTTCACAGATGCTGACGGCCATCCTACTGAGCACTGGCTGAGTCTCCAGCATGCACACTGCCCAGTGCCGGGATCTCTTACTTGGGAAGTGAGATTCCATCAAAGAGGGTATTTGGTGTCACATCTACTCTCCACCCTCTTCTCTGCCTCCTGCTGGGAATCAGAGGACCTGGCTGAAGGCTGTGCTGTGAAACCTTCCCATCCTCAGAAAGCTGCAAAAAAGGGGGACCCTACCTGCGTCCTGTGGACTCTGATTCCTTTCTTTAGAGACTCAATCACACAGTCTGTTCTGAGTCCTGATGCCCCAGAGCCTCTGCCATGCTGTATGTTTGTCTATCCATGGCTTTGAGAAGTTTTCCAGTAAGCTTCTAATTCTCCAGTAATCCATCTCAGTGCACTCTGAAACCTTTCAGGTCATGCCCCCAACAGCATGAAGACCTCCCACTAGTCTCCACCTTTAAAGGTTTCCTCCATCCACATGGCTTTGCCCAGGGGATCCAGCTTCTACCTCCTGGAGTTTTGAGGGACACTCACATGCTGAGAAAACTTTCCCTATTTTAGGAAGCCAACTGAAACCCCAGTGTGCCCTGTGATGACTGGGATGTCCCCATTTGAGACTGCAGTCTCAACTTGTCATCATCGCCTTTCCTTCCAAGAGGAGGGCTTCTCTGCTCCCCAAAATGTAACTTGTGACTGACTTTCCCAGCTTTAAATAATTCTCACAGGTTCCATTGCTGTTTGTATCACAAAGAGTGCCCTGCTAAGTCTGTTTTGTGATTTAAAAAAATATAATATATATACTTGATTTTAAAGTATACTATGGATGAGTTTACAGTAAAAAACATCACCTAGATCATTTCCTGTAGAGGCTACTACATTTTGATGTCTGTCCAAAAACACACTATTTAGAAATGCATAAATCTGTCTGTCTGTCTGTCTGTCTCTCTCTCTCTTTCTCTCTCACTCATACACACACACACACACACACACACACACACACACACACGGCTCAAATTTTAAAACTTATTCTTCTAACGGGGGAAAAAGCCTTCAGAACCATATTGAATAAATTTTATAATTTCTAGGCATGGTTTGGGGTGGGCAATGATAATCTTAGTCTTCAATAGAAATTATATCCTATATGGTATTTGATAAAATAGTCAGATAAATTCAATTTAGGAAAGAAAGGGTATTTTAGCTCACAATTCCAGGTTACATTTTATCACTGTGAGGACATCAAGGTGGCAAGAATTTGAAGAAGCTAATTGTATCACATCCACAGTCATGAGCAGAGTGCTTTCTAGGGGATGGAACCACCCACAGTGGGAGAGTTTGCTTATCTCAACATAATCAAGATATTTTTTATAGACATGGCCACAGGTCAACCTAATCTATATAATCTCTCACTGATACATTTTTCCCTAGGTCATTCTAGACTGTTTCTAGAATTCCCTAGGTTATTCTAGACTGTATTCAAATTGACAACTAAAGCTAACCATAGTAATAGCAATATAACTTAAATTCATGTATATGTGCATACGTATATTATTGTGCATTTATGTAAAGGTTAGCATTACATTGAGAATACTGTCTTCTGGGTATGGCCATTGCCCTCTTGAACTGTCAGCAACTGTTATTACTTGAAGGAGATCTGTTCAAGACTGGACACATTAACTTTCCAGTGGAATGAGAAAGGCTCATGAGGTCCTGCCCTTCCTCAAGAATTTACAGTTAGACAATGGGAAGGAAGGGGGCTTATGAAGCCCTGCCTCTCCTCAATATGCATAGGTGATTAATAGTTGCTAGGGGTAGAGGCTCAGGAGGCCACCCACATCCTTTACTAAGAATAGTCATCAGTTGCTGGGATAGAGAAAATTTTCCTTCCATTGTGCAGTTAGCCATGAGTTGTCCATATTCCTGTAAGTAAACTCTTATCTATGCTCCTGTAACCAATTCCAATTAAACCCATCACTTCACCAGGCTAGACTTGAGTATAATTAATTAATTAGTCTTATTTGCTATTTGGAGTGAATAGTATATTATACACCTTACTTTTTTTTTTCTGTAAGAGTTATAGTTGTTATTTCCTTTTCCATTTTTCCCCCTTTTGCTACACTGAGGATAGAATTCAAACCACATAATGCTAAGTAAGCTATTAAGTAAAATATTTTGTCACTAGTTTCTAACTGTTGAAAAATTTGGAAGTTTCCCTGTCTCCTGCTATCAATTACAGTGGGTATCTCCATCAAAATTGTCAATATGTATATATACACTTATGAGATAACTTTGTACAGGTGGAATTTCTGGGTTGAAGGACACATACGCTTTCAAGTTTGACATACATTGATGAATTTTCCTTCCTAAGGACATTATATTACATGGTATTACCAAGGATTTGGGATTCTCGTTTGAGTTCTTGGCCTCGTTAATAAAAGAATTTAGAAAAAGATTCAGGAGGAAACTTGAGGACAATTTTATTAGTTGGAGAGAAAAATTAAGAGAGCAGGCAAATTGTAAAGCTCAACAGATGCTGGGAGGGAGGATATGGAGAACATAAAGAGAGAAGGCCATGTCCTTTTCAGTTAGACTCAAGCAGCTGTGCAGGAGAAGGTGGGGGAGGAATGTCCTCAGGGAATGAGAAAGCCCAGGCTCTCAGCAAAAGCATGCTTATGCCTTTGATCAGTATCTTCTAGGAAGAGACAAAAGGACACATTCTGAGTAAATCAGAAAGGAAACCACTACATGGGAAAAGAGCTTCTGTGAAGGATGCTAGGTACATTATCTCATCAAGGGGAAGATTACTCCTCCCATCGCCTTCGCCTGTCTTCAGGTGAATCAGATTTCCTGATGGTTGTCTCCTGGCCATGTGATTGACAGACCCAGCTAGATTAACTCTTTGGAGAAGAGACATAAGTGTATAACACTCTGATCCTTGGATCGAACTAGAATGTCACATCTCCACTGAGGACCTCCACTGAGGTTGATTCTATTCTTTTGATAGAAGGATGCAACTTCCTCTTAATGAGTTTGTTGTATGGTGCTTTTCCCTAGGGTCAGGACAAGATGCTATTATAGGCTTTGTCCTATAGCTATGGCAACTAGAGTAGAACAACACACCAGGTCTTCCCAAGGGAGTCAAGAGACCCTTGATTGGGATCCCAGTTGTTACTCCCTCCCCTGGATGCAGGTGATCTTGGGAAATACTAGACTTTGTTAAGAAAAAAGCAGGAGACCAAAGGAAAGGCCATCCAGAGGCTGCCCTACCTTGGGATCCATCTCATATACAGTCACCAAGCCCAGACACTATTGTGGATGCCAACAAATGCTTGCTGACAGGAACCTGATATAGCTGTTTCCTGAGAGTCTCTGCCAGTGCCTGACAAATACAGAGGTGGATGCTCTCAGACAACCATTGGACTGAGCACAGGGTCCCCAATGGAGGAGCTAGAGAAAGGACCCAAGGAGCTGAAGGGGTTTGCATCCCCATAGGAGGGACAACAATATGAACCAACCAGAGCCCCCCCCCCCCCCCCGCCAGAGCTCCCAGGGACTAAACTGCCAACCAAAGAGTACACATGGAGGGATCCATGGCTCTAGCTGCATATGTAGCAGAGGATGGCCTTGTCAGACATCAATGGGAAGAGAGGCTCTTGGTTCTGTTAAGGCTCGATGCCCCAGTGTAGGGGAATCCCAGGACAGGGAATCAGGAGTGGGTGAGTTGGTGAGCAGGGGGAGGGGGAATGGGATAGGGGTTTTTAGAAGGGGAAACCAGGAAAGGGGATAACATTTGAAAAGTAAATAAAGAAAATAGCTAATTAAGAAGAAGAAGAAGAAGAAGAACAACAACAACAACAACAACTAGAAGAAAGCAGGACTCCATAACGCAGTTCCCATAAGGTCACCATCCATGATGGGGGTGGGACTTTGCAGTGATGAAGCCATTTGGGGGTCACTCATATTCTTGTATGTAACTCCTCATCTATGAACTCCCGGTACACTCGCTCTCGCTGTGTTGTCCTGCAGTATAATCATGCTTTAGTTTATCAGTGCCCATGTGAAGTGGCTGGATGTTTGTTTTCTCTTTCCAGAACAAGTGAATGTAATAGGGCCTCAATAAAGCCCTGATAGCTCTGCTTTCTTTTATGGTCCAACTGATGCTTCCCTTTCTCGTGTTGCCAGGGAAACTGGAGGTGGGGGCCAAAGACAACCCTGAGCATAGGAGCTGTCTTCAGTGGCCTCCAAAGTTACCAAGTCTTATGTAACTATATACCAGTCTAACTTCATGAACTGAGACTCTAAAACAATTTCGAATATAGGCCAAAGTTGATGATATAACCAATTTCAACCATGAGCATCCAGAAGTCCAACTTCAAAGCCATTCTGTTAGCTAGAGGAATTGGTGTCTGGGCTCATGAAGAACTTCCAAGTAGGGGTGCCCATTGGGAGAAAAGAGATAAGAAAGTGGAACTCCCTTCTGGCATCCCTGGCCTCAGACAAAATCAAAGCCATGTTCAGCTGCTGGCCAAGGACAAGAATGAAACTATTAGCCTTTGGGTCCTTTATGTTAAAGTGCTTGGGCAGTTTCTGTCCTCTGTTTTCAGCAACTAACCCCACAACAATGTGGGGCACATCCTAGTTTGATCTCTGGTCTGGTGCTGTGATAAAACATCTGACCAAAAGCAACTCAGTTCAGAAAGAAAAGGTTTATTATAGATGAAATAAACCAGGAACCTGTGAGTGTGTGTGTGTGTGTGTGTGTGTGTGTGTGTGTGTGTGTGAGACCTTCACAGGCCTGCAGGGAGTCTGTTGATGGGAGTCAAGCAGTTTGGTTCAGCATTGGTTCAAACTTCCGGAGTCGGACCCGGGGGACCAAAGGAAGCTAAATAAAGACTGGATGTGACTATATCATAACTCTTTATAAAGTACATGTGGCACCTTCCATAAGTTCCATAGATTGATTGGGAAAAACAAGATTTTGATAAGGGTCTGGAAGAGGGTTTTGTGTGGTTTCTAGACACACAGTGCAAAGGTCACCAGGCTAGAAAGCACGCCTACTCCCAGCCTTCTGGACAGTCTTGCATTCCTTCCACTGAAGGAACAGCTCTGTGCTTAACATTCCAGATCCCCCTTACCTGGGGCCACAAAGCCCCTACTACCATAAAAGAACTTTGCTCACTGGCTAGTTCCCTGGCTCTCTCTTAAACAATCCAGACCTGCTGCCTAGAGATGGTGCCAGCCTCTCATTTTAACCAAGCAAGACAATCTCTCACAGCCATGGCATAGGCCACTCCTTTGTTAAGGTTGTGTCACATGACTCTAGGTTGTGTCACGTTGATAATAAGAACTGACTAGGTAGTATACTATTTAAGTTTTTGATTTTTCTAAATTTGATATGTTTGATAAATCACATTTTATTACTATTTAAGCTCATTTATTCAATTTGAAATGATATGACTACATTCCCTGTTGAAAGTCATTCAAATTTCTTTCTCATGCAGTATATTTTTATGATCTTTGAACAATTGGTCTTTTTTCTTATTGACTAGTAAGAGTTCTATTACTGAGAAAATGAAGCTCTTATCCCCCCTCTATCTTATTACTTCATTGTATATTTGCATTATTTTATTTGTATGTAAAGGCCAAAAGAATAAACGTCAGTATTGAGTGGACTATAAATACACAATTTACAACATCAAAAAATGGTTCCTTCTCTGACTGGCTGTTGGGCACTTGATTTCTTTGCATCCTTTCTCACTTGCTATTAGTTAATGTCCAGATTCAACAGGAGTCTTAAACTGATGTGTGCATTATTTCTTTTCTCTTAACCCAGTGATTCTAAATTTGTGGTGAACCCCTTGGCAAACACAGAGAGAGTTAAAATGGAATTACCCTATAAGAGGCAGCAGTGCCCCTCCTAGAACCAGAGGCTAACAAAGAGCCCAGCGCTAGGAATGGGTTACATTTTTTTGGAGTTGGCTAGTGTGACCCCACAGACCCCTCAACATTGCACGGCTATTAACAATGCTATTACCTAACCTCTAGAACAGCTGTTCTCAACCTTGACTCGAGGCTCACTTGGCAAACCTCTATCTCCAAAAGGTATTTACATTATGATTCATAGCAGTAGGAAAATTACAGTTATGAAGTAGCAATGAAAATAATTTTATGGTTGGGGGTCACCACCACATGAGGAACTGTATTAAAGGGTTGCCGCTTTAGGAAGGTTGAGGGCTGCTCTCTTAGCCCTTTCTTTCACTTTTCACAGAGTCCAGATCACTCTTTGTCTACAGTCTCACGGCTCTCAGCTCATCATGTGTGCCTGAAGCAGCCTTCTGGTCCCAGAGTCTTCCCTCTCTCCTAGGACTGATGTTCAGAGATGAGACCCCAGGGAGAAGTAGCTCCTCTCCCCACTGATTTCTGTGAAGAATCCACCTCTCCAAGTCATGAAAAAAGTCCATTTGACTTTAGCAAACATGGTAATGATTTGTGGGGAGCAGCAGAAATTACTCTGTAATTATACATGATTGATGTGTGATTTTCTAATGAGCTTAAGTGAAGAAATCATCGTTTTGTGATAAATGCTTTATATCTTAAGATGCCAGCAACACATATCTAATAAATTCAATCAAACCACTCTCATTTCTTTAACATTTGCAATAGTTGTTTAACATGCTGCTTTTCTCTACTGCCTGACCGCTCTGGGTAATGGAAGACCCTGAATGCCCCTGTCATAAACAGGACCACAGAAACCTTCTTATTAATATGATCAGAGATGAATTTATTTCAAAATACATTTGTATACTGTTGGCATGCTAAGGCCCCTTTTCAGAAAAATTTGTGTTTCTTGGAGTAGTTTGCCAAGCTAAGGACATTTATCCCTGGAATGAGTGAGGGCATTTGGAGACTACTATTTGGGCTTCTAACCATGTCCAGACAAGTTCAGAAAAACAGTACAATGGTCAGAATATGTTTCTCTTCTCTGAAGTCGCAGCTGAAACATAAAGTTTAGTGGCATTCCTGGGTCACAGGGCAGCGGTGACAGAAGCCATCAAGAAGACCTTAGGACATATTGATAAATGCATCAATTCAGGACTCAGAGTCTGAGCTATCATTAACTATCTGACCTTACACATTCTCTCTAAGCCTCAGTTTATGTGTCTGTCAAATAGAGATTGTACCTACTGTGTTAGACGTAAACTCAGTGAAACATGTAAATGCCACCACTGCTAACACATACCAGATTTTTTAGCCAACTGTAGCTTGTTAAAAAAAATTATTGATATCTTCAAACACTGGTAAATACTGACGTTTATAGCTCCCAAGCATTTCTCCAGGGTCCAAGAAAAATAATGTTTATTCACCAGATGTAGTTGCCGTCTCGGAGGCTTACTGAGGAATAAGCTCACCCTTTCTAGCTTTCTTGAACTCTGGCTGGTTCAACTTAATTGTTCTGGCTTAAACTCTTCTCCAAGCTGGTTTCTCTTGCCTGAACTTGACTAAACTGCACCCACTGACCTGCCCTCAGCTCCTGACTCACTCTGTTGCTCTTAAGTATACTCTTTCCTGTCTGTTCTCCTGAGAATTGGGCCTATCTTATCTGTGACTCATTCTGTCAAATCTTTGATTTGTCACTTTGACCCTAAATTAGACACCATTGTTTGGATTAAAGGTGTGTAGTAAGGGTGTGGCTATATTCTAGCCAGAACAATTAAAGGTATAAGGCATGTCTGTATCCCAGCCAGATTGCACAGACCTAGGTTTTTGGATGTGATCCCAATGGAACCATGTTGCCAGATTAAAATTCCTTTGCTTTTAAAAAGCAAAAAGGTTGTGTGCACTGAAAATGATATATAGGTTTTTTTCCTGCTGTGTGATTGCACACATATGCATGTCTGTGAGCCAGTGTGTGTGTGTGTGTATGTGTGTGTGTGTTTGTATAGAGGGGCTGTGTCTTGAGTAGCTTTTCCTGAGTATGTTGTCAAGCCCTCGATCAGTCCTATTTCACTTGTGTTAGAATTTGGGGCATAATAAACAGAAGCTTAAATTGGTTTTGAGACTCATATCAAAATTAGCAATAGTAGATCAAGAGCTGGTAAAACATACTGGAATCTATATAGCAGTGGCTGCCCTGTGGCCCCTTGCAAAGATGTTGGGAGTGACTATGATAGGCATCTATTATTGTTATTATTATTGTTATTATTATTATTATTATTATTATTATATACTATGTGACTCTACCCTTGGTCGTGGCTGGTGTGACAAACATAGGCCGTTAACAAGGGCTAATTGATAGGCTTCCAACTAGGGGAAACTAGGCCGGAACAATCATATTTCTTTATTTGTAACTTTAAAAACTATGACTATATAACTGCAACTAAGAGATTGAGCTTGCTCCAAGAGACCAAATGAGATAAGTTCTGACAGAGGTTACTAGAAGGGAGTTGGGGCAGTGGGCAGAGAGCTTTGTCAGAGAAAGCGGCTGCAGTGAACTGGTCAATTTCAGGCGCTGCTCTGTCCACTGATGTTCTCCCGTCTCTACGCAGTCTCTCAGGCAGGCCCTCTCCTTGAGGCAGCTGACAGGGGCAGCTCTTCCCACACTCTCAAGTCAGGTGTTGGAAGAATGCAGGAACATCGATGTGGAAATCGCCACTAATCGTCCTGCAAGAAACCTTGTCATTCCTTTATTTTATAAATAATAGGACAGACCTTGTAAATTGCAGTGGTGAGCTTGGTTTCTGAATACAAGTGAATAAAAAAGATGCAAATTCTCAAGGTATTTGATTCTAATAGAATTCAAAGAACTTAAACTTCCATTCAAATAGAGAACCCCATTGTCTGTTCAGACAATTGGTACGCTCGTTGGTTCTTCCAAGGACATTAAATAAAGCTCATCTCAGTGATCCTTTGTGGAGTCTGCATAGATTTCACAGTGGCTAACATTCTTCCTAATAAAGAGGCATCCCCTCTTTTCCAATTTCTACCACTGCTGTGATAATTCTACAGTACCTTTCACCTGAACAACCTTTCACCAGACAATACATATTGTGTATATATAAGGTATACAACGTGATGCTAAGGGATACAGATAGATGGTGATAAAAATCTTATTATAGCAAATGAACTTAACTGGACTCACGTAGTTAGCTGTTTCAATGTGTGTAAAGCAAGAACAAAGAAAACCTACTTGTTAGGGACCATTCTGAGGGCAGTCCAATACTCTTTGATTTAAAACTAAAGTTGTTCATTAGACTTCTAGACTTATTGGCCCTACATATATGCTACTTGTATCTCTTGATCTTTGATTTCCCAGAGCCCTGTATGCAGCAGGTGCTCATTAAGTGCTCGCTGAATGCTTCTGCTATCCCAAAGCTAGTAGTGCCTCAATAGGGCCAATAAGTTCAGTCCTAAGACTCAGCAGTGGAAGGAGAGGATTCACTCCCAAAAGTTGTCCTCTGGCCTCCACACATATGCTGTGGCATGCACATGCCTGCATTCAGACACATCTCTCTCTCTCTCTCTCTCTCTCTCTCTCTCTCTCTCTCTCTCTCTCTCTCTCACATACACACACACACACTTAAAATATGAATCTCAAAAGGTTCATTTCTTTTAAAAATATTTTTGTCCTTCTACATATTTATTTTTTCTGTTTAATTATTATTGTTATATGTATAATACCTATAAAAGTATAAATTCAACCTGCCAAGTCTGTTTAGTGCTGCTTATATGTGCTGACTACTTATTATTAAGTAATCAGCTGTGGGATGGGGCTTGTGGTGGTTTGAATTAGATGTGCCCCTTGTCTTGGGAATTTGAACACTTGGTCCCCAGTTGGTAGCTGTTTGGGGAGGATTGCAAGGTGTGGTCTTTCCAGAGGAGGTATAGGGTGGGGGATGGGAGGCACAGGGGTGAAGTTAGGGTGAGGGGTGGGCTTTGATGTTTCAAAGGTGCATGCCACTTCCAGTTAGCTCTCTCTGATCTTGTGTGTTGAGACAGAAGCTCCTAGCTGCTGCTCCAGCCTGTCTGCCTGCTGCCGAGCTCATGACAATGAGTTCTCACCCCTCTGAACTATATGTCTAAGTGAACTCTGCTAGAAGTTGTTTAGTTATGGTGTTTTATCACAGCAACAGAGAAGTAACAAATACATGTGTACTGGCTGGTTTTGTGTCTCAACTTGACACAAGCGGGAGAGGGGAGAAAGCTTTTTCAGAGAAAGGAGTCTCCCTTGAGGAAATGCCTCCCTCCATGAGATCCAGCTGTAAGGCATTTTCTCAATTGCTGATCATCCTATTGTGGGTGGGGCCATCTGTGGGCTGGTAGTCTTGGGTTCTATAAGAAAGCAAGTCGAGCAAGCCAGGAAAAGCAAGCCTACAGTAAGCAGCACCTCTTCATGGCCCCTGCCTCAGCTCCTGCCTCCAAGTTCCTTCCCTGTTTTAGTTCCTGTCCTGACTTCCTTTGGAGATGAACAGCAATGTGGAAGTATAAGCTGAATAAACCCTTTCCTTCCTAACTTGCTTCTTGGTTGTGATGTTTTGTGCAGGAATACAAACCCTGACTAAGACAACATGGTTCATCCCTGGGGAAGATTAATTCTCAGGTGTTACTAACTGCATATAGCTTTTCATCTAAGGGTGAACCCCTGCGAATTCCCCCATCCACACTGGCATGTTACCTTGTGCTGTCATTGTTAAGGTCTTGTTTAAGAGGCCATATTATTGAGATTTAACTGTAGCGGCTGACTGTATAGAAGACATAATCTTGCAGCTGATATTTTGGTCTGAAATTGTAGAAGTTCCTTTTGTAAACAAAAGGAAACAATTTATCTTAAAAAAAAAAAGAACACTGTTTTTCTGTGGCAAATTTCAAAGACACACATAATTAGAGAAAATAGCAGGAGAGACTCCCATCTACCCACAGCACAGATTCTAGAACGATCACCTGAGGACCTATCTTGGTTCACACATTTCCTTTATTGTCTCTTCCCTCATGCTGATTTGAAACAAATATGAGATATCATACAACTTCATTTAGGAATAGTAATCTATGTATACTTAGAAAAAAAAGTTATTTTAAGGGTCATTGAGGCGGCTCAGCATGTAAGGGTGACTGCTCCCCACCTTAGTGACCTGAGTTCAATCCCTGACACCCACATGGTGGAGAGAAGTTGTACCCCAAGAAGTTGTCCCCTGACCTCTACACATATACTGTGGCACGCGAATATCTGTGCATACACATGCGTACATGTGCACACACATGCACACACACATATACTAAATAATTCAATTAAAAAGGTAATTATTTTAAAATATAAACAAAAAGTCATCCTTACAAAAACATTTAATAATTACTCAATTTTGCCAAATATCAGTGATTAATTCCCCCAATGTCTTATCAATGCCTTGTTATGATTTCTGTTTTTGGATCAAGTTCAAACAAGCTGAAGAGCTCACAGTATGATGGGTGGACTGTTTTAACAGTCCACACCTTCTCTGTGCCACATTTCCCTGCCTCTTGCCCTTTCCCTGCAGTTTCTGTGTGGAGGAGGCCTGCTGTCCAGGAGTTACCTAGTCTGGGTTCTGCTGATCGTGTCTCTTTTACTATTTAAAGTGGCCCTTTATGCCTTGCATTTTTGCTAAGCTGGTTTTTTATATCAAGATTGGACTCTCAATCAAATTCAGGTTCAACCTCCTGGCAGCCCTGGGAGGGCAGTGTTGCAGGCATGCCCACACAGCAGCACACCCTTGCATAGCAGAGGAGCAGAACAGTTTGTTTTGTTTTGTTTTGTTTTGTCTTCCTGTGAGTAATAGATACCCATGGTTACCAATAATCGATGCCCAGAGGTGTGATGGTTCAAAGGACTGATCATGGTAATGACTTAATTTCACCACTCCATAGGTAAGGTAATTTTAACCTTTGATCAACTATTTGGTTGCCATAAAGAATAGTTTATATAGGAAAGGTGAGATGAATGTTTGGTTCAAAATTGTCAGTTTTCTAATATCCATTAGATGTGACCAATGAGCTTCTCTAAGTTCTTGGATTTAAACCTATTTTAATCTATTGAAGTTATGCTATTATTGTTGCTGTTTTGTTTTTGAAGATTGGGTCTCAGTCCATAGCTTAGATTTTAGCCTTCCATGGCTGGGATTCCAGGTCTATGCTGCCATGTCTGGCCCGTTGTAGTGCTGATGACCACATTGTTTGATCTCTGGCCAAGGCATCTCCTGCCCTTAAGTGGCTTCTGACATCTGCTACCTGGTTCTTGTAGTCTGTAGTAGGATATGATTTTTTTTTCCAACTTTCTTTTTTTTTTATTCGATATAATTTATTTACATTTCAAATGATTTCCCCTTTTCTAGCCCCCCCCACTCCCCGAAAGTCCCGTAAGCCCCCTTCTCTTCCCCTGTCCTCCCTCCCACCCCTTCCCAGTTCCCCGTTCTGGTTTTGCCAAATACTGTTTCACTGAGTCTTTCCAGAACCAGGGACCACTCCTGCTTTCTTCTTGTATCTCATTTGATGTGTGGATTATGTTTTGGGTATTCCAGTTTTCTAGGTTAATAACCACTTATTAGTGAGTGCATACCATGATTCACCTTTTGAGTCTGGGTTACCTCACTTAGTATGATGTTCTCTAGCTCCATCCATTTGCCTAAGAATTTCATGAATTCATTGTTTCTAATGGCTGAATAGTACTCCATTGTGTAGATATACCACATTTTTTGTATCCACTCTTCTGTTGAGGGATACCTGGGTTCTTTCCAGCATCTGGCAATTATAAATAGGGCTGCTATGAACATAGTAGAGCATGTATCCTTATTACATGGTGGGGAATCCTCTGGGTATATGCCCAGGAGTGGTATAGCAGGATCTTCTGGAAGTGAGGTGCCCAGTTTTCGGAGGAACCGCCACACTGCTTTCCAGAGTGGTTGTACCAATTTGCAACCCCACCAGCAGTGGAGGAGTGTTCCTCTTTCTCCGCACCCTCTCCAACACCTGCTGTCTCCTGAATTTTTAATCTTAGCCATTCTGACTGGTGTAAGGTGAAATCTCAGGGTTGTTTTGATTTGCATTTCCCTAATGACTAATGAAGTTGAGCATTTTTTAAGATGCTTCTCCGCCATCCGAAGTTCTTCAGGTGAGAATTCTTTGTTTAACTCTGTACCCCATTTTTTAATAGGGTTGTTCGGTTTTCTGGAGTCTAACTTCTTGAGTTCTTTATATATATTGGATATTAGCCCTCTATCTGATGTAGGATTGGTGAAGATCTTTTCCCAATTTGTTGGTTGCCGATCTGTCCTCTTGATGGTGTCCTTTGCCTTACAGAAACTCTGTAACCTTATGAGGTCCCATTTGTCAATTCTTGCTCTTAGAGCATACGCTATTGGTGTTCTGTTCAGAAACTTTCTCCCTGTACCGATGTCCTCAAGGGTCTTCCCCAGTTTCTTTTCTATTAGCTTCAGAGTGTCTGGCTTTATGTGGAGGTCCTTGATCCATTTGGATTTGAGCTTAGTACAAGGAGACAAGGATGGATCAATTCGCATTCTTCTGCATGCTGACCTCCAGTTGAACCAGCACCATTTGTTGAAAAGGCTATCTTTTTTCCATTGGATGTTTTCAGCCTCTTTGTCGAGGATCAAGTGGCCATAGGTGTGTGGGTTCATTTCTGGATCTTCAATCCTGTTCCATTGATCCTCCTGCCTGTCACTGTACCAATACCATGCAGTTTTTAACACTATTGCTCTGTAGTATTGCTTGAGATCAGGGATACTGATTCCCCCAGATTTTCTTTTGTTGCTGAGAATAGTTTTAGCTATCCTGGGTTTTTTGTTGTTCCAGATGAATTTGATAATTGCTCTTTCTAACTCTGTGAAGAATTGAGTTGGGATTTTGATGGGTATTGCATTGAATCTGTATAGTGCTTTAGGCAAAATGGCCATTTTAACTATATTGATTCTACCGATCCATGAGCATGGGAGGTTTTCCCATTTTTTGAGGTCTTCTTCCATTTCCTTCTTCAGAGTCTTGAAGTTCTTGTTATACAGATCTTTCGCATGTTTGGTAAGAGTCACCCCAAGATACTTTATACTGTTTGTGGCTATTGTGAAGGGGGTCATTTCCCTAATTTCTTTCTCAGCCTGCTTATCCTTTGAGTATAGGAAGGCCACTGATTTGCTTGAGTTGATTTTGTAACCTGCCACTTTGCTGAAGTTGTTTATCAGCTGTAGGAGCTCTCTAGTGGAGTTCTTTGGGTCACTTAGGTAGACGATCATGTCGTCTGCAAATAATGATAGTTTGACTTCCTCCTTTCCAATTTGTATCCCTTTGACCTCCTTATGTTGTCGAATTGCCCGAGCTAGTACCTCAAGAACAATATTGAAAAGATAAGGAGAAAGGGGGCAGCCTTGTCTGGTCCCTGATTTCAGTGGGATTGCTTCAAGTTTCTCTCCGTTTAGTTTGATGCTGGCTACCGGTTTGCTGTATATTGCTTTTACTATGTTTAGGTATGGGCCTTGAATTCCTGTTCTCTCCAAGACTTTAAGCATGAAAGGATGCTGAATTTTGTCAAATGCTTTTTCAGCATCCAATGAAATGACCATGTGGTTTTGTTCTTTGAGTTTGTTTATGTAGTGGATTGTATTGATGGATTTCCGTATATTGAACCAACCCTGCATTCCCGGGATAAAGCCTACTTGATCATGGTGGATGATCGTTTTGATGTGTTCTTGGATTCGGTTGGCAAGAATTTTATTGAGTATTTTTGCATCGATGTTCATAAGGGAAATTGGTCTGAAGTTCTCTTTCTTTGTTGGATCTTTGTGTGGCTTTGGTATCAGCGTAATTGTGGTTTCGTAGAAGGAATTGGGTAGTGTTCCTTCTGTTTCTATTTTGTGGAATAGTTTGAAGAGTATTGGTGTTAACTCTTCTTTGAAGGTCTGGTAGAATTCTGCACTGAAACCATCTGGTCCTGTGCTTTTTTTGGTTGGAAGACTTTCTATGACCCCTTCTATTTCTTTAGGCTTTATGGGACTGTTTAGATGGTCTAGTTGGTCCTGATTTAATTTTGGTATTTGGTATCTGTCAAGGAAATTGTCCATTTCCTCCAGATTCTCCAGTTGTGTTGAGTACAGGCTCTTGTAGTAGGATCTGATGATTTTTTGGATTTCCTCAGTTTCCGTTGTTATGTCTCCCTTTTCATTTCTAAGTTTGTTAATTTGGATACTTTCTCTGTGCCCTTTGGTCAGTCTGGCTAAGGGTTTATCTATCTTGTTGATTTTCTC
This sequence comes from Apodemus sylvaticus, assembly GCF_947179515.1. Lineage (NCBI taxonomy): Eukaryota > Metazoa > Chordata > Mammalia > Rodentia > Muridae > Apodemus > Apodemus sylvaticus. The sequence continues at coordinate 82,538,784 of NC_067475.1, read as the reverse complement.
AAAGAACCAGCTCCTGGTTTTGTTGATTTTTTGTATGGTTCTCTTTTTTTCTACTTGATTGAGTTCGGCCCTGAGTTTGATGATTTCCTGCCTTCTACTCCTCCTGGGTGAAATAGCTTCTTTTTGTTCTAGGGCTTTCAGGTGTGTCATTAAGTTGGTAATGTATGCTCTCTCCATTTTCTTTTTGGAGGCACTCAGGGCTATGAGTTTTCCTCTTAGCACTGCTTTCATTGTGTCCCATAGATTTGGGTATGTTGTGTTTTCATTTTCATTGTGTTCTAAAAAGTCTTTAATTTCTTTCTTTATTTCTTCCTTGACCAAGGTGTCATTGAGTAGAGTATTGTTCAATTTCCACGTGTATGTGGGTTTTCTGTTGTTTCTGTTGCTATTGAAGACCACTTTTATTCCATAGTGATCAGATAGGAGGCATGGGATTAGTTCTATCTTCTTATATTTGTTGAGGTCTGTCTTGTGACCAATTATATGGTCGATTTTGGAGAAGGTACCATGAGGTGCTGAAAAAAAGGTATATTCTTTTGTTTTAGGATAGAATGTTCTATATATATCAGTTAAATCTAATTGGTCAAAAGCTTCAATTAGTTTCATTGTGTCCTTGTTTAGTTTCTGTTTTCCTGATCGGTCCATTGAGGAAAGTGCAGTGTTGAAGTCACCCACAATTATTGTGTTAGGTGCAATGTGTGCTTTGAGTTTTAATAAAGTTTCTTTTATGAAAGAGGGTGCCCTTGCATTTGGAGCATAGATGTTCAGGATTGAGAGTTCTTCTTGTTGTATTTTTCCTTTGACCAGCAAGAAGTGTCCCTCAGAGTCTCTTTTGATGACTTTGGGTTGAAAGTCAATTTTATCTGATATTAAAATGGCTACTCCAGCTTGTTTCCTGAGACCATTTGCTTGTAAAATTGTCTTCCAGCCTTTTACTCTAAGGTAGTGTTTGTCTTTGACCCTGAGGTGTGTTTCCTGTAAGCAGCAAAATGTAGGGTCCTGTTTACGTATCCAGTCAGTTAGTCTGTGTCTTTTTATTGGGGCATTGAGTCCATTGATGTTAAGAGATATTAAGGAATAGTGATTGTTACTTCCTATCATTTTTGACGTTATTTTTTAAATTTGATTGCTTAACTTCTTTTGGGTTTGATGAAAGGTTACTATCTTGCTTTTTTCAGGGTGAAGTTTCCCTCCTTGTATTGGTGTTGTCCTTCTATTATCCTTTTTAGGGCTGGGTTTGTGGATAGATATTGGGTGAACTTGGTTTTGTCGTGAAATATCTTAGTTTCTCCATCTATGGTGATTGAGAGTTTTGCTGGATATAGTAGTTTTGGTTGGCATTTGTGTTCTCTTAGAGTCTGCATGAGATCTGCCCAGGACCTTCTAGCCTTCATAGTCTCAGGTGAAAAGTCTGCTGTGATTCTGATAGGTCTTCCTTTATATGTTACTTGGCCTTTTTCTCTTACTGCCTTTAATATTCTTTCTTTGTTTAGAACATTTGGTGTTTTGATTATTATGTGACGGGAAGTATTTCTGTTCTGGTCCAGTCTGTTTGGAGTTCTGTAGGCTTCTTGTATATTCATGGGCATCTCTCTCTTTAGGTTAGGGAAGTTTTCTTCCATAATTTTATTGAAGATATTTGCTGGCCCTTTAAGTTGTAAATCTTCACTCTCATCTATGCCTATAATCCTTAGGTTTGGTCTTCTCATTGTGTCCTGGATTTCCTGGATATTTTGGGTTACAAGCTTTTTGCATTTTGCATTTTCTTTAACTGTTGAGTCCATGGTTTCTATGGAATCTTCAGCATCTGAGATTCTTTCTTCTATTTCTTGTATTCTGTTGTTGATATTTGCATCTCTGTCCCCTGATTTCTTCCCAAGGCTTTCTATCTCCAAAGTTGTCTCCTTTTGAGTTTTCTTAGTTGTTTCTACTTCTGTTTTTAGATCCTGGATGGTTTTGCTTAGCTCCTTCACTTGCTTGTTTGTGCTTTCCTGTAATTCTTTAAGAGATTTTTGTGTTTTTTCTTTCATGACCTCAGCCTGTTGACCAAAGTTCTCCTGTATTTCTTTAAGTGTTTTTTGCATTTCCTCCTTGTTGGCTTTTGTATTCTCCTGGATTTCTTTCAATGATTTTTGTGTTTCCCTTGCAAGGGCTTCTAACTTTTGATCCATTTTCTCCTGAATGTCCTTCATGTGTTCCTGTACCAGCATCATGACCAGTGATTTTAAATCCAAATCTTGTTTTACTGGTGTGATGGGGTATCCAGGACTTGCTGGTAGAGGAGAATTTGGTTCAGATGTTGCCATATTGCCTTGATTTCTGTTAGTGACGTTCCTGCGTTTGCCTTTTGCCATCTAGCTCTCACTGGTGTTACTTGGTCTTGTCAGTGCTGGACTCACCAGTGCAAGCTGCCCCTTCCCCGTTGGCCTCTGGTGCACAGCTTACACTCTGCACTGCCTGTAGACAGGGTGCTGTTGTCCAGGCTGTTCAGATCCCGAAGCAGGCACCTGAAGGCTCCCGCTGGGGCCCGCAGGATTTATTGGAGCACACCAACTTCTCCCAGCTGGCCGCCCGGAAGCCCCCACTAGCCTCTTGAGGGACCTGGAGATGTGGCGGCCACCCAGGCTGATCTGAATCGGAGAGAGTTGAGCTGGGGGCTTCTGCCTGAGGCCTTGCCCCAGATTGTGTCTGTGGACCAGGTGGAACCCGTGTGCAACCCCAGGGAGCTCCGAAGGTGAATGTTGCTGTGACCTCCCCTGTGCTCCGCTCACTCCGCTGGGCAGCCGATTTCCCCAACCGGGCTGGCGCACACTAGGTTAGCCTTGTCGCCCGGGCCCTGAGTCCAGGCAAACGCCTGGGAGGCCAAGGTCCAAGCAAAGTTCCCCTAGGGCTATGTCTGTTATTTGGGTCCGCCAGGTGACCCGGATGGCGGGCGTGCGCGTCCGCGCTCCCCGAAAGCACCGTGAGAGTCTGTTGTGCTAATAACCTCCTGGGCGGGTTGACACACAGATGGCCCACCAAGCCGCCCAGTTCTTGGGGTCAGTCCTGTGCCTTTTGGGGCCTAGACCCCCGTTTTGTTAGCCTCAGGCTACGCTTGTTAGCAGTCTCTGCCCTCCTGAGCACTCTGGCTCCTGTAGGCAAAATGGCGGTGCGTGCGCCGGCCGGGGCAAAAAAAAAAAACTCCTGGCTGGGTTGGCGCCCCGATGGCCACTCGAACAGCCCAGGGCCTGGGTGCAGGCCAACGCCCGTCTGGCTCAGACCCCTGCGGTGTTGGGCCTAGGATTATGTTTGTGTACCTCAGTCTGACCGATCTCTGGAGCCCGGGATCAAGATGGAGGTGAGTCTCTCCTGACTGGCGGGAAGCCGAGTTCTGAAGTGGTTTCCGTGCAGCAAAAGGCTCCGCAGAACCGCAGTTGCTTGCCGCCCGGCTGGTCAGCGAAGGTCAGTGGTCGTGGGCGCAGGGCCTAACTGGACCCTGTGTCGCCTTGGTTCCACCGCTGATGGCCCTTCAGCTGGAGCAGCCACTGCTACCGCCGCCGCTGCCGCCGCCGCCGCCCGGGGATATGATTTTTTTTAATTAATTCAGTTTCTGTTATATCTGCCTTTTCATTTCTGATTTTGTTAATTTGTATACTATCTCTGGTGAGTCTGGATAAGGGGTTTATCTATCTTGTTCATTTTCTCAAAGAACCGGCTCCTGGTTATGTCTATTCTTTGTGTAGTTCTTTTGATTTCTACTTGGTTGATTTCAGCCCCGAGTTTGATTATTTCCTGCTGTCTACTCCTCTTGGGTTTATTTGCTTCTTTTTGTTCTAGAGCTTTCAGGTGTGCTGTCAAGCTGCTAGTGTAATCTCTCTCCAGTTTCTTCTCGGAGGCACTCAGAGCTATGAGTTTTCCTTTTATCACTGCTTTCATTGTGTCCCATGTTTGGGTATGTTGTGCCTTCATTTTCATTAAATTCTAAGGACTTGAATTTCTTTCTTTATTTCTTCCTTGACCAAGTTATCATTGAGTAGAACATTGTTCAGCTTCCATGTGTATGTGAGCTTTCTGTTGTTTTTGTTGCTATTGAAGACCAGTCTTAGTCCATAGTGATCTGATAGGATACATGGGATTATTTCAATCTTCTTACATATGTTGAGGCCTCTTTTGTGACTGATTATATGGTCAGTTTTGGAGAAGGTACCATGAGGTTCTAAGAAGGCATATTCTTTTATTTTAAGATGAAATGTTCTTTTTTTTTTTTTTGGATGAAATGTTCTATAGATATTTGTTAAATCCGTTTGGTCCATAACTTCTGTTAGTTTTAATGTGTCTCTGTTTAGTTTGTGTTTCCATGATCTGTCCATTGATGAGAATGGGGTATTGAAGTCTCCCATTATCATTGAGTGAGGCACAATATGTGCTTTGAGCTTTAGTAAAGTTTCTTTTATGAATGTGGGTGCATTTGGAGCATAGATGTTCAGAATTGAGAGTTCTTTTTGGTAGATTTTTTCTTTGATGAGTATGACATGTCCTTCCTTATCTTTTTTGATAACTTTTGGTTGAAAGTTTTGTTTGATATTAGAATGACTACTCTAGCTTGTTTCTTGGGACCATTTGCTTGGAAAATTGTTTTCCAGCCCTTTACTCTGAGTTAGTGTGTGTCTTTGGCACTGAGGTGCATTTCCTGTATGCAGCAAAATGCTGGGTCCTGTTTACATATCCAGTCTGTTAGTCTGTCTTTTTATTGGGGAATTGGCCCTTTAAGTTGGGAATCTTCGTTCTCTTCTATACCTGTTATCCTTAGGTTTGGTTTTTTTTATTGTGTCCTGGATTTCCTGGATGTTTTGGGTTAGGAGCTTTTGGCATTTTGCATTTTCTTTGACTATTGTGTCAATGTATTCTATGGTATCTCTGCATCTGTATTCTGCTGGTGACGCTTATGTCTATGACTTTTGATCTCTTTCCTAGGTTTTCTATCTCCAGGATTGTCTCCCTTTGTGATTTCCTTAATTTTTTCTATTTTAATTTTTAGATCCTGGATGGTTTTGTTCAATTCCTTCACCTGTTTGGTTGTGTTTTCCTGTAATTCTTTAAGGAATTTTTGTGTTTCCTCTTTAAGGGCTTCTACCTGTTTACCTGTGTTCTTCTGTATTTCTTTAAGGGAGTTATTTCTGTCCTTCTTAAAATCCTCTATCATCATCATGTGATGTGATGTTTAAATCAGTGTTGATTTTCTGGTGTGCTGGAGTATCCAAGGCTCGATGTGGTGGGAGAACTGGGTTCTGATGATGTCAACTAGCCTTGGTTTCTGTTGCTTATATTCTTGCCCTTGCCTCTCACCATCTGGTTATCTCTGGTGTTAGTTGGTCTTGCTGTCTCTGACTATGGCTTGTCCCTCCTGTAAGCCTGTGCATTATCACTCTTAGGAGACCAGCTCTCTCCTAGCAGAATTTGGGTATGGAGCACTGTGTCACAGGATCAGCTCTCTGTGCAGATGCAAACCAGAAGTGCTTTGCTGTTGTTTTTAAATTAGACTTGTATGACAGAAGGTGATGAATGGGTCAAAGGACAGCTCCAATTATAAATTAATTTCGAATTACTGGAGTAGTGATTATTCTTCTGACTGAGAGAGTTGACAGTGTGGCCCCTGAAGGAGGTTACCATTACTTCTCATAGTCCCGCCATATCAAAAAAGACTGAGTTGTTCAGAGATGGGGCACTTGAGTTAATCCAGTCTTCTAGCCCAACAATCTTTGAACTTGGTTCCACAGGAAGCTTCTCCATTCGTCCTTTAAGAGTATGACTGGAATGTAGTCCTGTAAACTTCCAGATTCTATTTGTCTACCATCTTAGCAGTGCTTGCTACTCTGAGTTTGGTTTCCTGGGGCAGCTCACAGCAGCATGTGACTCCAGCTTGTGGGGATCCAGTGGCCTCCTCTGACTTCCTTGGGCACTGCCACACACAGGTGGCAGGTTCAGAGGTTCTGTCCATCATCATCAAGGTGTGAGCAGGGAATTATCTAGGGGGCACGACACAGGCAGATATCGTTCCTGTAGTCTGAAGTCACTCTTTCATTCGCTGTCTGAAACAACAAAACTCTCTTTTTTGATCTCTTACCCTAGAACTGGAACTGTGTTCCCCCAGAAAGATCTGCACCTTGCCTTTTCAGCCAGATTCATCTGATTGTGACTAGGGGGATAAAATATACAAGTTTCTCCTTTCTATACAAGTTCTCAGTCAATCCAGTTCATCTTTACATGCCTTTATCACAGATTATCTTTCAAGGAGCTGGGCTGGTTCTATGCTGTTGCTATCTGACCACACACTAACATTGTATTGTTACATTAAATTATAGGATCTCTCAAATATGCCTTTCATCTTCCAAGTTTTCTAGACTATTCTTGTTATGAAACTTAACTAAGAATCTCTGTCTCTTCCTCGGGGTCTTAGGCCAACTTCCCAAGGTAGTACCTTATTGATTTGTTAGAGGCTGTAAGAGAAAACAAGAGAGCCTTTCTTTTCCTTAAGCTTGAAATTGGTAAACTGTGGCCCAAAGCCATGCTCATTTGTCAATAAAACTTTATTGAACACTTGTTGTACTCAAGTGTTTATATGTTGTCTACAGCTGCTTTCATGGCATAGTGGGGAAGTAGTTGTGGTAAGAGTACTTAGAATAATTTCGGCAAGGCCTAAGATATTACAGTACTATCTCTGACACTTTACAGAATAAAGTTGTTATTCACCTTAGTGTAAGTCACATGGAAACATCTTCTAGAGAGAAAGCCATACCCAACCAGTGTGCATTCCCTGCTCTTTGTTTAAAATACAGGGAAAGGAGTAGTGCTGATGGAGGCACCAAAATGTAGAGCTTTTCCTTTCTTCTAGGCCTTTCTGTTTGAAACATTTTTTTTAAATTGGCCAGTCAATACCATTGAAGTAAAGAAAAAAATAAAAATAAATCCACTTATTAACATGATTTTACCTTTCATCTTTGCATTGTGCAAAACCTCATTTAAATGCAAATATTAGCACTTAACTTGTGTATAGAATCACTGAAATCACACAATTCATATTTTGTTCAGCTACATAAAAGAGAACAACACAGGCAATCTGGGAAGGTGGCAAGGAAGAACAGTTTCCTAGCCATGCAGTGGGCCCATCCTCCAGCGCAGGGACACATCAGAGACAGGTGCACACTTTCAGAAAAGGTTCAGATTCTTCTGAATAGCTCAGAGCTTGTAACATGATGTGTCTGTTCAATAGCCTCCAGCCATCGAACAAACATGTCCTTTCCAGGCCAGGGGCAGTAAAGTTACAAAGAGCCACCATGCAAGGACATGTGGCCTTCAAAGGTGTTGTGCTGTCTACGTCAGACATGCCTGACACAGAACGCAGAATAACATGTCCAGAAGTGGGCGTCAGAGAGAATGGACAGAGTTAGGACAAGGGCCACCAGGAAGCAGTTCCCAGAGAGGTGAGAAGCAGCAGAGCTGTTCTAACATTCTCTCCATTGTCCAGTTGGAGTGCATGCCAAATACCAGGTCAAAAGTCACAAACCTAAGAATTTCAAGATGGAGACCTGGGTCACTGACAATCTGGTGAAGCCCCAGGGCTGGCACCAGTTGTCATCCAGGGAAACCAGACCTCAAGCAATGTCAGCAATGCTGAAATGCTCTATCAATCCCACAGCTCTAAGGGAAAAGGGGGGGGTGGATATGGGCATTTGGGGGAGCCCTATACATGCTTGCTACTCCATCATGATGCCTTAGAAGGACTTCCATCTGTTTAAGTCTGGGTTTCTTTTTTTATCATATCATCTTCTCCATACCTTTTTCTATTGTGGTAATATATACACAATGGAGGCATTAAAGTCTTTCCTGACTTTCACTGTACAGTTTAGTGCTGTTAAACCCATCCATATTGTTGTCAAGCCATGACCATTGCCCTTCTCCAGAATGCTTGGTATTCTGTAAAGCTGAAACTGTTCCCAGGAACCAGCAACATCTTATTTCTCCCTTCCTTCGACCCCCTAGCAATTGCCTTTCTGCTTCCTGTCCCTGCAAAGTCGATAGCCCTAGGAACCTCATTTATGGGCGACTGTGCTCAAGGGGTCACCTGTGTTCTAACACAGGTCACAGTCTCCATCATCTTCAAGGCTGACTAACGATTGCACATTCAGATTCCATCTTGTGTACCAGCTCCTGTGTGGATGGACAATAGGGTTGCTTCTGTGTCTGGGACATTGTGAATCTCGCTGCTGGGAACAGAGGCGAACAGTTTATGGTCTCCTTAAACCTGGTTCCTGCCAAGTGCAACTTGATGGAGCTCTATGGCAACTGTGTAGCTACTCTGAGAACAGAGCCTTGGCGACCAGTCCCAAGTGCCCTTTATGACTCAGGTTTGGTTTGCAGCCTGCCTGGGTTGGCTGCGGCAGGCAGACGGTCTTCCCTTGTCCCCAGGAAGAGAAGCCACTGCAGCATTATTTTTCTTTGTTTCCGGGAAACAACTTTGCTTTGTTTTCTCCCATTTGAGTCTTTGTTTCACCTATGCAAATGCGATTTATCTTTCAGTGCTGGAGAAGGGCCCTGAATAGCATAATTACTCCACCAATCATTTACTTGGCTCCTGGAAATCATCTTTTTAGTGAGGTCGACTACTGTTGCTTCAGCTCTATACAGACCCCAAATAATGAGCAAACTTTCTTTCTTAACATGCTAATTAGTCTCTGAAACCAGTGTTGCTTTAAAGGGGTGATTTAATTGGATATTAAGTTTGCAATTGAAAGATTAGATTATGTAATAAACAAACATATCCATCTAATAGGTCTTTGAAAAAAAATCTAAGTATTCTACTCAGGTTTTCCTGCTAAGTGCAAATGCATTCAGATATGTGTTTAATTCTCTGCCATTTTGCTGAGTTTTGTAGCTCTCAACCTGAATTCTTTCCTGGGCTCATTCCAAAGAAAATAATCTCAGGAGGCCGAGTAAGCTTGGAATCCTGTGCACGCTGGCCCCCAAATAACCTTTTGCTTAAAGACTTTACCTGGATAAATGAAATTCAAGAAATGTTGAGAAACCATTTTGAAATGAATAATACCGAAACAATTCCAAGGGGTATAATTTTGGATGCATTAAAGGTGATGGTGAGAGGATACATTTGCCTCACTGTACATTTAAAGGAAATCAAAGATCAAAACAGGTGCAGGTTGCAGAAGGAAATTAAGAAACAAGCAGTACATCATAGTTCTTCCCAAATCCCAAATGATGCTTTCAGAAAATTATTTCGAGGCAAAGTAATGCATTTTTAAATAGAAATGAATGTAGCCCCTCCTCCAGTTTACCAAGTGGGCTTCCTGGGAATGGGAAATAAAGACAAGCAGCTCTTCAATGTTATACGTTAAACAGGAACAAGGAGGCAGCGATCATCCCCCTTAACTCAAGGACCCATTTGGGAGAGTGGTCATGCCATCAGGATGCCAGTGGATCTTTGAACACAGGGGTCCGGGGCTAGGAGACAGAAAGGAATATTCATCATCAGCATCATCCCAATCCCAGCTTTGCATCACCAGATGGAGCCACCCAGCCAGAGTGCAAGGACAAGGATGTTTACAGAGTGACCATCATCACATCTAATGATGTCCTGAAGAAGATAATTGAGTGTGGTACCTTATGTGGACAATATGTATCTATAGTTATCTCTCTCTCTCTCTTTCTATCTCTTTATCTATCTATGTTCTGCCCATTTTCCCGTGTGTGTGTGTGTGTGTGTGTGTGTGTGTGTGTGTGTCCGCGTGTGCACATATTTGTATGCATGTAGAGGCATGAGTTGATGTCAGGGAATCATCTTCCAAGGTTTGTCCACCATATTTATTGAGCTAGTTAGTCTCTCAGTCAAACTCAGATCTCAGGCTTGCTTTGGGAGATTCTGCTTCTGTCTTGTCTGCCTTTTGAGGCTGGAATTACAGGCAAGGGTGCCACGCCAGGCATGCAGGTGTGTCATGGGGATCTGAACTCTGGTCTTCACTCTTACATTGCAAACTCTTTAACCACTCAGCCATTTCCCCAGCCCCTCTCCCCAACATTCTTTAACAGTCAGCTTATCTGATAGCCACTGTCACCTCTTCACTAGGTATGCTCTAAGCACATCACTTCCTAGGCTTCAAAGCTTGGTAATAAAGGCAGGGCCTAGAGCTGTGCTCCAACTGTATGTTAAACATATGGGAAGCCCCAAGTCTTATCCCCAACACTGAAAGTTGATACAGTCTGTACAATACCAAACACAGGACAATAAAATAAAGCTTGATAGTGGATTTTCATGAAGATTTTATTGTAGAAACAGTATATGATGTGTTAATAATCCACTTCTTTTGGTGTGTGGATGAATTCTTTTTATTTTCTTTTGGAGAAATCCAGTGCTAGCCTGTTAGTTATTGTCTACTCATTAAGTGACTAAGCAATGAACACTAAAATAACAAGGCTTTTGTGAAACAAGACAGGGAGACAAGGTGAACAGAATAACAGCCTCTGTTTGAGTTTAGAAATTGTCTAGTTTCTAGATCTAACAGAGATAATACAGTTACGCTTCAAAAAAAAAAAAGAACCCATGTCTTTCATACCCACTGAAACATTTTCTGATAAATGTATAGTGCTTTGCATCTGCTGCAAGGGTCACATAGAAGATGGGCAGGTGACACACCGTCCATTGGGACACACCATGGAAGCCTGCCATGGACACTCAGGGTTTGCTATGCTTGTCTCCTTTTGGTGCATATTTAAGAGTTTCTGTAACTTTATTTTTCTTGAAAAAGTATTTCTGGGCTGGAGGGTGAGCTCAGCCAGCTGTAAAATGCTTGGTGTACAAACATGAGGACTTGAGTCCCGTCCCCAGAACCCAGGTAAAATGCCAGATGGTGGTGGCATGCATTTTGCACTTGTAATCCTCACATCTGGAGGAAGAGACAGGCAGACCCTAACCTGACCAGGCAGCTGAAGGTGATAGTAGATGGCGCCCAAGGAGTGACACTGGGAATGTATATTCACACCTATAGACACATGAACATAAACTCTCTCTCTCTCTCTCTCTCTCTCTCTCTCTCTCTCTCTCTCTCTCTCTCTCACACACACACACACACACACACACACACACACATGCATACACACTTTCTCTCACACACACATACACACACTCCTCTCTCACACACGCACATACACTCTCACACACGCTCAGACTCTTTTACTTGTATTTACTATTTATCTACTCACTGTGGGAGGGAGGGTGAATGTAGGCGCATGAAAACTATGACAAGTGTCAGGAAATCAGGCAATATGTGGGAGTCGGTTCTCTCTTATCACTCGGGACCTAGGGGTCAAACTCAGTTGGCAGCTTTGGCAGTGAGTCCTTTATCTGCCAAACCATCTTTCTAGTCCCAGGTGTCTCCTTAAGAGCCTTTTCTTTTAAAATATTTGTTAGTTTGTCTTTTGTATGTATGAGCACTTTGTCTACATACATTGTAAGGGTTTGTAGTTTGCTAAAGAATGATACTCTGGACTCAAATAGTATGTAATAGCAAAAAGCAAGTGTTTATTCCTCAGAGATCTAGAATGCAGGGGTCTACTGCACATCAGAATGGTGAACAGAGGTGTGAACTTTGCAGGGTCAATTTAAAGCTAGGGATGGGTAACTTCTACCTTTCTTTCACTTGATTGGTTGGCTCTATATTCAAGGATATAGGTGCCTTTGGGATTGGTCAAGGTTCTGGGGGAGTTTGGGAGTCTTTTCAGAACTGAAGCTGATTAACTATTCTTGGCTCAGGCTAAGTGGTGGGGCAGTTCTTAGCAGTTCCTGATTGGCTGCCTGTGAGGGGTGGTTTTTTTTTTTTTTTTTTTTTTTTTTTTGGTTGTTATTTTTTGTTTGTTTGTTTTTCTGGAATTGACTTGTTTGGGACTTTTCCAGTTCTGGAAAACAGAAACTCAGGCCTAGTCTCCCACACTACCAGTTTGCAGCCTGTCATGGAGTCAGCCTATTTCTGGGAACCTCAGTCCTCTCACATAAGGGCATCACAGCTAGTGAGTCGCATGCACAACATATATTTCCTTTTCTTTCTCTTCATTCTGTGTACATTTGGATCCTTTAAGTGTCTCTTGTCTCCCTACATATGGCTAATCCTTTAAGGCAGAAAATAAATGGAGAAACAAGCCATCTACTAAAGGCCTGTTTATCAAGTGTTAAACAAGGGTAAGCACTCTATGTAAGTAAGATATGACATATAATTCTGCCAGGTGAGTTAGTTTTTTAAAATCCTACTTTACAAAAGAGAAAATTGAAGCATAATGATTATGCTGGTCCTCATGGTTTTAGAGTACATCAGGTTGCAAATTAATTGCACACTGAACTCTAGCTATTTCAAAAAAAGGAAATTTACTAGCTAAGCTGACCTGGCCCTAGGGTTTGGAGCAGTTTTATCAGGGTTTTAGCTCTTGTATCTCTGTGGCTTTTCAGACTTGAGCATATCCCTTGCACTGGTTTGCCCCAAGAAAAAGGCAGCAACAGCCCCAGGTTTTAGATCAAGGTAAGGAGGATCTCATCTCTTCCCCATGATGAACCAAGTCCTAGTGCTTGTTTGGATAGAGTTAACGCATTGCTGTGGACAGCCACACCTCTCCAAACAAGAGTGACACAGCAGAGATGGGTGAGATGATGTCCTTTAAATTAGAGAGTTGCTGTGACAGACATCAAGACAGAAACAACTTCAAAGGAGGGAGGGCTCATGCCAGCTTATTGGTTCCAAGGTTTTAGCCCATAGTAATTTGACTTTATCACTATGGGCCTTTGGTGAGCAAAAGCAGTATGGGGGAGAAAAAATGGTGGAACAGGGACACTCACTTCATTGTGGCCAGAAAACAGACAGACAGGGAGGATCTGAGGACAAGGTATATCTCTCCATGGAAAGCCATTCATAACCTACTGTCTTCCTTTCCCAACAGTGCCTTCATATTATGAATCTATCAATCCACTAATTAGGTCAGAGTCAAGAGCCAGTCGCTGCCTAATGATTGGATCTACAAGCTGGAGACCAGGCCTTCAACATTTGAGTCTGCATGGACAATTTATATACAGACTGCATTTCTCTCCTTCCTCAAAAGACTTATGTCCAGTCCATAATACATAATGTGTTTCATGCATTTCCAAGAGTGTTTGTTTGACATGGGAGGCCCTGAAGGTCTGGTTTATTTTCCTAAAGGAAGCAGTGACGTTAGTTCGTGCGTATGTGCACGTGTGCCATGTGTGTCTGTGCAAGCATGTGCTGGAAATGTCTGATTATTATTATTTCCCACTGATTACCACTGAGTTTCCAAATGGAGGCAGGGATGCTCAGTGAACGGATGTTGGCGATCCCCACCACGGCATCGTGAGTTAAGTCCTTTTTCCTTTTGTTTGTGCTCTTGTGTATCCCTTTTGTGTCTGACAACCTCTTCCTCTGTGTAATAAAGAACCACTCCGAGTACCCTGACATTGCTTATTTTGTCTTCTTTTTTCACTACAATGCAGGTGTGTTGCTATTTATGAATTGTGTAAGTAACAGAATTGAAGGCAGGTTATTTGTAGAGTCAAAATTTGTTATTTGTTAGGCATTAATCAATACCAGAGTCCAGAAATGGCCAGAGGATGGGATATCAACTACCCAAGGTTGCTCAGTGTGGGAAAATCAATCGAACTACACAGTCACATGACTGCTTATGTGTACATCTCAGTCTTTTTCTTTCTTTAATTTTTAAACTTATGATTGTCTGTGCGTGTCTCTCTCTCTCTCTCTCTCTCTCTCTCTCTCTGTGTGTGTGTGTGTGTGTGTAGCTGCATGTATCCCACCGTGCACATGTGTACTCTGGGAGCCATATTTTTCCTTCCACTGTGTTAAGACAGGGTCTTTATTTTACTTATTATGTATTAAAATTATCATTGCATTGCTTCTGAGACATGTTTCTTTCTTGTTTCTGCCATTCTGTGTACTTCAGGTTAGCTAAGGTGTCCTAGGTGCTTCTTGCCAGTTCTCTCATTTCTTCCTCCTAGTTTGCTATGGTAATGGTGGGATTTAGATGTAGGAACTGTATCCATTTATTTATTTATTTTGACAGTTTCACTTTGAAGCTCAGGTTGGCCTCAAACTCAGGATTCTCCCACCTCAGCCTCCCAAGTGCTTGGCTTTCAGACCTGGGCTGACTCTGTCCGGGCTGCTTGGCTTCTTTACTTGGTTCTGGAGCTTACACTCAGGTTGCTGGGCCTGCTCAGCAGGAGGCTATACCTGCTTAGCTATCTTGCTCGATCAATTGTTTTCCTTTTTAAATAAAAGTGCTCAGAGCCACCAACGCCTCGCATCCTTGTGGTGATTGATACCTAGAGGCTAATGATCACTAATGGACTCAGATGATTCAACTTGCCTCTCAATTCCATGGGATTTTAAACTTGGATGGGATCTGGGAAATGATGCAGATTGATTCACTGTTTCCAGGGCCAGACAGGCAGGCCCAGGAGGACGTAGCTTGCTAAAGCATGTGAGTGTGAGGGCTGACCAGTCTAGCTCCCACTTCCTAGCAAGAGCTTGGAGATTCACAGCCAGAGACAAAATCCTGGGGTCAGGGAAGGCAGACTGTTGGAGACAGGTGATGCATCTGCTCATGACATTCTCTAGTGGTTTCGGTGGACGACGATCATCTACTGATGCCAAAGCTTAGACTATTACTCTGTCTTCGGTAGGGTTCTCCTGCTCCAGTCAGATCACCTTGGGCTGGGGTTATGGCTCACTGGTAAGAGATCTACTAAGCATGCCTGAGTCCCACAGCTGAGCCTCTAGATCTGCAAAGATCGACTGAGTTAAGGAATGCAGAGAGGAAAGGGAAAGGTTTTCCCAGTGATTGATAGATGCTGTGCATTAAAAAAAAGTTTTCATTGTCTTTGAAAGTTTGAAACTGAGCTCATTTCACTTTTGGAAATGAGGAACAAGGCGATGGCCATTTCTGCTCTCTTTCTTCCTCCAGGGAAATGGGATGCTGATGGAGGCTAAAGGACAGCATCTCTACAAGAGGGTTAAAGAGGAATTACAGGGAGAGCACCCTCTAGAGGTCAGGCAAGCCTGCCTCCCCTTGCAATACCTGTTGGCCTTTCTGATCCCCAAACTAGGGACCAAACTGTCTTGGAGAAGAGATCTATATGCATGTAGTGAGATAGGTAGAGCGGGGTAAGTAGTGTTGTGAAATCACGCTGCATTTCACTTACTGGCCCCTGTTGCCCACTACCTGTGCTGCCTGGAAGAGCCTCATAAAATAAACATTGTGGGTCGTCTGAGCATTGTATTGGAAACGGCACTATCGTAGGTTACACGTATCCCAGTTTTATTTTTGTTGCTGTGATAAGTAAGACAAAAAAGTAACTTGGGGGAGAAAGAATTTATTTTTTTAGCTCAGAATTCCAGGTTATCTGTCAGGTGATCTGTCATTGCTGGGGGGAGGAGGTTCATAGAATCAGGAACTTGAGACAGATAGTCTCCCCACACTCATGTCAAGGGCAGAGACAAAAAAATCACCTACTTGCTTACTTTGCTAGCTTTCTTTGCTCATACAGTTGAGGGCCTGGCCAAGGGAATGACGCCTCCCACAGTGGGCCAGGCCTCCCTACATTCATCTCTTGCAGATATGCTCAACCTGATGTAGATAATTTCTCACTAATATTCTACCCCATCTCCTTTGAAGACAGGATCTCACATACATAGTTCAGATTGACCTCGAATTCACTTTGAAACTAAGAATGACCCTGAGTTCCAGATCACCCTGCCTCTGCCTCCCAAGTGCTGGGGTTACATAGATGTGCCACCACACCCGAGTCTGTACTGCTGAGTCCAAACATATAAAATAATTTTGGGGAGATGGGAAAGGAAGAAAAAGGCCCTGGAAGAGCGTGATACAGTAAGAAGAGAAATAATACTTTGGATAAGGATGAAGGTGACTGTAGTCCTTGCTTGGCCTAGACAGATGGCAAAAGGTCTTCAGAGGCAGATACTGAATTCCACAGACAAGGAAGAGAAATGACTTTAAGGAAGGATTAAAATAGGGAAAGAAACTCATGGCCTGTACTGATTGTTCAAGAAAACAAATCCTATGTATAGTTCATTAGTTTCCATCATCGTAATTGTCCCTAGTGGTGAGTGAGGTGAGTGTGTGTGTGTGTGTGTGTGTGTGTGTATGTGTGTGTGGTGCTGCTGCTGCTGGTGGTGGCTATGGTGGTAGTGGTGGTGGTAATCCTGTCCTTCATAAACCTTTTTAGTCCTGTCTTGATCAGATGAACAATCGCTCTGTTTGACCTCCTGAAGGTTGGTCATTCAGATTAGAAGGACCAACAAGAGCTTCGAAAACTGCCAAGTTGTCCATGTCTCCAAAACGACTTCAGTAGCCAGGGACCCAGCTGGATTTTTGAAGGACATAGTGGACAATGCTCTGCCTCCCCACAGGGCAGGATGGGAATTTCTGTCTGTAGTTGCCACTGAACCCCAGGCTTTGGCTTGTCTGCCTACAGTGGCACCTGGGGAGGTTTCAGTCAGACCCACCATCTTCTCTCCCTCCCCTTCTTTAAACCATCTAGCTTGCCACTCCCACTCTATGAAGCTCCTGGAAGTTTGGGGTTTGGACAGGGTAAGACCTCTCCCAAAGTCTGAAACACAAGAGTAGAGCTAGGAATTGTCCCCAGCTTATGCTTCTGGTCACCTCTCTGCAGCCCACCTCAGGCCCCTAGACTCTTGTGTTGGTGAGACAGGATACCCTCAGGAGATTTCTTTCCTCCACTTCTGCATCAGCCCATTTTGGAACCCTTGGCCATGGTTGGCCCTTTCTCCAAACTCAACTCAGAGATTCTTGCAGCTTGTTGAAACGAAATCTGTTCCCATTCCACTGGGCTATCCTGTTTCCTAGAGTCTTCTAAGAGCAGAGGCTTTGAGGAGGGATGAGTAGTTAGAGTGGCTGTATGTGTTTTCACTGGTATCTAGAGTTTACCCAAGTGTTCAAATGGCATGACGATTTATGGTCACATTTTTATTATCCACCATCAGGTTCCCTCATTTCCAAGACATTGAGTTATAAGAAAAACATGTATTTTGTGTGGGTGTCAAAGAACAGAACTTGAACAAACTGAGCTCTAAGGATCTAATGGGCTTTTATTAATGATTTATGAAGCAGGCGGCATCCATTCCACAAAACAGACAGGGCTCCACAGGGCAGAATAGCTGGCTTTTAAAGATAGAGCTTGAGTAAGGACAAGGAAAACATACAAGAGTGGTCCCATTAGCCTAGGAAGGTGTGTGCCAAGCCCACCAGATGCCTGGATGTCTGATTCCTACGTGCATGGTCTTTTCCTACCCATGCTTTTCTATGATACAGTTTGATTAATAGGCGAGTAAAAGATTAAGAACAATAAATAATAAATAAATAGATCAATTATAACTATGTGCACTTTCTCATTCCCTACTTCCTATTTGTGTTGTAGTAACACTATTGGGCTTTGTTTGACTGTGAATAACTGTGAGTTGCGGAAACTTGAAAATGCAGACGAGGGGGCAACTGCCTGGAGTGTACGGGTGCCTTCTGCATCCTTCAGTTGCTTACCTGGTTGGGGGAACATACGCACACATTGACATGTACACAGACGTTCATGCACCACACACACACACACACACACACACACACCACACACTAGAAAAAATATGCTGGTGCGTCTTTGAAACTTTTCTCTCCTATGAAGATGCTGTTGAATATTTGAGCCTCCTCCCCTATCTTGTATGAAGTTGTGAGTACATTTTCACGCTGACATCTCACATCTTTTCTTAATTATGGAAAATTCTTATATGTATGAATTATATATAATAATATATAATATAATATATGATGTTATATATCACATATACTATTATATAATATATAATTATATATGAGATATATAACTATATAATGTATTGTACATATATGTAATATGTGTATCATAATATGTTATATGTCATGTATATTACTTTGATAAATGCTATATCTCTGCCACATTCATTTCTAGAATTCCTATTAACTCTTCAGTGCATGCATATAAGCTTCAATTATCTGGTGCTGCATCGTAGATCACCAGCGTGCAGGAACAGTAATTTATTGTTCTTTCTCATGGTGCTATAGCTTGATTAGACTTGCTTGGTCTCTTGTGTTGCTGAGTATGGAGATCAGCAGCAGCTGTGATTATCTCAGGCTTGTTTGACTTGGACATCCAAGCTGATGCAGACTCTCCCAAGGTATTAGACAGTTGATGCTAGCCACAGCCAGAGCTCCATAGGGACAGTCAATGGGCAAGAGCCACACATGCATTCTCCATGTTAGATTGTTCCCTACATTATTTAATGATCTTTCCCTGTGGCCAACGTTCTCACAGTATTTTACTTGGCTCTTTCTTTGAATATTTGAAGGGACCCAGTCAGAAATGGCTGAGAACGTTTAAGATATAGCTGTGGAAGACTCATACAGTATCTTTACCACATCCCTGACCAAGTAAAATACTGAAGCCAGTACAGATTCCAGGGGAGATGGAAGTGACAACTCTTGGCCAAAGAGTAATGCGGGTCCAGAGAGAGTATGGTGTAGAGGCGGTCATCATTTGAGGAAAGTTCTCTCACTGTGTTCTAAAATCAGCTTTCATATTCATTACTATCCCTATCCTTCAACTCACCAATTATCGTGGTGACTACATCTGATCTAGATTTTATTGCATTTGATTCTTTTGTTTTAATGATTCTTTTTGTTTATGATCTTTGTAATTGGTTCCTTTTCCCATTCACTTAAATGTTCATAGAGCATTATCTGCTTTTGTTTAATTATTTGTTTTTTAGTACCTCTGTGAACATCCTAAACAACTACTTTAGCTAAGACAAATCCATCAACTTGAGAGATATTTTCGTGTTAAAAATAGATGTCTCTATTTTAGAGACATTGACAAAATAGGCATGTGGGCAGCTCTTAAAGGTTTTATGGTTTATTTGGATGGGGATAGAGAATATGAAAGCCACTTGTTCTTAAAGGGGAAACTTGTGAGTTTCGCTAAATTCTAGTTAAGGCAACTGATCACAACGTGGTCACTCATAGAAATTCTTAACATAGAACAAGAAAGAGATGCTTTCTATTGTAAGGACAGGCTGTAGGGAGGGAGAGAAGTCTTGAGTGAATGTGTATGCTGACATGGGTGTGGCCATGTCAAGGACCCTAGTTTCTCAGCCACATGGGAATGAGAAAACCTGCTCTGGGTGAGGCTCAGATGGTTGTCAAAGCTTTCCCCAGGAAATGCTGGTAGTTTGCAGAAAATGCCCACCATAGTTTTCTTCTCCCAATGGTTCCTGCCTGACAATGACTTCCCTACAGAAACTGCACCTACAAGATTAGCTAAACCTGCCTCTTTGTTCAGCTCTACACATCAGGGCTACCTGCTTGTTTATCTGTGTATAGTAACCCTACCTCCTGGTTCAGCTGTATGCAATATCCCGTATCACTGAGCTTCTGAGAGATTGTAGATTCTCCATTTAGACAGCCCAGATCAGCCAATCCCAGCCTTCCCGTGTCTGTGTTCGTGTGTCTGCCATTTCTTCCTTCCCTCATTGCCCCCAGTCAAGGTTCCGGGACCCAAACTGTACAAAGATGCATCAGCAGGCTTCAGTTTACCGGTCTAGGAATTACTCAATAGGTATAACCTCAAGATCTTCTTTTATTTAATCACAGACTTAAATTTTCAGGGGTCCCAGGTGAAAGGGTACAGATATGCAATTCACGACTTTGATAATACCTCCAAGCTGCCATTTTTTTTTATTTCAAAACATCTTCATATTCTGCCTACTGTCTGTCCTTGGTCTAAGCTCCTACTCCAGAGATAGCCTCAGGAGAGCAGGTAAGGGAAACAACAGAGACCCATCAGATTCCACAATCATCTCTGCTTATTGCCTTTTCTATCAGTGTAAGACAACTTCTACTATTTTATTGTTCAGCTTTTTCCTTCTTAGGTGCAGGTAATCCCACCTTCGAGTTAATCTCTCTCTGCCTCCTAGCAACTGCCACCGTTACTTGTTCGGCCTCAAACTGTGACTGAGCGAAGGGATTGAGCGGAGGTGACACTGAAAAGCAGGGTGCACCTTCCACGTCTATAGCAGGGCAGAGGGGAGCAGAAGACCGTGATGGTGAGCACAGACGCAGAAGGCAACTCTCCCTCCCCAAAGATATTACCAGGGAAGTGTATATGAGAATTATAGCAAGAGGTACTGCCCCCGCCCCCGCCAAGTCAGAGACTAATAACATCAAAAACACGACTCCATCAAAAGTTAATGAAGTGATGGGATTTGTCTTCAGGTTACTTGGGGGATATTCATTGTTGAATGAACAAGGAAACAAATGGACAAAGAGTTCATAAGAACTGTCCAGGCATAGCAATGGAGTGAGACTGTGTGGGTTCCTGGTGTTATCGTCCAGAGGACCCTGTGAATTTGGAATTTACTGATCCTTATACCAACATTCTAAGTGAATGCTGCCTTATCTATTTCAGATGGTGGCCTGAGATTTCAAGGATTGTA
Organism: Apodemus sylvaticus; assembly: GCF_947179515.1. Lineage (NCBI taxonomy): Eukaryota > Metazoa > Chordata > Mammalia > Rodentia > Muridae > Apodemus > Apodemus sylvaticus. The sequence continues at coordinate 82,518,175 of NC_067475.1, read as the reverse complement.
CATGGCAGACCTAAGCCAGAAGCTTTAGCTTTAACATTGTTGTACATACTACGGTTTCTGTCTGAGCACCCTGCTATGTTCAAATACAAAGACACTTGGAACAGACTTGGCATTAGACTATGTGCTTTCAAGCACTGTTTACTATATCCTAGTTCCCAATGGAGTGTGTTAGTTAGCTATCTGTGAACAACTGAAGCAGTCAACTTATGAAGAAAATAGGTGGCCTCGGGAGATGTCCATGGACAAGGGCATTTGCCGCTAAGCCTGATGACCTGAGTGATCCCTGGTACCCAAGTGACAGAAAGAGTGAACTGAGTGTTGCTTTTGTCCTCTGACCTCAACACTCACACTGTGACAGATGCTTCCCTGAGCTACACATACAAAAATAAGTGAATGCAACGTATTTTTTTAGAAATGAAGAAGAATAAAAGGTTTACTTTGGCTCAGTTTTGGAGGCATTGGTCCACAGTCAGTTGGTCCCATGGCTTGCCCTGGTGAAAGATGCTGAAGGGGATGTGGTGGGAGTAACTGGCTTACCTCCCAGCAGCCTAGAAGCAAGATCATGAGGAAGAGAAGGAGGAAGAAACTTTGGTCCTGTCTTTGTTAGATTTCCATTGCTGTGAACAGACACTGTGACTAAGGCAACTCTTTTAAGAGACAACATTTCATTGGGGCTGAATTACAGGTTCAGAGGGTCAGTCTGATATCATCATGGCAGGAAGCATGGCAGCATCCAGGCAGACATAGTGCTGGAGAAGGAGCTGAGAGGTCTACATCTTCATCCAAAGGAAGCCAGGAGCAGCAGACTGTCTCCCATGCAGCTAGGAGGAAGATCTCAAAAGCCTGACCCCACAGTGACACACTCCATCCAACAAGGCCACACCAACTCTAATAAGGACACGCCTCCTAATAGTGCCACTCTCAGGGTCAAGCATATTCAAACCACCACAGATCCCATGTCCCTTTTTGAGAGCATGCCCCAACAGCCTAAAGTATCACAGTAGGTCCCACCTTGTAAAATATCTATCACCTTCAGATCATTAAAGAAGGGCCAAGCCTTTAGTGCAGACATTTGGGATCCAAACTATAGGAACCATAGCAACTCCCAAGGACATTTCCAAGAGACAGGCATCCTTCAGTTTCAGGCTGTTGCATTTACCTGATCAACGAGTCAGTCTCCCTCTCTCACCAGGGAGAGCAGAGGCAAGGAATGCTGAGACTAATTGCTTATTGGCATGCATGGAGAGAAGGGATGTATCCGATAGAAATTCTATCCATCATCCATCATCCTGGGGAATGAAACCAATGTTAGTCTCTGAGAGTCTCAACAAAAAGCTTTGGCAAATACATAGAGCCTGTTGGGGAAAGAGGGGATGGAGGTACCCTAACATTCTTATTTTGTAGGCATAAGGAAGGCAATGTGTGCCCGGTGAGCAGAGAGCCTGGGCGAGGGCCTGTGTCCCAAGTCACTTTGTAAAGAGCTCTCCACTATCTGAGCTCCACTCTGGGTTTCTCTCACTGGTCTTTCGTTTATGTGATAGTAAGTCATTCATTCATTCATTCATTCATTCACCCCAAAACATTTGCTGATGCTTCCACAGTGCCAGGCTTTGCTTGTTCTCTTTTGGATACAGAATATGCAAAAAGCCCGCCCCCACAGTGACACACTTCCTCCAACAAGACCACACCAACTCCAATAAGGGCACATCTCCTAATAGTGCCACTCCCAGGGCCAAGCATATTCGAACCACCATGTCTGAGGACAGACTCCCTGCATTCAGAGATTATAGTCTCTTGAGGAAGACAGACCATAGTCAACAAACCAAGAAATATACAAACGATTAGAGTGAAAACTGCCAGGAGGTAGACAGGAAGGAGAAAAGTTCAGTCAGCCTGCGGGCCCTGGGAGTGTCTGTAGTCAGAAGGCTGAGGGGGGATGGGAAAGGGCGGCTGGGGAGAGCATGTGTGCAGGAACACCTCTCGGAGTGTCTCAAAAACATTTTAAAAGAACAGTGTGCAAGTGAAGCGACTGGGTGGCTCATTCTGGGCCAGGTTCCTTGTCATCTGGACTCTGGGTGTAGCTGTGAGGGTGCACGGGCATGAAATTCGTGTCTGAATCAGTAGACAGGCCACGAGGAGGGCTGTCTGTAGTGCGGACGGACAACAGAGAACCCTACCAGAACAAAAAAGCAGAGGACGGTGGCACGTTCTTAGGTCTTAGCTCTTTAGCTTCCTGGATGCCTGCTTGGGTCAGGCCCTGCATGTTCCCCCTGCAGACTTGGGTTTATGTCCCAATCCCTGGCTCTAAGGATCTCAGGCTCAAATATGGCCCCAGCATGCAAATGGCAGATCACGGGGCTTCTCAACAATTCAAAACCACAGGAGCCTATTTCTCAGAATGAATCTTTTCGTGTGTGTGTGTGTGTGTGTGTGTGTGTGTGTGTGTGTGTGTGTGTGTATACCTGCACACACGAGTGTATACAAGACAGCAATAGCAATGGTATCTATAAATAAACACCGAGACAATAATTATTTTTATCTCCTATCCTCAGATTGGTTCTACTTCTCTGAGGAGTTCTGACAAATGTAGAGCTGATCTAACTTGTTGAACAGAACATATCAAAAAGTTTTATCAAGCTATTAAGAAAGGCAACTGAAAAGCCATTCGGCCAGATGGCTGGATGCTGACCGAGGCGCGTGGGAGGGAGCTGTGACGTGACTGGAGCACGCATGGAGGCCACAGCGAGCATAGAAACAAAACAAAACAAAAAACCCAAAACAAACTTTTTATATACATAAAAACGGCTTAGTCAGGATCCCCAAGGCTGCACCTGATAACCACAACCAGGCGACATCACTTACTCAAAATAACCAGACATAGTCCTAGATCCCCATGATGCCCTCTGCACAGTATGTAAGCATAGGCCAAGAGCAACGCTCTGCTCTGCACATCTGGAGAGATGCCACCTTGGTCTGCCCTGTGATTAGAGGGTCTCTTCCAGGATCCTGACCCTCAGATCAGAGCCTTCTGTTAGAGGCTGGACCTGACCCTCAGCTAACAATCGTCCCATAGGTGAGAAGCCTTGGGGAGATAAGCTTAGAGAGTAGTTAGAAATTTAGAGTGCAAACATGGTGTGGTGATCCTCAGCATAACAAAATATGACATTCGTTATCCTAATTACACGTATCTTCCTTCTTGCTTGTGGTGAAGACACTGGAGGAGATTCACAGAATGGCCAGGATGGGTGTAAGAGTTGTGGGGTTCTGGGTAATGTCTTTTCGGTCTGTTTCTTTATCGTCTCTCATCTTCCCTAATGTGCTTCATGACTCTGGATATAGAAAAGTAAATTATGTCTAATGTTGTCCTTTAAAACATGACCTAGAGTTGAGGATGTTTTAGATTTGTCTTGACCTTCATATTTAACTTAAAAATATGAAGTAAAATGTACATCTAGATTTTAAATATTAAATACTAATATGCCAAATGTTTAAAACTGCTGTATTCCCCCATTATATTCTATTTCATCATCTCTAGGTGAACACTTGCAAGTGTTTAGGGTGTTTTCCTACCTTCAGTTGTCACCTCCAAGATGGCTGGCCTGCCTCCCGGCCTGCCTGCTCCCTCCCTCCCTTCCTCTATTTCACCTCCTTCTCCCTTTCCTCTTCTTCTCCCCTCCCCTCCTTTCCTCTCTTCCCTCCCTTTTCTTCCCCTTCCCTCCCCTCCCCTCCCCTTCCCACAAGAAGGCCATGCATCAGATTGTACAAATTTGCAGAACTCAAATGATCTCTTCAATAATCTCTCCCTCCTTGACTGTGGGGCCCTTTTGAAATATCTGTTGTTTCTATATTAAACACCTTCTTTGTTGGTCATATCTATCTTCTTATCTTTCCTCTGTAATTTCCCATTGTTTTTTAATTTATATCTTGAAAGAGGCCTTAACTTTGTCATATAATAAATACCTTCTACTGAATGTTTAAGTGTTTGCTCTGTTTTGAATTTTGAAAATACAGTTCTTATGTTGGAATGCATTATCTTATTTCACACATATACTATGCCCTCATCAGTGCTAAGTGTAGCTAATCAGTCCAATTTTCTTGTGCTTTGCCTGGTTCCTGCATCTCTTTAATCTAGTGCACGGCTTTCTTACTGGGAACTTTGGTTCAGTGTCTGTTGACTCCCAGCTCCAAGCTTACATTTAAGATGAGGACATCAGATAGATGTCTGGAGACGGTGGAGAAGCAGGGCTTATGAAAAGGTCAACTTCATTTTCCAAAAGACAAGTAGTAGGTGCACGCTGGTTTTGTTGGGGAACCCCCTAAAATAAAGTTCCTTAGTGTACTGGGAGATGACCAGCCTATTTCTCTGGAAACCAAACTCCCGCTCTCTCTTGAGTTAGGGTATGAATGTTGGTGGACCAGGTATCTCTTAATCTAGCATGTTATCAGATAGGTCTGTTATTGCAAGGCCAGAGCCTCCTATTTGCCACCCCCAACCCCACTCATTTTTTCTTTATATCACATGTCTCATGTGTACAAGTTGGCCTCAAACTTTATATGCAGTTAAGAGTGGCTTCTGGAGCGATGGGTGGTTGCCACTATGCCTGACGAAACCAGATCTTTCTTAACTGTGTTTCTCCAGAGAGATATCTAGTGTTATGGAAGAGAGCTACCCACCTGAGCAGGCCAGGGGAAGGGCTCCTCTAAGACTTTCCAAAGTCCTGTGTCTGAGTACACTCACTTGTGGGCACCTTTGACAAGACGTGGCCGAGTTCAGAAAGTTCAAGTCTAAACTGACCCCACTTACTCAAATAATTTAATCTGTTGAGATACGCCATTTAAAATATACTGAAGAAGAATGTTCTTAACATTAAGTGTGTTAAAACCTAGTGCTAAAATGGACGCCAGCATATCTACCATCCAACTTGAAAAGCAGCACATCGCTAACATCAGGAAATTTCCCCTTTGAGAGATTGCTTCCCAGGAGAGTTAACGGGAGCTTTTTCATTAGTGCCAGGCCCTGAGAGCTCCCTCGGGCTCCGTGTCATGCCTGTCCAGGGCAGTCAGTCCCCTTGCTTTGTCTTCTAGTTCTCTCAGCCCCCTCTTCACAGTTTCCACCTGTTTCTCCTTTATGTTTTCAGAACGCAATTTACCTAGACTCTCATTTGAGCAATAGTTTGACAGATGAGTCAGCTGTCACATTTCTGGAAGAGAAGGTCCTAAATCCCGCCCAGCTGGTATGTTTATTTGACATCTTTAGTCATTCAGAGAACAGAACTCTTCTCTGGGTTTTTATTTATTTATTTTTTTGTTCTGTTGTTTCTCGTGTAATTGTAAACATTTTCAATTCCCTTGCTATCATTTTGAGGGGAATTTGGAGAAATTCAAGATGTTTAAATAAATATTGCTTAGGCATCTCTTTTAGAACTGGGTTCTCTTACGTGAGGAAGTCTAAAATCTCCAACAGAGCAAACTCAGGTGGAAGTCTGCTGGGAGAATGGCTGGGTGCAGATTTAGTGAGGGGAGGTGACCAGGGCAGGTTCCTCAGAGCCACTGCAGGGGGGCTGTGGGCTCCCTTTGGGGGTGCAGGGGATGTCCCTTTGGGGGTGCAGGGGGAGTTTGTCTGAGGCTCATCTAGATGGAAATCTTTACTTTAACATTTGTACTTCTTAGTGACACTCCAGAAAGGCATATTAGTTACCCTGACTAAAGACCTGAACTTCTCTCTATGTGGTTTGGAGTCAAGGAAAGGCAGAGTCTGTGCTCACTGCTTTCGTGTCTTGAAGACTGATGAACTCTTCTAACAAGCACTGCTTATTTCTGGTGATTGAAAACCTCTCCACAGTGTGTCACCTCTGCTGGTGACACTGGATAACAATGCAGTAGAATGGCAGCATCGTCCTTTGGCCTGAGCTTTCCGTGAACCTACTCCCCGAGTGAGTGTGTGACACGGAAAAGCATTTCTCTGTAGGAGGTTAGTGTGGCCCACTTCACACCAGGGCTCATTTTATAAACCAGCCCCTCGATGCCCCTACAACTGCCATTTCAGAATCTGCTCAGGGGCCAGTCTGGCTCTTCCCTTCTGTAAGGTGGGGTAGGGTCCTATCTGGGGGGCTCTGTCCCTCTGGGTGGTACCCCGCTGGGTAAGCATGCTCTCCTGCCTCACAGGCCCTCGTCCGTCTTAGAGGCAGGTCTCTAATGACCCCTGCATTAGCCTGACCAGCAGGACTGCAGATGTTATTAATGGCTGGGAAATTACCCAGCGCCTTTCAAGACTCTGTCAGTGTTTGTGCCTGAGCCCTCACAGAACTCCATCTCACCCATTCACTTTGCTCCGGATGGGTCGTTCACCAAGACGCAAAACACAAAACGAAGAGTGTCACTCTCTCCTGTGCCTCCCCACTGCTTATGTAGGACTCCAGGCTGTTTCTTGCTGTGTTGTGTGTACATGCAGGCCACTCTTGATTGTAAGGATGCCAACCTCCATGCCCACCCCCAAAATTGTGCCCCCACAAAATTAAAACATAACTTGTTACTACTTATTAGGAGATCAATGCATTTTCATGGATGGAAAAATTAGAAAAACACAAATTGGCAAAAAGAAGGAGGAAAATCCATACTCCCATCTTCTAGAGAGAAATACTGTTAAGATTTTATGTTATAACTTTATGGACACTTTTCTGTATAAATAGGAAGATATGAAATAATGCTATAATAATAATAATGTGAATCATAACTAACATTACTGACCGCTTTATAAGTTCGTTTTCATTTGTGTAAATACTAAATTAGTTATTTAGTGTGCAAGAGAAAGAGGGAGAAAGGGGAAGGAGAGAGGGAGAGGGGGGGGAGAGGGAGAAAGGGAGAGAGACAGAGAGAGAGTGCCCAAGGGCACACAGACAGGCAGAATCACACACACACACACACACACACACACACACACACACACACGTCAGCTCTCTCCTCCCACTCTGGGTCCCAGGAACTGAGTTCAGGTTCAGAGGCTTACACGCCGCCCCTTTAGCCACTGAGCCATCAGCCCTGCATTGTTTTCTCAGTGGGTAACCGGCACCGCTTCCCATGTGTAGATTAATTCCCTGAATCCTCTGAAGAAGCCACTGGGGTGTGTTTAGTTTCTAGCTCCATTTTGCAGGTGAGGAAACTAAAACATGAGGTGTCTGAGCCACACTTCCCTGGCACCACTGCAGGCCTAGCTGCTCAGGATGCTGAAGCAGGAGAGCAGCTTGAGTCCAGGAGTTTAAAGACAGCTTAGGTCACACAGTGAAGATTCCCAGAAAAATAATAACGAGAAAAAAAGCCCAAAGCCTCTCAACAATTTAGGTGGAAGAGATCAGAGTGGAGCCCTTGAGGCCGGCCCAGGGCTCTGCAGGGTTACATTGTTACTCTCTGCTTTTAGCTCACACACTCGCACCCCCCCCCATAACTGTCCCTGTCCCTCATAGAGGACTATGTCATTCTGAATGGTTATGAAGAGGCTCCCAAAGGGTGGGTGTGATAAAGTTTCTTTGAACAAATGTTAGTTTTCCATTTTTATTTTTCCATCTTGATTTATATTCTATTTTTGCCTTTTGCTATGTTAACCAATATCTGGATAATGTTTCATGAGATGATTTCCTCTGGAGTGTGGCTGTAGGAAAAGTAAAGACTGACTGAACAACGTCTACAGTTTCCTGTGGGGCTCACAGGTGCAAGGGGAAGGCAGGGGCAGTGCTTGGTTTTACTCAGTGTTGCTAGAGTTAGTTGGTCCCTTTAAAAATGCTTAATACACAGGGGTCAGTTTCTGTGTGGCAGACACATTTTGTCTGCTCTGTTGAAGTGTTGATATTTACTCACAATAAATTCGGGTTCAAAATGAGGTTCTGGGGGAAATCAGAGGGGTGAAGGGAGAAAACAAGGGAGCTGTTGCTGCTATGTTGGTTGGCTTACTGCTCAGTTAAGCCCAGTCCAGGGGCAGCTTTTCCTCATCTCCCCCCCCTCCTTCCCTTTTCACTTCCCACCCCCTCCTTCCCTCTCTCCCCCTTCCCTCCCTCTCTCCCTCCCTTCCTTCTTCCCTCCCTACCTTCCTTCCTCCTTCCCTTCCTCCCTCCCTTCTTCTTTCCCTCCCTTCCTCCTTCCCTCTTTCCCTCCCTTCCTTCTTTCCCCCTTCCCTCCCTTCCTCCTTCCCTCCTTCCCTTCCTCCTTTCCTCCCTCCCTTCTTTCTTCCCTCCCTTCCTTCCTCTCTCCCTCCCTTCCTCCTTCCCTCCTTCCCTTTTTCCTTCCCTCCCTCCCTCCTTCCCTCCTTCCCTTCCCTCCTTTTCTTCCCTCCTCTCTCCCTCCCTCCCTTTCCTTCTTTTTCTCCCTCCTAGCTTCCCTCCTTCTCTAGCTCTTTCCGTCTCTTGATCTGTTTCCCTTTCTCTTTACCTCCTGACCTCTCTGTCTCCCTCCTTCCCTCCCTACCTATATCTGAGCATTCTATCACTTCTGTCTTAGTTGGGGTTTCTAATGCTGTGAAGAGACACCATGATCACAGTAACTCTTATGAAAGCGAACATTTAATTGAGGCTGGATTACAGTTTCAGAAGTTCATCGTCATGGTGGGAAACATGGCATCACACAGGTGGACATGGTGCTGGAGAGGTAGCTGAGAGATCTCCATCTAGATCCAGGGTAGCAGGAAGAGAATGTCACATTGGGTGTGGCCTGATATTCTTAGACCTCAAAATCCATCCTCTAGTGATACACTTCCTCCAAAAAAGCCACACCCACCCCAACAAGGCCACACCTCCTAATAATGCCATTCTCTATGGCCGAGCATTCAAACACATGAGTCTGTGGAAGCCATTTCTATTCAAACCACCACACTGTGCTTCATCTGGAAACAGAGCAACTGTTAAGTACCCAGGCACACTAAGGCGGCTTCAGTCTTCTCTGTGTTCTGGAAAGACATGTTGACATGTCGGCCTTTGTCTTAGCTAGCTTACTGGCAGGGTTTATATTTGGCTAGTAGAATCTCAGAGCTTGTTTCAAATGTTCAGCTGATGTCAGCTGATCTGTGCAGAGGTCACTTAAATTGACGATTGACTGACAGGGTGGACTAAGTAATTTCGCAACTGCTGGGGAGGTCCATTTGTCCAAGGCTGAGAAGAGGGATTCAGGTTCTAGGAAGTCATGCATGGAATGCAGATTTGTTCTTTTTCTACTGCATACATAGATGCGTGGCACACAGCAGCCATCAGATGTGCCCTTGTGAAGTGGAGGAGGAAACTCCCGGTTTGTGCTGCGGCAGGCTAGTGTAACTAGTCAGGAGCCCGAGTAAAGCCCACTGCTCACCATGTTGCTTCTCAAAACTGCAGACACCCTGCTCTCTTCTTAACTCTTGGTGACCCAGCGGAGCTGTCCTCACTGGCTTTGCTTTCCCCTGAGGAATTACCATGTAGGTTTTCCAAGCATTAACTGTTAAGTAGAAGTAAAATATTATCTCTTATTTTGAAAGATGTGCCATTTTAATTTCAGGAGATCATGTAGGTCAAACAAATAATCTTGTAGGCAAATACATCTTTTCCCCTTTCTGACTGCTACAGAGATTATTTTCACTCTCATGTGTGATCCTGTGTGGAAGTGACGTAGGCAGAGGACAGGGTAGGTAAGAGCAGGATTATGTCCACTCACCTATTCCTACCCTTTCTCTTCCACTTAAGAAAGCATGCTGGCCAAGAGTTCAAAATAACCACAGTAAAAGTATGGGGCAATGATGTGCAGGTGCTATGAGACCAACTCAGACGTCAAATCATGTATCCAAGGGCAATTTGGTACTCAGCTATTCTCCCCAAAGCTGCAGGAAGAGGTTAGTTCCCTGAGCATCCAATCAGAAAGACACATATAGCTGAGGGGAGCTGTTGTGTTGTGACCCAACACAAAATGGTGAACTTAGCTAAAACATTAGATTTTTTTGCTCTCTCTCTCTCTCTCTCTCTCTCTGTGTGTGTGTGTGTGTGTGTGTGTATGTGTGTGTGTTTTGCTCTGTGTATGTGTGTGTGTATGTGTGTGGTGTGTAAAAGTAAGTAATTCAGTTGTGTGGTACTCACGTGTGAGCCTTGTAGATGACATTATTGGGCTGCAGTGTTGGACACGGCTGAGCAGATGAGTGTTGAGCAAAATGACTCACTCTGGAAAAAAAATAAAGTTTATTCCTACCTCTCAGTTTGGACAAAACTGAATTCCCAATGGATTAATGACCCTGTGTATGACAGAAAAAGACATGAGCCATATAAAACGGAGTGTAGTCTTTGTGACTGTGGAGTTTGGAGCAATTTCCTACCTGAGACCCAAACAATAGAAACCTTTAAAGGAAAAATTGCTGGCTACATACAGTCAAAATGAGAGATTACGGTTCGGAAGAGTTAACATACCTGACAGATGGAGTTAGAGAAGATGTTTGTTGGACCTGAAATCAATAAGGACTGGAGGCTCCCAGAGACTCCCATGGACTGTGGAGACAACGGGAGGGAGCTCTCCAGGAAAACAGGGCAAATGAGGCAGGGGCGGGAGCCAGTTTACAGAAGAAGAAAGCCAACTGCTGATGAGCATATGAAGAGACGGCCCTTTCACTGGTAATCAGAGAACTGCACATTTAAGTTACAATTTGATCCACTTCAAAATCATGAAATTGATACAAATGGAAGATTGTATTATATGTCAAGTGTAGGAGAGAATGTGGAGAAATGAGAGAGAGAGAGAGAGAGAGAGACAGACAGACAGACAGACAGACAGACAGAAAGACACACACACACACACACACAGAGAGAGAGAGAGAGAGAGAGAGAGAGAGAAGAGAGAGAGAGAGAGAGAGAGAGAGAGAGAGAGAGAGAGAGAGAGAGAGTATGTGTCAGTGCCTGGCACTATTGAGTGTCTAATACTCGGTCCAGCAGCTTAGCATCCTATTCCTGGGGGACTCCAGAGACAAAACTTTACAAATCTTTTGAGGGTTTGGGGGTGGTGGCAGCCACAGGGCATATTTATACAATGGGGTTCCTGTGCACTGGCTTGTCTCCCTGCAGGCAAAGGTGTTCCTGCCCAGGATCCCAAGCAAAACCACTGGGGGAAGGCAGAGTCCTTGGCCGCCATAACTGTATTGAACATGACAGGAAGCATGGAAAAGTAAGAAGGATTATGAGAATGACTGTCAATTAGACATGCACACACAATGCAGTGTCATCTATTATTCAAGGGTAGTCATACATCTGAATAAAGAGGAGTGAGGGGTGTTAGGGAAGGGGGTGGGGGTGGAGGTCAGGGTATAGACGAGAGAGCACAATAACATTTAAGAAGGGCTTGTTAGCTATCAGGCATATGACATTAGAAAGCAGAATTAATTCAGCCTTGTGAATCTCTGGTCCGAAAAAAAGGAAAAGAAGGTAAAAATCAAATTGGAATTCGGGTGAGCAGAAGGTATCCTTATATGGTAGGAATGCTGAGATATTCTGTGTAAGGACTGCATAATAAATCATTGATAAGTTTCAATTCTTCATTATTTGTGATAGAGTTCTTGCAACAACCTTCCCAGCTGTCGGGACCCTACGGTGGAGGCACAGCCAGAACCCACGAGGCTCCCTTCTTTACCTACCTCAGACCTGCAGTGAAGATAGCTATAGGAACAGGGTGTGGGGACAGCCTCAATATGCAAGGCACAATTAGGAGAGTGACTTGGGAAAGGTCTGCAATTACTATTCCATAAAGACAGTCTGAATGTCTCTTTATCCATATTTCATTGGCTCCATCTAATATTTAAAATCTACCCCCAATATTTGTAGAATGAAAAGCAGAAATCTAAATGGTTCTAACGTCATTTCCCCAGTTCCCACAGCCTGCGCTGCTTGGTGCCAGTCTCTGAATTCATAACACAAACGAACAGAAGACAAAAATCATTTGCAGATTCTGAAAGGAAGAAATTCAACGCGAGAAAGATGTTTAAAATGTGCTAGTCTGGGAAGCTGGAGAGGAGGTGGTCCTTAAAACCAACCAATCAAAGACCTGGGAAGGGAGGCTTCATGAGCAACACCCACCTTGAAAACACCTGCCCCTCCCCCCTCCCTCCACCCCACCCCATTTACACCAAACTCACTTGTCAATTTCCTCAGAGAAACTTGAATGGATTTTTCTAACCTGCCCCAACTCCAAATTGATCAGTTAATTAAGCTGATCTCTTGGAGGTTGTTGAGGAACTAGCTCCTTTCTCCTTTTATGTTCCAAATAAACTCTTCAGGGGCACCCACCTCAGGCAGAGGAACACTCCTTACTAAAATCTTACCCCTTCTCCCCATGCACACAAACACATTTGGATCCAGTGGTTATCTGTTGCTACTTATTTACTGCTTATTCTTTTTAAAAATACAATTCTTGAGCTCTTCTAGAATTGTTGTATATTCGCTGTCTTCTTTTGCTTTGAAGATTCAAACGGAATTGGTAGAGAATGTGTCACTAGCCAGCAGTGTGTGTGACTTGCTGCAGTGTTACATTTTAAAGTCACTCCTTTGATCTATGGGCAGGTGATCTATGGGCAGGTGATCTTTGAGGTAGCAGCTCTGTATTGTAATGCTAAGTACTGGCCCCCAAGCTCTGGTTGCCCCCAGGGAGGAGAAAACCTTCACTTTCACCAATTGGTGCTATGTAACCTAGGTTATCCCTGATTGGTCAATAAAGATGATGCCTATACAGCCTACAGCTGGGCAGAAGAAAGGTAGGCGGGGCTTTGGTTCCTGGGCTTGGGGGTCTGAGTCAGGGACCAGGAAGACAGAGAAGGGAGGAGAGAGGAAGATGCCATGGGGTAAGGGATCATGGGAACTGGCCTTTAGGGCTGGCGAGTTGGAGTAAGAGCGGCCCAGGCGGAGCACGGAATCATGTATGGGGTTATTAACAGGGAAGTAGACAAAACAGCCATCGAGGGTTGATATCTGCTCGGCTCTAGTGCTATTAAAGCTTATTATAAATATAAAAGTTTTGTGTCTTTTATCTGGAACTAAAAGATCTAAAGTGAGCTAGAAAACCCCAATTAATTTTTATTGCATCAGGTGAGCATGGTTGATACCGAGACCTGGCTGAGGAGGGAGGGAGGCCGGTGCACTGGGCACTAACCCTCGGTCTCTAAGGTTCTTCTGGCTACTTGAAGCACATGACCTCATTGGTCCTCAAAATATCCCAGTGAGGAAGGAAGGGAGGGAAGTCAGGGCTCAGAATGGCGCCGTGATTAGTGCAGAGTACTTCGCTCATATAACCGTCATTTCCTCCTCCCCCACCTCTCCTCCCTACGACCAGTGTCAGAAACTGAGGCAGAGAAGGCTGAAATTGCAGCCCTAAGATTCCTAGAGTCTTCAGACTAAGGAAGGCCAGGGAGGCTGTAAAGAAATGCCCAAGTAAGGGCTAAACCACACACTTAGACGATGGAGGCCCTGGGCGTGGACAGCTGGGGAGTCATAAATACACGCAGCAGAGCGATGGGCAGGAGCCATGCTAAAGTTAGAGACAGGCTCTTGCTTTCAGAAGTGGCCACTTTGGGGTGCAGCTGGCTCTTCTCCTGACTCAGTGTTCTGCTGATAAGTACAACTCAGTTTGGTTCTCCTCCAAACACACACACACACCCACACCCACACCCACACACACACACCACATATTGAACTGACCCCATTTGGTTTAATTTCTTACATTTTTACCAAGGCCTTTCAGGTTACTTCCGGAAGAGTTGCTTTGATAATGATTTTCAATTTTAAAGAAGAAGGTATGATTCAAAGATTATCAATCCACATCTTACTCAAAAGTGCTTTGAGAGGCACCTAACTCAGTAGCTCCAGAGAGACTTTCTTTTACTATCCAAGGGTAGTTTTAATGGAAGCCACGCCTACATCAAAAGCACAGTGACAGTTCTGTAACCCTCTGGGAAGTCCTGGTGCTTTTCTGCCCCTGGTCTTTGTGTATCGTGTTCTGAGTTCTGGGAAATCGGTTTTTCTTTGGAGGATTAATGCTGAGGTCTAGGCAGCTGATAAAACAGGAGGAAAGAAAAACCAAATCTCCCAGTATGGAACTGCAGGCACGAGGAAGTTCTGTGGCACTCCCTCAGACAGCCCCTGGGAAAGGCGGCCCAGCCATGATCCAGTTCCTGGAATGAAATGGGTGCCTTGGGCTGGGGAGAGAGCTTGGGTGAGTCAGTGGTTACCTGCCAAGTGCAGGGTCTTAGGCTCAGTCTCTTATAGATGACAAGAGGTGCTGTCACCTCCACCTAAGAGTTTGTCTCCCCAGCCTTTTAACGCCAATGAGGATAAATACACAGCATCCATTTGTTCCTTCCTTCCTGTATCAGCCGCAAAGACGCTATTATAGCCCCTGATATTCAGGACCTCACAGATACACAATCAAAGTGCAGGATGGTACCACTAACCATCATAGAGGTAGATCCAGAAAGCAGAGGTTTGGGGAGACCTAGGAAAGCATTTAAGGAATTTACAGACAACCAAATACAAGACAACATTTATAAGTCCTAAGTCATAGGAAGCAGCAGAGATGAGATTTAATGTCAGTGTTTATATGGTAATGAGTAGGCATTAAAGACTGTGGAGTCATGACCTCCACGGGACACAGTGGGTCAAGACCTGGGTCGAGGAGTGCCACTGTCCCATGTTCTAGTCGTTGCTTTGTCTGCATAGAAACACTGCATCAGTCCTAAACATCTTAATGTCCTCATCTACAAAACAGAATTTCATAACATAATTAATCATAGATCGTAGAAAGCAGTGTTGAGGGACTAAGTGAGATGATGTGTTATGTGCCTATGCTCTGTGCCTAGGAGATTGCTTGGCAAAGAAGCTGGTGCACAATATGAGTTAATGGGGATTTAATAGCAATAACTTACTATACACAAAAGATTCTTCTAGAAAAGCAGAATGGAGAGATCCTAAGTAGCTGCACTGTTTTTTCTAGCTGTGGTCAGTTTGCTACTCAATGCTTTGGTTGTATACTGCTGTCCCAGCACAGAAGCAATAGGAAATCACAACTGTGGACTTCATATTTGTCTCAAATGACATAAGCCACAAAGGAAGGCAACTATCAGGAAGTCCAGAGAGAACCCAGGGCTACTGTGTGCTCCTCTCCTCAGAGATGCCATTATGGAGGAAGAACACCCAGTCAGTACAAAGCTCTTTAAAGGGATGAGAGACTGGGGAGGGAATTTGCAAAGGTTTTAAAGAAGCTGTGATGGACTTAATGAACTTGGAGTTTACAAAGACCTCTGCAGAAAATTGAGAAAAAGCATGAGACCAGGAGTGATTACAAGAGAAGTGTCAGGAAGATGAAAGTCTAAAAGAAGCTGAGCGTGCAAAACAGAAAAAAGATAGTAGAATAGAAGGTCTTAGGCAAGGTTAGGGAGGGAGAGGCCAACCAGGGCTTGAGGAGACGGCGAACATGCAGATTCTTCAAATGGAGAAGTCAGAGCCCTGCGGTAAGTACTTTTGTCTGTTTGCTCCAACAAGAATCATGGAGACTGGGGGGGGGGGAGGGGACAGCATTTAGGAATACAGGGCACTGGTAAATGACAAGGGACCAGGGAGTCTTTAAGGGGCATCATGGGTGAGCTCACAGTTGGGTGCAGAGTGCAGCAGTGAATGAATTATGTACCCAGGCAACTTGCAAATGAGATTCTGCAGTCATTACTGGTTGGAATTGGAAGAATTGCAGAGAGTGGAAGATGAGCTGAAAAAGAATGCTGGTGAGCACATCTGCTTATTTTTAGAACCGGAGAGGCAGTTGAGCTCACAGATTCTGCTCTTAGAGTCTCAGGCAGGAAGCTGGTTGTCCACCTGGGGTAGGAATTGGTTGTTGCTGCCTGTGCCCTGGGCCACTCACTGCCCCACCCTACCTGCCTTTGGAGGTTGGAGGTGACTTGGTGCAGAGTCAACAACAGACTCCGGAAGCAGGCAGAGGCAACTGAAGCAGCAAGCTCATCTGATCACCGCTGCGAGCTCCCTTAATACCCTCCACCCGCGCCCCATTGGTCCCAAGAAAGCAACTCTTCTAAACAGCAGTTCCTGATTGGCTGGCATTGTCTGCACCAGCAATCCTTGGTCTCTCAGGCAGTCCTCAATTAGGTCCTCCTGCAGGAGATGCTTTTGTGGCTGTGATGGGCCCCGCGTTTTACAGAGAGGTGGTCTTGCTGATCCTGCTACAGGTTCTGGCTTGGATAACTGGTGAGCTCCCTGGACATCAGGACAGGCTGCAGGGCAAGCCACCCTGGGAGCGACCCAGTCTCTTCTTTTATCCTTTGATGTTCTTGGGCCTAGGGTCCCCAGAGGTCAACTAATTAGTATGTCTAGATTTCATTTACTCTCTCATGATGCTGTTGTTGCAGGAAAGAATGATTAAAAAACTTGGGGGAGAGCCGGGCGGTGGTGGCGCACGCCTGTAATCCCAGCACTTGGACACAGAGGCAGGCAGATTTCTGAGTTCGAGGCCAGCCTGGTCTACAGAGTGAGTTCCAGAACAGCCAGGGCTACACAGAGAAACCCTGTCTCGAAAAAACCCAAAACCCAAAACAAAAACAAACAAAACAAAACAAACAAACAAAAACTTGGGGGAGGGGTATACTTAATGAGAGTCCATAATCAGCAATCTCCAGCAGGAAGGGCATTTCTAACGGTTTCTAGCTCTTTCTTCATTGTCTTGCCCCATTTCTTTTATATTATTGTTGTTTTTATTCTAATATTTATCACAAGCCCACTGTGTGTCAGGATGCATGTTTAAACAACTTTCTCATCTGCGTGATTAGATGAAGTCTCAGGCTGGCTTTTTAGCTTCCGAATACCTGTGTCCCGAGCCATGGCTGTTTACTAACATTGATGAGCTGGCGGCAGACGGAGGGCAGGTGGGGAACACAGGGGCTGAGGTCGGGAGGAGCCAGCATGGCATTTCCAGGGGCACAACTGAAACAGGAAGTAATTTTACTGAGCAAACTGAAGATCTGGAGGAAGGTTAACCGCCGGACCCTGGCCCATACAGTACAGGGAGGAGTGGTGGGGCGTGGGAGCTAGTGTAAACAGGAACAGGGTGGCAGGAAGGGTAAGCTGAGACAATGGCATCATGTGACAGGCAGAAGCTGAAATACAAGGAGACAACCCAGTTCCTTAGCTTTTAGTTGGCCTGAACAGAATAGCTAGAGATTTGGAGTCATTACCATAATTTGATGGATTAGCAAGAAGAGGCAGAATTCCTCACCCCAATTTTTTGTCTATTTTATTTTCAGGAACACATTAAGATTCAACCACGGCGGGAGAAAGTCATCAGCAGGGCTTGGACTGTGATTTCCTGGAGGCCACTCTTTCATCGGAGCCAAGCCGGCACATCAGGGAAAACAGGCAGGACCCACTACCATCCGGGAAGCAAATTCAGGGCCCGGCACTCAGCTCTGCACTCATCTCTCAGAAGGGCGAGCTTCGGAGGACTCTTGAGCGCTAGTCTCCTACTGGAGAGATCTGAACCGACTTCCAGGATAGTGCCTTTCAGACTTGACTGTTGCCCACAGTAAGAATTACACTTTGCATTTCAGCCCAGAACTGCACACAAGCAGACATAGGCTACTGTAACAAGCACTCCAGAAAAATCATTTGCCCTTATTGGGGTTGAAGTGGCTTTGGTTTGGTCTGTTCTGTTTTATTCTAATCTATTCTGTCTAGGCCTAGTCTTTATCAAAGGTATTTAAAAGTGCTTGCCCAGATCATTCAGGACATGGATTTGCTTGCTTATTAATGGATTATAACTCATAGTTTAAAACTCACTGGAGCTGGGCAGGCAGCTGTGAGCTGTGTCATGCTAACCATCGCTCCAGGTCAGTAGCTCTTAACCTTCCTAATGCTGCAACCCTTTTAACACAGTTCCTCTTGTTGTGATGACCCCCCCCCCCCAACCATAGAATGAATTGTTTGCTACTTCATAACTGTAATTTTGCTACTGTTATGAATCGTAATGCAACGATCTTATGTTAAAGGTATCTGATATGCCAAAGGGGTCACAATACACAGGTTGAGAACTCAACACATGTTTTTTGAGTGACTGTCAGCTTTGTTTTTAGATCTGGGCATTTCAGTAATCAAAGCAAAAAAACTTGTAAAAAACACCTCTGCTTTCATAGAGTTTTTACCACAGGGTCATGTGTAATAATCTGTCTAGATTGTAGCAAGTACCAGAACCCAGGGAGAGCAGCAGGTCAGCACAGGACCACGGGGTGGTTGGTGGAGGTGTCCCCGAGGAAGTGACATTACCACTGAGGGCTGCAGGAAGACTGGGGATGGGGTGCAAGAAAAAATATTCTAGAAAGAAAAGCAGTTAACTTATGAGGGTTGAGAGAAAGCAAGAGGGGGAGAAGTCTCTATGCTCAGTGTCTTAGCTAGGGTTTCTGTTGCTGTGAAGAGACGCCATGACCTTGGCAACTCTTACAAAGAAAAACATTTATCTGGGGCCAGCTTCAAGTTTCAGAGATTTAGTCCATTGTCTTCATTGGTGGGAAGCACGATGGCTTGCAGGTAGACATGGTGCTGTAGAAGGAGTTGAGACTTCTACCTCTAGATGGGCAGGCTGCAGGAACACAATATCACACTGGGTGTGGCCTGAGATGCATAGACCTCAAGACCGCAAAGCCCACCCCCTGGTGATGCACTTCCTTCAACAAAGACATGCCTACCCCAACAAGGCCACACCTCCTAATAATGACACTTCTGTTTGGTTTTTGTTGTTGATGTTCTTTTCTTTCTTTTTTTTTTTTGGATATATTCTTTATTTACATTTCAAATGTTATCCCCTTTCCCAGTTTCCCCCCTCCAGGAAACCCCCATTCCCATCCTCCCTCCCTCTGCTTCTGTGAGGGTGTTCCTCCACCCACCCCACTCCTTCTTCTCCGCCCTCGATGCCCCTATACTGGGGCATCTATCAAGCCTTCATAGGACCAAGGACCTCTCCTCCCATTGAGGCCTAACAAGGCCACCCTCTGCTACATATGCAGCTAGAGCCATGTGTTCCCCTTGGTTGATGGCTTAGTTCCATCCCCTGGTGAAGCACTTTCTCCAACAAAGCCACACCTACCCCAACAAGGCCACACCTCCTAATAATGACACTTCGGGTTTTTGTTTTTGTTTGTTTTGTTTTGTTAATTCAAACCACCACACTCAGGAAGTGGGAATTAATCCTGAGAACAGGGAGAGGTGGAGGAGAGCAGAGATGCAAAGAGATAGGGAGGAACCGGTGTAGACAGAGACAAGCTGTGTGAGGGGCAGGGTGAACATGACTTGGTACAGCTGGAGAAAGGGAACAAAGATGACCTCATGTTTTTGTCTTGAGGAGCTGCAGGCGATGGTGGTGAAGAGAGAAGGTCTTTCACTCATGAAGCCCTTCCTAGACTCCTCCTGAAAGACCGATGTACTGCTTATATCCTAACTGTTCTTTACTGGGTCATGAATCCTTGAAGTTTGGGACCACTTAATATTATTAATGCTGTTTTAAAATGTTTCTAGTGTCCAGGGCCAGACTGTTGACATTGTGACATTGCTCAGACATTACAGAGAGTTTAGGATTACTTTTGTAATTCTGAGGTAGGGGTAGGGAAAGTTTTTCTATAAGGATATAGGTAGTCAATATTAGGTCTTACAGGCTGTGGAGGAGGCTGTTTTTACTGGGCTCTGCCACTGTAGTGCAAAAGCTGCCAGAGACAACATGGAGACAGTTGGGTGTGTCTGAGTCTCAATAAAACTTTATTTATGGATACTGAAATTTGAGTCTCATGTAGCTTCATATCATGAAATTTTCCTAAAATGTAAAAAAAGTTTTGTTTATTTGTTTGTTTGCTTGTTTGTTTCTTTGAGATAGAGCTTCTTTGTGTAATAGCCTGGCTATCCTAGAATTCTCTTAATAGACCAGGATGGCCTCAAACCCATAGAGATCTTCCTGCCTCTGTCTTCTAAGTGCTGGGGTTGAAGGTGTCCACCACCATACCCAGTGTAAAAGGTTCTTACACCTTAAAAAATGTAAAAATATTTTAAATTGAGAAAACATTTTTAGCTTACTGACTATAAACAGTGTTCTGTTTGGATTCGACCTGAGGGCCATGGTAGGCTTACTCCTATTGTGGACAGCAGCTTGGAGCTGGTGGATGGAAATGCACTGGGCTCTCTGAAGCTCAAACAGGTTAGGGAAAGGAGCCCATCAGCCCAGGGCTGCCCCACAGAAGTCTCTCTGGTTAGAACTTTGGAGCCAGGGCCGCAGGCATTGTCTGTGGAGTTGCAGGGATGGGGATTGGGGGAGGCGGGAGGGAGGCCCATCAGATGACTTTTAAAGTCTTTCCTCTACTTCTTAGGATTCCATGTAGTGGCTCCCTGGGCTTTAGAAGAAAACCACAAGAGCTGAACTGATTGGAGGGAAGGTCATTCAGAATTAGTTAAAAAAAAAAAAGTCTGAGTTATAAAACGGTTTATAAGAAATGACGCTTCCTTGCGTTCAAGGACATTCAGCAATCAAACGAACACTTAACAACGGGCTGTCAATAATCCATTTGAATTGCACTTGGTATTTGTCAAAGTGCTTTCCAGTACATTATCCCCATTGATCTGCCCAGGCACCCTAGGAGGCAGAGAACCCCATTTTACAGGAGAGGTCATCGTGAACACCTTCACCGTGAAGGCAATGGCTCAGAAGGCTATGGATCCTGCCCTGCACCCTCCATGACCCGACGCAAATGGCAACTTCATACTATGTATACATAGCCCTAACTCAAGCTTGTTTTTAACCCCTGTGAATCTCCTAGACAATGGCCACATACCCATATTAGCATGAAGAATTCATCACACGGCTCTAATGAAACACCGAGAGAATTCATGGAGAGTCCTTCCCCGGTCTGAAGCAGGAAAAATGTATCTATGTATCTCAAATGAGAAAGGCTTTTTTTTTTTTCCAGGCTTAGGTTTGTTTTTCTTCTGCTAACTTCGTAATTGGGAGGAAGCTGGATACCAGAGGAAGACATCTCCAGCTTCCCTTTTTCCTTTCAGAGCAGGTGTGGCCTGGGGGACATGATGCACTGCCAGCCAGCAAGCCCTAGTGAACTGGGGGGGTGGGGGGGCAAGGGGCGGGATAAGGGGCGGGACGAGCCTGTTCTTCTTACCTCCCAGCTCGGGTCTCTCATCAACATCTCTCTGCCAAATTGGGCTTTGGCACACCTAAAGATGCCTTGGCAAACTTTGCTAATTTCCCAAGAGCCACTTCCTGGTTCTTAATTAGGCCCTTTTATTCCTCGATGTCTATATTTAACTGCGCTCCGTTAGTGCTGACCTCTTTTGGACAGTGCCAAGAATATCAGGGAGATGGCAGTTGAGTCTAGACAGGGCAATTATTCAGATATCTTAGTTCCCCCAACTCATTCTTACAGTGTTACCCCAGGAGGAGATGGCCGGTCACTGAGGGACGTCTTCCTGGGCTCATTAAATAACCACTCTATGTTTCTCTTCACGGTGCCCGTGGAGGCAGAGTGTGGCATTAACCAATGGTGGAGAGTGATCAGGCTGCAAGATTTCACCCCTGAGCTCAGAGGGACAGAGCATGGAGAATGAAGGGGGGAGGCAGGGTTGAAAAAAAGTCTTTGAGAAAGGCTCTCAACAGTGCTAGGAAACCACAAGGCTATTCATCCCTCCTTATCTGTACACTTGAAAATAGCCTAACTTTCTGTGGCAGGAGGCATGGATCCACAGAGCCTGCTGCATTCACACAACTGAACACAGTTGAGGTGTAAGAAGACAGATGAGGAAGAGGCATGTATATCAGCACAGAGAACCTTGCAAACATCGTCAAGCCTCCAAAGGAAGCACACAGGGTGCTGAGGCTATGAAAACACTTGCCGAATTATAAAGTGGATTGGTAATGATACTGTATCTTATTGATGGGTAGCATGCATGCGGAGCAAGCGTTTTTGGGTTTTTGTTTTGTTTGTTTTTTGTTTGGTTTTGTTTTTTTAAAATCATGATGATTAAAATACCTCCAAAACAGTCCATCTTTTTTCTTTTAAAAGAAAAAGAGACAGATCAGTGATAAGACAAGAGATTAAAAACACAAAGTTTTTTTTTTTTTTAAAGAAAGTGAAATGCATGACAATGTCACCAAAGGAGGGAGTCCCAGGAAGAGACCTGTTTACTGACAACATGGATAGGCAGGGGCCCAGCTCTACACTGTGGCCCAGGGAAGCCAGAGAAGCGCTCGTTCAGTGGCTGCCATCCAGGCAGAGCTGGATCCTTGGCTCTACCATGGGAGGAGATTTCATGGTAAGCTGGTACAAAGCAGAAGTGGACCCTCTGAAAATAGAAAGGGAGATGTGGGCTGTGCTAGTTAGTCTTCCGTCAGTGTGACACAAGCTAGAGTCATTTGGGAAGAGGGGACCTCAACTGAGAAAATGCCTCCGTCAGATTGCTCTGTAGGAAATCCTGTGGGGGATTTTTCTTGACTGATGGTTGTTTGGGAGAGCCCAGGCCACTGTAGGCAGTATCATCCGTGGGGAAGATGGTCCAGGGTTGTATAAGATAGCAGGCTGAGCAAACTGTAGGGGAGCAAGCTAGTCAGCAGCACCCCTCCATGGTCTTTGCTTTAGATTCGGCCTCCAGTTTCTTGCCCTGCTTGAATTCCTACCTTGGTGTCCCTAAACGATGAACTGTGATCCGGATGTGTAAGCCAAATGAAACTTTTGCTCCCCAAGTTGCTTCTGGTCAGTGTTTTATCACAGCAATAGAAAGCAGACTAGAACACAGGGAAATGATAAGACACACCTGAGAAAGTGAGTGTGGGCTTCTCAAAGAAAAATTACTCTTCTATGGGTCAAAATATATGCCATTCTGGTGGCTTTCAAGTTTCATCCCAGAGTAGCTAAGACATGTTGTCCTATCCCTCTTTTTACAAGTGAGATCATTGTATGGTTTTGCGTCGTGTTAGATGGGATTACAGTCAGATAAGATAAAACCAGGAACCACCAGGGTTGCACAAGAGGCTTGGGGAATGTCTTGTCAGTACAACAGGGGTTGCTAGTGACAGCCCTGGCAGGTTAATAGGGTTACTGTTGGGATAAGAGAGATAGTGTTCTTGCCATGAACCCCCATAGCATCTGGGCCTGCCAATCATGGGCTGAAGTTTCTGAAAACTTGTGACCCCCCAAAACCCCGTTTCCTCTTTTTAAATCTCAAGCATATTGGTACAGTAATGAAGAACAGAGTAATAAGGAGCCTGTGACTTTGGTCCTCGGAATTGGTGAGTATAGCTTTGGGGACTGGAAATCCAGGAAACGCAGAATGGGTATCACAGTTCTAAGTTCAACGAGTACAGGTCTGAAAAGTAGCTTGAATCTCTGCTACTGCCTTAAACCACAAATGCTTCTCCACAGATGCTTCTCCATCTCCAGCCTCTGATCCTATCGGATTTCAGTTGCCCACATGAGGACAGCTTGGACTACGAGAGGTGCTCTGCAAGCTTCACACTCCCTTGTGTTGAGCAAGAACCTCGTCTGAAAAGCTCTTCCGTAGCAATGCCTTATTTGCTGTTTGTCCAAACAGCCACAGCCTAGCCAGGGAGACACACAAAATACCTATCTGCTATCTCTTAGTATCTATTTCAGATCTCGCATCGAAGATACAGACAACAAACAACGTATAAATCCACAAAAACATTTGAAAAATGAACATTAATTAACTAATTTAAAATAAAACGATCATCTTCCAAACAACTGTGACATTGTCACACTTGGTCAATTAACAGTTGTCCTTGATGTAATCACATATCAAGTGAAATTAATGCTTAACTTTTCAATTCTCCCATATGTTACAGTTTTACAATGTATTAGTTTTTGTTAGGCTTCAACTGTGGTCCACACATTGTGATTAGATAAGTAAGTGTTTTATATATTTTAATACACAGGTTTCTCCTAATTCTTGCCTCTCTTTTATAGTTGACTTTAGAATCTATCATTGGTTCTTTTCGAGGTTCTGACACTGGGTTATATGGGCCACATTCCCTCAGTATCCTCCATCTTGTTCCTCTGTTCTGTTTTCTATAAACTCATTGTTTGATATAGTGGTCCAGTCACAGTTTATATACCTGACAGCATGTACAACCACCCAGGTTGGATGGGAGCTTTTGATGGTGCCAGTGAAGAATTATCTAGATCAGGTTAGCCTCTGGACAGCAGGTCTTTGCCGCCTCCCTGCTCCTGCAATGTGACTAGCTACCTTCTGTTCCCGCCGTCATGTCATGTTTTCTCCGCTGTGACGGAATGTACCCTGGACTTGTAGGCCAAAATAGATCTTTCTTCTTTCAGTTGCTTATGTCACACACACACACACACACACACACACACACACACACACACACTTATTACAGCAAATAGACAATCAACTGATACACCTAACTAGCCCCCCCCCCTTTTTTTAAATCTCGTATTTGCAGGATTTTAAGACCCACTGAAGGAGTCCTTGTTTGCAAATAGACAAAACAAACAAAGCTGGCATGACTCCCTTATTAGCTGAATGAAACCTAAGATTGCACTGCTGGAATCATTTTGTTTGAATTCTCAATTAAAATGCAAATACTCCTAGGAAAGGAAAAACTTATTAGGAGCCCATTCCCCAGTATGAATGCTTTGTAGAGGAGAAAAGCCTGTCTTTTCCTCACATATCACAAAACATGGCTAGCATCCCTATTGCACCAGACACATTTACTTAGTAAAGTTTTAGGAGACAGTGAGCCTTTGAGGTGAAGATCAAAGAGCCAAGGAAAGTCTGGTGAAAGAAGCAGCCACTCCTTCCTCTTAGACATTGATCCTCTGACACATAAGTGTCTGAAGACCTAGTTTCAGGGGACATAGTCAGGAGGTTTTTCTACTGACCCCTGTCACATGGATGCTGGCAGAAGGTCCAGAAGTGACCATTTTGGCCTCATAGCCTTTACCTTGCCACTTCTGTGGGATATTGCCTGTCCTAGTTAAGGCTTCTATTGTTTTGATGAAGCACCATGACTAAAAGCAAATTGGAGTTGAAAGGGTTTATTTGGCTTATACTTCCATATTGTAGTCCATCATTAAAGGAAGTCAGGACAGGAACCGAAACAGGGCAGGAACCTGGAGGCAGGAGCTGGTGCAGAAGCATGGAATGGCGCTGCTTACTGGCTTTTATAGCAGCCAGGGCTGCCAGCTCAGGGAAGGCCTCCCTCATCAACCACTAATTAAGAGTGGCTGCCCCACAGGCCTGCCTGCAGCCCCATCGTATGGAGGCATTTTCTCAATAGAGGCTCCCTCCACTCAGATGACTCTGGCTTATGCCAAGTTCATGTAAAACTCTCCCAAGCCAATGTTTCAGAAGTGGGGAAAGGGAAAGAAATGAGGGGGAAGAGTGCAGAGGTAATTGGCAGCTGTGTCACGAGGAGGCATCAACGGGGCAGCACAGGAAGAGCAGAATCATGGGGGCGAGGCTTGCTGGTAAGCCCCTTAGTGATGGGTCATCTAGTGCATGCCCGACTTCAGGCCATTAATCAATTTAGTTGTCTAAGACATGCTCGAGTGCATTCATTCCGGGTGGTATGGCTCTGCAACCAATCTTCTAATAACCCTGGAAGGAGGCATATTTACAACCTTCTTAAGAGTAAAACGCAGAGGCTCACTCAGGCTGAAGTCATTCATTACCGGTCATTTGGCTAATAAGCAGTCTGGCTTCTCGATCTTTCCACCGATAGCTGGTACTTCCCATACTCCTTCACGTCCTGTGCTTGACAGGGGTGGTGAGAGATGGCACCGTATGTGGGTGCTTTCCAATTTTTACTGTAACCCAGCCCTGAGAACATTCTAGAGTCCAGGATCTTGGCTTCTCAGGGCCAGCTGGGATCTCCCTATGCCCGAGGACAGCAAGTCTTTTTTGCTTTTTGCTCTCTCTCTCTCTCTCTCTCTCTCTCTCTCTCTCTCTCTCTCTCTCTCTCTCTCTCTGCCCTTTTCTGCAAAAGATGGGAAAATTATCTTTGGAAACTCAGTCTGCTGATTACACCAAAATGATTCGATAACCTCTATCGAATGCCTATGAATCAGCAGTGTCCTTATAAAAAAAAAACCTCTGTGTTTGATTCTATGCGTTTCCAGCAGGACTGACAGAGAGCTGAAGGAGGGGGAGGAGTCACTCACACCAAGAATTCCACTGTCTCTATGGCCATCAATTTAATCCTTTCTGTGTTATTTGGCCAAAGTCCTCCGGAGTTTTCTACCGTAGAATCATTTGTTCCTGTTTCTTGTCATTCTTTGTCTGTCTGTCTGGATACATAAAAGTCTTCTCTTGATTCTGTTTCTTCTCTGAGCTTGCAAAGCAGTTAGGCAAAGCAATCTCAATCTGCCCCTCCATTAATTCCAAGCCATTTTGAAGCTGAAGACCCCCACAATGTGGAGCCCATGAGAGGGGCATCATCTTCTGCTGGCTTCCTAGAGAATGAAGCCACAGACCTTTGTGAGAAACTTTTAGAACAAGGAATCAGGGCATGGAAACTAGCAAAGGTAACAGAACGAAGGAGAAAAAACAGCTGCAACCTGTGTGAGCAATTCGGATTTTAACAGAGACCTCACACACCACTGCCCTCTCCCCACCTTTTCCTGGCTCCTAGCTCAGGATGAGTAATGCTTCATTATTTAGAGGGAAAAATGTACTTTGTAATCAATTTCAACATAGAAGACAATTTCTAAGACAAAACTAACCAACCAACCAACCAGCCAAGCAACCAACCAGCGTGAAACCACTCGCACATGGTCAGTCAGGGGCTGTTTATCCTCATTCAGTTCCAGGGACTCCAGATTCCGGCCACTGCTTGCCTTAAGTGATTTCATGCAGATTTAGAGGGTTAAGTTAAGCCAGGCACCAGTTCCCACTTTAGCAGGCTAAGAGAAAGGTAGAGTACAGTTTCTGCTGTTACTTACAATAAAATCTTTGAGGCATCCCTTAAGAAAAATTCAACAAGGGAGAAAAAAAAAAAGTTAGGTCTTAGGAAGAAGTCATTTGTCTTTAGCCGAATTCATTGGAGTATGATACAGATTGCTGCAGACATAAAACTGTCTGGAGTCTGGCTTCGGGGTTTAGAATGATAAAATATTCATGAAGTGTAATTTTGCATAATTTGTTTAGCTACCAAGTTATAATTTAGTTATTTGGTGCATGAATCCTTCAGAAGGTCTAAAGAAGAGAAAAATGGACTTTACACGGCGAACTCCAGCTTAGATGCAGATCCAGGTGGAAAGACAGGAAAGAAGGCATCCCAAGTGCCCTGGTTAACTCACTGCACCGAAACACACGGCAGAGAACATGTGTGCGCATGTCTATTTGCATACAATTAATTTACAATCATAACTTGACTAATATTGTGATTAATTTATTATAACAACATTATTTCCGTTTCCCATGGATGCTTTGTGCTGGGTATTTTATGGAGACTGGTTACCTGGTTTTTCTTGACATGTAAGTACACAGAAGCCAAGGAATGTGCTCGAGACGGTCTTTGATTTCAGCAAGACGCGTGCATTTAGATTATAGGATTCGTCACTCTAAGGTTTGTAAGATAGCAAATGAAATCATGTATCCATTCAGAGCATAGGCACGGCTCATCTGTGTTCAGGACTATGCCAAGGACTAACGGTTACATTTGTCAAAAGGATTCTTGTCCCCAAAGGAGATCCAGTCTAGTTGAGAGGAAAATCAGCTAGGAGACAAGGCACTCTGAGGTGTCACACAGGCAGGACAAGCTGGCATGGCCGAGCCCTCTAATCAAGATGCAGCCAAATTTCAAGTAGGAGAAACCCAGGCTCTAGGCTGGAGGCTGCTGCCCTGTGATACTCCTGGCATCTGGGACACTGTGGCATAGGATGACCCATCGCTCTTGTAGGCATCTGTAGGCTCGACCTTCTGACCCATTTTCAACACTGACACAATAAGGAGTTTGTTCTGAAAAGCATGACTCTGGGCTTTCTTTTCTTGAAACCATTGAAGGCTGAAGCAGGGTGGGGCGGGTGTAGCTCAGCACTACAGCTTGTACCTTGAATGGAAAACCAGATCCTTCGGCAGCTTCCCATTGATGTTAAGAGAAAGCCCCATTAGCTTTGCAGATGCTAGCCCGCCAGCTCTCAAAGCACAGACAAGGCCCTTGCTCTTTTCCCAACTCAGCTTCTCAGAACCTCACAGCTGGATTTCACTCCACCAGCCAACACATGCTCACCCTCAACTCCATGGTTTCGTGCGTCACCCACTCGGGGACCAGGCCAGTGTCCCCATGTGTCCCCTGTGACTATGCAGCTTCCTCCCCTCACCCCCATTTGACGCAGAAGTTTCTCACTGTGGATAGTCCACAGTCAGAACTGCTCTGAACTAGAGAGTTTTGAACCCAGATCCATCGTTTGCTGGCTCCGTGGCCTCCAGGGCAATTCATAACTGTCATTGTGAGTTATTTTCTCATCTGTAACAGGAGGATAAGGGCAGAACCGATCACCTTGGGCCTCTGCAAGAAATGAACAGGATTATAACATAAAAACATTTAGAATGAGGTGGGGTGCATCCTCAGTGAATGTTAGCAACTGTAAGGATAACGCTTGTTTGTGGATATAATCGTAACAATTTATTATCTATACACATATACAGCATACACACATACTCTAGGTAATCTATGCAGCATAGTGCTGTTAGCTATTGCTGTCACAGTGACTGGTTAACATCATCCTGAAAATGTCAACATGCCATTCCCCAACATGTCCAGGTCATGGATGTCCAAAGTATGGAGATCTGATGGTGTGCAGAGGCAAACAGAGTACACTGATGCAGGTCCCGGAGCTATCAAATCATTCTCCAGGCTGGCCTGTGGGGAGGAGCAGAGGAGCAGCCTGTTCTAGCTGTGATCAGAACTTGGTGTGTAGAGGATGTTAAGTAGATATGTGTGGATGAGTCAATTGAACTGTCGTTCTTACAGGAACGGAAGACTGGACAGAGAATAGGAGAAAAGGGCTGGGGTTGTTAGTAGCAGGGGATAGAGGGAGGACTGGGTACACCTAGGATCAGGGAGAAGCACTGGCTTGAGGCCGGTGTACTTGTAAGTGATACGAATGGTCTCCTGTGCATACTGATGACCCACATGGTCCAATAAAGCCTGGCTGGAGGGGACAGCTGGCCTACCCAGGCCATTAAAACCAAGGCCATAAAAAAACAGAGATGGGGAAGTGCAGGAAGGAATCCTTGTTCATAAACACAAGAATTCTACATGTAAGCAAAATAGATTTGATTGCAAAATGACTACCATAAAACTGTAATTTTGTATGCATTTTAAAACCAACCTTTTACAGATTACAACGGTAATACATATTCATTGCAGAGAATTTGAGATATGCAGAAAGGCAGACAAAACATGAAAAGCACCCCAGCCTCACCACCAGAATAACTACATTGATGTGGTTCTGCCTCTCTTTTCTTCTGCCTCTGCACGTGCACATTATGGGATGTGAAATTATCCATAGTCTTCTCTTCCTTGTCATGGGCCACCCAGACGAGGCACCACCAAGGCCTGCAGTCCCAGTCAGATTGCTAGGAGAGGCCAGATAGAGGAATTGTATTTTGTTCAGCACCTTTAATGCCTGGGAACAGGCATCTCCCTGCCAGGGTTATCCGAGACCTGACTCCAAGCCAGAGGCTATTGGCTACCATCAGCCTCAGAACTATTTCTTGGCAGCTCCTGGCTGGCATCTTCCGTGATCCCAGATGACATTGCTCCTATAATGGAGGCCTCCTGGAACTCTGCTTGCTGTGGTCGGTGTTTGGTGTTTCTCTAAATCCTAGCCTTTTGGTCAGTAGACTCAGTGGCTTTGGTGGGACTTGTAGACTTTGGAAATTCTTCAAGATTTTGGAAATCCAGAGCTTGACTACGAAGGGGTGGGTAAGCACACATCAGTGTACATGTTGGTTCCGTCTTAGTGCTCAAGTCTTGGCTGGTTTCCGAGGTGGGTGCACGTGGAAAGAATCCACCCTCGCCTGCATAGACTCTACTGCAGAAGATCTGAAAGGAGTGAGACCAGGATCCTAAGCCGGGGACAGGCGTTTTCAGGGTGAGATGATTTTAAGAACAAGGGGGCATCTCAGGTGACACAGCTGGATCATAAAGTCTGCCCCAGGCTCCCCTGATCTCTCTTGGCTGAAGTCATCATCCATCTAGAGCCTGGGCAAGGACCAAGCCTGGAGTGGAAGCCGCAGACTGAGTCAGGCCGTAGGGCTGAGAGGACAGGGTGGAGGACTTGGGAACAGAAACCTGACGTCCTTAGTGAGAAGAGGTTTGAGAAATTATCTTTTTTTTTTTTCTAAGATCAGGGGTGCAGTTGGGTTGCTGCACCAACTTGATTGATAAAGTTGATTCATAAAGCCCTGGGTTCAATCCCCAGCACCTCATAAACTGACTTTGGTGACCCAAGCCTGCAGTTCCAGCATCAGGGATAGCAAATTCAAGGGCAGCTTGGGCTACATGAATCCTGTCTCAAAACAACTACGATGATCGAGTTTCCCTTCCAGAGCAAGAATGGCACATGAAAGTCTCTTGGCAGGCCATCAGGCAGCTCCAGGGATGCTCACCTACTTTCTCAGCTACCCCCACCCCCCCACCCTACCCTCCACCCCCCCAGGAACTCAGTGTGCTAGGAAACTTCCGCACTAGGAACAGCACCCAGGCGTTCCATGGTGGAGGCTCATGTCAGCAGACCCCATACTATTTTATAGCTCTAGTCATACAGGACTGTCCTTCCCTTCCTGTCTCCCCTTCCCCCTTCCCTCCTTCAGCCCCCACGCAGCTTCCAGTCCTCTGCTACTGTGAGCATGGCTGAGGGAGGGAGATCTGAGAAGCAGGACTAAGACAGGTCCCAGCCAAAGTCTATCATGGAAGGACACTAAGCCTTAGCAAATTCTTGCAACAGCAGATTGGCAGGTGAAGTGGTGGGAAGCAGAGGCTGGTGTGGGATAAAGTCTAAGTAGAGACTCAGGCTAGCCCAGGGACACAGAATGCACATGTCCCTCGGGGTCCTCTGCGGCCCTGCGGGATTAGATAGTTGCTAAAATCAGGAGTGATTCTATCTCTGCAGTAATCAGTTCCTTTTCTACTAAGCCCTAATTATGAAATTTTAAGACTCCAGGAGACCTATAGAGGCAGACTTTCTGTCTCTTTATCTTCTAGCAAAACAAAATGATACCATTATTTAGATATTAGTGTATTTGTCTTAACCTTCTGTTTGTTTTTTTTTAATTTTTCATGTATTTATTTATGTATTTACTCACTATATCCTGATCGCAGTTCCCCTCCCTCCTCTCTCCCCTTCTATTTGTAAGCCAAAAAATTTCAGCCAAGTCCCAGCAAATTTTTAACCCGTCTCTTTCTCTTGGGGATGTGCACCCATGGATTTCAGTCACAATGGGAACTCAGGTCCAAAGCATGTGACAGCCACTCAGCTTTTCATCCCAAAGGGTGAAATAATCGGCAGGTGTGGCATTCAGTCAAAACCCATTCCCTCAATTAAGGGTTTCCTGGGCAGGTCACTTCCAGTTCTTTTGTAGCAACATCAAACAGAAAGTGTTTTCACACTGATTTTTTTTCTTCACCACAGCTTCATAAGCCCTTCTATGCACCATTCACTGCACTAACACAGATACAGACTTCAAACAGAGCTGCATCCATGAGGTTCGCACAAGATCAAGCCAGCCAATAACTGCAAAGATAGAGATGGGGGGAGCAGCGTACGAGCCCCACCCTCAGCCTAGAAGCTATGGGCAGCTGTTGGCTGCTGGAGGGGGAGGAGTCAGTCTTCTTCGTGGATATGGCTGCTTGTAAGGGGCTCATGCAGGTAGTATTGATGACCTCAGTGGGGAAAAAGGAGGGGGAGGAGGACAGGGAGGAGGAAGAGGGAGAGGGAGGGAGGAGGAAGTGACAGTGATACAGACAGGAAAGGTGGGAGAGGCATATGTGACCATCTGGAGGGAGTTGAGGAGAGATATAATCAAGATACATTGTATATATGTGTGAAGTTGTCAAGCAATTCATTAAATATTCGTTATATACAAGAAATAAAGGGAACAAATTTTGCTGTTACTTCTGGGAAATGGTTGAGAGCTTCAACCAGCTATTTCAGTCACCCTTCATGTTTGACTGAGAGAAGTTAGAACGGCCTGGTATCAAGGACACTTCCTTTGGCCTGTGCAAACCATGACCTGGGTCCCTACCAAAACCTGACCTATGAGTGGGACAAATCAGAAGCCATCACGCCTGCATAAAGGAAGACAGGTCTCACTAGGACAGAAAAGGACCACATGTATCAAGTATCGGGTGGATTGATTTTAGAGGAAGGCTTAGGCCTCCATCAGTAGAATAGAATACCTACCCTGACTGATGAGGAAGGACTTGGTGGATTAAGAGGGCTGGAGGCAGAGGGGCAGGTATGAGGCACATTAGTTAGGTTACAGGTTAAGTTATCGAAACAGACAGGCCCCTAAGTACAGTGGTTTGTATAACATAGATGAAACCTTCTATTCTTTGTTTAGTGTGTTTGCTTGTCTTACAATTGTCAAAAATACAACTGCCAAAACTTAGTGAAGGAAACATCTAAATTCTGTGCACTTTGGGGGTGTTAATTACACCTTAAACAGTCACCCTTTCCTTCCCACATAATACTCCATAGACAGGTGTGTAGGTAACAGTCTGCTTTGTGACCCTTTTAGTCTGTCAACTCCATCTCTAGGAAAGAGAAGGAAGATGCTGAAACCAAGGCCGAGAGGTTTGTTGAAAGGTTAAGGCTAAATCTATTTGACCTTTCTCCCACTCAGACTGAGTCACAAAGCTGAGAAATACAAGCTCGATCTGAAAGCCACGTGACCAGCTGGAACTCTGTGGGCGGGGTCCACTGTGGGCGTAAACCCATGGAAGAAGGGAGCTGGAGAGAGCTGGGGAGTCTGGCTTCCTGACGTGATCATGATGGCTCACGGTCCATGAAAGCCAAGGACCTGCAGAAACCTCCAGAACCCTTCGTTCGGGGACAGGATGGCTTCAGTTGCATTGCTGTTCGCTCCTAATGGCACTGGGGGAGGGAGTCACAACTTTGGAGAAGGGTGGGGTCAGAAACGGTGAGATCATGGCAACGTTGGGGAAACTGGGAGCGACAGCTGGTATGCGGGTGGAGTCGGGGGCAAAGGTGGACTGGGGAGCCTCCGTGCCTCCACCCTGGGAAACATTTAATAATAGAGGAGGCAGCTGTTGCTGGTGCTCGGGGTGTGCCTCTGTCTGTAAAGGGCGCTTCGTGAACAGTTCTCCCTCAGCATAAGGTTAAATGGTTTGGAGGCAAAACTGAGCAAGAGTTGGAGGCTGGGAGAGAGCGACGAGAAGCAATCCAGCCTCCCGTAATCCTGCGGTGCCTGAAACTCCTTCCACTGTGCCGACTCTGACTCCTGCAGTGTCTGTTCCAGCCTTTTCCATGCCCCCCTTTTGGAAGAACCGCCCCCTAAATATCAACTGCTGGGCACAACCAGTCCGTGGCCTCTACCGACTTCTATCTTGCATTATTAAAATGTGGTCCTTGCAAAACAGCAGATGGGAAGGTCTGGAAGATTTGAGTGTCTTCTAGGCAC
Organism: Apodemus sylvaticus; assembly: GCF_947179515.1. NCBI lineage: Eukaryota > Metazoa > Chordata > Mammalia > Rodentia > Muridae > Apodemus > Apodemus sylvaticus. The sequence goes on along the minus strand of NC_067475.1, from coordinate 82,484,474 downwards.
CATGAGGAGTGGAGAGAGCTGGTTGGCTGTGGAGATAGCTGAGCACCTGAACCTTTGACAGAGTGGTGAGAGGGATAGCTATGGTGGCTGTGGCCCGTGAGGCCAGGATTGCCGCCTGGTTCCTGTGGAGAGCAGTGCACTTGTCCTGAAGGTCCGGAGCTCTGAGCACAGTGGCCACGCAGCCTATGTCAGGTTTTCTCAGCTGCCCAGGTGACAGACAGTTGTTTTCGTTTTTCCCTCTGGGTTCTGGAGATGGAACCCAAGACCTCGCCCATGCTAGGCAAGCAGTCTACCCCTGAGCCACATCCCAAGACTGAGACTTGTTAAGTTCATAACCATTTAGGCCTAGTGCATTGAGTATGAGCTGCTTGTTCAGTTCTCAAGCACAAGGGGCCTTGCCATCCTCACCCCCATCACATGTAAAATACAAAGGGACCTTCCCATCCTTATCCCCATTACTGGTGAAGATTCTTTCTATAAGGCAAGACTGTTGGCTGATGGTCACATGGGGAAGAATGATTCAAGGTACAGGACTTCCTTTGATCCTTTTAACTTCTTTGAGCCTTAGTTTCCTCATCTGACCATGGGAATGGAACTGAATTAGACGTTATCTAACATCTTATCATATAATGGTCCATGGTTCTTACTCAGGTGAAGTAGTTCATTCCCTAAAGCATGTTATCTATCTATCTATCTATCTGTCTATCTATCTATCTATCTATCTATCTATCTATCTATCTATCAACTATCTATCTATTTATCTATCCATCTATCTGAGACATTTGAATGTGCAATTTCTCTCTTCCTTGCATTTGAGGGAGCATCGTGCCTTAGTTCTGGCTGCTATAACAAAATATAGGACTTATAATTCCTCCATACTGGAAGGTGGCAAATCCAGTATCAAGGGGCCAGCAGATTGAGTGTTTGGTGAAGGCTACCTGTATGGTGCACGTTACGTCCTCTTATAATGGAAAGTGTCCTCACCAGAAGCTGAATCTGTAGATCTTAGACCTCTGCCTCTAGATATCTCTGAGCAAGAAATATATCCTTTTATATATTACCCAGTGTACGTTGTCAGTTAAATGTATGCGTACCCATTGTTTGTGGGTTGAGCTCTTGTCCAAAAGATCAGACCAAACCATGATGGAGTCACTCATGTTAAGGGTAGGTAAAAATCAAACCAAAACTTTAAAACTCAGGAAAGTTTCCATACCCTGTTTCCTCGGCTCACCTCAAGGGATACGATGCTGCCCAACCGTGAATCTCTAGTAACATTCAGTCCTCTCAACTCAATATTCTGGAATTTTGTCCTTTGACAGGGTAGTTTGTTTTTAGCACAGGTCACCGTACCGTCTGTGCTGGGTGTAGGTAGTTGCAGCAGGAACAGGCTAAACAACCTCTGAGAGTTGGGCTGTGGCTTCTTTCTAAATATATAAAAGGATATATATATATATATATATATATATATATATATATATATATATATATATTTCTTCTTTCTTATTGGTCCTCAGCCTGTAGTCCCTCTCTTAGAAGTGCCCCTAGGTCCCAGCAAATGGCCCTCACATAGCAGACAGCTGACTTTTTCCACCCAGCAAGGAGCACCCGCTGCTGCTGCTTCTCCTGAATGGCCTCTGCTTGGGTCAGGCTCACCCAGAAAAAAAAAAGTCACCTTTAATTAACTCCGCGTCCACTGATTTGGAACCTTGATGACATCTGCCATAAATCAGAAAAAGACTCCTGTGTTCACAGGTCTGGTCTGCTCTCAAGGACTGAAGATTCCATAGGTGTGTATCTCAGATAAAAGGGACTTTGGGGTCAGGGTTCTCAGGATCCTCCCTAACTCAGCTTTGAAGGCAGGAGTCACGACCTCAGTACCTACAAAGATCAACAGACATAATGACCCCAGAAAAACTCCAGAAAGTGAGCAGTAGGGAGCATGGGGACTTATGGCGGTACAGTGGCCTGTGCTAGAAATGTGATCTCTGATAGGAATAACCTCTCTCGACTGAACACCTGGTGCCATCAAGTTGGAGAACCGCCAACATAGTCTGGAAGTTCTGATTTTCATGTGAGGATAGCAGTTTTAATTTCCATAATTAAAAAAAAGAATGAAGAGGGTGTTTGGGACAGTGAAACTATGTAATATGATGGTAGATTATTATACATTTATCCAAATCACCTCACAGACAAAGAGTGATTTAATGTAAACTGTGAACCTTAGGTCAGGATGCTTGTGAGTGTAAGTTGGAGCCTCTCTGTGCAGTGCCACGGGGAGGAGCTGACATTGGAGAGAGCTGGGTACGTCTTGGAGCTGTGGGATATGGGGGCCATCTTTAAGTCACAGTTAAGCTTATGGGTCAGAAGCAAAGTGACTTGTTGACCACTGGTATGTGTGTGTTCAGTTTTAGGGAAAGACAAATCCAGTTAAATGCAGTAGCAAACATGTCCTGGCCTGAGGACCCCAGCTCCAAGGATGGAGAAATTTCAGGAAGAACGTGACTCCATTGTCAAGCGAGGTCTCCTGTGTGGCAGCACCTCTGAGGAAGGAGAGGTTGGGCGTGTGAACCAGACAGCAGAGATGGGCTGAGGCTAACTGGGGTAGGTAAGGTGGGAGGGGTGGGACCCACTGGGATCACGGGGCTAAACCTGTCTTTACCCCTGAGGAAGGCTCTTTTAGCCCTCGAATGCAATTCCATGAGCAGAGTGGCACATCACCTCACATTTGTACTCTGAGTGCCTTCAATGGCTGGCTGGAAAATTCCTCCTCCAATTATACATACTTCTGCAGAAGGGTACACAGCTGTAACACACCACAGGGGCAGGGGAAAGCATTGCAATTGGATACACTGAATAATGTGCTATTTCAACAATACCGGGAAGAATGTTGTATTATTAAAACACCACGGTCGTTTCAAAGAGCAACACGAAAGTCACCATGAGCAGGCATTAAGATCTGAGAATAACAAATATTGAGTTTTTCTCCAAGCTATGGTAGAGCAGAAATCCTTCAATCTGTTTAAACTTTCAGAGAATAGACAGGCTTTTAGAGGCAGGGATGGCTGGGGTGAGAAAGAAATCTCTTTGGCTCTTATTCAGCACCAGAATGGTGAAGGCATGGGTGTTTAACATCTCTGTAAGCGAGCTGTGCGGGCTCCGCAGAGTGTGTTGCTGAGCAACTCTCAAAGGCGTGGGCTTAGTGCAGAGTGCCAGCCCAGGGTACTTGGACTCCTAAATGCCCACCTTTTCCTGGAATGCGCCAGCATGGGGCTAAAATGACAGAGCTTTCAGCTCCCATAATGATGCTCATTAGCTAGGGATATGATTGCTTTATGAATTATATTAGGTTAAACTTGAGTGCTCCAAATCCTTTCCCAGAATCCCCCTCATTCTAGATCACAGACTCCCTCCTTGTATCTGGTCCCTAGACTGTTTCCTTTCTTATAAACTGCTCTACCTATATCTTACCCTTATTTTGGGTATTTACTAGCCAAACTGGTACCTCTTTGGCCCACTAAAACTTGGCCTCCTGGAAGCTTCCTAGATGTCCTAGCTATGGTCATTTGATTGTTGGGGGCAGGGGAACTATGAACACTCATTTGAGAAACAAGAAGAAATAAATGGGGAAAAAACCCAATAGTTGTTTAGTCTTTGAGCAAGGGATGCACAGGTGGTTTTCATCTGTCCATGGAACCATAGTAGGATTACCCCACCCCACCCCACCCCCAAAGAAGCTAAAACTCTCATTGTTCCCCCCAGGACTTTACACATTGGCTGCTCTAGGAAGGTAACTACTGTTTAGCTTCAGGGAATGAGCAGGGTTTCTTACTTCATCTGTGTGTTTGCCTTAGTCTCCTCTCTGCCACCGTAGAAATTGGCTGACAAGCTAAAATGCAGCTGTGGAGGTGGGAGATGGGCACCCTAACAGTATTCCTACAAGACACATCAACATCTTGTCCTAAGCCACGGGAGACTCTAGATCCCAGTTCCAAGCTTCAGTGCGGTGACGTAAGCTCAGTCGGTTCCAATTCCAGCTAAAATCTTCATCCACTGGTCTCTTTCCTGTCAATCTCTTATTCATTAAACTTTTCACTGTTTCAACACTGTGACCCGGGAGGGTGGAATGGAGACAGGGTTGGGAAATGGTACCATCTGAAATTGAAGCCTCAAAGCCTTAATATCTCATGGATGACATCAGCCATCTGCTGCAGAGACAACTTGAAATAGACTATAGATAAGCTTAGAGAGTCTCCCTAGACTCACCACAAAGACCTCATCTGAACACAATTTAATCCAAGGTAAATAGTAATCATGGAAACAGCATCAGATTTATGATAAAAATGAGTTTGTGCTCAACCTGGGGTATTAAAAATAAAAATGAGAAGTCTGTACTGAAGAGTCATCTCTGGTCCTGTCTGAATGGGTGGCTATCTTGATGGGCTCCAGGGGTCCTCTAGCCCATTTGGTGAGTGCCACTCAGTAGGGCAGAGAATTGTCACAGCTTGATGACACCAGCCATTAAAAAAATCTTCCCATGCCCTGTTCTGTGACCTTGCCTGGAGCCAGTAATTTGGCTTTTCAAAAATACTTTATACTTTAGAAAAAATGTGTTCAGCAGCTGCCAGTGTCTCATGAGTTTGATTAGTTTGAACTAATCACCTAGAACCTCAATGAGTTCACAAAATTGAGCTTGATCCCTAAGATCTGAAGACTTCGGTGACCTTGTTAAGATGCCAGCCAACCAGCTCCAGTCTCATCTGAAATGCTCAGAGGAAAGTCCTCATAGACTAGAAGAAGCATGGAAAGACCCCTGTAACAAAGAAGAGGCTCACCCATCTCAGTGGGCATTCTTTCTCCAAACCTATTAGCCAGGTCAAGGGAAGGATTTCACAGTCAGCCCAGGGAGGAGGTGGTCCTGATTCTACAGCATGTACAGCAGGTGGACTTCTCAGAGCTCTTTGGGTTCCCAAACAAAGGGACTGTCTGTAGCTATGACAGGTCTTCTGAAGAGGTCAGAACTTTGCCATTGCATGATAATCACCTGCCTTCTTTCATTTTTTCCATCCCTGTATTGGTCTTTTTAGGTGGCTATAACACAACAACATAGACTGAGTTTCCTTAAAACACAAGAAATAATTTCCTCACAGTTCAAACGGTTGGGAAGGCAAAGATTAAGATGCTGGTAGGTTTGGAGGATTCAGTTCCTTGTGAGAATTGTCCTGTCATACGGCTGGCTGCCTTCTCACTGTGTCTTCTAGAGGAAACAAGGGGTAGGGAGAAAATAAACTCTGTGAAGTCTCTTCTCTTACAACACTAATTCTGCCAGACAAGGTCTCTATAATAATAATAATCTAATTAACCTTCAAAGCTCCATCTCCTGATGCTGTCACTCTGGGATGGATAGACATTCAGTCCCCATCCCCAGAAGCTTCCTTTTTTAGTTTGTTAGTAGCTTTTCCTCAAGCTCCTAAGTCTCTTGCTTGGGGTAGGAGTTGCTAAGAAGAACCCAGGGGTGAAGGGTTCTACAAATGGAGGCTCAATTTTCTTTTAGAGACATATCAGGAAAGTTCATGTAGGCTTGTTGGATGGAGCTGGTCCTCCTTGTCTCATGTCTATGTCTAAAATGAAGATAGGATCTAGAGAGAGAGTTCAGAGTTTATAAGTGCTTCTGCACAGTCATGGGGACCAGGGTTTGGAGCACCTATATAACACGCCACAGACACCTATGATTCCAGCTTCTGGAGATCTTACACTGTCTTCTAGCCTCTAAGCATGCACAAGTATGTATTACCCTTAATAGCCAAATGAATAAAAATAAATCTTCAATCAATAAATATATTGAAGGTATAAAACTCAAGGCCATAGCTCAGGTTGAAAAGCCCCAAAGTCATCTGATTGTTCAGAACTCTCAGGCTCCATTTGACAGAGATGGTCACTACCTTGCATTTATTGCCAAGATGCAGAGAACAGATCCCGGAACTGTTTCTGAGACACCTTCAAAACTGACTCCTTAGATGTTTTGGTCATTGGATGTGATCCTTACTAGGAAGTCGGACTGTGTTAGTCAGTTCTCCTCTACCGTAAGTCGATGAACATCCTGGGACAATCAACTTTATAAAGATGGAAGGTTTACTACAGCTCACACATTTAGAGATTTCAGTCCATGATCAGTTCTCCATTCCTTTCAGGCCTATGGTGAGGAAAGACTTGATGGGAATGTGTGGTGAGAAAGCAGCTTACCTCATAGACAGGAACTGAGCAAGCGAAGAAGTGAGGTCCCACTGCTCCCCTTCAAGGGCGCACACCCAGCCATTAGAAGATCTTCTCCTAGGCTCCACTGTTCAATGGCTCTGTCATCCTCCAATAACACCAAGCTTTTGGTGACCAACTACAGCAAGAATGCTATCGCTTCCCCACCTGACATCAGACAACAATCCATTCAATGGGGCGCCATGGCCAAGAGCATAGCCACAGACATCACTGGGGTTTTAAGCCTTCTACATAAGGGAAGGGGTGCTCTCAAGTATTTTGCCCGGCGAGCATACTTCTCTAGCGTTGGCACTTGGATCTCTTTTCTCTCTTTCTCTCCAGCCTTAGCATCCATTCCTTGTTCTTCATAGTTGTGCTACATTAGGAATCCTCCAACGTCATTTTCCTTCACATCCATCCTGGCCCCACAGCCCAGCCAGCCATGTGAATTCTCTCTATCTCGAAGCAGTGTCAAGAGGTGACACTAGACCAGACAGTAATAAAAAAAAAAAGGCCTAGGAGGCAAAGCAGCACCAACATGGCTGTGAGCGTGAGCGGCTCCTCTCTACTCACAGAGCCTTTAGAAAAGTCACTTAACTTTTCTGTTTTCTCCACAGCAACATCTGCAAAGTCTCCAAGGCACAGACATAAACTCTAGCCATTACCACTGTTTCTGCTTGCAATGGGGAAGTGAAGCGCAGGGTGGGAGCTCCGTGGCCAGGCAGGCAGACTGCCTTCTTAGAGTTATTGGTACCCAGAGCTCGGCTCCAGGAGTAAGATCACGATGAGACATCAGTCTCAGAGAAAAGATGGGCACGAGGCCTCATTCAAGCTTAGCAGAAAAGATCCTAAACAAACTGATGATCAGAAATCCCACTCAAATACTAGGACTCCAGGACCCTAAGACTTGGATCATCAGAAGTCTGTCTCCTTCACGAACAAGCATAACCTGGTCCCACCAGCAGTAAGGTTGAATATTAACCCTGGAATCCAGGACAGTGCTTACCCTCATAGTCGGGGTTGATCATAGGAAGCAAGATTGTGGAGGAACTTGAAATGAATCCCAACCACATCAGTGTAAAAAGTAAGGCAGGAGTTTCATAAGGGTCACATGTAGCATGGAATTCCCTTGGCCAAAACCAGAGCAAACATTTTTGGCCTCTGTCCCCAAGAGGAAAATCTCTCTGCAACCCAAATTGCTTGTTTATTAGCAAATGTGAATAATGTACAAATTAAGCCACCTGCTCCTGTTGAATTAATTTAGGTTATACTGGGGCTGGGATGGAGTGGCTGATGCTTTCCTTAACACAATCATGCAAATTAACACGTGCCTGACTTCTAGGCAGATCCCCACTGTCCGCTGCAGGGGGTGCTAAGGGGAACCAGGCAGTAGACCTTAAAGAAACCAATAACCTTTGCCTTATCTGTCCTGACAGTTTCTTGCTGCTTTCTACAGGAGCCGTTGGGGGAGAATATTCAGTATCTTTATTATTATATTTTTTATCTACCCAATGGTGTAGGAAACCCAAAAACAAAATTGTGCAAAGTCTAACTTAACGATTGATGTCCAGCACAGTGTCCGTCTTCTGAGCTGAGGATGTTGCTTATGCCTGTCCCCTGGGACTCCTATCTGAGTGATTGAACAACTCATAATCAGCTGGGTTATTTAGAGCTTCCAAGAAAGCACCTGCCCAAACACCCTTGGTGAATGGCTTTTTCCAATATGCAGAGGACAGGAGCAAAGTAGAACATCTTTCCTCAGAGTCACAGGCATACAATGTCTCTGCATTGTTGGGGGAGATGAGTGTAGAGAGCGTGAATTGTGTGGAACAGAACTTGAGCCCACACGCTAGCATCCTTGTGTGCAAAGATAGGCATCTGATGGAGTCAGCTTTTCACTCTATGGTATCAAATAGCTATACTGGGGTGAGAAGGTGCCCATGTGGCTGGTCATCCTTGTGTTATTGGAAGGGCATCAGTGCTGAGCATGACCTGCTGTTACCCCATAGCCTGACAAGTCAATTAAACAGAAACATGCACTGCTTTGTCAGCAGTTTTCAGCAGCTATGTCATGTACATACATGTGCTCCTGTGACCACCAGGTGTTACGGTGAACAAGTTTTGTGAACCACATGTTCTTTTGACTCAGGATGAGCTAGCCTGGTGTTGTGGGGGATACAGATTGCAGATAATATAAGGGTGGTGCATGGCTCCCACCTCTGCGTCTTCATAACTTTCTACGGATTCAGGAGCACAAGACCACCAAGCTGTCAGAAGAAATAGGGGGAAAGATTAAGGTTGAAATTCCTATTATAGATTTAAAAACATAGGTATAACAGTAACTACATAGATAACATTCATCTTCTCTCTTGGCTAAATATCATGTGTATGAACACAAAGTAGTTTCTCATGAAACTTGTCAACCAGAAAATACTATGGTAAGAACATAATTTTTTCTTAATGTTTGCGTCATAGCTGGACCTAGTGTCATATGCCTTTGAACTCAGCTTCTTGGAAGGCTGAGATGGGAGGATCACAAATTTAAAAGCCATCTGAGCAACTTGGTGAGAACTTGTTTCAAAAATTAAATGATCAAAGGTCTGGGAATGGGTGTGGTGAGATGACTGAGTAGGTAGAGGGGCCGGCCGCCCAGCCTGACGACCTGAGTTCAAGTCCCTAGAAGCCACATGGAAGAAGTAAGCACTAACTCTTCCGAGATGTCTTCTATCCTTTACACTTGCACTGTGGACTGAATGTGTGCATGTGTGTGGGTGTGTGTATGTGTGTGTATGCACATAGACACACACATGAAGTGAATAAAGGAATGAATAAATAAATGTAATTATCAAAAGAGGACTGGAGATGTAGTTCAGGGGAACAGTGCTTATGTAGCATGTATGAGGCGCTAGGTTTGATTCTCAGCAACAAATGCATGTATACCTCCCAACACACACACACACACACACACACACACACACACACACACATACACGAGCCCACTTGCACATTCTCTAGGTTTTTATAAGTCACATCCCATGTATGGAAGGCTGCATGTAGTATTAATTAATTTTTGTTAAACACCCCGAAGGGAGACAGCTATACATACAAGCTGCTAAACCTGTGAATTATGTTTGTGTGTAGTTCTATTCGGCATGTGTATACAAACAAACGGATCTAATTTAAAGTTGACACCCCCCAACTGGTAATAGATGTCACCACGCAGTATCCATGGAGGCAGAATGATTTTTTTTAAACAGTTTTCTGAAACGCTTTGTCCTTCCTCATGGGTAATTTGTCTGTCACTTTCTGACGTTCCTTTGCCCTGCTGGCTCCTTGAGCAGCTTCAAAGCCCAAATTTCCCTGCAGGCGAAGGCATAGAACAATAATTCTGCACAAAAACAGCTGCTTTGTTATGCTTGAGGTAGGAATTGTGATGATGGGCAATGTAAACTAAACAACTCTCCCGCTGCATTTGAAAAGATCTTGACAGCTCAAGTCTCACAGGTCTCTGTTTTGTTCCTTGAAGAATCCACACTATGAAGAACTCACGGTGCAAACATATTGGTTCTCTGGGAAAGTGTCCCGGTCTGGGGACTCACGCATTGGAAATGTATTGCATCTTAGTTCTGAAGGCTGGAACGCCAGGATCTCGGCGTCAGCAGGGCTGGACTCCTCAAGGGCCTCTCTCTTTGGATTGTAGGATGTTCCAGTTGCTTCTCCTGTCTCTTCTCATGGTCATCCCTTGGTGTGTGTCTCCGTGTCCCACTCCCCTCCTGTGGCCACAGTTGGTTGGAGCTTACTTTGATGACCTTGTTTTTCTTGATTACTTCTTTAAAAAACATCTTCAAATATAGTCACATTCAAAGTTCTGGGAATTAGGATCTCAATATAGGACTTTATATTTGGATCTGAAATGTCCCCCCAAAGGACCTTATACTTGATATTATTTGACAATGGTGAAAAGTTCATTAATTGATATAGTGATCTCTCTCTCCCCCCTGTATGTATGTAAGTGTGTATGAGAGAGAGAGAGAGGGACTCTCTCTCTCTCTATGTAAGTGTGTATGAGAGATAAAGGGAGAGGGAGAGGGAGAGGGAGAGGGAGAGGGAGAGGGAGAGGGAGAGGGAGGGAGAGAGAGAGAGAGAGAGAGAGAGAGAGAGAGAGAGAGAGAGAGACTTCCATATTGGAGTCCTGGGTCTTGAACATGCCAAACACATGCCCTTCATCATTATATTCCTAGTTCCCTTTATGCTTTATAATTTGTCTCAGGTATGTGTTACAGTACCAAGAAAAAGCTAACATACACATTGAGGGACATAATTCAGTCCATAACAGTGAGGTTTGCTCTTGGCATAGAGTATCTGTTCAGCTGATGAAAACCTCCTCTGTAGTTTCCAAGACATGAACTTTATCCCAAAGCTTATCTTTTTCATCCTCACTTAATTTCCCCAGCCTGCTTCTGGTTTTCCTGTGGCTGTCTCTGGTGGGATTGGAGAGAGCTATCTTGACCTAAAAACCATAAAGAGGTCATATCTGGCCTCGATTCATGCTAGTGATGGAGGACCTAGAAAATGTGTCACGGAATCAACGGTAAACGACTCCAACCTGAACCAAACTAGCACACCCGTGTGATGGCTCTCAGGTCCCTAGACCAAGATGGCAACCTGAATTGTCACACGGCTTCATCTAATAGAACACTGTGTGGTGATAAGAATGTTCTTATCTGTCCCCCACAGTGGCTACTCATCCTGCATGACTAGGGTATCCATGGGGCTGGATTTCTAATTTTGAGTCATTGCCGTGTCAGTGCCTATGCATGGATAGATGTAGTTGTCTTGGACAGCGTAGTCATAGGGCAAGGATGAGCAGGCACAGCCCTGGCACTTGCCGGTTCTGTAGAACTGGAGCACCAGAGCACCACCCCTCCTACGACACTCTGCCTCCTCTATTAGCTTGAAGTGGCCTTTGGAGAAAGAAGCTATCACAAGAGTTAGCTTGAGTATTCAGTCCCTGCCATTAGCTTCAAGTTGGGATGCCCATAAAGAGCTGGCTTGGTTTATTGCCTTGGATACAAAAGTTTCCAAGAGACCAGATGAGCATAGCTAGAAATGTTCTTAGCCACAGTGGAAAAGTTCCTGACTATGAAACATATGTCTGTGGAAATATTAACCCGGAGATTGGTTGAAAGCAATTTTGAGCCCACTGTGGACCCTTTCTCATGCGCCTTGCTGAGAGTGCAAGCCAGAGAACTCGGGGCTTGGGTTAAAATAGACGCTGTGCACGTTCCTTATTCCTTACTCATTGTTTTTAGGTTGGTTCGTAAAGCCCTACACTGTACGCAGTTAAGTTCTTTGGAGAATCAAGTCGCTCTTGCTCACGGTTATCAGGCCCCAGGCTCCGTGAAGCTCAGGTAGGCACCAGTTTGGAGTCCGACCATTTTTGTTACTTCACAGAGGTAAGCAGGGTGGGAGTTACCCAAGACAATGAAGGTAGCCATTACCCTTCGTTGGGCTAAGTATATAATTTCCCCAGTGATCCTCTGAGTAATAACAAAGACTTATGTGAGATACATGTAGTGTTATATTCCCTGGGGCTTAATATGGCTCTGAGTAAAATTGATTTTCTGAAATCTTGCAATATACCTCATCAAACTAAATGAAACCTGCACTGCTTTTATAAGAAGTGATTGGATTTTGTGTGATAAATTAACCCTCACCATCAGAGAGGTGCTGGGTAATAGGATGGTTCATTTCAGCCCCCATAGAGACCATCCAGGATTTTAATTTTTTTCTACAGGACTTGATTCAATTCCCTCTGGGATTGGAAGGAGGTCTCACCCAACCCAGAGTCTCTTAGGATTTATCCGGCATGGTTGAAAAGAATTTGTGTCTTTGTGCTAAGTGGTATTGCTGACCTCTGAGGTCAGAGGTGAGAGGTGATGCCACACAGGGAATTTTGGAGAATTCTTCGGGAAGTAGGTCTTGTGGAAAGGCAGAAGAGGGCTTTCTCTGAGAGCAAGAGCACATCTCTCCCCTCTGCAACACAGCCAGCTTTGTTGGGAGGTGTGCGGTGCCTCCTTGCCTGCTCTTTAAGCTTTATATATTGTTTATATATTCATAACACTTCTTGGGTGGCTGAAATCAGCTTTGTAACTCGGAGAGAAAATGACTGGCTATCTGAAACAGAACATTCCCTCTGTAAATAAGCACAGGAACCATGCCTTAAGCGACCCAAGGGGGACATCTTCCTTTGGAAGAGAAAAGTAAGTATGATTGGGCTTTGATTCAATCCATCCCTAGGAGACGGTTCCTAAGGTAATGCAGCCTGAGAGAAATCACTCCAAGCTAATCCAAGGAGATGACAGGGTCCTCCTCTGTGGGGGTGATCAGAATCTATTAGGCACAAGAACACAGCTCTCTATGACAATGCCAAAATCCAAGGGCTATGGTGGATCATGGGCCCGGGGAATGCACAGCAGCCCTGCTTACTTGGTTTCCCTTTACACAGACAGCATACTGCTCAAAATCAGACTCCTTTCAGTATGGTGGATTTGGCAAGGGCAGGCAGACCCTCTAAGGGTAGAAATAAATGAGGCTCAGTCTGGCCAAAGGCCATTTCCTCTGCCCCAATCCAGCTCAGAGCATATTGATTCTGGGTCCACATGCACTCATACCATAAGTGTATTATGGAGGTCAGAGGTCAACCTTATAGAGTTAACTCTACCCTTCTACCTTTATGTGGGTTCTGGGGTTCGAGCTCAAGCCATCAGGCCTGGAGAGTGGCTTTACCCACTGAGCTATCCTGCACCCATAATATTTTCTTTATCAAAGTAACACTCAAAGCATGGCGGCATGCAGTTGTCCTGCTTTGATTCCTTTCTTAGTGTGCGACCTGGGTTCTAAGCATGCGAAGTGCTCAGGGAAATCTGGTTGCAAGAGAAGGTTAATAAAGTTCCCTGAGGCCGCCCAAGAAGAAATGGCTGCCTCGAGCAGTTACGAGGAAGATCCTATGAGGGCAGCTGGGACAGATTCCTAGCCAGGTCACAGGGCCATGTCACCATGTCCCTTCTGAATGGCATCTCTTCCAGGTGCTACGGAGTTCCGATCATTTTCTATTTGCTTTGTATTACCCTGTCTACACCTGGAACCTTGGCCCCTGATCCCTGGCAAGTTTGGTCCAGATCCTAGATTCCCTTGAGATCCAGTTCTCATTTCATCTTTAGACAGAGAAAATGGGGGCAGGAGCTCAGTCTGTAAAATTCTTGCTTCTCAGGAATGAGGACGTGACAACACCCTTCCCCTTCCACCTCCAAAGGCAGTATAGAAGCACACACTTGTAGTTCCAGCTTGAAGGAGGCAGAGGTGGCTAGAGACCCCTGGGTTTGCTGGCCAGAGTCTGCCCTATTTTGTGAGCTTCCAGCCAGTGAGACCCTGTCTTTAAAAAAAAAAGAAAAAAGTTAGATATCACCTGAAGAATTACTCCTGAGGTCAAGCTTTACCCCTTCCCCAGCGCATACATGTGCATTGTACCTCTATACACAGGTGCATGCATGCAAGTCCCCAACACTATAAAATAAGGAAGATAGATTTGGGGAACTGTTGTGACATAGGAGTTGCAATCTTGTATTATTTTCCTTTGGCCTCAGAGTGCTGAAGAATACAGGCATGTGTGTGCATGTGTGTGCATGTGTGTATGTGGGCGTGGGTGGGAACACAATTCCTTTCTTTGTGGTTGCAAAGAGCACCTTCCAAGAGAGCTCTAACCCTTCCATAATATGCTAAATGTTCATTTTTATTTAGTTTCTACTTTCTTCATATTGCAGCAAGAATCCTGGTTTCCAACTTTCACTTCTATAAATAAGGGTATTTAAGAGAATTGCAGGGTATTTATATCCTCTCTAGCTTCTGTTCTATCTCACAAGAGCACATTATTCCAGGAGACGCCCATGCTCCCATGTTGCTCCAGAACATGAAAAAAAGAGGTTTCCTAGCACTTGGGATGCCCTGGAGTTGGATGCCCACTTCTGAGACACCACTTGGCCCAGATGTGTCCAGATGGGCTGTGTTGTTGGTCTTTACACCTTGCTGAGATGATTTTAGAGACACACTCCTTGGGTTGTCACCGTGACTGCGAGGCTCTGACAAAGGTCCTCAAGTGCCTGTTTCTCAGATCTGCTGTTACATCTGTAGAGTTAACTACCCTCTTTTACAGGCCCTGACCCTGATGAGTTCTCTTCTCGTTAAAAACAATGATGGAAGACCATCACTAGGAAAGCAGCTCCTCTTGCAAGTTCATCTGAGCTATGGTTTTTGAAGGAAGGAAGGCAGGATAGAGCCTGTATTTCTCCTGTTAGAATGCATCACATGCCTAAAGAGGGCCTGAACAACAGGCTCAGGGCAGGAACCACTGTCCTTGGTCCTGAATCCAAACGTCCGTGCTGATGGAATGTTGATTCCCTGGAAGCATCTCCTTTTCCCAGGAGCAGCGCGCCCAGAAAGGAAGGACAGAGGCTGCAGACAGCAAGAGAGGTCTCAAAGGGATACCGGTGGAGAAAACATTTTTTTTTTAACAATATAAAGGTTTTTATTTGACAAACCTCATACTTCTTCTTTCTAAAGAGCCAAGTTTAAAATGAAAAAAAATTGTAGTTTCTGCTTTGCTCTTGAAGAAATATAGCTGTGACTTATGCTGTACAGTGTTGCCTATGTTATATAATATTTACAAAGTTTGTGTATATTTGTCACAAATCTAGGTACAGATATATTTGCTGGGGTGTGTGCGAGGGCGTCACAGGTAACTGCGCTCCACCCTGTTCACTGAGCTCTATCAGCCCAAGCCAGCAACGGTTGAATCTTCCCCTTATATTGGTTGGTGTGACTTGTTGCAAACACAATGTTTACTGATCAGTGCCAATTCTTAGCCATATTAAGCATTTCAGCCATGCTATATATGTCCTGTGAGATATGCACTCTCCCTTTGGTTCCAGTAAAATTTCCCTGTAAGTTTCTAGAAGTATCTTTCATTTCACCATAATCTCTTAGTCTTGGAAAGGGCTCCTCATGAAACACAGAAGACAAGAATAGCACGGAGAAGTCTCATGCCACAGCTGACAACTTGAGAGATTTCTGAGAACAGTGTTTTTTCAGATGGAAACCCAAACTGGAGGCATTTTCAGGTCCCTGGCAGCTCTCTACACCTTGACTGGTCTATGCCAGGAGATGCAAGGAGCCTGTTTACAACTAGAATGTAAAGGCAGACAATTTTATTGCTATGTCTATTTCTGGTTAACTGAGAAAATTATTCCTTGTAGGCACAAGTAAAACCTTTGAGGTTTTTCTTCTTGTTCCCTGTATGGCTGGGGGGGGGGGGCAGGCAGCAGTAAACAGTCACGCCCCACTTTGTTTCTAGTTAAATGAATTATCATCATAATAATTACCAGTCAAAACATCTGGTTTGGGAACAGATTGATTCAGAAATTTTTCAGTGCAAAATGTGAGCTTATTTTCTAACCCTGCCCTGGCTTTGCAGCTCCTTGGCCTGACTGCCACACCAGTTGAGCATGAACCCTTGGAGGTTGGTGTTGTATTGCTTTCTAATTTGGGATGAGCTATCTTAAGATAAAATTATTAGGGGCTGGAGAGATGGCTCAGCAGTTAAGAGCACTGACTCCTCTTCCAGAGGTTCTGAGTTCAAATCCCAGCAACTACATGGTGCCTCACAGCCATCCATAATGAGATCTGACACCCTCTTCTGATGTGTCTGAAGACAACTACAATGTACTTACATATAACAGTAAATAAATCTTTTTAAAAAAAGATACAGTTATTGTTGTGCATGGTATCATTTTCACATCTCTTTATTGCTTGGTTGGTTTTCTAGTAAAACCATATTTATAAACCCAGAGTCTGGTTGCTCATATCTGTCTCTGTTGCTTCTCTCCATGAGGCCTCCTAGGAGAGCCACCCGGTCGGGGTCGGTCCCTTTGGCATTTATTAGGAAGATGCTGTGAGAGATTCTTGTCTAGGATGTGATAGGGTGAGTGTCTGTGGTGGGGCTTGATAGAATAGATTTCCAGAAGTTTGAACCTATGTTTGCATATGCATGTGTGTACCCCCAACACACACACATACACACACACACACATACATACACACATACATACATACACACATACACACACATACATACATACACTCATACATACACACACACACATACACACACATACCCACACATACACTCATACAAACACACACATACACACACATACACTCATACACACACACACACACACACACACACTAGACAAAACAGACAAAGGAACCATTCCCAGGCTTATTGCACCTGACTTCGTTGCGCAAGACTTTGTAGGAAATCTTTCCAAAGCACGCCGACTGGAGAACAACCCAGGATATATGGATATTTTTCAAAGCCAATAACCTTAGCTCTAGAACGTTTGTCCTGATATGAGGGTCTGACTAAAAATCCTGGTATTTGCTTAACCCAACCAAAGCTTAGGCATGTGTTCCTGGCATCGTACACTGAGAGCTGGCTAAGCATGACGTTGTGCTAGTCAGCCAGAGGAAGAAGGTCAGTGTGAGCCGCTTGGTGACACAAAGTTTAAGGGTGACAAAGCAGGAGATTTGGCCATATCATTATAAAATGCTCAACTTGCACAGGGGCAGTTCGTCAGGTAAATCTGGGAAGTAAACAACTGGGGTGGGCGGTGCTTTTCATTCTAGATTTCCTCAGAGCCCCAGGCTCCCCCGAGAAGCCCAGGAGAGCTGCTCCAGGCCTGCATGCCCACTTCGAAGACAGCCAGCTTCCATCTCTGGCCCACTCAAACCTCACAAAAGGGTTGCTTTTTGAAACCTCGGTCTGATGCTTAAAATGGAGACAAAACAAAGACAAACATTAGACTGGATGATCTGTAAGAATGCTCTCGGCTCTGAGATTTCAAGATCATTTTTTTTTTAAGTGTCTTGCTGAGGAAAACACATTTTCCTCTTTTTTAAAACAGACTCGTGTAAGACTACATCAACTCTTTTGTGTGTCAGAGCCATCTTAGAAAATGCTAATTTAACATTTGCAGTTTAAAAATAAGTCAAGGAGAGAAGTTCCCTTTGGCCCATAAGAGGCATATATAAACTTTAGAATGCTTCTATCAAACAGAAGTTTGGGTTTTCCCAGACTGGGAGTCTTCAGGAATAGAGAGCAGCAATATATTGATCCCTAACACTCTTAGGATCTTGCCCAGAAGGACAGAAGTGGGGTGGATCTGGCTGGGCTGTCTGACCAAGCTGACAGGATGGTGTTGGAGATCGGAATCTCCCTGGCCTGAAATCTCCTGCCTGGGCTCTCTCCATATTAATGAAGGGCAATTAGGAGTCCATTGCTCATTGAGAATATCTGCTCAGAACTGTTTTTCTGTATAACCACACCAACACCTCATCCTGTCAGAAGGAGAGGACTGGTCTAGAGACCATTTATTCAGGGGTCAATATACTCACCAGAGAGGCAAAGAGCTAGGAAGTGTTTTGAGAGCCCATAAGTTGCCACAGCAAAGTACTACTGACCACATGGCTTAAAGAAGAAGTTTTTCTTCTCATCATTTGCAGGGCAAGCAGACTAAGATGAGGCTACTGTCTCGTTGTGTCCAAGGCTGCCATTTCTTCCCGTGTCATTGTAGAGTGCCTATGTGCCAGTATCTGCCTTTTCTCTGTCTGTTTGTCCTAATCACCTCTTCTTATAAGGACAGCAATCAAATTAGATTAGGATACAGCCCACTGACCTCATTTTAACTCAATTAAATATAGTCACACTCTGAGGTTCTGGTATTAGGGCTTTCCCATGGGAATTTGTGGGAGGGCACAATTTAGCTCATAACTGTGCTATTAAAGATGGGAGATTTTGAGCTGAACTTAATAACACTATTATTATCATTAGTTATCACTACTTGGTGCTCACTTCTCTCCTCATGATTAATTTCTCGTCAGGCCATCTGAAACGCCTCTCTTTAATTTTCCTGTGTTTACTTTTCCTGTGTCCCTGCATAGAACTGTCCACTTGTGGCCAGAGCTGGGGGCTAAGGGTGGTTCAGTGCATCTGGGTTGGGAGAACATGTCGGACACAACCTTCTTGGGAATGGTTTTGTATATCCTCCGTGTACGGATCGGCTCCCGGCATTTTGGTATGAGGTATTTAATGATAAGACCATTCTGATTTTGTTTCAAGGTAGGGAAACTTTTTTTTTTTTATAGCTACCAAATAAGCAATCATGGCTATGCAGAGACAGGATTTTAACAGTGGGACAGTGTGTCACCTTTGGGGTCAGACAGGAAAGATAAAAATAGCTCCACACAATGGGGATTATGAAAAGTGCCTATTGAGCGGTTGCTGAAACCGGCTAGGGCCATAAAGGGAAGCGAATGCCCGTGGAGAGGTGACCTTCCGCATGCATTTGTAAGTGAAGTGCTTCCTGGGATGGCAACTACCGGGGCTCCATAAATACCGGGTGATTGATTACTAGGAGAGAGAGAAGCTGGAACTGTCATGCCAGACTTTTGTTTTTAATATTTGAAGAAGCCTGAAGTTAAATCTTCCAGTACTGCCTTAGCTTAACTCTGGAGCCGGAAGATGATAATTTTTACTCAGGAAAGGATTCAGACTGAACGGAGATTCGGAGTTACTAACAAGCATGGACATCTTGCCTGCCCAGTCCTAGGTGTCAGATATGTGTCTACATTGGTTAGACACTCCCTAGCACCCCTTCTGCTCTAAATGTTCCTCAGCGAATGAGTTTGGGCAGTTCTGACTGCAGTCCCAGAGTCTTTTTGCAAGATGGGGCTGGGACCTTGTACTTCCACAAACTTGACTGTTGTGACACATAATAAAAAAAAAAAAAGATCTTTCTATGGAACACTGCAATGACCAGATATGTCAATCAGAAATCATTCAAATTATTGTAATGGAGAGAGTTGAATATGAGGCCTTGGTTCATGGGCATTAGAGCTGTGTGGGCCTTGGAAGTTCGTTGATGAAAGGCCTTGCAGTTGCTATTTCTAGGCTGGGGGAAGAGAAAAAGAAATGAATGGGAGCCTGGAAGGGTTTTATAAGGACCTGTGGGAAGTCTTCTGGAGATGCTTCTGACAGGGATGGGACCATGAGAATTTGGAGCAGGGGACTCTGGCATTCTGGCGTCCGCTCTTGGACGTATGTTGTCAGGAAGGTGGCAAACAGCTGGAAACTAGGACCCATGTTACTGTAAGGCTGAAGGATCAGTAATCAGGAAATAACAAGTCATTTCTTCCTCTGCCTGTCTCCAGTCAGTCCCTTTTAAGCCCTTACCAGAACACTCTTGGGCAGGTCCTTTATAGAAGGAGAAATGCACATGAGGCTCTCTAACACTGGCCTCAGTGATGCGCCTGTGTCTGGGATGCCATAAAAGACTAGTTGACACCCAAGATTGTCAGCTCAAGGTGTCATCTGCCAATGTTAGATCCAACCCCAGTGTCCCCCTGGGCACTGAAGGGTGCTGAGGGCTATCGCATTGCCAGCTCACCTACAGAGCATCATAGGTAGGTCTGTCAGGAAGCAATGCTTTAGCACAGTCAGGAGGAGATGAGCTAGTATTTGGGGGAGAGATGTGAAAAGGTAAATTCTCTCAGATGTCAGAAAGTAAAACGAGTATCCACAGGTTGGAGAGGGAACACAAGGACAGCAGCATGGCCCTGGAGACAGACTACCAGTGCCAAACGGCTGCTCTAGCCCTTCAAGCTACCCTGACCTATGGGTGAGCTGCTTAACCTTCATGGAGCTGCTGTGAGGATTAAATAAAATAATCCTGGTAAAGTGCTTAGCCAAGTACTTGCTGCGGGGTGGTCGTTCAATAAGTGTTAGGCTCTATTATTAGAAAATGTGGGGAAACGCATTCATCCGCTCCATCCTTGAGAGTTTCCTGCAAATGCACCTGACAGTGTACTTCCTCTTCCTGGAAGGTCTGTGCCACCTAAAGTCTATATTGGATGCAACTTGATCTTGATTGGTCAACTGGCTCCTTTATCCTGCATTGCAAATCTGGAGAGGTGGGATTTCCTGGTTGGCTGTTTTGCCAACATGACATACACTTGAACTGTTTGGAAAAAGGGAAGCTCATTTTAGAAAATGTGCTCACCAGATTGATCTGTGGGCATGCCCGTGGGCCTTCTTGATTAATGATTAATGTGGGAGGGGCCAGTCTGTTGTAGGTGGGGCTAATTCTGGGCAGATGTTTCTGGATGGTATAAGAGAAAAGGCAGAGCAGCCGTGAGAAACAAGCTGGTTAGCATCACTCCTCCATTCCGCATGGCCTCTGCTTCAGTTCCTGCCTCCATTCCGCATGGCCTCTGCTTCAGTTCCTGCCTCCATTCTGCATGGCCTCTGCTTCAGTTCCTGCCTCCAGGCTCTGACCTTGACTTCCCACACTAACTTCCCTCGATAATGGACTACCAGCTGCAAGATGAAATAAACCCTTCCTCTCCAAGTTGCTTTTGGTCATGGAGCTTTGTCATAGCAATAGGAACCCCTACTGTGACAGGGGAGCTGTATCATTCCTAGTTTTACTGACCACTGTGATCTAGGTCCATATGACAGAGTGATCTGTGAGTATTGTTTTTTTTTTTCTGTCACTGGAATCTGAACAACAGTTCCTTATTATGAACAGAGATGCTAGGGCATCTAGACTCAGCCGCTTATTCCTGGTGACTGCTGATGCTCAACCAAATATATTTACAAGAATGGCTTCATGGTACACTTGGGGGAGCACCAGTTTCAAAGGCCATATGCTGTGGTTAAGGCATCCTAGGGTTAAGGCATCAAACTCCTGTCCATGAGTTTGATCATAGTTTTGCACTGAGCCTGCTGCTATACCCATCCCTACATGGAAAGCCATGCCAGTGAGCTTCCCTTTCAGTCTGAGATGACCTTGCCCACACACAGCCTTGGTAGTGCCAATGGATGCAGGGATAATGTTCCAGGAAGCCCCATGGCCATCACATCACAATTTTCCAGGGGAGCCATCCACAGTCTTTTGGTGGCAGTGATGGCATAGGCTGTGGCCATGGGTCTTTCCATGATGCCAAAGTTGTTAGGGATGACCTTGGCCAGAGGAGTAAAGCAGTTGGTAGTGCAGGGAGCATTGGTGAAAATCTTGAATAAGTTGTCATACTTCTTATGGTTCACGCCCATCGGAAACATAAGACATCAGCTGAAGGGTTCAAGATAATGGTCGTTTTGGATTCACCCTTCAAGAAAGCTCCAGCCTTCTCAATGGTGGTGAAGATACCAGTAGACTCCATAACATATTTGGCACCAGCATCATCCAATTTGATGTTGGCAGGATATCACTTCTGGAAGATGGAGATGGCTTTCCTGATGATCACAAATTTTCCACTCTCATCCTTAATTGTGCTGTGGAACTCGCCATGGGTAGAGTCATACCAGAGCACATAGGCCATGCGGTTGAGGTCAAAGGGGCCATAGAAGAACTGAAGGCAGTTCTGATAACCAGGCACCTCAAAAAGCCAAATCCATCTTCCCTGACCTTCACGAGAAGATAAAGCTGTCTCTGGGATGGAAAGGAGTAGAGAGCTACCTTTAAACATTTTGTTTTAGTTAAATTTACTTTTGTATATGTGTGTTGGGTGGGGGAAACATGGCAGACTGGAACCATAGCATGCAGGCAGAAGTCAAAGAACAACATGTAGGAGCCAGTTCTCCTCTTCTACCCTATGGGCCCTGGGAATTGAACCCACATAGTTTGGTTTGGTGGCAAGTGAATTAATTAGCATGTAGAAAGGGAGGTGCCCATGTGACAATGATATCCCTTGTTTATTTGACACCTGAATTCTCTCTAGTGTAATGCATCACTGCAGTGGTAAGTCCTCACACCTACCAACAAACAATCAAAGATTTAAAAAAAAAAACAAAACTCAATATTGTCTTCATTCTAGGGACTAAGAGTCTTTAGAGCTTGGGATGTTAACAATTCCACTTGAAAAGGAGAAAGAGTTTCTTGCAGGAAGCACTTGGGGAATGATGGGTTAATTAATGAAGGTTTAAATTAGGAGTTCCTAGTTTGGGTTCATGTCTCAACTGTTAAGTTGCTGGTATTAACTGGTTACAAGAAAGAGAGGGTACAGTAGATTTCCAAGACTATGTAATTACCAACTGACTTTTTGAAGGAATATTTGTAGGAACTAGAAAAAAACTCAGTGTCTTCTTTTTAAATAAAACTCTTCTAGAAGGGGATATCTATGAATTCTCTATGGCTCTGGGGACTTAATCCCACTATTCTCAGCACTGTGGGTTGCTCCTTTGCACAACTCTTCCATCAGCCTCTGCTGCTCTGTCTTGTATCAACTGTCTACCCTGGTGTGACCTGGATGACTGATTGAGCTGGAGCAGACAGGTCTGATGGAGGAAGCTGACTCCTGAGTATGTCAGTGTTTAACCTCCTCCAATCTGTTTCATTCTGCTTCCTGTGATTCCCAAGCCCTGCCTTTGGGGTTCATGTCTCATGTTCTACAGCTCGGCAAGTGTGGTACAAAGGAGGGGTCTATTGACTTCGCACCTGCTCTGTCTCATGTCATCCCCTGCATTACTGGGTCAATTTGGACACTTAGATTAAATGGATAGATGGAGATGGGGAGGCATTAGTGATGCAGGGACTCGTTGGAATGGTCAGTGTGGCCAATTTGTTACAAGAAAGAGTGTCTGGTTAATGTCAGCAGTGCTGACTCCCAGGCTTGGTCCTCTCCCAACCCTCAGAATAATTTCTATGGACCTTGTCCCACAAAGTCCACCTGAAGAAGTACATAGGACCCTCCAAGTTTCATGCAGACAGAGATCTGAGGAGAGAGCTAGGGTGTGAGCAGAGCTGGGTGTCTTCTGCTGTTGATACCCCAAAGCTTATTGGGTCCAATGGTCAAAACCCATATCTCTCTTGCTTTCTTCGTGTTTTTCAAAGGGAAAAATGACTTTAAAACTATGATAAATTTAAAGGAATACATTGTTAACCCCCCCCCCCAATTATTAGGTTCCAAAACCATAATGAGAAGAGGGTAGTGGACATCTTTCCTAGCCTTGTGTCTATCTGCTCCTTCGAGTGGGGTGAGCTAAGCTGTCTCTCACTGACAAGACCCACTTCTCTGTATGAGGACCTGGTATCTCATCACCTCTGATACCTGCTCTATTGTTGATTTTAAAGGCCCCAGTATCATTATGGGGCCCATTTGACAGTAGCTTCTCCCCCTTGGTCTGGGTCCACAGCAAACCGAAGTTGCACTCCAGTGCTCCTCTGGTGTGTCTCTGTCCCCATTGCTATGCACGATGCTTTAGCTCCCATCACACCATTTCTGCAACCCAGGAGTCTAGGGCCAGTAACTGCTCCTGTTCACTCTGAGGCTCTGATTCTTTGACTTTGCTTCTTGTTCCTTTGGCAACCCAGTTCATGTCTGACTAAATTTGGTCTGTGACCCTGACTCTCTAAAGGACTGTGCTGTTAAAAATTCTTCCCAAGCTCTAGGCCAAGTTCAGGACTCTGCTGGCTTTGTGATGATAGCGAAGATCTGACCCAGCTATTGTCTATGCATTTCCATTGAACATGGACAAGTTATATCTAGGCATTATTGTTATCTGGTATTGCTTTCACTTGGACTTTTGATCCAGAATGAACCTGTGAAGGATAGAAGTGAAGGACACAGGCTTTTGGTCCAAATTTTGAGGAACAGTGGCCATGAAAGGCTTAGACTCAGGCATGGTGGTGCACACCTTTAATCCCAGCATTCAGTAGACAGCCATGTAGCTCTCTGAGTTCAAGGTCAATCTACAGAGCAAGTTCCAGGACAGTCAAGCTTAGGCAGTGAAGGAGTGGCAAACAGAAAGCTGGTAATAATGGAATAAAACATGGGGGCCATGTTCCAGCAGAACTCAGCAGCTTTGGCCAGGTGGCTCTGGCTTTAGAGTCAAAAATAGAAGGGACTACGGGGACAATTGATGCTGGTTAGCTGGAGCTAAGAAATTAGTAGTAATTAAGAAGAGACCAGCATTACTGAGGTGAAGTCTGGGAAGTGTTTTCTGAGAGCACAAAGAAGTTGTGTTCCAGAAACAGACAAAGTTATACATCATGCCACAACTAGACTTGGTAATGCATAAGAATCACCTAGATGGTACTGGATTTTAAGGCATGAAAGAGTCATGGAGAGCAGTTGAAGAAGCCATAGAAGGTCCCTGGTGAAGGTGCAGCCTCAGTTGTAGTTGACAGCTCCGGTGTGAAGGGGTCATGCAAAGGTGTTGAGGTTTGGTACCATGAAGAGAGGCTATAAGAGGCTATGAGAATCTATGAGAGGTGAAGACTAGCAGTAGCAGAAGAACTCAGTGTATTGAAGATGCCAGTACCATGGAATGACCACCAAGAACAACAGCATCAGAGGACTAGAGTCAACTACAGCTTAGAGTACTACAGAGGACAGAGCTGGAGAAGCAACCCAAGCCCTGTAGAGGAGCCTACAAGATCATGTGCTGATGCCAGACATTGGAACAATGAGCTGTAAAGTTAAAGTTGCCTTATATGCCCCAAGATGCAGAAATGTCAGAACAGTGGCCCAGCTGTTGAGGAAAGCTGCTAACAGGGAATGGAACCAGCCCAAGAGAACGAAGTTTGTTGCCGCTGAACACCAGATCTACCAACAGCAGTCACCAAGGATAAAAGAAAGGAGCTGGAGATTTGAAGAGCGCTTTAACACCGGACATGGAGATGCAAAGTTTGGCGTTTGATCAGATGGCTTTTGGACTTGCTATGGTCCAGTATTTTCTTGCTGTGACATTTTGGAAGGGTAATGTATATTCTGTGCCATGAGATGTTGTAGGTATGAGATCTACCTTTCTGATTTTGATTTTATAGGGGATTACAGTTAAGCGATTGGATGAATCTCAGAAAAGACTTTGAAGTTTGGACTTTTAACATTGTTGAGGCTACTATAGACTATGGGGACTTTTGAAGTTGGACTAAATATATTTTGCATTATGCTCTGCTTAAGGTATGGTCTCCATAAACTCATGTGTTTGAACAAACCTATGGGAACCACGTAGTGGTATGCAGTTGTTTGTAGTGGTTTGAATATGATTGGCCCAGGGAGTGCCACTATTAGAAGATGTGGCCTTATTGGAGTAGGTGTGGCCTTGTTGGAGGAAGTGTGTCATTGTTGGGGTGAGCTTTGAGACTCTCCCTCCCCCCAGCCACAAGGGAGACAGTCTTCTGTTTGCCTTCTGACCAAGATGTAGAACTCTCAGCTCCTCTAGCACCTTACGTGCCTGAATGCTGCCATATTTCCCATCATGATGACGATGGACTGAACTTCTGAACCTGTAAGTCAGCCCCAATTAAGTGCTGTCCTTTATAATAGTTGCCTTGGTCCTAGTATCTCTTCACAGCAATGGAAACCCTAACTAAGGCAGTATTATGCTAACAAAAACCACCTCTCTGGTTAAAACAAAAGCCCTGGGTTTGAGCCTCAACACTGTCCAAGAATAAAAATAGTAAAATATAATTTTATAAAGGTACAAAGAATGGGGAACCCACAGAAAATGGAAGTGGGCTATTTGAGTGATACAAATTTATGAATAATCATAACAACAGATGCTTATTGAGCAATGCAAATGTTTTGGGTGCTGTGAGTTCTGGTACAGAGGATTTATGGGTAGATACAGCCGAGTCTCTGTTTGCACGGGGATGAAAATGTAGTGGGAGGGAACAGACAATGAGTATGACTAACAAGCAGATAGATTGGTATATAAGAAGGAGAATGCAAGAGAAATCAACAGAGCAGAGATGGAGTACCTGGAGGGGCAGGCTACATACACACTTAAAGAAGGATGTCAGGAAAGACCTCTTAGAGATGAATTCATCAAAAAGACTTCAGGAAATAAGGTTGTGATCTAATCAGAAATTTAGAACAGGCAAGAGTGTTCTGGGCAGATATGTCATTCTTTGCGAAGGTCTTTAGGTGTTCAAGGCATAGCAAAGAAGCCAACATGCCTGAAACTGAGCACCTGAAAACACAAAAAAATGATAATGGAAGGTTCCAGGTCATGGAAGGTGCTATGGGCATCGGAGCGTCTGCGGCTCTGAGAAAGATCAGGAGCCAAAGTTTGGTTTTGCACAGACAAATGATGTAATCTGACATATAAGTATACTTAAATTTTATCATCATTTATTGTTATTTATTTGTGTGTGTGTGTGTGTGTGTGTGTGTGTGTGTGAGAGAGAGAGAGAGAGAGAGAGAGAGAGCATCCCATAGCACACGTAAGAAGGTGAGAGGAGTATTTTGTTAAGTCAGTTTTCTCCCACCTTTCCATGGGTTCTGAGAATTGAACTCAGGCCACCAGGCTTCACCAAGCAAGTGTGTTTACCCACAAAGCCATCTTGCTGGCTCTGACATATTTTGAAAGAGCTTTGTCTTATTTTACTGATCACTTGGGATGATGCCAGGAATTATGCTAAGTAGCACACATGACCTATCCCTTCAAATCTACAGGGCAGCTTTCAGGGAGATTCTGTTATCATATTTAAATTGTAAGAAGTGAGGAAACAGAAGGTCAGAGAAGCCAGGCCACCACATGCCCTTGGGTAGTGAACAAGCCCAGGGTCTGTGGGGCCCCAGATGTCTGACTGAGGTTCATAGCTCCTTCCTGGTCTTTGATGTGGCTGTGTGGGCCTTGCTTCTGTTGGATCTTGTAGTCCATCCCCAACCTCAGTGGCCAGGCCGTCTCTACAGAGGGCTGGGCTGGCAGGAAGGAAATGCATCCTCTGGTGTCACTGAGTTATCTTCACAATGAATACTTTATTTCTGCCTTCTCTGAATTAAAATCTTTCTTCACATATGGCATTTTACAGTTTAAAGTTCATATTCATAAGATCTAGACCATATAATCCATGCTTCAGGAATGACGATGGAAACTGATACTTGGACACTTTTTAATGATATGTCTCTAGCTGAAGTGAGGTCAGGCCTCTGATGCACCCATGGTTGTGTAGCCCCTATGTGAGGAATCCCAGTCCTCTATCTCAGACCTCTTTCTCAGAGCTGTCGTGAACTCCCCAGAGAGAACAATCTCAATCTCTGGATGACCATGGGGTCCAAATAGGGCTCTAACATGCCCCAAAGTGGGAATCTGAACTCCGGCCTGTTCGGGATGCTTCAGCCCATCATCTGGGCCCTTCACGTGTAGCTGAGAAGTGTGGGTGTAATTAAAGTTGGGGTATTTAGTGCAAAAGTTAGGACGAGTTTTGAGCATTCTGTTGGGGAAGAGATCTCCAGAAGGCTGTTTAAAAGGCTGGGGAAAACTCCATGGTGTATGTGTGTGTGTGTGTGTGTGTGTGTGTGTGTGTAGCCTGCTCTGTTGGATAGCCCCACGGTTGGAGACTTTTCAATAGTCATGACAGTCAAATCTCTAAAGACAGTTAATGTTTAAAGTGTGCAGAAGCTCGCATACGTGTTCTGCCTCACTAGAAAAAAGGTACAAGATATATTTCTGCCATTAGACAAAGGAGAGTGTCCCTCCCGAGACCTGAGACAGGAGGACAGAGTTCACCTTCTGGCTTTCTGTGTGCTTAACACCCAAGCATGGGCCAAATCCCCACTGGGAGCTCTGGAGGGACAGCTGGGGTTTCTGCAGAAGTTTGCCTAGTCTCTGACTTTTCCCTCAGCACAGGAGGCTGGGCCAAGCTCACACTCACCCCCAGGAGGTGTGAGGAGGCTGGTCCATGCTTACACTCTTGTCCTAGAAGGTAGCATTGCTTGGCTTTTGGCTTTCTTGATGAAGCATGCTTGACTAAAGTACAGCCTCCAGGTTCCTGTGAAGAGCACTCCCCTGTGAACTTCTGGCTATGCCAGGCAAAGCTGGAATGTCATTCTAGAGCATGTATGCGAGCTTCTGTTTATATAAAATGGCCCACACTGCTGAAGAACAGAGCAGATGTTGGCTCAAATGGCCTTTTATGTGTGTCAGTTACTTTCAGAGGTGGGGAAGTGAGACAGGTGAAGGCCTTGAGTAAGGCTGGAAAAAGTCAGATTCTTGGACATGATGGAAAGAAAAATGGGACCATATGAAGGTGAGTACAACAGGGGGATGGAAGGGATGACCAGGGAGTATCTGGGAGCATAGACATTGTCATTGTCATGTGCCTGGACACACGAGTCAGGGCAATGGAGAGGTACATTCCACTTGTTAAAAAGTAGACATGACCCAGGAGGGCCAGGCTCTTCAGAAAAGATCATTCTTAGAACACTTGCTTTCTGACTTTACTATTTATGTATTTATTTACATACTTACTTATTTACTTATTGTCCTGATGATTTGCTAGGAACCAGACAAAGAGATGGAAGCAAGCAATCTGGTTCATCAAGGACTTTTGCAATCGGAAGCACTGCTGACCGTGCACTTGTTAAGGGCCGGAGCTTTTCCACAATTCTGTACTGTGTGCTGTGCTAGAGGCTCACCACAGGGCCTGTGGAACACTCAGTCTACGGGAAAGGGTGACGAACTGAAAATATATAAGCTTTGAATTATACATGCTATGATAAAATCAAAATTGATTATCATCTGAACAGTTCCATGCTGTCACTAAATCTGAAAATACAGGTTGAGGGAAGTGTCGGTTAGCATGCCTTGGACTGAGAGCCTCAGAAGACCCAGTCCAAGATGAGCATATCCAGAGATGTGTGGTGCTGGGCTGGTCCAGGGCCACCCTTGAGGATTCAGATGCACTCTATGGGTATAGGGCTTTTACCCCCTTCCTTAATCTTGCTCTGTTCTAGCCCTAGGTATTCATAGTCAAAGCACTAAACACTACTTAGAAGAGCCACTGCCCAGTCCCTGTACACTTCCTGTCTCATGGAAGCATTGATGCTTGACCTCAAGGCTTGCACTGTCCTGACAAGGCAAGCAAGGCTCACCCTTTGCAATGGGAAGGCTGAGCTCTCCTGAAGCATGTGAGCTGGTGCTGAACCAAGTTGGCTTGTGCTGTCAAAAAGAAGGGAGTACGGGGGCGGGGGTGGGGGTGTTGTGAAGTAGACAGCAGCAGAATCAGACCAGCAGGGATTCCAACATGTATGCAATTCTAACACATGGAAAACATAAGGATATAACAGAGGTGTGAATGTAAGGGCGACACGGGTGCTGAGCAGGGACTGAGAAGAAAATCTTCTTGGGAGAATTAGAAGTGTCAGAGAAAACAGAGGCTTTGAGCAGAGCCTTGGAGAAAAGGATTAAGAACACACACACACACACACACACACACACACTCGCGCGCGCTGCTTTGCTTGTGAATGAGCATGTTTTACAGATTTCTCTAGCACATGTGGAACTGTTCAGGCTGCCATGCCTGTATCATCTCTGCTCTTCCTTGAGCTGGCTGTAGCTTTTCTTCCTTCTCTCTTCCCTAATAAAAGGTGAGGTCTGTTGAGGCACACACTGCTCCTCTTTGTTCTGTTTTGCCGCCATCTTTCAAATGAGCCACCTACTTCACACACTTGATCCTTCTCTACTTCATCTAACCTTTCCCAGAAGGCCAGATGGAAACACTTCTGTGTGAGAGGCAGGTTGCAGAATAAACATGAGAGCTGGGACCCAGACACTCATCTTATCCAGGACTCGATGCCCTTGCTAGTCACCTCAGTGGTCCCTGATAATCCACACAGCTCCAGGGGCATGGCTCAAGCCAATACTTGGTGAGTCAGGAAGATGTAGGAAAGGAATACCAGTAATAGCAATGGTGTCTCACATAAAGTTCTTCCTTCCAGCTCCTGCCTTGGAATTCTCCACTCCATGACTCACAGGGGCTGCCTCTTTAGGGTGTGCTTGGGGCTCAGCCTCCAAGGAAATTGGAAGCTGGCTCTATGATCCTGTGTCAGTTCCTAATGGAAGCTGATCAGGGAAAAGGCATGTGCTCCTCTCTCCTACAAGTCTATCATTCTCCTGGGCCACAGAAAGAGCTGTCATTGACTGATGAGATTATATGGGAGTAAAAGGTCATCGGTATATTGTGAGACAATTCCCCACTGAAGTACACACATATGCACACAGTTTTACACACACACACACACACACAAAACACATGTACTTAGTTGTCGAAGGAGAGCTTCCCACAACAGCTTTTATTCATTCCCCATTCAGTAAATTTTGCTGAGAAAATGCTGGTGACTGTAGGAAAGAGTTAAGTTCTCTGGTGGGAAGTAGCTAATATGCCAACACAGTGTTGAGTCTTCTAATTTTTAGCCAATTGTTTAAAAGACGACAGACGGTAATGTTTATGAGATGTATAATTCAAGGCAAATCTGTCCAGATAGAGAGGATAAACGTCTTTAACTCGCCTAACAAATGTCGAGCGGCATCCAGATAAATAAAACCAGCAGAACCCAAGGCACATAATTGCAGCTTTGCAGAGATCGGAAAACAGTTTTTTCTTTGAAAGAAAGAAACTATGTGTGCTTGAATAAGAAGTTGAGATTTTTCTATCCTTCAGTGTCAATCAAATGTGCTATCTGTCACAGGTGAATCTGGGGGAATCTGAGGCGTGTGTGCTCTCTCCAGGTCATGCTGCCTGACAGCTTCGCAGTTTCCCCAACTTTTGTTTTGAGCCAGATAACATGATCTTTGTTTCATTAATATTTAAGAGTAATTTAGATTGTGCCAGATGATCTTAAAGCTCATTTACATCAGCTTGAAGACGATATTAAGCTTTCTCTCAGCATAATCTACCGCCGTAAGTGACGGTGTCATCTGCATATAAATGACGGCTGGATATGATAATGAATAACAGAGATGATCAATATAGAATGACAAGTGCTTTTGATTTCAGATAAATCTCCCAGAGACCCATTCTTTGGTTTGCAGAGCTCAAGACGCATTATATTTTTGGTCCTAAATTTTCTAAAGAAAACACAAAAGGTTTATTTTATAAGATGAATCCTTTATTGTGTTAGAAGTGGGGGGGGAGTCCACAAATTATACATGCATTGTTTTGCAAATACAATAATTAGAGTTTGCACAGATCGTTGCTTTGTTGGATTGAACAACTGTCTCTTGGCAATGCCTGGTCTCTTTTCTTCTTCTCTTCCTTCTTTCTCCTCCTCTTCTTTCTCTTCCTCCTCCCCATTCTTTTGTTTCAGATACCATCAGCCATTTATTTCACTTAGAACTGGTTTGAACACTTGGCTAAACTACCAGAAGCTTTTGGAATTCTTGTCTATACTGCCTTGTGAAGGACATCTTTCTGTACTGAAGAAAAAAAAAACATGTGATTTAATAAACCACATCTTCCTTGTTGATTAACCTAGGGCTTACTGGAGTCTCTTATTTGAGTAAAATTAACTTTGAATAACCATGTATTAAATGGGATTTTAGAGAATTAAATTAAGGACACTCTTTCCTCTCCTAGGACAGACACCTTTCATTATCAAAAGGAAAAATAAAATAAGAAGAAAATGAAGGCAAATAGGCAAAAATAATAATTAAAAAATAGGCAAAAAGAAAAGTCAGCACCACTACATATGTATCAGTCTGTGTGTGGCTGAAGGTAGAAGCGTGTGGGGGCAATCGCAGGCTCACTCTTAGAAGATGCTGGGCAGAAACCTGAGGTGCTGGCTCTCCTTCCCGCCTTCCTGCCCATCCCTCCTCCCTCATCCCCCCCTCTCTCATCCCCCCTCATCCCCCCTCCCTTCTCCCTAGAGCCTTGCTGGACTCTCCCAGAACAGGAGGCTTCTGAATTGTGTTCTGGAGTTGTGAGACATGGCCTTGAAGTTTAAAACTGGGACCCAGAGTGAAGCCTTCTCTTGACCTGAAAGAGGTGATTTTCTACTTTTCACATTCAGTAGAATCATTCGCCATCTGGGCTCAGGAGGAGGGCTCTTCGCAGAAGTGTCGCACACATGCTGTGGTTTGGTGTGGCTGGTCCATCAGAGGCATAGGGACTAGAGAATGGAGCCCTGGTGGAACAGAGAAAAGGCAGAGAAGAATCTTTTCAGCTGTTCTCAAGCTATGGTCGTGACCCCTTTGGGGTTTGTGTATGAGATATCTTACATACTAGGACTTAAAAATGACTTTTAAAATGACTACTATGTGCCAGGTACTGTGCAAAACACAGGGACAAATCAAGATGGATGAGGTTCACTTTCTAGACTATGTAGTATTGTGGCAAGACAGACACCTACAGAAAAATGTCCAGTGCTTATGAAGTGATGTACAAACCAATGGTAGAGAAAGAACTCAGGATGCCAGAAAGGAGCAGAAACCTCAAAGAGAAGGTGATGCTTGGGGAAGAGTCTTTAAGAAGGGAGTGTAGACGTCTTCTAGGTAGGTAGGAAGAAGACATGGAGATCCCAGGTCAAGGCATGCTTGCTATGGGTGTGCTCTGCCAGCTCTGCCTGCGTGGGAAGGGGCCAGATGCACAGAGGTAATCGAGGATCTAGTGATGGAGGCTGGGCTGAGGTACACCTCTGTCTGCCTTCTAATGTGATCCTTGAAGCCTGGTGCATCCTTTCCCATCCATCCACCAGAGCCACACATCACCTGAGGACCTTTCACCTCATTGAGTAGAGATGATGAGAAGATATTCACTTTTGGAGAGGACTCTCGGAGGTTGCCATAGCCCTGACGGCCCATGGGCTGCTCATGTGACATTTGCTGGGAATTTGAGCTTCAGAGCAGGCTGTTGTCCTCCTGGAATCCAGAGGCCTCTTGACAGTGATGGAGGAGACTTCCCAGGCTGATGTGCCTTCTGAACTGTATTTTTAGTGGCTCTTCCTAAAACCAGAATGTTCCTGTCTACATCTGAGTAATGAGATCTGGAGGTCTAGGCAACAGTCCATCTCAACAGGATGAGTCAGCAGCTAAGTGAAAGAACCCCACTGGGATCTGACCACCTCCTGGTGGCTGGTATTTGAGGTACCAGCACAAGGGCAAGGCCTTGTGGGACACATTACCCTGAGTGCTCTATATGCCACCACTGTCTTCAGTCATACAAAGGGGGAGGACTCTAGTCAAGCTATGAAACAACTACAGCTTGTTGGCTTCTGACAAGTGGAAGAGTAGGCTAGCACAGGGCTGTGCTCACCACAGGTTCTCTCTAAGGCACGTGCCATGGCTCTCTACTGAGGATGTGTAGACTCCACATGCAACATCTGTCCTCATGTTACAGTGGTGGGAAAAAAGTGATCTTTGACTTTCCTGCAGTCTATGGTTGTTATCCTATAGTAAAAGTAAAGAGACTGAGGCTGAAATGATCTGCACCAGAAGAATGGGGATCTGAACCCAAGAAGTTGGACCTTTGCTGGTCACAGTACTGGTTTCCATGGTTCTTGAGTAAACCTGCTTGATTACATCACTTCCTTGAGACTTCTCCACCGGAGCCACTGTTTCTCTTCCTTGCTTCTTAGAGCTTAGCACACAAGCTCTTATTCTGAGAGGAAGGAGACATTGCAGATCTAGTGTTTGTGCAGGGATGCTGCTACTGCTGGGAAACACGCTTGCTTTTGTGGCTAAGTGTGGCTCCTTCTTTTCCTTGTCTCCTAACCCTAGGGTCAGGTGTCCTTTTGTACACTAAATGTCTGCAGATTACTGGAGACTGACCAGTGCTGAGAGGCCTGCTGGGAACTTCCAATTGGCTCCTTCCTTTTCTGCTTTCTTCTTTGTCTCTGTTCTTACTTTATTAAGGAAATCATGTGCTATTTAAGAAATGGACAGGTATTTTCATCCCTTATGGACCTGTCTAAAAAGAACTCACCAGGCTCTATCTCAGCTCTGTTGAGTAGTCTATGTGAGGGAAGGAACATTTTTGACTGAGAACTGTGCACCAGAGGGGGAAGTGGTGGTGGGCCTAGCCTGGCAATAGATGATGTTCTTACTTTAGGCAGTAAAAGGCATACCTGAGAGATTATAAAAGTCTCAATGCCCGGAGCACTTTCAGAATAAAGTGGAATGGTGGGAGGGGTCAGGTGGCATATCTCTTAAAGATCCTGTGCAGTTACATTTTGAGCTTCTCAGATCCACACCACATTTACTTTGAATGCAATAGACTGGTGTAATCCCAGTCCACCTGTTTGTATGAAGCGAGATATAAGCCCACAGTAAAACATAGTGTTTCCTGTAGCTCACATGTGGATTCTCAAGAGGGGTTTGGCTCCTCCCAGTCATTCACTTAAGGTCTGGGATATCTGAGTGTAGTGAGCCACCCTTTGTTCTTCTCTGTTACAAGATTGAGAGCCTGGGTGATTAGTTACTTATCATGACATGATAAAGGGCCCCCTACTTTGTGACTAAACCAACATCTATTTACTATTACACTGAGTCTGTGGGAGCTGCCTTGCAGGGAGGTTCTGGATCAGAGCCTATCTAGTTCTATTACTGGGTGGCCTTGAGTTTCTTCTGGTCCCCAGCCCAGCAGCAGCCTTGGCTCCTGGAAGAGAAGAATTCAAACATTCCATAGCAACAGACACAGTAGTCAAGAGATAAATTGGAGCACTCAGGAAGCAAGCATCAATGCCCTTGATCCTGGCAGGCATTGGGTATGTATTTCCTCACCCTGTTGTCTCCCTCCCCACCTCCCCCAGTGTGGGCCCTTTGGGGGAAAGGACATACTTTTCTTAGAAGTCATTTTACCCAAGATTCAGTCTGTTGTACTTAAGTAGATACATAAGATGCAAGAATATGTATAGAGTTCAAATACCCCTCATGTTAAAAGTTTACTAAAGGGGAAAGTGTAAAAGCATTCTGTGCATGTTCTCCGTACCTGGTCCAGCTGACAACTAGAGTCCATCAACCCTACCTATTCTTCTTTATGTCATGTTTTGGGGGCCCTAAGCTGGTCCAGCTGGAGAGACTACCACTCAACTTTCTATGGTCTAACTGAAGTCAACCACCACTAATTACTGTTATTTACATCCTGTCTAGAGAGGCCCTTTGGCCAATCCCTTCTGGACCTAACTTTCTGCCTAACAGTTGCTTCCCAGGTTGAAGACATGAAGAGGCTCAGTTAGACAGGACTTGGAGTGTATATTTCCAAGACAGATTATGTACTTAGCTGCAGGCAACAAGAGCTGGTTCCATCCTGTTGTTGGCTGCTGTAAGGCTGCTTGAGCATCCTCACAACATGGCGGCTGGCTTTTCTGGTGGAGACAGTGGGAGAGAACAGAAGAAGGAAGCCACGCTGCTCTTGCTGTTCTGATTCCCAGTGTCTTTATAGTGTTACTCTGTCACAGTAGCCCCCACCTCATTCATTTCTATAGAAATATGTCACTGGATGCAGACCAAGTATTGAGAAAGAAGCAGATCCTACCTTTTAAAAGAAGAGGCAAGCAAAGAATTCATGGACCTGTTTAAAAATGGTCACTGTAGGGAGACTTTTGACTACTTTCTGGGTTTTTCTACCATTCTTCATTCCTATTCTATCCTTTCAATCCCCCCAGTACTAGGTAGGAAAGAAAGAAGGCTGGAGGGGAAAGAAGGTGTCAATATTGTTAGACTACTTCCTGCAGATTAGGGGCGTCAAGATCCTCCAGGGCAACTTTGATCTTCACGGTCAGGATATCCGATTTCTTTTTCTAGTTTTTTTGTGTAAGACCACTTGACAAACTGCTACACAGCAACCAGCAGTCAGCAGCAGCAGCAGGAGGAGCAGCAGGGGCCATGCCCCTTCCAGGGTTCTAAGCATTTATATTACCCTTTCAAGAGTCTCCAGAATCCCAAACATCATACGCTTGCAGCAGCTATCTGCAGCTGGCAAAATCACAACCTTGCTAGAGCATGAGGTAAATCGCAGTCAGCTGTTGTTGTAGATGGGCCTGGTACTGTTTGTATTTTGATGCAAATTCTGATCTCCTGGGAGGGGCTTCAGACAAGGAGTGAGTCACATACTCAGGTGACTTCTTGTGAACCAATCCCCTGATGAATAAAGGAGCCAATCACTGGGCAAGTAGACAGGACTTCTAGGTTGGATGAAAAAGGGAGCAAGCAGGAGAGAGTTAGGTCTTTTGGACAGGAATAACATAAGGGCAAGATGTAGCTATGAGTGTCTCCTGGTTTCAATGGTGGTCGCCACTGGAGGATTCAGATTTAATAAGACTTACAAGATTAGGTTTTAGTTGTTGTGCCCAGTGATTGAGTTACCATCATTTCTGAACTAAGCTTGTGTTGTGTTTTCCTTCACACAGCGGCTCATCTGGCTTCAAGAGATAATGGTATGGTAGTGAAGTGTAGGTTTGCCAGATGTGTACCACAAAGACCATGGGGGTTTTGAAGCATGGGACTGGTGTTGTAGCCATCCACCAGTGGGCAAGCTGGGTGGAGATGTTTTAGGAACTCCAGACCAGAGAGTCTCCACGAGATAGAAATAGGTCAGCCATTGCCCGCCAGTACCCAACAGTGCATGGCCGACCAGGCTGCCAGGTCACTAGGGATGCGCCCTTGGAGGGCGTTATGACATTCTGGATCCCCTCATCTTTTGCCTCTTGGCCATGAGGTGACGGTTTGGCTCCCTATGTGCTCTGACATAACATGCTGCCACACTCAAATGAACACAGTCAAGCTGTAGACCAGAACTCCACCAAGTGTAAGGCAAACACATGTCTTCTCGTATAAGCCGGCATCTCAGGTGGCTTGTGCCAGGAGCTGGATACTCATACTTCTGCTAACCTTAATTCTTTCAAAAGAGAGATACTCCTTCAAAAGAGGCTACAACACATTATCTGGTTTACCACTAGTT
The DNA here is from genome assembly GCF_947179515.1 of Apodemus sylvaticus. Lineage (NCBI taxonomy): Eukaryota > Metazoa > Chordata > Mammalia > Rodentia > Muridae > Apodemus > Apodemus sylvaticus. The sequence continues at coordinate 82,447,428 of NC_067475.1, read as the reverse complement.
ATCATTGTTAATCTCTTACTGTGATTCATTTGCAAATTGAACTTTGTTACGGGTGTGTATACAGAGGAAAACACGCAGTATATGTAGGGGACAGCGCTATTTGCAGTTTCACACAGCCGTGGTGAATCTTGGAAATCATTCCTTCAGACCAGGGAGCACTGCTTTGGGTGAGAGAATAGTGTTCTTATTGCCAGAGTCAATTGATGTCATATAAAGTCTGGATTTGAGCTCTTGGGAATTAGAGTCACAGCAGGAGAAAATAATCTTGTTTGTCATATTTTAAATGTGGATTTTAAATTAATTGGATGCAATTAACATAAGTTAATCATACTTCAGGCAAAGGTTTTAAAAGTATGTTCTGAGGAATCTAAGAGTCTATGAAGATCTTTTGGGCATTTTGAGAATCATTGAGTTAAAATGCTATTATGTTATTAAAAAAATGTAACCGAATAATGTAACAATCTGTACATTGGCTTCAGTTATCACTCTAGTTTTATGTGTGTGAGCCTGAATATTGGAATAAAGTTTTCCCTGAGATCACTAGTAAGGGAAAATTATCTTAAATTTGAAAAGCAAAAAATGAAAAAGTGTTAAACTATTACATTTGTAGTTACTCATCTGTGGGAATGAGCCTTCCCTCAGTATTATATAATCAAAGCTAAATATAAACTAAATTGGATGCTTACATTGATACAGCCTTGATTTGCATTTAAATCCCCATTTCAAGTCTTGGGTCTTGGTGATTCTCTATTATTACTGCCTTTGATGCTTCATAAATGAAAGTTGTGAATTAAAGCCCATATAAATAAGTATTTAAAATAATTTGTCAATGTTAGTCCACTTTGTATGTCGCTATATCAGAATGCTTACTGCTTCAAAATTCAGGAAGCCCATCTCAAGATGGCTGAAGGAGAGTTTGTCATGGCTCACGAAAGGAAATACCAGAGCTGGTAAATTTGCTGATTCAGCAATATCCTCTCACAATTCCTAGTTCACCTTTCTTGGCTTTTGCATTTTGCATTGCTGACAAGATGGCCACCCAATTCCCAGGATCCTGCAAATGCATGGAGATAGCCAATGAGTGAAAACCAAAAGTATTTCCTTTTAGCAGCAATGGATTTTCCCAGAAGTTCTTTGAGCAAGGGTTTCTTGGCATTTCGTGTTTCTGAACTGTAGTCCATGTGTTCCCACATCCTGGCAGAGAGCCACCTTAACCCCCGGGGCTCTGCAACAGGAATATAGGGAAAGAGACTGCCACGCCATGTACACAGTTTACTAGAATCTGGGGTCCTTGTATTAATCAACTGAAACCATTTTGCACTGTTTGCTTGTTTGTTTGTTTGTTTGAGACAGGGTTTCTCTGTGAGGGCTGGCTGTCCTGTAACTCACTCTGTAGAACAGACTGGCCTCGAATTCATGTATATCTTGCCTGCATCTGCCTCCTGAGTGCTGGGATTCTTTAATGTACTACCATGCCCATGCCCAGTGACCATTTTACTTCTTAAAAAAAAGAGTAGTTGGAGGGTTGGAGTGATGGCTCAGAGGTTAAGAGCACTTCCAGAGAAGTCCAGTTCCTAGCAAATATATTAGGCAGCTCATATGACCTCTAACTTGGCTCCAGAGGTTCTGACCCTATTTTATCTCTTACATGGGCATCTGAGACATGTATACATACAGTCCTCATGTACATCTAAGTTAGAACAAAAACTAAGTCTTTAAGGAATAATTGCTATCTTGCTGCTGGCCCGGTGGGCTGATGAAACAGCTAGAGAGTGTGCTGGGGAGTCTTTGAGAATGACAGAATTGTCTTGCCTCAAGTGTGCATACCTGGGAGAGCTAAGGAGCTAGGCCTGTCAGCAGTCACCAGTGCCCAAAGTAATTAGCTTCTGGATTCTTGAGAATTTGAAGAATGAACTTCAGAGACAACAGGAGGGGGGTTAGAAAGGAGTTTATTGCAGGATTATAAGAGGGAGGAAGAAAGCAGGCAGGGGCAGGTCCCAGAAGATGGGGTATCACAGGCTGCAAGCCCAAGGTATTTTATAAGGCTTATGGAAGGCTCTGGGGAATGACCTGGGGGTGCTCAGCCTAGTGGCTCACCTCTGGAGAGTCCAGGAGCCCCTTCATTTTAATCATGATGACACTGCAACTTCTAGGCCATGTGACTCCCTTAGGTGGTGGAAACATGGAGAAAAGAAAGATGGCAGGAAGCAGAACCCTGGCCCCACCCCCTTGTTTCCCCCCCTCCCCCCCACCCTTAGCATTGCTAGTCTCTGGTCAGGACAGAACAAAGGCAGTTTGGGCTAAGGATAAGCATCAAGGCTTGCTTTTATGTACATGAATCCTCAAACTGTGGGATTGCCTTGGGCTTCAAACTCTCCTTGCCCCTTGGTCATCTGGGAAATATCTTTAGAAAAACAGTCAGTCAAGATGTTGTTCTAAACTCCCTGACCTTGAGTCTCCTGCAGTAGGTGAAAGGTTTCCAGGTTGGGGTTCAAGAGGGACACAGAGATGGATTGTCTTTTTGGTGGAAAATTTATTAGGCAAGTTATTAATGCTTCAAATGGATAGAACAGCAGTGTGGGGTACACTCTGAGGAGAGGTCAGGCCAATGTGGCAGAATGAGGGGCCATTCCTTTGAGGTTTCAGAGGAAGGAGGGGCTTCAGTCTGAGAAGTTTGTTATTTTTTGACCCATGGTTGTCTGTTGCTAGGAGTAGCCATGGGACAGTGGGATGAAGGCTGTCCATAATGGATGAACATCTCTCCTGGTTGGCCTTACTGGGAGTCACATCGCACGGAGGAGAAAATCTAGAGATACAAATTCACTTTAGTTCCACAAACCATTTTTCTTCAGTTTTTAAGAACTGCCACAGTTCAACCAAAATGGAGGAACTTTACAAAATGGTGTAGCCCTCACCACTGGTAGGGTTTAGGGATTTACTTCTTCAAAAAGTAACTTGGATACTCTTGCTTGCTTTCAGGAAGCTATGACAGTTTGTCATGGCTTAAGATAAGGCTGTAGAGGTGGGGATGTGTGAGGTTGCCCTGGGGGTCAAGTTTAGGACTTGAACTTTTACCTGAAGAGAAACCAACAGATCAGCATCGTTGTAGTTGTAATTGTTTTGCTAAAACACAGTTGATGGACATGTGATGAGTGTTAATCCAGAGCAGCTGGGAGAGAAGAGTGGACAGAACAGGAGAGAGGCCAGGAGAGAAAAGGAACAGGGCTTGATTTCTAATTAAGTCGAATGACAGCTCTGAAGAGCTTCCTAGGTGTCCACTTTGGGTGACTGTCCCTCAGCAGGTCACTTTCTGTCATGGTATTCTGACTTGAGTAAGGTGGCTTGACTTGTCCAGCCACGTTGCCTCTAACTAACCTGTTCTTCCACCCTTCCCTGTGCCCTCTGTTCGTGAACTTTCCACCATCACCTGATCTCATCATTTCCCAGCTCGCCTTTGCTGCTCCAGTTCAACCTAGCAGTTCACCTACCGTTAGAGCGGCCCTGTCATAACTAACCAGGCTCCTCCCGGAACTTGCCCTGACAGTTTCTGTCTGCTGGAAAGAGGAGTAAAGCCATGGATCCGGAGGGGAGCATCCCCAGCAAGGAGAGAGCGCTGTCCAACTGGGGTGGGTTTGAATATGTCGTTAATGACTAAATGAAGAAAACCAAGAGAATGCATAGTGAGGAGGGTGGACTAGGTGAGCCCAGAAGACAGTTGAACTCTCCGATTGCTTTCTTGCCCGCTCAGATTTGTTCCATTCAGTTGTGTCCTATGGAAAATGAATTCAGACGTTTTGGTAAAACACTATTGGGACCCCAGTGATGAGTAGAGGAGATTTAAATGAAAATCTGTGAAGTTCGTGAACATTGGGAATTGAAGACACTACTCAGGAAACACTTTGATAGAATTACTTCTCCCCTCCCACACCCCCAGAAGTGTTCTTTCCAAGATGACTAGGTCAACACAAGCCCTGTTCTCTCACACAAACGCTTTACATGCCTCCCAACCCCCAATTGCTCTACGCCCTGGAAATCTGAATTGTAATTAGCTGTGTCTAGCCCAGGTGAACACAGGAAATCCACTTCTTTGCCACAAAAGTAAAACACATAAAAAGGAACAGTTGTATGAATATAGGAATGAAAGAGGACACCCACATCTCATTCACAGGGGAAAAAAATGCAAACAATGTTTAAAAAGAAACATTTTTGTGGTAGTTCTTTTTTAAAGTGGCCCGTTTAATTTTTTTGTTATGTTTCTAATCCAACAACAATAGCAAAAAAATAAGCCACTATATGGATACAGGACAATAAGTGGATGACTTTTGAAACAATTTAGAGGAAAAGAAGCCAGACCCCCACAAGGAGACTATATGGTGTCTGATTCCATTTTTGCAGAGGTTTATATAATGAGAACTAACCCCTATTAAACAAACAAAAGCAAACAGAGGAAGTGAGGGGTTGCTCAGGCTGGTGGGCAGGAAGAACCAAGCAGAAAGGGGTGTGTGTGTGTGTGTGTGTGTGTGTGTCTGACATTTTCAAAAGCTGAGTGCTGTGACAGTTTCACAAGAGTGTATATGTGTCATTTCTCATCTTATGGGGTAACTTACTGTGCTTTGAGTCTATGTAAATAAAAAGAAATAGGAGTAGAAAAGAGACTGATCCTTTTTCAACAGAGACTTTCAACATAGACTACTAATTACCTCAAGAGCAGTGTTTCTCGGTCGCTTTACAGCTATTTTTGCAGGTTTCAGTTTCCAGGCTAACCCTGTAAGTCACGTCAAGAGGTTCTGTTTACCAGCCATTTGGGCATAACAAGGCTTCCAGAGGCACTGGCATAAAAAGATGTGAAATCCATCTTTTCTGTGTGGCTCGGTTCTCCTTGGAGCTATTCCAGCCCCTGTGCCAGCGTTTAACGCAGGGGGTGCCTCTCTCTGCCTGCGCCGCGCCACATCTAGCTGCCCTTTCTTCTGCCCTTTCTCCTTACTCCAGTGCTTGAAGTTCCGTGGAATAGTGGAATAGATCGGCTGACAGCGGCGATGAGGGGAGAGCCAGCCAGAGTTCAGATGATGGGGAGGAGACGAACTCCTCAGCAAAGAGAGGAAGCTGCAAGCAGACCAAGGCCTAACTGAAGGGAATCACAAACCTGAGCAAGGAGGGGTGTCTGCACACAGCCTTCAGGGAGAGGGCTGCGAGGGAGGGCAGGCGGAGGGGGAGCACGGGGTGGGGGGAGGCTTTTTCCTTGTCTTTGCCTGCTTTCCACTGGTAGACACAACTTCAGCAGCTGCGTAGTGGCGCTAAGGATATCCCGAGGCAACCCTGCTCAGTACTGACCTCAGGATTCACCCAGAGTAGTCCCCACCTTTCTGAGATTTTCTGTCTATAGTTGAGGTACCAGCAACCAACAGATCAGAAGTACTAAATGGAAAATTCCAGAAATGAACACTTCATAAGCTTTAAATTGCATATTGTTTGGAAGAGTGTGATGAAATATTTTGGTTTTGAGATAGGATCTTCCTTACTCTGTATCCCGGGCTGGTCTCAGACTCATAATCCCCCTGCCTCAGCTGCTGAGCGCTGGGATTCTGTGTATGCACCATCATGCCTATCCAATACCTGATGAGATTGTATACTTCCCATCCCAAGGTGTGAGCCACCTATGCCCAGGGTGTCCATACCGCATGTTAGTCACTAGGTAGCTCTGTCAGTTATCAAAACAGCTGTTGTGAGTGTGGTAGTCAATCAAATGGTGCCAAACTCTTGTTACATTCATTCTTTTATTCTGAGCTATTGTTGTCAAGCCCTTGCTGGGACTCATTTATAAGTTAGGCACCATCATAGGAATCGTGTATTTAGGGGAAGACAGCATATTTGGTTTGGTGTGCTGTTGCTTGCAGTTTTAGGATCCAGTAGGCGTTATAGAATGCATACCCCTCAGATAAGGGGAGACTGTGTTCTTTGGCTAGGAACAAGACATCAGTTACTATAATATCTGAAGAGTAGCAGACACTCGTGCCTCAGGGAGACTAGAAATCACAGGCAGCATCACTCACTCAGCCTTGCTTCTGTAAAGCTGTAGAGGAAGAAAGGGAGGGAGCTGACTTCTCAACTGAAGTTTGACCATGCCTGTCTGGCCGTGGCTCCAGTGGTGATCTCTGCATAGAAAGTATCTGAGGGCCTCTTGAAGGGGACGGTTAAGACAGGAGCCTTAACACTGTGGTAGGCATTTCACTCATCTCTCTCTCTCTCTCTCTCTCTCTCTCTCTCTCTCTCTCTCTCTCCCCTAGAGCAGCTCCATGCCCCACCCCCACTCCCTGGGTAAGTTGTGTTCTGATCTTGCTTTCCTTTCCTGTGCTCTGGGCCAAGCCCTACATCCCCAGCTTCTAATGGCATCCTGATGAAGGATTTAGATACAGGCTACCATCTTAAGAACAGAAACAAACAGATACAAAAAAAGCAGTCTGGGTCTTGGTAAATAATTGTGGAAAGGTTGTGGGGTGAACTGCGTGTTTGTGCCCCTTCACCATCTCTCTTTGTAGAAATAGAAATTGCTGACCTCCCTAAGCAATCTCATGATTAAGGGCACACAAACAGCCAGGTGAGTCCAGAGCAGGCCGCCTCAAGGGTTACAAGGATGCGCAAACTGACTCATTCTCCGGACGCCTCAAGGGTTACAAGGATGCGCATACTGACTCATTCTCCTTTCTGTGTACGGTGCCATCCGGGTCGGGTCTGACCTTGCTGGGCCCCTGCCATTAATTTGCGAACCTTCTCTAATCTTCCAGGAATGCTGGTGTCCTCTCATGAAAAGCAAGGAGGGAGGGAGTGTAGGGTGGACAAACAAGAGGAAATGAAAGCTCTTCAGGGGGAAAAGCGGCTGTGACAAATTGAAAGGCAGAAAGGAAATATTAGCACACAGCAGAGAAGCACAGTGGACAGAGGAGCATGAGCAAGGCTGTCTGCAGCCCCTGGACCAGCAGAGTGCTGATTTGTTCTCTCTAAAGAGAGATGCGTTATGCCTGCCCCCCTCCCCGATCACCCCCATCCACCCCCTGCCAAATGATGACAAAGAAGAATGGTTGCAGAATCTGCTGAAATGGAATAGTCCGCAGGGGTATTCGGAGCGAATGAAATGTGCTCCCGGATACCTTCTCGAGTTCCCCACCAACTTGTTTTTATTTCAAATTGCCTACAACAGGTTCCCTGAGTCTGGGCGAAGTATAATATTGTACCTTGCAGCAGCTGGGTGCAGAGGAAGGGTAGATAGTAAAGAAAGGTTACACAACGCGACTGGTCTCGTATGGCTCAGGGCAGCGCTAGAATTTAAAACATTTCCTTGTCCTCCAGTTAAATTGGGCCCCATGGTATGTGTTCTGTAACTTAATATGAAAGGCTGCTGATGGATGTGTTGATACTGTGGCCACCAAAGCTGGCGGCAGGCACCTGCAGGGACATGTGCACCCTGAGGGGACAGAGTTCTGCAAGACAGCCCTCCCAATGCACAGTTGGCGCGCGGTGCGTGCTGGGAGTTCTCGCCCCTCCCGAAATGGAAAGATTCCAAAAGCTCTGATGCAAATGCTCACACCATGACCTGTCTCCAGCCACAGCCCAAACAGAATAAGCCCGCGTCTATGAAGCATGGCTTGGTATCCTTACGCTACTATTTCCTCCTGTCTGAAGAACATATATGAATGCAAATGAGTGATACAATGCAACGTTTCTGTTCATATTTGATAGAAAAAAAAGACAAAATTTCTTTGTGACAAGCTGGTGGAGGCAATGTGAACTTGTCCTACAGCTGAGTACCAATGGCTAACAGGACTTTCTTATTTGTTTGTTTGTTTTACCTTATTTTGCGTGTATCTGTGAGTGCTTGCATGTAGATCTGTGTACCATGTACACGTCTGATGTCTGAGGAGACCAGAAGAGGGTATGGGCTCCATCAGGAACTGGAGTTATAGGTAGGTCACCCATATGAGTCCCCCATGTGGGTGCTGGGAATCGAGCCTAGGTCCTCCGGAAGAGCAACAAGTGCTCTTACCCATAAGCCATCTCTCCATCCCTTAAAAGGACTTTCTTAACTGGACTCTAAGTCCTTTCCATACAGACATAATCTAGTTTCCCCCCAAAAGCTATTTGATTTCAGATGGGACTGCATACTCTTTTTGGACAGAAAGCTAACTATGTATGTCAGTCAGATTTTTGGTCTTCCAGCAACAAAAAGAGTGATTTTAACAGAAAAAAAAAAGTTGTATTAAAAAGATAAAGCTTAGGTCACACTCTTGCTAGGGCCTCACAGATCTGCACCTTTGAAACAATTTCACTCTACAACATTAGCTGCAGAGCTTGCGCGGTGAGAGAATGTGTATTACCAGGCTGTTCCCCAGCCTTTGATGCTGTGTTGGTCATATTCAACTATAAGAGGTGAGAGGACCTCTCTGCCAGCTCAGAAGTATTATCTTTCTACAAACCCGGTAGCCAGCAATGGATGTGCACCACGGCCCTTAGGCCTTACTGCACAGCCTGAGATGCTTAACCTAGTGGAAGGCATTGGTTGGAGCACTACAAAATGTCTGGTGGGTGACATTTAATGAGGAACGTCCATCAGTAGTTTATCTGCTAGTTTGCTAAGTTGTAGGAAGACCAACCATGTTCCTTGGACAAATCTCTGTCCCCAGACCCTAGTGTAATGCCTGGCACTTAAAAGGGCTCAATAAGCATTTGTTGAAATGAATTAAAATTGAATTTTAGATTTAGAAGCACCCTTACCAGGGGCAGATTGCCAGTCACTATTGCGAATTAGTTCTAGTAAATCAAAGTAAATTAGGAATGCAGTCAGACACAGACTCTTTAGGTCTGGTGGTGCTACGTTGTTCAGATCTACCACAGCACTCGCCCTTAGGTTTCAGAGTTAGTGACTTTTTTCCCAAGCTCAATGACAGATTTACTCTTTCCAGAAGCAACTGTGTACATGTGTGTATGTGCCTGTGTGTATCTGGGCTTGAATGCTGTTGTGGGCATTGAGCCTGAAGAGCTCCTGTGTGCTTTTTATGAGGCCGACTAACAGCGATGCTGGGACCGCTGACTTTGACCTGGAACTCTGGGTGTAGCCCAAGCTTGCACTGACCTCACCACAACCTCCTTCCTGCCTTAGCCTCCTGAGTCAGTGCTGGCGTGACAGGTGTGAGCCACTGCACTGGCTCTGAAGACTATTTTTTGACCAAGAAAGAAAAGCATCATTAGCTTTCATTTGGTGATCAGTTTCCAAAGTATTTGCTTTTGCTTTGTGAACCTTCTTCTTGACAGGGGACAGGGAGGTTCTGTCTCTATGTGATGGGGAACTGTAAAGGCCCCACAGAAGGACCATTCCAATAATGAGATGTTCACAATCTGCTTTGCTGAATGATTTCAGCTATTTTGCCCAGATCATTTCTTCCTAGATGTTTGCAGGATTCCCATGGTCGGGGCTGGAGAGTAGGAATTACTGTAGATAATTCTTCCAGCAGATTCAACAAGATAGTCCCTGTTCACACACGATTATCCAGAGGATGTTGGAACTGCACTACAAGTCTGCAGTATGGATTATGCTCCAAAATATTTATGCCAAAAAGTTTTAGTTGATTCTTCATGAGCATAAATGTGTGTTCCTTTACAAGTTAGAAGTCCAGTATGTCAAGACATCCACAGTTGGAAAACTCTGTTCTTGAGCTTAGATGTCCATCCATATTCTCCTGCCTTCCAGCACAAGAGGTGGGGATACTGGGCCTTCTGACTCTGGGAATTGTACCAGTAGCCCCTTTTCTTCCCTGCAACCCAGTTCTGAGGTCTTGTACACAAACAGAACCACTGGCTTATTTTATTTTTACTGAATGCAAAATGGCACTGTAGTGAGAATTTTCATTTCTTTAAAAATATAGAAATATTATATGAATATGTTTTAGTTTTGATCCCAGGTGTGGGCTATGGGGCTGCCTCAGACTGTCCACATCAACTGACTATGATTTGCTTCGTGCTCAAGCAGGGGTGTGATTTTGCCAGATGCAGATAGTTTCTGCGAGTGTGTGACATATGGAATTCTGGGGACTCTTCAGAGGCTATATAAATGCCAGGGCCCCTGAGAGGCTGGTGAGTTGTTGGCTGTTGGTTGGTTGCAGTTGATTGCTATTGGTTGTGGTTTGTTAAGCAGTCATGTACAAAGAAGAAACAATAACAAGAAGAAATTAGATATCCTGATGGCAAAGATCAAACTTGCCCAAGAAACTCAATGTCCCTAATCAGCAGGACATAATTTAGCAATAATATAGCCCCTTTCCCCTCTGTCCTTTCTTCTCTCCTATCTAGTGTTAGTGTAAGGCACAGTCCACTGTAGGCATGGCAACCTCCGGCAGGTGGTCTTGGTTCATATAAGAAAGCAGATTGAGTGAAACGTGGAAAGCAAGCCAATAAGCAGGGCTCCTCCATGGCCTCTGCTTCAGTTCCTGCCTCCAGGTTCCTGCTGTGAGCTCCTGTCCCAACCTCCCTTTCTGGACTGGGACATAATAGTATAAACTAAATAAACCCTTTTGGTCCCAAAGTTGCCTTTGGTCAATGTTTTATCAAAATAATAGGGAATGAAAGCCACAGAACCCAATACTGCTTAAAAGTCTATATAACGTACTTTCTGGTTTTCTTCCTTGATGTTTTCTGTATGTTTTAAGAGCTGAGGCTCTGGGAATCCTTGCTTCATTCTGGGAATCTCATTGGAGAAGCTGCCTTAAAGAGCACACTGCTGCCCGACACTGACCTCTCCCTTTGTTGCTGATCATTGTTAGCTATTTTGTGGCCACAGAACATGCTGTCTTATAGGCCTAGGGCCAGTTAAGGTGTCTAGAACATACATGGTTGAAAACAGAAGAAAAAGAAGAAAACCACAGTGAACTCTAAAATTAAATATTTCTTGAACTATGGAGGAGCTGAGGTTGTTAGAGCAGCCACATAGTCTGGAATGTAAGGAAAAACATGCTCTTTCTGGTGAGGTAAACTCAACAGGATTCACCAACGGCAGCATATTGGGAGAGGCAAGACAATGCCCTCATGGATGCAGAGTTCCCTGAAACAAAGTGCAAATTAGGTCAGGTCAGAGTGACCATACAGAACTCACAGACACAAGGCCTTGTACATACTCCCAGGTCCTTCGCCAGTCTCCTTTATAGGTGTTGACAATTGAGATTGGGATTTTGGAGCAGTGACCCACAAGGACCAGTGAAAGGGGAAACCCCACAAACCATCTACCTCCTTGGGAGGGGTAGGGTGCACTGCTGAGCCCCGTCCAATACTCAGAGGGCTTTCCTAATGCTAGGAGAGAGCAGGGAGCTCTCTTCTCAAGATCCACAGAGGATGCAAAGCAGAGTTTGGTTGCCATAGTGAGAAGGGACTGGAACCCAGGGGAAGTCCAGCACAGATTTGATAGATACTCAGAGTTTGCTTGCCAATGACTGAAGAGACACCAGGAAAAGGCACTTCACCTTCTTACCCTCCACCCGCAGCCTATCAGACCCCAGGTAACAAGCTCAGGAACATTGAAAGAGACTGAAGGTGCTGATGAGGCAGACGAGCATAGTGAACAGCAAGCTCAGATTCTGCTTGTTTTAGGAATGCACACTCTCACTTAATAATGTACTTGGCGACCTCAACCTAAGACCTGCTCCCTCCATCTTTATGTACTATAGGCACCCTTGACAATACACCAAGAAACCTAACACCACACACACACACACACACACACCTGTGTGAAGCTGTACATGCACCCCATTTCTAACAATAGAGTGGTTGTCCTCAACAACCACTGATGGCTTCCTTTTCACTGACAGTTTCTGTTTAAATAAATCCCCAAATACATAGGCTGATAAATGATGGGGGGTACTGGGATTACTGAGAATCAACCTCCTATTAGCTGACTCCACCCCTTATATTCATAGACTTCAAAGTTAGACTATGACTTCTCAACCTTGCCATGCCAATGCTTTGTATCATGTAAATTTCTGCTATAGGGCACCTAGCACATTATAATATGACCAACAATGACCCTTAACAGCATCCCCTGTCTCTTATCAGTAGATTCTAGTATTATTCCCTTCTCTTAGTTGTGAACCAAACAAACAAAAAATGTCCCCAGTCATTGTGAAATGTCCATTTAGGTCAAGGTATTTGTTATAGGAATTTGAAGGCAGTTGTGAACTCAACGAAGTTGTAAGAATAGTAAAAACAGCTGTGTGATGGTGGTACACATTTTTAATCCCAGCACTAGGGAGGCAGAGGCATGCAGATCTCAGAGTTTAAGGCCAGCCTGGTCTATGAAGTGAGTTTCAGGACAGGAGGCTTCACAGAGAAATCCTCCCTCAAAAACAAACACAAAAATCCACGAATTCTAATTTGATCAGCTAAATCTCAACATTGAACACCTGTTATGTTTGTTTTCAATCATCAATAATATTTGCCTTAGGCTCTATTATTCTTCACACAATGCCTACTACTCTACTAAATAAGTAAATAATAATAATAATGCAAGCAAAGTAAACTCATTGTTAAAGGGCCTGGTGTTTTGGTCCTTAAGTACTTAACCTCAGCTACTTGAGAGGCTGAAGAAGGAGAGTTTCGAGTTCAAGGCAAGCAATCCTTAGCACTAGGAGGAAGAAAGGAAAAGAGAAACAAGTGAGCTTAGAAATAGAAGCAAACCTGGAAGACCTAGAAGGGACCTGGAAGCACACCGTGCTGTAGAAACATGAGGTGAATGGCTGTTGAGAGCCTTAGAGACAGTAGACAGTGTCTGTGGAGAGATGGGAATCTGATCAGAGAGCTGGAACCATAAAAAAGCCACAAACAAAACCACCAGGACTTCAACAAGAGCAAGACAACAGAGGCAAAGGCAGAGCCTGATTCTCAGGTGATCCTGCTTCTCAGGAAATGGAGGAGGGAGAATCAAATCTGAGGCCAACATGGGCCACATAGTGGGCGAGATTCTCTGTCAAAAAAAAAAAAAATCACAAGAAGTGGGGAGAGAAGAGGAGGGAAAGGAGAAGGGAGAAGAGAGGATAGCATGGAGGAGGGGGGAGAAGAAAGAGGAGAGGAGAGGGAGGGGAGCAGAAAAGAGGGGAGGGGAGGGGAGGGCAGATTGAGGAGGAGAGGGGAGGGGAGGGAAGGGGAGGAGAGAGCAGAAGAGAGAGGAGGGGAGGGGAGGGGAGGAGAGGAGAGGGGGAAGGGAAGGGGAGAAGAGGAAAGGGGAGAGGAGAGGGGAGGAGAGAAGAGGAGAGGGTGTAAGACTCTGAGGAGCCTAAGCTACCGGGGACCATCTTCTCTCCCCCTCCAGTGAACCACACAGAGCCAGAGATCGATACAAAAACAAGAGGAATTTATTGTCCCATCACACCAGGGCCCTCGTATACCCAAAGGAGAGGCGACCTTGGACAGCTCATTCGGTGAGATTTTATACAATTTCCAGGGGCAGAATATGGCAAGAGCAACTAGGTACAGTATGATTGGCAGAACAGTGTGACCTTTAAACTGATCGGTCCTTAGGGAATGAGGTAGTAAGGGCTTCCATATCTGTAGGTGGCCAATGGTTGGTCTACCCTGAAGTTTTTCTGAGGAATATAATCAGCTTCTCCCTTTCAGGAAGTGAGGGGTGCCCTGTGTGTTCCATTGACCTCTCCTGTCTGGGATTGAAGGGGTCTTCATGTTCCGGGGCATGGTGGATTTTCCAAAGGCCCTGAGCTGACCTCTTCACTGGAAGGGGAAGGGAGAAGAAGGGAAAGGAGGAGAGGAGAGATGAAGGGAAGAGAGGAAGGCAGGGGAGAGCACCGCAGAGAATCAGAGAACCTGGAAACAAGTCAGTACAGATCATTCAAACTGTGGGGCAGAGGATGTAGCTCAGAGGTAAAGCAATCATCTATGTGGATTTTGTTTGGTTTTTTTTGTTTGCTTGCTTGCTTTTTACCAACACAGGAAAAAGTACTACAAATGAAATGCTAAAAGAAGAGAGAGAGAGAGAGAGAGAGAGGGAGAGGGAGAGAGAGAGAGAAGGAGAAGAAGAAGAAGAAGAAGAAGAAGAAGAAGAAGAAGAAGAAGAAGAAGAAGAAGAAGAAGAAGAAGAAGAAGAAGAAGAAGAAGAAGAAATTTTAAAAAAAGGAAATCCCGAGGTGCGGCTTGATATCAAATGGTTGAATATACCTGGAATTGAAATCTCACAGGGTAGAATGGGGAATGGGGAGGAAACTTATGACTAAGACAAGGAAATGAGGAGAGGAGCAGACACACCCCACACTTCAATAAATCAAAGAGAAGGATACAGGAGGAAACAGCGAACAGTGTAACTGATTTCCGTTCTGAGTCTGTGTCTCCTAGAAGACAGTAAAGGGAAATGTGTAAACCAAAGCACTGACTCAGCCAGAACACCTTTCCAAATGGAGGCGAAATAAAGGTGGCTGGAGATAGTGAGAGTTGGGAGAATCCACGACCACAACTGTACACCCAGAGAAACCTTAGAGAGCGCCTCAGCAGAGGAGGTACGTCTACAAACAGATCTGCACGCAAAAATTAAAGTTCTCTGAAAACAGTTAAAGTGGTCGAAGGTCAAGGCATATAAACATAATCTTAACAAATAAAAGATAGCAACTAAAACTAAATAGTAGGAATGCATTGTATGTTTAATAGATTAAAATAAACAGAGAAAACCCAATACATATGACAATGGGAAAAAGGTCTGAAAGGACTGAACATTTACTGTTGTGACACTTAGGTGCAAAGCTTTCTCTTATTGGAGGGTAGACTGTAATTAGTTAGAGTAGGTGCTATAAATTTTAAAAGTAAAATGATGTCAATGCTAGATAATAAGATGGAATAAAAGCCACCCAGAGTCAGGGAAATGAGAACAAAGATGCAGCAGACAGAACAAGGGAAAACAGACAGGAGACGACAGCAGCTTCAACTTCCAACAGGATCAATGATTGCATTAAACATAAATGATTAAACATAGCAGTGGAATGACAGAAATTATTGGACAGGCTGAAAAAGTAAGATCCATCCAACTTGACAAAATGATTTAAAACTCATTTAAAGAGCTGGAGAGATGACTCAGCAGTTAAGAGCACTGACTGTTCTTCCGAAGGTCCTGAGTTCAAATCCCAACAACCACATGGTGGCTCATAACCATCCATAATCAGATTTGATGCTCTCTTCTGGAGTGTCTGAAGACAGCTATGGTGTACTTACACATAATAAATAGATAAATCTTTAAAAAAAAAACCAATTTAAAACACAAACAATACGGGGCATTAAAGTTAAGGCAGAGTTTAAGATAATGCAACATGAGCCAGGTGACACATAACTGTGATATTAGTATTCAGGATGCTGAGGCAGGAGGGACATGGACCAGCCTAGGCCACACAGCAAAATCTTGACTCATGAAGGATGTGACATAACAACCCTAAAGAAATTTATACTTAGTAATAATACTTCAAAACTTAAGAAGCAAAAACTAACAAAATTGAAAAGAAAGATAAATAATTGTAATCAGAGATTTTAACACTCCTATCTCAGCATTAACTAGGTCAGACTAATAAATCAGTGAGGAGACATGATGGGACCACCCTCTCTACCAACTTAATCTGTCTTGGGTGATCTCTGCAGGCTGTGCCACCTAAAACAGCATACTATATATTTTCATCAAGAACACTTAGAACACAGGCATGGAAATCTGGGGCTAAGGTGTTAATTAAGTATTTTAAAAACTAGTCAGTGTAATTCTCCGTATAAACAGACTAAAAACGAAAAACTCTGTGATCACCTCAGCAGACAGATTTAAAATCCATTCACGATTAAAAAACAAACAAACAAACAACCCAGAAGAACAAATACAAAGGTCAGCGAACTAGGATTCTCCGTCTGTAAAGGCATGTTGAAAATGCCTGTAGCC
Source organism: Apodemus sylvaticus (assembly GCF_947179515.1). Taxonomy (NCBI): domain Eukaryota; kingdom Metazoa; phylum Chordata; class Mammalia; order Rodentia; family Muridae; genus Apodemus; species Apodemus sylvaticus. The sequence continues at coordinate 82,431,482 of NC_067475.1, read as the reverse complement.
AACAGGACGCTCAGAGGTGAACAGCTAAGAAAGATCCCTCAGGAGACAGAGCTGGGAGGATCCGTCCTACTTACCAATTAAATCCAAAGGATGTGGAAGTTCCAGACAGTGCGTGATAAGACAAGAAAAAATTACATTTAGTTTCAAGAAAGTCTCTTCTTGAAACATCATACCAACCCATCCAGAAAGCCATCGCATAATTGATTTTCAGTGCTGATAGAATTACTAATGGAGGTAATCACCTCTGGATTGAGGAACAACCCGGCAAAGCACTCAACACTTCCCTACTGAAACTCAATAAATGCAATTTCAATTAAAGTGCCATTTATAATAGCACCTCAGAGCACTGAATACACACTAAATGTTTTAAAAAGTATACAAGATCTGTATGGTTTTAAATGTAAGATTTTAATGAAAAAAAAAACTGATATAAGTAGATAGAGATCCACCGTGTCTACTGATTGTGAGCTTCCCTGGGATGAAGTCGCCAGCTCTCTTCTCACCTGGGGGGCAAGTCATTTCACTGTAACGTTCGTTCTCCTGTAGAAATCATGGAGATGTTTTGGAAACCAATATGGATGTCAGCACAGGAAAACAACCAATGAGAGATAGGCATGTGGTGAAGATCTGCGTTCTCTTACTCCAAGCCTTTATCACAGGAATGATGATAACCATGCTTCGGAAAGAACAGACATTTAGATCAATTGAACAGGGTAGAGAGTCTCAGTTAAAGCTATGCACACACCAGCAGCAGACTTTGGACAGAGGGAAGGACAGCCTGTTGAGTGTGGTGTGGGTAGGGTTACATAAACATAAACAGAGGAGAAGATAGCATTGATGTAGATTAAAACACTCAGTAGAAAAACCACTGTGATTCTGACTTAAGCAATGAGTTCTTGGCTACAAATCAAAGAAATTATTTAACTGATAAACTAGACTTTATTTGATAAAAACTCACTTTTCTTTTCTGCAAGAAAGTGATGAGAAAAATAAAACAAGGTAAAAAGAAAAAATAAAGGAAACAGGAAACAACACCAAAAATAAAGGGAATGAGAAAAATAACAGACATGGAGAAGACATCTGTAAATCACATCTCTGGGAAAGGACTTTTGTGTAGATGGAAATCTCACAGTTCAGTAGTAAGTAAAAACCAGACTGCTCTATAAAACATGGGCAGACTGTCTTAACAGATGTGTTATCAGAGAAGTCATATAGATGGTACGTATACACACAAAAAGGTATGGCATCGATGTTGGTATACAATTAAAATACCACTTATGAAAATACTCATGAAAATAGCAGTCAGAAAAGAAACTGCAACCACGTCAGGTAAACGTGGGGCAACAGAACGAACATAGGCTGCCGGTGAGAATAAACTGCAGTTGTTTTGGAAAACAGTTCCCAGTTACTTTACAAAGTTAAGCATGCACTGATACCAACCAATGTGGCTCAGGTTATTTACTGAAATGATCACTTGCAATCGCACAAACACCCGAGTTTGGAGGTTCACTCCAGCTTTATTTATAATCACCCTAAACTGGAAACCACCCAAACGTCCTTCAGCTGGTCCATGTGTGATGTATACCTGCATGCTTCTTAGCGACGAGAGAGGAAGGCGTTACTAATGCAGTCATGAATCACGCTAAGTAAACGAAGCCTGACTCAGGAAGCCATACACATACTGTACGCTTCTATTTATGTGCCATTCTGAAAAGAAGCGGAAACTATAGGGAAAGAAAATAGATCAGTACTGCCTGGGGCTGGGGCTGAGGGGTCAGGTTAGAAAGGGGCATGCGGGAACTTCTGGGAACGGTAGAAATGTTTTCTATCTCGATTGTGATGCTAACATGAAAGCGTGCGTTCATAAGGAGTGAAAGAATGGGGGTATAAAAATACATAAATCATATCTCAATGAAACAGGAGTGAAAAAACCCTAAAATGTTGCATTTAACCAGCAAGTCTTCCAGAAGCTCCCCCCTTGACCCGATGGCTACAGTTTATGAAGTAAGTTATGCTGTTTGCTAGGTGAGAAAATGCTTGGGGTTCCAAGAACTCAGTGTCAGAAAGTGTGCCTGTGAGTAGCGTAGGTGTAGGTGACAGTGGACTTTTCAGGGTGTGGAGACTTTTGTCGCCTGCTCTCTGTTGCCTTTGGACCACCATGCTGAGGGAGATGAATAACCGGCCGGTCCCAGTAGTTTGCCTAGTGAAAGTTTTCCAGGGAGGCATTTACAGAGTGCCTCCCAGTGTCTGGGTGATTCTGCACTAAGCATCTAGGAGTCCTTGAGATACTGTCCTTGAGGTAAACCCTCCACTTAAGTGAAAGAGTTCATGCCCTGCCTCTGCCCCTCCGGGGCGGTTTTTTTTTTTTTTTCTGGAGGCTGTTAAACCTGCTTTGCTGCCTGTGCTCTCAGGGACAGAGGCCAGGAGCTCAGACTCCTGTTGTTCCTGGTCACTCTCTCCTCTCCGCCCACTCCAGCGAGCCTGGCAGGAAGGCCATCCAGAGCAGCAGGTCAACAGATGTACCGGCTTGCCGAGCTGAGGCCCAGCAGGGAGGATTAAGCTGTGAAAGGCCTCACTCTCTGCCAGACCTCGAATCTCCCAGTTCCTGTGGTTTAAGCATAGCCTGAGTGTGCTAGTGTGTGTGTGGGTCCCTCTTCCCTTCCGTACTCAGGCTCTGATTCCAGGTAGCCAGTGAGGACTCAAAGGACAACCTTTCATTTGAAGGCCTGTACGCACAGAAATGGCTTGTCTGCCTGGCTGAGGTTCTGGGAAGGTATCAACCAGGAGAAAGGATGGAGATGCCGATGATTGAAAGAAAGAAAGCCGCTCCTGTGCCTTGCTATAGTAACCTCTCCGTTTTGAGAGCCCTCCGGCCCTGGCACGACTACAATTATTTTGACCCCTTATAAGTCACTCTTTAAGAAGGCAGCCTGGTCACTTAGATTGGGGTGAGGGGATATGGCTAGTTCAAGAGACCTGCACATTGGGGAAATAAGGTGTGCTTTTAACCCCGGTTTCTGCACGGTCTGACGACCCAAGCAAAGACTTCCCTAGCTCTCTACCAAAGAAACCTGTTGGCAAGGCCAAGACCACCTGGCCCAGAGCCAGGCTGGAGAGCAAAGCGGCTGCCTCAGAGAGACACAGCGTTTGTGCAGGCTCTGGTACCTGGAACGAAAATATGCCGAGCAGCAAATTACGGCTTTCAGATGTCACCGCCGCCATCTGACACGGCATTTCAGCGGTTCACGTCTTCATTACCGGGCTGTAGCCTCCCGTTCAGGCTGTTCCTGCGTGGGAGACAGATTTATGCTGCGTGGGCTACTGTATACCGGAGCAACCGTGCTCGCCAGGGTTGTCAGGCTGATGGCTAACCCCCTGTGGTGGAGAAGCCTCAGCCTCCGGGTTGCTTTGTGGGTGGGTGGCCATGTGGGTCCGGGACCCATGTGCACCCCACCTCCACCCCCCTCCGTGTTATAACAGTTTAAGGGAAGCGGCGTCCTGCGCCAGGGTGGTGCACTGTGTTTTTCTCATCTCCCTCCCTTCCGTAGGGCCTCCCCCGCCCCCTGGCCCATCTGCTAGATCCTTCCTCTCCTCCACCTCTCTCCTCTTTGAGGTGGTAACTAGACCAGCACAGCCAGCCATCACAGCAATACCCTTGTGGCCCCCTTTTCGGTTTCTCAGCCTCGCTCAGACTAATGGAACAGAAACATGTGCTTGCATCTAATGCCAGTAATCATATCCTGAGTGACCACAGAGAGAGAGATTAAGCAGAGGTCTCTGTGGTCCCTGGGGATACAGTTACAGGAAGACTGCCTTGTTTACAGCAGTCGCTCTGCCTCCCCCTTCCCCAGCTTTCCTAAGCTCCTTGAATTTTTTTCCACCCTGATCTGGTGCTCCTGGTGTGAAGAAAACATATTTCCATGGCTTCTGAGTATCTGCTTTGAACTGGTGTTTCCCAGACTAGAAGCAGATAAGTTGAGCCAGTATATAGCGGGCGTGGCTAGAGAAACCTAGTGAACCAGAGAAAGGGAACCTGGTTAGGAGAACCCAGGAAGGTTTCCGGGTAGAAGAGGCATTCTGAGATGAACCTTGAAGTAAAGGCAGGATGCTGATAGTTGCAAATAAGAGAAGCTTCCTGTTTGGCAAAAACCTACAGACGGGAAGACATGACTTGTGGGAGACAAGTGGGAATTTGTTTTCTTGTTTTGTTTTGTGTTTTGTTTCTCTGTGCAGCCCTGGCTGTCCTGGAACTCACTCTGTAGACCAGGCTGCCCTCGAACTCAGAAATCCACCTTATTTCTTCCCAAGTGGGAACTTAAATGACACTGAAGAACAGTTCCACAAAGGCAGAGTCAAAGAGAACCTTGGATTACCAAGAAGAGTTTCTATTCCCTGCTCGGCAGCAGGAAATTTATCAGCGATGGGAGTCATTGCAGGTTTTAGGGCAAGGGAGTAATAAGTTAGTGTCTCCCAAGCAAACTGAGACCCTCAAAGGACTGCAAAATATCGAGTGTAGGGGTGATGTGCGTGCCCCGGGGGCGGGGCGTCGGACGGCATGGCAACCGGTCTGCTCTTGCCGATCTTGTGCATGTGATAAGAAAGAAAAGAGGGTGGTGTGGTAAAGATTTGGCAAGTGGTTGGCTTTGGAAAATAAGGCCACTAGATCTACCAGGGACAAATGTTAAATCTGAGAGTGGACCATGGGGGAGGCGCAGACGGAGCAGCTGATCTGGGGCGTTGCGAGGCTGGAAGGAGAAACCTGAGTCGAGATGCTCCTGAGGAGCTGACAATGGTGGAGAGGCGGCTGTGAGGACCCTCTTCCCGGAGGCCCCAGAGATGGGGAGACAGGGTGAAGGCAATGTGGAGCAGGGAGGCTGAGAGCAGATTCCCAGGGAGAGAGACAGACACCTGAAAAAGAGAGAACCTGCCACCAAGAGAGAGCTTCCTGTCAGGAAGCTGAGGGAGGATAGATTCCCCTCACACTGTCACACTGAGGTGGCTGAGGAGGCCCCTGGGCTCTTTCCCTCAGGATGGAGGTGGGTGGAACCGGAAGCCTGCACAGGAGAGAAGTGGGTGGTAGGGAGGAAGAGTAGGCAGGCCTGTTTCCTGAGAGCTTAAAAAAAATGGGGCGGAGGCTCCTCCTTTGAGGATGGCTTAAGGGTCTTTGGTCTGGCATCCTGGAGCTGGGCTATGGAAGCTGGTGCGAGGGGCCAAAGGCCAGGCGGGGGACTCTCTGTCAGTGATCACCTGTTCTCTGTGGCAGCCAGAAATGCCAGCAACTCCTCAGAGCAGCAGGTGAGGAACTGGCTACATTTGTATAGCGGCATGCTTGTAAATGTCACAAGCTTGCCTTCTCTTTCACTAAGACCCTCAGACGGGTTGCGGTGTTTTCTGGATTGCCCCACACCCTATTTTAGGGACTACCCTAGGTTGACCATTGAAAGAAACATTAGTTCTCTACAATCGTGATAGGAGGAGCATGAAGAATGTGCCAGCGCCTCTTTTCTGTTCTTCAGAAGAAAAAAAGAGCCTCGGGCTCATTGATGTCTCCTCGGCAGAAGCTGTCAAAGAGAAACAAATCCCATAAGCAGGCGACAGTGTTGAGGAAGACAGCTGGTTATTCTGGTTTAGGAAGGCGGAGCCCCTCCGGGTGACTGCCTCCTGGTGGAAATCAGGGCCTCCTGGCTCCTGTGGAAATCCTCTACTCCCACTGCATGAACTTCTCACAGGTGACCCTCGTGAGCCACCATCCCAGGCCTCTCCATCAGTCACCATTGACAGCTGGACCTCCAGGTGTTGGCTACTTTTGCCTGTGTGTGGTTTAAAAGCGTGTACTGGCTGTGACCGGGCCTGGCAGAAGAGTGAATGTCCGGAGTTCGTTGAGGAGTATAGCTGTTACCCGCTGTCGGCTCATGTCACAGAGCCTCCTCCGTCAGTGTCTGGGAAAGGGGCTGCTTCCGGTGATGCACTACTTAGCTGCTCACAGACAGTGTTTGTTTCTAGCGCCCAGTCCTTCAGCAATTCTGGAGGAATTTCCCGTCTGTATGGTTTTGGAAGTTCCCCTTCTGGAAGTGAAAGCTGACTTGGGAAACAGGGTGTGGCCCGGTGACTCAGCCTCAGTTCATCCCCTGGGACACTGAATATTGCAGGAGAGGGGCAGTAAGCAGTTGGCGTAGTTTATAAATTATTGAGTTATTGGAAGCTTCCAGGAGAGCATTGAGTGTCCAGCACAGGGATATCTTGCCACAGTATCACTTCTTCCCATGGTGACCAGGGTCTGGGGTCAGCTCAGTGGCCTACCTTGTTTCTGGAGTGCTTCCTAATGCCAGGCTGGTTCTCCAGCCTCTCTGCCTGCCTCTCCCCCTCCCTCCGGCTCCCTCATGTGG